>NC_090440.1:231234919-231859919 GCF_031143425.1 Pleurodeles waltl
GCTGTGTGCCGGGCGGCCGCCAATGCGGCCGCACCCCCGCTGCAGTCATTATGGGATCCCCGCTGGGCCGCAACATAGGAGCCAGCTCCAAATGGAGCCGGCGGTGTTACGGCCGTGCGACGGATGCAGTTGCACCCGTCGCGCTTAGCTGCATGGGGCCCTGTCAGGGGGCCCCACGATTCTCCGTACCGCCAGCCTTTTCCTGGCGGTTCAAACCGCCAGGAAAAGGCTGGCGGTCGGGGACTCGTAATCCCCTGGGCATTATCACCGCCGGGGCAAATTTGGTGGGAAACCGCCGGCCCCGGCGGTGTGACAGCGGCGTTACCGCCGCGGTCGTAATCCCCTCTGAAGCACCGCCAGCCTGTTGGCGGTGCTTCAGCCAAAACAGCCCTTGCGGTCTTGGACCGCCAGGGTTGTAATGAGGGCCTATGTCACATCTGAAAAGTATACTCAATCTCCACATTGTTTGTCGCATTGAAATATTTATTTCTAATATACATTATACACAGAAAGCAATCATTTTTTATACTTTTTGCCGAAAGGGCTGGCTTTAATGTGGAAAAACTGCATTTGGCATGCACTGAATCTAGACACTGTTTGTTAAAGACAGTGTTTACATGCACTGACACATTAAAGGGAGACCTATTGATTTTGCCAATGCTTGTATTAAACTTGTGAGTCAGACAACTAACTAACATTTTAGGGGGCTCTCACAAAGGTTTGCACGGGCCTTTATCATTTTGCATTATATCACACAAAACCATAAAACATGAACAATCTGCAAAGGGAAGGCAGCAGACCACAGCCACTCAGAGGGAGAGCAGCGTGCAACCCCTCTACAATTGGAAGGAAGCACAACAAAGCCTCTCTAATTACAAAGAAGAGCAGCCAAAGACTTAGCATATTTTGTAACACACGTGGCGTCTAGGATTTAGGCGCTATAACATGACTCCATTTCTTAGGTGATTATATCCACGTTGATACAGAGTTCTGCAGTCTGCAAACCACTTGAAAAAATGTTAACCTACTGGTTCGATATAAACATTTTAAAACGTGTGAGGAAACACGCAATTAAGTTTTGACAGTGAGAGAGCGGTAGGCAGCCTGACATGACACATTTCTAGAATCCAGGTGCTGTACTAAAGGGCTTAAGAGTCCCCGCTTTGGACAGCAGGGGGAACCAGACACCAGGAAATGCGCTTCACGTCTTTTATTTAGCTGGTTGTCTCCTGTCTACCGGCCGTATAATGCCCCGTAGAAGGTGGCGTGCGCTCGCTCTCAGCGGAGTTGCCTTCAGCTCTTTTACTAGTGATAGCGGCCCAGAATGTTTACAGGGGAGTAGAAAGTCAGAGCGTTACTGAAAAGTAAGTGGTTCTCTGTTCTTTGACCTCACAAATACGAAAGACCGGTTTCGACTCTTTGTTTGACTCAGGCCTTCTCCTGGTGTGTTTCTCTTGCTCTACGTTGCTTGGCCAGCCCGTGTGTCCCCTCTTGTGTCTTCCGCCCCACGCTGCTCTGCTTGGGTTCATTCCTGCTTCCTTCTCGTCCTGAGGCCTGTTGTCTGCCCGCGGCTGTTCCCCCCTCCTTGTCACCTCGTGGCCGCTCTGCTGCTCCCCCCCGCCCCTCTGTTCTCACGGCTGCATTATCTTTTTTGGGTCTGTGATTATCTGTAACGTGTTGTCTCCTCCTCGGTGCTGTTGTTATAGACGGTTCTGCGCCATGATACTCGAGGGTGACAAGAAGTAGACATATACGAATCTACCAGTTGATTGGGGCGACGTGTTGCGGGGCGCAGTATATGTGCATAAACAATGTCGTTCTCTTTCGCTTGCTAAAGTTCTCTCTATGTAGCGCTCTGGGTTTTTTCTCCTCTGAGGCTTCTTGGTCTGTGATCGTACACGCTAGACGCACCGAGGCGGAGGTGGAGCATATGTATATATACACACAATGTGTATCAAGACAGCCATATGGAACACACCACACCATGGCCAGGGAAGTATAATGTTCATGCTCCCAAAACATACACCTCTGCGCATGAAAATTAAAGACTTCCTCGGCCATGCTGCAGAGTGTTGCAATGGGACCTTTGTTATTCTGGCCTCAGGTGATGGGCTCCATAGGGGTTTATTTGCCCCCATTATGTCCTGCTGTGCTGCTTGGAGAGTCTTTCAAACAAAACTATGTCTGTGGTGTCAGGAAAGGGCCGGTGTGAACACGAGCCTTTAAAGCACAGTGATAAATGTGCAGGCCCACCCGACCCTCTCCTAAATCCGGGACATTTGTCTATTTTTATAACAAGTGTCAGGACACCGGGGACAGTCCGGTAAATCCGGGACCTCTGGTCACCCTATGAATCTTCAACTTGCTTGCACCTCGCATCACCCATTGCTGCTTGTTGTTCGCTACTCGCTGCCCATTGCCTGAATCCCCTGATTCCATGGCTGAATCACCTTCACGGGGGCCAACAGCATCGGATCCAGTCCCAGTTCCGGCTCCACCCTCAGCTTTGCTGTGTTCCACAAGACCAAAACTGGAATCTAACACGATCTACACCAGTGAGGGGGGAGAGGGAAGCGATTGGGGAGCGGTGTGTTGGCTGGTTGGGCGTAAGAAGCACCTGGGCGGTCACAGGCAGAAGCACAGAGGAATGTGAGTTAGGGGGCTAGGGTGGCTTTGCCCAGCCCCATAAACAGTCCTCGAGGAGCACCTGGAGAACCCCCAGACCACAGGTGGGAGTGACTAGGTGCCCCTAATCATCCACCATCAGTTAAACCAACCATCCTTAAGATGTGCGTGCTTGTGCCCCCCTCTTAAGGTCGAACAAGCTTAATATTTAACGGGAGGGGTGAGGCAGCGCACAGTCACTCAGTCATCATCGCCATCAGAAAAGCTGGTATGCACACAACAAGCCCACAAGGAGCCCACAGGCGGCTACTGGAGGCTGCACCAGAAGGTCACAGAAAATAACCAGACCTAAAATTTCTCAATGCTCACAGCATTATCACACGGCAGGGTGACCGCTAGTGGAGCCACATTGGGTTGATCCTGACCTCACAAAGACGGCTCCCCTAGGTGGGGTGCGGTTTGTGAGTTCGGTGCAAGTTCCTACCCTTTCCAATACTATCTTGCCCTATCTCACACAAAAATAATATCATGCCGTAATGAGATCTGGCAGGATCAGACAGCAGGCAATGCAAAAGTGACCCAACAAAACCAGCAGTACACTAGATAGCACGCCAAAAGCTAGAGCTGCCCAGGCCAGCTCATTGATATTGCCGATTCAGACAATCCAGACACGAATTGGGAAAATGAACCCTAGTGGAAATTTCACCTTTGTAAAGGATTCAGCTTCAGTCATATACTCGAAAACAGAGTACATAGCTGGCCTGCTGAGTCCACTCAAACCCCAAAAGCCGGACCCAATGCAAAATCATGATCAATGTACTAGTGTAAACACAAACCCAAAGAATGAGGGGAAAACATTAAAGTCTGAAACTCCAGGTGGCAGTGCTATCACAATCTGGGCCCAGGTTCATGCATCAAACTACCCGCACACCACTCCAAGGCCTGCCCTCATGCTGGAACCAATGCTGCCCCCTACACAGGAAGACAGTCAGTGCACCAGTAACTCTGCTGCTCAGATGAACAACTCCTGGCTGCACTCAATTTCTTTAACTAGCAACATGGATTTACTGCAGGTAATGGAGGTAAAGACCATCAACTTGTTTGGCGCCCTTGACGGGCTCTTAAAATAAACTAAAACAACAAGCATACCCGATCAATCAACCCAAGAAATTACAACCAACGGGTATAAATTAGCAAGTAACAATTCTGCAACGTTAATCAACATCCAGTCAGGGGACGCAGCTGGAAATAGCCATGGCCCTTACATATCAAAAGCAAGCAGGAATACGAAAGAACTACTTATTGGCATTGAAAATAATGGAAATGAGGATACCTTAAATCCAAAAATGGAGAATATATCACATCTACATACTTCACTTTTAAATATTCTACAAACAGCGGTCACTGCGTTCAACATCTAGTCAGACAAGTGAGACATTCAGATTGACCTCATAAACATAATAGCAACCCACATCACCACGAATAATGCAGAACTTGAACAACTGACAGAGCTGATAGGAACGGTCCAAGCAACCAACTCAGTGGCACAAGCAGACTGTACTTCTGGCCCAACCATTGGCCAACTATGCTCCATAGGAAGAAAAATAACAACCTGGTACCGAAGGACGTTAGACAACTGCCTGTGCTAGGCGTGAAGGCGCCAGAGGTATATCACGCACTGGAGCCAACCAAGCTAATAAATGCTGCAGGCAGTGTCCCAACTGACACGAAGCTGGCAGATCCAGCGTTCACCAAACCGACTAGTAACGTGGTGCGCCAAGTAACTTGGAGTTGATTGATCCTGCACCTCAGTGTTCTAACACCATAGCTCTCAGTAACATAGAGCTGACTGAACCGGTAATAAGTAACTCGGTCAGCAACGCACAGAGTGCCTCTTGCAATGCGGAGTTGCCCGAACCAGCACCACAGCTTACTACTGAACCGCCGGAACTAGACACTGATTCCAGCTCAAACCAAAAGATGGAAAAAACGTGAGAGGAAAGCAAGAAATAACCATCATTGTACAGTGAAAGTCGCTCCACGTAGCAGCAAACTATACCTCATCTTCTAAGTCAAGCAGGAGCAACAAGATAAAACAACTGAAAGCCTTTCAGTAGACTCCGCTAGGGTAATGAAGCGTAAGCAAGGGCGTTACTCTCAGATTCATTGGAAACACTGCAACTATCAGATGACACGATCGATAATCCATGAAAGCCTTCAGAAATGGCCCAGACCCAAAAGAGCATTTCAATAGATGATGCTCCCAATAACGCATGGAAGGCAGAAAAAATGGCCGAGGCCCAAAATAGTCTACTTTATGGAAAAAGGAGCAGTCTCCCTGGCAATGTATACAGAGTCAAGATGTTGTCAGGTCTTTGCTGCTTACAACACAGCAAACATTACAACGTGAACCAAACATGACAAGTCATAGCCTTTGCTTAATATCAAGTGATTGCAGTGCCAATAATAAAGAACCCACCCATGGCCCTGCACGTGCTGATCAAAATATCACATTAATAATCAAATACCACAAAAAGAACCCCTATGGAACTAATCAGCAGGGCTACCAGCAAGAGTGTTTCTCATTATGATATGATAGTAATTAACATCAACCGACAAAGGGAAGAAAGAGGAATTCAAAATTCTGAGCAGATGATGTCTCATTCTTCAACACTAACAATCAATCACCAGCAGTCAGAGGACACGGACCAGCAAATCATCCTAACACCTCAATACAGCTCCCAATAACAGCAAGACATCTCCAATAGAGGAAATATTATGAGACTATTTGATGAAATCCTCACCTTGATGCATCTTAAATCATCAGACCTGCTATCAATCAAATTCCTCCATACGGAGGATAATAAACAACCGGAGCAAACGCTGTCAATGTGGAGAACGAAAGAGATAACATTATTAGTGATGAGCGCCAGCCAACAGTTTGAATCAAGGGGCATAATACTACCAAAACCTGTAAAACCATGTTATCCCTTACCCCTGTTAATGACGGCCAAGCTGATAAGTGTAAAACAAGACACTACTGCAGTGTACTCAGTTCTTCAAAGTGCCTGTGGTAGCTTAGGAGTAATGGTCCAAAAAAGACACACACAACCAAGTGAGATAAACCAGGAACAATGGCATTGGATAGTGTCGGCCTTTAATGCCTCTCGGAAAGATTGACTCCCCAAACAAAGGCTCGCAAAAGCCCCAGCAGGCTTCACTTAATATACTTTCTGGAATATCGCTGGGACAAAGCAAATATTTGATGATGGGGCCCTCCCTTTGAGCTGGCAAACATTTCAGATTATAGCTCTTCAAGAGACCTGGTTAATAGAGCCAGTGCAGCTGGCAGGCTAGACCCTCTATCAAGCTGAAGCCACAAGATTGTACCAATTTGGGAGACCAAAGGGGGGCCTTGTGGTATGTGTGTCAACAGCACTATACATCATCTCGGAGCAGCTGCCTTCCCAGTACCATGGTCTTCAAATAATCAAGTTCAGTATGTGGCATGCACACCCAGCAAACACGGAAATACTAATCAATGTGTATGTGCACCCTAAAGCCCAGGAAAAGATCACCTTTTTAAATAAATGAGTCTCTATGATAACAGAAGTAAGTCTTTCAAACCCTTTCTGGGAACTAATAGTGACAGGTGACTTTAATTCCAACTTAATTTATACACCAGACAAAGATGAACAATTGGAAGCGGAAAATGCTATCTGGGAGATGCATCCGCAATTAGTTTCTACATCAAAATGTCGTGATCATAATCGGCAAAAACTAGTTGCTGCCTTGTAATACTTAGGTTTGAGAGAGGTAAATGGCAGATCTCTGGATGATGTCCCTTCGGGCTACACATGCCACAGCGCAAACTCACGCTCGATAGTATATTACACAATTCTTCGTATACCTCTGTTGCAGCACCTGAGGAAATATGTTATCAAATACCCAACAGGATGCGATCATTCATATCAGCATCTGGAAGTGAGCATTAAACCTCTAAGGCACATCAGTGCACCCGCTAAAGTAGGCATACTAAAAACAACAAATTTGAAAAGTCTGAGGTGGACACACAACTCACTTCCTGTCTTGGCCAGTCGAGCAAAGAAAACCTGTGAGTCTAGCAACACAATGAACTGTCCTTAAATCGAGGCTTGGGCGGAATTCTCTAGAAAACTGCTGACATACGCACTCACATTAACACATACAGGGAGGCCAGTCACATGAACACACACAGGGGGTCGTTCTGACCCTGGCGGTAATTATCGCCATGGCGGAGGTTGGCGGTAGCACCGCCAACAGGCTGGCGGTGCTCCGCCGGGCATTCTGACCGCGGCGGTACAGCCGCGGCCAGAAGCGGAAAGCCGGCAGTGTACCGCCGACTTTCCGCTGCCCATGGGAATCCGCCATGGCGGCGCAGCTTGCTGCGCCGCCATGGGGATTCTGACAGCCCATACCGCCATCCTGTTCCTGGCGGTTCACCCGCCAGGAACAGGATGGCGGTATGGGGTGTCGTGGGGCCCCTGGGGGCCCCTGCAGTGCCCATGCCAATGGCATGGGCACTGCAGGGGCCCCCGTAACAGGGCCCCACAAAGATTTTCAGTGTCTGCTTTGCAGACACTGAAATTCGCGACGGGTGCAACTGCACCCGTCGCACCTTCCCACTCCGCCGGCTCCATTCGGAGCCGGCTTCCTCGTGGGAAGGGTGTTTCCCGCTGGGCTGGCGGGCGGACTTTCGGCAGTCGCCCGCCAGCCCAGTGGGAAAGCCAGAATGACTGCCGCGGTCTTTTGACCGCGGAGCGGTCTTTCGGCGGGAACCGCTTGGCGGGCGGCGAGATTACCAGACATAGGACATCAACGTAAAATACATCTCTAGCCCTGTCAGCCAAACCAACTTTCTCCGTCACATCTGATGTGACTATGCCCATATAGAGGCCTGGAACAACAAGTGATTACAATTCTGTTAGAATTACCAACATAGACATTTGAAATGACATGACTATGTGACCTTAGTACATCAACTATCCAAAGTTTGATTAATCAATTTGAGAACCTGGCTGCTAGAACTTGAAAAATTATTTTTCGTTTTTTATCAATGGGAATGGCCCTGAGGAAGGTGACCTATAACCATTAGGAACACCGAAACGCGCGTAGTCCGTTGGTTCCCACAGCATATCTTTGCTGTAGTGATATTCGCTTGATTTATTCTCCTCTTAATATAGATTATTTTTGTATTAGATCATCATCGATGTATGTGTATTTACCCATTTTTTGAGTATGGTTTTATATGTTTGTATTTATTGTACTTTTTATGTATTGGTTTATTAATGTTGTCACATGTGCAAGAACATTTTGATTTAACTATATTGTTCATTGTTGTTTAGTCTGATTGTGATGTGTCTGAATTAGAATATTAGGGTTTAATAGTTTATAATTTCTTTATTTCACTATTATGTGTGTATTTTTAGCACTTTATTAAAGTTCTTCTTGTTGTGACTTTGTTCTCTGTTTTTGTTGTGTTATTATTTGATTTGATCTAGCAGTCCGGTATTCCCTTTTTTTTAATGATCTCAATTCATCAACTCCCCTCCATCCATATATCTATCAAGCCCTATAGGGCGTTACCTCTGAAGACTATCTGATCTTCAGAGCATATATGATTATTGTAGCTCACGCCATAGTTTCTCTTACTCATAATTTTCCCTGATTGAGCTACTAGCATCTTTTTAGGGAACCCCTTTATTGTTTCTCACTTATAAGATCTGGTCAAACCAGGGCAATACATTAAATAATGCCATCTGGCAGGTATTGGCAGCGGATCCTCACTCCACCCAGAGTAAATATCTGGGAACCGCACTGAAAACTTCAAATACAACAGACCTATGGAATAAGAACTTTCCATTCTCAGCATTTCGCCAGATAATAAAGTTGCTAAGGTTAAAAGACAAAAACGGGATAACCAGACATGCCCACCCTTGGATGGTCCTGCAAACATATGAAGCACACTTGAGTACGACATTCTCAAAGAGGAAAATTATGGCAACCCGATTTGGTATTGTTCCATCTCTGGCTGACCAACCCACCTGGAAATACAATTGCCCAAATACCTATAGATTATGCAGTGCTGTAAAATAGGATATCATTAATTTGGTTTGCACATGCCCAACTCTCAAGTATGTCTGTGTTTTTTTACTAAAACAACTATTTTAATTCAAGGGGCATTCGAACATGCAGAATGGCTATGATAAAAGGACTGGATACAACAGACCTACAGCTTAACTTTAAACTGATGAAATTCATAAAATAATGCAATTTAATCTGACTGGCTCTCACAAGACCGACCGGCCTATAAGTCCCTAGCACGCTAAACTCTCTCTTATTAATCAAGCTATTTTTGACACAGTTCAGTACCTCAACAACACTTCACAGTTGATATTTAAGGTGGACTCATCCTCTCATGGAGAGGACCGCAGTGGTGATTTAAATGATCTTGAAGAGATGACATTTTAATGATGACTCTGCTCTGATCTTTTAACAAAATTGATTTAGTAATCTAATTTATTTTTCACTGTTATTGTAACATTGTTATTGTTTTTATTAACCTAAATAATAAAGTATTTTTGTACCTTTGCACCCTTGGTCTTTGTATAGTGTACAACTTGCTGTTGGCTTGGCTTCGAAGCTCTTTCATTGGTGCAATTGTGACTCTCCAAGTGCTTCCAAGCTTTCCATCGCAATCAAGGTTCTGACTTGGTTTGTGGAGATTGGCACTCAGTAGATAGGAAAGTGCATCTGTTAGTTATGAATCATCAAAAGAGGCACATTCACCTGAGAGTTCTTGTCTATGATGGGTGACGTCAGAGGGCAGGACCAAATCGCTGACACGTCTTCTGAGTTTCTAGGTGTGTCCATTGCCCGGTAGAGGTATATGTCAGAAAGGCATCTGGTGGTATCAAGTGCTCTTTATTGGCATTACAAACAGCCACATATTTGTGTTGCATGGGATGTTTCTTTGGTGTTTTATGTGAATGTGTTCTGAGGTAGGATTGTGTATGTTGTGTAATGAGCAAAATAAAACTCATTTATATGCAGGAGCGGCTCGCGGTGCTAAAGAGATAAGGGAGGGAGTGGCACGGGAATTAATAAAAAAAATAAAACGTACCTGAATCATCGTGGCTGCCACCGGCACCACTGCACTGCTCTTCTCCTGCGCAGACAGGCTGCAGGCACAGGCTCCCAACCTGCCCTGTGGCCAATCCTGACGCTGCTCCAGGCAGCGTTAGTATTGGCAGGAGTGCCCAGCCAGGGCGCTCCCAGGCAGATTGGGAGCCTGTGCCTGCTCTATCCAGCCTGGCAACACAGTGCTGGGCTGGAGAGAGCCTACTGCGCATGTGTGTTTGGCCAGCCGAGACGGCCGGCCAAACATACATGCGCCTCAGTGCTTGTCACAGTCTGTGGCCCGCCATTTTAACAAAAAAACGGTAATAAACGTAGTTTATTATCGTTTTTTGGTAAAAGGTTTGCAGTTGCAGCTGCTGGTGGGGGGGGGGGTGGTGCTCTAAGCCCTAGCGGAGGAGCTGCTCCTGTTTATATGGCAGATGTATGCTAGGCTGGATGCATGTCTAAAGATTTGTTGTGTGTTTTTGTCACAGGGAGAAACAGCATCAAGGACATCCGGGTGAATTGAAAAACAGCTTTATTTCGTGATAACTCAGTGGGGCATCGGCTGCAACTTCACTATACCTCCAACGGTCACCTTTGCGCGCAGACCATTCCAGAGCCCACATCACAACACAATTGGGTTCTGGAATGCTCGGCATGCAAAGGGAAACCACACACTCTGCTCGTGCAGAGCACTGGACATAACAGTTTTGTGTATTATTACAGAAGCATGATGTTGAGAGTGTGGGGAGACCCACCTATATGGTATATCTGTGCAGTGTTGAGTGTGTGTGTGTGTGCGCGCAGTGTTTTGTCTAACGTACTGCTGGATGTTGTGTGTGAGATGCATGATGTCTGGAGTAATTTGTGCCATTGTGAGCTCTGTGCTACCTGCAAACAGGGTGTGTCTGTGCTGTGTTGATTGTGTGGGCAGTGCGCTGTCTAAATCTTTTGTGAGCACTGTTACCTAAATTCATGGTGTACCTTCATTGTGTTGAGTGTGTCTCTACACAGTTCTGTCTAAAGTGTACTGTTGGTTTTTAGTTGATTTGTGCTATTGTGAGGACCGTATTATCTAAATACATGATGTATCTGCCTTGTATTGGATGTATGTTCAATGTTCTGTCTAATGTGCCCTGGTCAGAGCAATGCATGTAATTAAAACGTTACTTCGCTCAAATGGGAGAGCTTATCCTGTAGTTTCAACAGGAATTGAAGGCCCAGGTAATATTTTGGGAAAGATCCAGAACAACGCATCCAGAACCACGCCTGCGTTGTTCATATAAGTGGAACAATGCTTGCCTGAACAACACAGGCCTTTTTTCTCTGCCTTAACCACGCATGTGCTGAACCACGCACATGCGTAGTTAAGGCAGAGAAAAAGGAAGATCCCTCAGGAGAGGACGCGGTCAGGTAAGTGGGGCTTGGGCAGGGTTGGGGGTAGTTTTTAGGGGTGGGGAGGGGGGTTGGGGTGGTTAGGTTATTTTATTTTTTTAAGGGATGGGGCTGGGGGGTCAGTACTATGGTTTTTAGGGAGAGGGTAGGGAGTCGGGGTTATTTTGTTTTTAGGGGTGGGGTGGGAGGTCAGGGTAATTTTGTATTCAGGAGAGTGTGGGGGGCTGGGTTTTTAGGGGTGGGGTCGTGGTAATTTTGTATTTAGGGCTAGTAAGGGGGTCGGGTTTTTAGGGGCGGGGTGGGGGTCAGAGTAATTTTGTATTGGGGGTTGGGTTAATTATGTTTTTAGGGCGGGTTGGGGGTGGATTTTTAGGAGCGGGGTTGCGGTAATTTTGTATTTAGGGTGGGTGGTGAGCGGGAAATTTGGTATTTAGGGCGGGGAGGGTTTTTAGGGTTGGGGGTCGGGGGCCAGGGTAATTTTGTTTCTAGGGGTTGGGTAGTTTTATTTTTGGGGGGTGGGGGCGGTTTTAGAGCTCAGGGTGGGTAGGGGTATCAGGTAGTTTTTAAAGGTGGGGGGTTGAGTAGTTCTGTTTTTAGGGGCAGGGTTGGGAGTTCAGGGTAATTTAGTTTTTAGGAGTTGGGTTGTTTTATTTTGGGGGGTGGGGTCGGTTTTAGGGCTCACGGTGGGTGGGGGTATCGGGGCAGTTTTTAGAGGCAGAGGGTCAGGGTACTTCTGTTTTTAGGGGCGGGGGTTAGGGTAATTTTGTTTTTAGGGGTTGGGTTGTTTCATTTTTGGAGGGTGGGGGTCGGTTTTAGGGCTCAGGGTGGGTGGGGGTATCAGTTAGTTTGTAAAGGTGGGGGGTCGGGTAGTTCTGTTTTTAGGGGCAGGGTTGGGTGGTCAGGGTAATCTAGTTTTTAGGGGTTAGGGTGTTTTATTTTTGGAGTTGGGGCGGTTTTAGGGCTCAGGGTGTGTCGGGCGTATCGCAGCAATTTTTAAAGGTGGGGGTCGTGGCACTTCTGTTTTTAGGGGTGGGGTGAGGGGGTTAGGGTAATTTTGTTTTTAGGGGTTGGGTTGTTTCATTTTTGGGGGTGGGGTCGGTTTTAGGGCTCAGGGTGGGTCGGGGAGGCATTGGATTAGTTTAAGGGGGGGTCAGGGTACTTCAGTTTTTAGGGTGGGGGGTGGCATGCGACAACCACGCATGCAGTTTCCACACATGCCTTTACAACGAAAAATCGTTGTAAAGGCATGCGTGGTAAAGGCATGTATGGAAACAATGCTGTAGTTGTTCCAATCACGTTGTTCAGGCATATGTGGTTGCCGCATGCGGGGTTCCATCATACAACCAATATTTCAGCAGCTCCTCCACATGAGGAAGGGGTGGGTGGACGAGGCCCTGGGCGCTGGTGCGGCTGACACTCCCCTGTTGTGCTGAAGAGGCATTCGCCATTTCTAAAGCATCAGATTAGAGTGACCCAGAGATGCTGGTGGCCTCAAGTGTCGGTCGGGGTTATGATGGTGCTTGTGTGTGAAGAAAAGTAGAGCAGAGGGGACTACTCTATCAGCACGGATGGAGGGTGAACGTTTTGGAGAGATACAGAGGAGGAGAATCAAATCAACAGTAATTTAGAGTCATTTAAAAATGAGTGGTGGGATTCAAGTCTCTGAGTCGCCATTGCTCGGTTTTATCTCTTTTCTTAGTGCATGGCTTTTACTGACACAACATTTCTTCACCACCTTGTGTGCCAAGTTTATTCCGCTCTGTGTTCCTTTGCTTCCTCCTCCTATCTCTGTTCTAGGGGGTGCTGACCCCCACTGACACCCCTCTATCTTCTTCACATTTGTCTCAGTTCATCCTTGCCTCCAGTTCCTGTGCTCACTTAGTTCCTCTTTGTCTTGACTCCTATGGCTGTGCGCCTCTGTTACTTGTCATCTGTGCTTTACCACATTCACTAAATTTATACGGCACTGTCTCATTTCTTTCACAACCAGCCTCTCTCCCTCTCATTGCAGCTTTGTAACTCAGGAACGTCTTAAGGATGACGGCAGAGAGAGGGATCACAGCGACCAGGTGAGTGTGGTGCCCTGGGCCTCTGGACCTTCTCCGAGGGGCCCTCATCTAGTAATGTTGTGATTCTTGGTGCCCCAGTACCTGTCTTCATCTAAACTCTCTGGAGCAAAAGGCAGTGGCATCGTCTGCCGCCTACTAATGTACCTATGAACCTGAACCTGGCTGTTCAACAGTGGTTACTACTGTGTCACATGAGATGTCTGAGCTCATAAAACCAAACTATGAACTGATCCCAGAGCAATCTGCACCCACACTCACTGCCTCAGAGCTTCCTACTCTAGCAGGGACCACCACACATGGAACTGGGGAACCAAGGCAAAGCTCCCCAGTCTATAGCTGTTCACAAACTGACTCAGAGATGAGCTTCCCATTCCCTGGCTGCCCTCCACACTCAGACCCACTGCCTCACATCAGAGCTTCACAGCCTATGGCTGCCCTCCACTCTCAAACCCAATTCCTCAGAGCCAAGCTTCACATCCTGTGGCTGCCCGCCAAACTCGGACCACTCTTTCAGAGCCGAGCTTAAAAGACCATGGCTGCCCTCCACACTCTGACCCACTGCCTCAGAGCCGAGCTTTACAGCCTCTGGGTGCCCTCCAGACTCAGACCCACTTCCTCATAGCCAAGCTTCATATCCTATGAGTGCCCTCCACTCTCTGAACCACTCCCTCAAGCCGAGCTTCACAGCCTTGAAGTGCCCTCCAGACTCAGACCACATGGCCTATGCCTGCACTCCACACTCAAACCTTCTTCCTCAGAGCCAAGCTTCTTATTCTATGGGTGCCCTCCACACTCAGACCCACTGCCTCACAGTCGAGCGTCACAGCCCATGGCTGCCCTCCAAACTCATTCTGACTGTCTCAGAGCCGACCTTCTTGGCCTGTGGATGCCCTTTACTCTCAAACATATTGTGTCAGAGCAGGGCTTCTTAGCTTACCAGTGACCTCCACGCCCAGAATCAGGAACCCAGAACACAGGGACCCAGAACCAAAAACAGAGTTCCCAGCATTAAATTGACATTCCACTTCCAGAATGATTGATGTTGGTGCATGGTTTGTGATCTCAGTGTGTATGGGATAAGTTCAATTTCAGATTAATTGACCCCAGAGCAGAGTGTCCTCGACGTAAGTGATCGCTACACCCACAACGAATATACATGGAGCACAGCTTTCCAGCCTAAAGCTGACCTCCATACCCGCAACTCCTGCCAGAGAGTAGCAACAGCGACCTCAAAACCCAGAACCTGGTATATCACCTTGCATGGTCCTATATTCAATTACATAATGCATTAGAGATTTAAGGCATGTCTTTGGCTATAAACAAAAGAAAATCGTTGGTTCTATAAATTGATGTATCTGGGTTAATACTGTATGGTCCTCCTGTTTTTTGCTGTTCAGAGCAGCGGGAGGTCACGCTAACAGCAGTGAGCGTGTGGAACACTGAAAATGGCCTAAGTTCACTTGGACAATTACTATAATTTGTGTTCTAAATTAGATTTGAATCTTTGTGATCCTGACCATAGGAGTTACAGTGGCCCAAAAACAGAGCCAGTGAAATTATGCAGCAGTAGAGATTAAAATTGTAGGACAGGAAAACTGTGAGCCAATATTAGGCAAAATATGTGGCATAATCTGCCATATTCTGAGCCACTTCAATTTTTTGTCATTTTACATGCTAACACTGTCTGGGCCAAGGTTGCACTTCATTAGTATCAATTTATAACAAATGAGAGGTGACCATTTAATCTTTGCAAAGAGTCTGCCACTGCGCGGCATGATGTGTGTTATTAGTGAATTTTGATCCGTTTGAGCTAGAAACAATTTTTGGGTTAAAATTTGAAAATATATGAAGCAGATGATCGGGCAAGTGCCCCAAATCGATAATTATGCAGAAAACGTTGCAGCTGCAGAATTTAACAGCTCAGGTGGGCCTGCCTAAAATTACCTTTAATGGGCTAAACAACGAGCCCATTGCAGTCCTTAGAGGTAGGGACACTATTTTAATCATTCAGGGATATTTCTCATCTGAAGGACAGCCATTAACGTTGTTTTCCCTGTCAGTGATTCAAAAAATATATCAAATACAATGTCATGTTTTGACTCAGAGTGCAGTTAATCACACCTTTAAAAGAGGGAACAGAGATCAACTGTTCCCTTTTATGAGGAAATTGCAGATATTCACATAAAATTTAGGCAGTTCAAACTAGACTTGGGATGTGACGGAAGCCATCTCTCACTCTTCTGTCATCTTTTCCTGAACATCCTTTGTCGTAGGATCATGGGACATTAAATCAAAATGATTCCCACCATACAGACGGCCATTGACCTGTTGTCCATCACCACCACTTCAAAAATATTGGCAGTAACTTCTGTATGCCAAATGGTGCAATGCATTTCCGTACAGGCAAATGAAAAAAAGGCAGCAGCACAAGGGAGTTTTGCAGTTTCATTAAAGTTTAGGTCCCTTTGCCTTGGTAAAATGGCCGCCCAGATGGCCCTCACCACCATCCCTCGCATCCGCAAAACCACTGCTGGAGGACGATCCTTCACCTACATTGCAGCAAAGAGCTGGAACAACCTCCCTCTGCACCTCAGACAAAGCCCGTCGCTCACCATCTTAAGGAATAACCTCAAGACGTTGCTCTTCGGATGAGGCCCCCCACCCCCCGAGGCTTGAGACCCTCAAGGTTGGGTAGCCACGCTTTACAAAAATTGATTAATTATTTGATTAAAGGCAATATATCTCCTGCAATCTGATGCATAATAATTCTTCCAAACTCATAAATATTTCTTCAGAACCTGCTTTAGGATGAAAAAGTGTACAGTCACCTTTGCTTAACAAAGTGGGGCCAGATGTACTTAGAATGCATTCAGCAAAAGGTGTCATAGTTTGTGCACCAATTTTTACTGAATGTTATCATGTTTTGCAAACCGACCTATGTTCTAATAGTTCACAAAATACAGAATTGTAAAAGGTTGTAATTCGACCTACCACATGAACATTAATGAGTTAGGTTGTAAATTGCGACCCACAACGATTCACTGCCATCACAGGGATGCTGACACATACAGATGTCAAGATAATGAGAGTGCTAAACAAGTCCCAATAAAGTCTCTCCCACATAACTCTTATGTAGTTTGCTGCAGGGATTTCGCATGGGCGTAAACGTGTCTTTGATACCACAAGTGAGCACTGTCACTAAAAATACATTCTGACGTGTATGCATGCTCAAAGGCTCTTGCTTTTTCTGCTTTCTCCTTAAACATTGTTCTTTGTTCTAGGAGTGGTCATTTCTGTAATAAATCTACTGAAGCCTACAAAGGTCAAGGTCCACTGAGAACAAAATCTTGTTGCCTACTCATCCCTGGCTTCAAGTGAACAGACTGTATCTCATAATCTCTCCCCCACCGATATCACTGCATTGGGTCCCGGCCCAACACCGGCTCGACTACAGACCTCATTCCTTCTGTATAGGGCCTTCCATGGTCAAGCGCCCCGTTACTTCGCCACATTGGCTGCCTAGACTAGGGTTGGCCGACCACAGGTGACTCACTGGAAAAAACACACATTTTGTGAGAAGAAAGTTTGCATCAACAGTGCTCCTCCATTTGGATTTGCTTCCTATAATCGTTCACCTTCATTTTTTCAGTCTTTTTTCAATCTTTCATGAAAGCACAGAAAAAAGCAGCTGCTCCCGCAGGAGTTAGCAGGACATTAGAGCTCACCGTCCAAGTAGACACAAATCATCCGACGGACCAGTTGTCTCAGAGTACAAGACGAGTTCACAACGTTCCGTACAGCTCCTTCCTTACACAAGTAAAGTAATTTTAAGTTGCCTTTGGACGCCATTAGCTGCACATAAATGCAATACATGAAATAAACCCGAGTTCTCCTTCATCTAATTGTAATTAAGTATATTCATCTATTTGCAAACCTTTGCAGCTTAGCAAAAGCTTGTAATTGATTGATGTGAAAACCTAATCACAATGAGTTTATTGCAGTTCAGAGAAACGCTATTTATCTTAAGGTGCACTAGCTTGGTACACACAGTTCTATACTAAAATGTGTTATGTTATGTGCATTTGTATAGCACACAACTCACAAGAAGGCTATCCTGTCGCTGAAGCAGGAGCTGTATGGGCTGAGCAAGGATTGAGGCTAGGTGGAGAGAACAATTGGTCCCGATGTGCATGCTATGACATACTATGTTGATGTGACTAATCCAAGCCATTAAGCACTGACCCTTAGCATGTCGCATTGTTTCCTAGTTTCAGACCACCCTTCTTCTGCACACGTTATTTATTCATATAGTTCTGTGGTATTCCGAGGAGCGCTAACACACAGACTCCTCAAACATCTAAATTCTTGCTCTACATATCCCCACCTGCCTCTGCTGCTCTAGGTCTGAGTGGTCACATGAAAGGTTTTCTTGAATAGCAAGGCCTTGACAGACACAGCATAATGGAAGCAGAGGTTCAGCTGCTGCGCTGCTGAAGAAGGTTCTTCTACTCCACGGACCTCTCACTGCAAATGCTTTGGACTTGAGAGCTACTCTCAAACTTTGGGACTACCGCCAGTTGCTTTCCATTGATCTCAAACCTCTCTTTAGAGAAGCACAGTAACTAAGCTTTAGAATCTTGAATGTTTTAAAAAGGACAACAGCAGCTTCTGTATGTTAAAACAATATACCAGAATACATTTAATCATCTCCCCATAGACCTCCCCATTTAACCCCTGAATCTGAATCAAGTGCAAATACCAGGTGCCAAAACCCCTTTTATAAATAGTGCACAGTAGCTGCATTTTTGTGCCTGATTTCAAGTTTTGCCAGTGAGAATGGGGAATAACATGGAGTTCAGTAATCCTCATAACAAACTTTTTTCTATAGTTTCCAAGGCCCTTGTGTATCAAAACACCTGCCCGTAGACACAGACTGGGGAAAAACCTGTGACACGTCAGGCCTCTAGTCATGTGATAAACAGGTAATACTGTGAATACATACAGTGCAGGTTGTCTGCAGACTTTCTTTCCTTCCCTGGAGATGATAGTTGGGGTGACACTGGAGTTGTGCTAATTTCCTTTCCGCTTCCTGTGTTGCCAAGACTGGTTGGATTATAACAGTATGGTGTAAGTATATAGTTAGAGATCTGCTAGCCTTTTGTCTCTTTTATGTGTTGCCCAGACAGGTGGACCATTAACAGGTGATACTAGGTGTAGCTATAATGCTGGAGGTCTGCAGGTCTTTTTCATCTTCCCAGAGTTTCCCAGACGTGTGAATGCACAACAGGTGATGCTATGTGGAGGTGTAGAGCGAGACGTCTTCTAGTCCTATTTCCCTTTCCTCTGTTGCCTGGACGGGTGGGCCCACAACAGGTGCCACTCGGGCTAGCTGTAGAGCTGGACATCTGCTAGTCTTCTTTCCCTTTCCTTTGTTTGCAGGAGAGGTGGTGTTTTTGCCAGAGGTCCATCGCATTCTTTCCGCTCCTTGGCCTGGCAGGAAGCTAATTGTGACCAGAGGTCAGCTGGGTTTCCCTTCTTCGTGACAGAGGGATTGTAACGCCGATGGGCCACTAAGCTGTAGCACGCCATCTTTTTTCATTTTAATTTTATTTCACTGTGTCTAGTCAAGGAGAGGGATACTTACAGACATGATGGATAGGTCAATGTCCAGACACTACAGACCAAGAAACTGTTGCCACAGACAGTTTGTTGGATTTCAGGCCTAATGTGTGGTGAAAAGAAGAGTTTTGCAACCTTTCTGGAGCATCGCATACTCCAATAATCGACTAGATGAAGTAAAATCTAGTTCCATGTGAATGACCCTGGTGCATGTATATTCGTTCCCTAAAATGCATATCTCTCACTAGGTGGATGATGGGCCTGTTTTGAGTAGTCGACGTCAGGTGTCTCCCTTGAGGTAGGACCTGACATAGGCTTGTGAAGTAGTCCTTTTGCTTGTTCAGAACCCAGTGATGTACTTTAGAGCAGGTGAGTGGTGGTCTGTGTGTTTCAAACTAAGGGGGAAGAAGGCTGTATGGGGTTGTCTTTGTTGAAACTTGAGCATCGCCGTGTCTGGAATGTCCCTGTCATTGCTGGTATGGGGGATGGTCGCTCCAGGGCTCAGGAGCAGGAGAAGATGGTGAAATACAGCTTTGGTGGTGTGGCTAGCCTCAGGTATGAGACACAGAAAACGATCCATCTTGATTCCCAAACTACACACCCATGAAATGGAGGTCAATGGGTGACATACTTAGATGTACAGTTTGTAATACCGTGTGACTGTGAGTATTTTGCGACACATCGTGCAGTATATTTTGACATGTTCTACTGTGTGAGTGTAAAGCTTCTGTCTTGTTATTTTCTCGAAATAGACACCCAATAAATACAACGCTCTGTACCATAAGCTGTTCAAAGACCTACCAGGAGACGAACATTTATTGAAAGGTGAGCCTAAGTGATTAAAGTGAGTTATTTTTGTGAGGTCTTTGATGGCTTTGTTGTGTCATAAACTGTAAATTGTGTTTCAAAGTAAGTCTTGTAATGTGGTGTCATTATGATCTTTGTATTGAGCAGTGCAAATGCAGCTGTTGTGCATACATGTCTGTCTTGTGCTGTGGGTTGTGTGGTGTGTTTTGAGCTGGTTGGTACTTCTTTGTGTCTTGTGGTGGCTGGGACTGGATAATCTGTTCCACACGGTGCCATGTGTGTTATTTGTTGTTCCATGTGCCATAAATGTGTGGATGTTACAACGCAGTTTGAAAGTTTTGTTTCTTAGGAGATCCCCGATATGATATGTGTAGGTTTTTCAACATGTTATCTAATAATTTATGAAGTATTGGAAAGTTCCTGCCATGATGTGATGATGTGTTATATGTTTTTGTTTGCATGTGGTATTGTGCTTTGTGTTTTTTCTGTGCGTGTATTTTAGTTGAGTTCAGGATTTGCTTTGTGACGTGTTGTGAGATGTCTGAATGTTTGTCAGATGTGATGTGATGCATTGCATGATCCTTGGCAGGTGATGCCTCACAACAAATCTACTGGTTTTGAATTGTGCCTTATTTTTTGGGTTAGCTTTTTTTACTTGCATTGCAATGTGATATAGCTGGATTTGTGAAAAAACTGAGTTACAACTTTTGTATTTGTTAACAGTTGTGTGATGTACTGTGAGCTATTATCAGGTGAACTGTGTTAATATGTGCATTACATAAACTTGTGTGATGTGAGTTGAATGATTTACATGTACACTGTAAACTGAATCACCTCCAAGTCCTGAAGACCCAGCTTAGACATGACCAAATTTGACAAGAAACACATTGCACCATAGGCTATGGACAAGAGAAGGGAATTGAACCAACGGAGGAATAGGTCCTGATAGGACACTGTAGTTGGAGAGTGTGCAACTGTCACAGGTCATTATAGGCAATACATCTGCTTAATCAGCCTGAACCTGAAATCAGAGTTAAAAGTCCCTCCCTAATACTAGTGTGACTTCTAAATCACTACTAATTTACCACTACAAGCTTTTAAATGTATGTTAAAAGGCCATAGTGCTATACTTTAATTTACTTTTTTCATCCGAAAATACTACCTATTTCAGTCTATGAAAATGGGTAAAATAAAAAAATCCGTTCTTCAACATCAACATTTTCCAATATGGCATGCATGTAAGCCACCTTGTACCACATCCTTTTCCATGTTCACCCTCCTCTCTTCGATATAAACTTGGGCAGGGGATATAACAAGGAGTAAAATTGAGACAATAGGATCAAATCACAGATAAAGGTGTCTTCAGTTTTGCCTTCTCTGGATTTATTGATGCACACCATATGTTTCCATGTAGCATCAAAAAAACAACATTTAAAGTACTTATAATTTAGTAATAAGGTAAAATAAAACACGAAGGGACTGATTTACTAAGACACAGGTGGCAAAAAGTAGTTGCCAATTTTGCACCAATTTTTTGTGACCTGTTTCTGATTAAGTTGTAACCTATGTACTAATAAGTCAAGTCTCAAAATGTCCAGTCACATGGGGTCGCAGAATAACCTATCTAATAAGTAATAATTAAGCAGGTTTCTATTTGCAGCAAACATATCGGTAGTGGTCTGCAAGGAACAGCAGACTACAATCCCTGTGTTTTCATTCCCAAACAAGAAACTTATGTTTTTTTCAAAGCAGCTCATGTTCCTAAAAAGAACCAGTGGGCTTTAACAACTGAATGGCTGATTCGGAGTTTGGTGGATGGAAACACCTGTCCACCAAACTCCCGACAGGATGGTCGCCGCCATACTGGCGACCTCCTTGCTGGCCCCATTATGACTTTCCCACTCGGCTTTGCACCGGTCAGCCCAGTGGGAAAGGTGTGGCAACATTTTCAGCTGGTGGCAATGCTGCCGCATGCAAGGGGCACAAGCACCCTCGAAATGCACACTGTCTAGATAGCACAGCAGACAGTGCACATTTCGAGGGTGCTGGGAAGGGGGACCCCTGCGCTGCCCAGGTCACTGGTTTGGGCAGTGCAGGGGCTCCCCTGTGGCTCCCTGCACTTGTTCTCCACTAGCCTTTTCATGGTGGTCAGACGGCTATCAAAAGGCTGGCAGGGAACAAGGTTGTAATGAGCAAGGTGGTGCTGAGTTCAACGCGCCCTGGCTGATTAGAACCTGCATTGCCGTCAGCCTGTCGGGATCTGAGATCCTGGAGGGGACGGCGGTAGGTTGGCGAGTTTGTCCGGCGACCTCGTAATGTGGCACCCTAATTTTCCCTTTAGGGACTACATCAGGAGGAAAAGGGACTGTTGGCTCCTCCCTGCTCCCTACCTCCAAGTGCCTCATGAAACGATTCACTAGGAGGGTCCCTTTGCAAATCATTTTCCACATCTTTTGAGGTGCCAATAACAGATCAATGCCATGCAATTTCAATTATGGTCACAAAGATATGATTCATACCATTGTGACTCACGTTTATGGGGGGATTCCTCTTTCACACCCCTCCACTCCCAATTGTGATTTGGAAATCTGTTGCAAAACCAATTTTACAAGTCAGTAATGCTTTTACAACTCACAAAATAAGTTTAGGAAAGGAAAAACTATTTTATGGCCACAAACCCTGTGATTTTGCGAATTGGAGATATTGCAATCACAAAATGGCTTTGCAAAACACATCCTAAATTATTAGCTAATAATATATCTCAATGTATTTAGCGTTCTAGCGCACTCAAATTAATTGATAATAACTTAATTAAAATGAAATATAAGCTAGGGTACATTTAATATTGCAATAACACCAGTTTAGTTATATTTCTTACAAAAATAAATCAGCATGCCTCCCTTGTAAAGTTAGCATTAAATTTACTGAATTATATTACATTAAAAATAAATGTATTACAACAAAAATTAGAATTAAAATCTATCTACTTCATTTTAATTTAGGGTTAGCATATGAATTAATGTAATAGACTGTAACTTCATTTAATTTGATTGAGCTTATTTCAGTTTGATTAATTACAGTGCTGCATTTAGCATTAGCATTATAATAATGTTATTAAATGTTATAATTTAACTAACTAGGGTTAGATTTAATATCCTTCTATGATAATTACAAATAATGGAAATGAAGGTTAATACATTTGGATTTGGGGACAGGATTAATGTTAGGATACAGTAAGGTATTATTTTAAGTAATTAAATGTATTGTAAATCAGTTGAGAGTTAGAATACGTGTTAGAATTAATGCCATTTAATGTAATTAAATTAAGTGAATATAGAATTATTTACTTGTTTAGTGCTAAGGTTAAGTTTAGAGTTAGGGATAGGGGACAAAATGACGACAGGGCAAAATAAAAAATACAAAGTAAAGGTCTTTTCCATGCTATGAATAATGAGCAGAGTACCAGTAGTGCGAAGCAAATGTATCTAAAAGTAAAGACAATAGATGTAAAGACATACATCCTCACATACTAACAGCCAGAGAAAGGAGACTGTTATTTGAAGAAGCTGAGGGACAGACAGGATGCAGAGATGACTTCCTGTTGTAATTATGAAGAGAGTTAGTGTTTGACACAAGTGAGAACTAGGACTAGGGTTGCGTGAGTTAATAATGGAGCATCCAAATTTAGCAAAAAAAGGAGTATTTCAGCTACTGCAGCACTACACATGTGCAGGCAGTTCATGCCATTTCCTGCTCCAGTGTGTTCCTAGATGAGACATCCAGGAGCAAGAAATGGCATCCAGAAGTCTGCATTCCTCCAGCAACACTGGTGGGGCAGTGGAGAGTAGTGGGATTGTGCCGGTGGCGTGGGGGTATCTACACCGGTGCAGGCAGGATTGATGGACAGTAATTAGCTAGGGTGAGGGCATACGGTGAGCAGACCGGCAGGCAGAACAGACTTGGCCAGGATAGAATTTGTGGGGAGTTAAAGTAGTTTTTTTGGCGGACAGACGACAACTAGAAATCCAAGTACATGCGGGCAGGGCGAACAGCAAGAAACTGGTTGGATCGCTGCTGCGTGGCGCCAGTGCCTCTTTGCCCTAAGCTGCCACTTATTTATTTATTTATTTATTTTTTAGCTACAAATTGCTACATACATTGTATCACTACTTGTACTTTCCAAAAGATCACATACAGTTACGATCCCTTAGGCATTGCAAGTTCACACAGGAAGAAGTAGGGTTAACAAGTATAGTTGGGTATTGGGAATGCACAATGCTGGAGAATGCAAATTTGGGCACAAGAGGTGTATCCTGGGAGTCCCTCTGCCCCAAGAGGTCATTTTCATTGAGTAGAGGCACTTTAAAAATTCCATAACTTAACCAAACCAACATGCTGTGAACCTTTCCTCACCAATCCATTAGTGCTTTCCTTATAAACACTTGCATTTGCGCAACTTGCAAACTAATGCAAGGGATTTCTTTATATAAGCTCTTTATTTTTACTTTGTACAGAAACAGTAAATTATTACTTTCTATAGTATTCAACATAACAAGATTGCATTTGATTGAAAAATTATTTCAAAAAGACAGTTTCTCAGACATAAAGTTTATTCTGTTATTTTGTGCCCTTCCTGAATGCTCATCCACCTTTTACAAAGTGCAAGTTATGAAACGAAAAGTTCCAAGCATCTGGGATACACAGATTTACTACTTGTTTGCACCTGTGCTCATTCGACGTAACAACGCAAAAGAGAGGATCAATTTACTTACCGATTAAAAGACCTACGTGTGCAGTGCAGAATTACACTATTTTGTGCCAGCTCTCAGAGCCAGACTGGGAACCCGAAGCAGCACTGTTGCAAAACTGGCCCTCAGTAACAAAACCGGCCCCACCCTTCAAGCCTCCCGGGGACACGCCAGAGGCCCGGTATGGCCAGTCCGGCCCTGCCAACTCCCATGCAAACGGGCCACGGTTGTATGACCACCGTTACCTAGTTTTTCCTAAATACTTTCTATTGCAGATATCCTAAAAACGCAAAATATCACATGCCTACAATAGACTTTCAGAATCGTGTAGGTCATCTGTAAGAAGCATGGTAGCAGCTGAAAAATGAGAGGTCTCAGTTAATTCCCCAGATTGTGTAATTTGTTTTGCACAATTCATTCTTTATAGCAATTCATGTCAGTCTATGAAGCTTATTTGTCCCCAGAAAGGGAACTAACATGCAGACCCGGAAGTACCTTGTGCAAATCTACATCCATTTACCTCCTGTTTTATACACTACATGCAGGTAGACAGGTGCAACTGAACTCCCCCTTTTATCCCTAAGGAGATCAACTTTCTGATTTGTCTTCTTTAAGGAGCTCCAAAAACAGAGTTGTGTAGTTTATTCAGTACCCCCTAATTGTAGCTGAAGATTGTGTGCACGCAGTGTTACAACTGTGCTATTAAATCGAGTGCCCTCTATGGTAATATGAATCATTACAAGTAAATAGCATGGGAGTGAATATGTATTTGTGTGGAAACAAATAGCAGTAGAATAATTTTGATGTAGGTTATAAGGTAAGGTGGGAGTTGCACTGTCAAGCCAGACCTAAAAATCCATGTAGGTTAATGACTGTTCTCCTCCCCTCTGTGCTGCTGCCACAGAAAGACAAACCCCATAAATTATCTAGTTGTCTAGGACACTTTTACAGCATTACCATGTCATGCATGTGCCCGTGAAAGTTCAAACTAAGCCAGCTGGCTAAATAATCAAAATGACCACAGCTGGTGGAGGGCAAGCACTTTTTATGTGGAAGCACACAACCTCTGTCCAATAAGAACCTACTCCTGACTCCCAACATGGGGTGGAGCTAAAGGCCCTTACTAGTAATGCTCACATAACTGTCTGGTGAAAGCTGCGCTGTCAAGCCAGACCATAAAAAGGTGCCAAGCCTTTCGTGTCACACATCAGTCACTTGTGTTATGTTTTGGTGATGTATCCTGCCCTATGTGCTATAAGGTGTGTGTTTTTTGCAGCGTACTCCTGTGCCCTCCAGAGGGAGATACTTATTCAAGGACGTCTCTACATCTCCCACAATTGGCTTTGCTTCTATGCTAGTCTTTTTGGGAAAGATATCAAGGTAATGTGCCTGAACTCTTCATACTTTCTGTTTTTACCTCATGTTCAGGGGTGTGGAATTTATTAAAATATCTACTTGTCCACAGGACAGGTTGCTTCTCAAATCTACTTGTCCTGTAAAAAGATCTACTTGTCCCTTTGGTGCCATGTAGTGTGGCGCCAAATTATGGCAGCAATCTCATTATGTAAGAGCTCTGATAATAGCCTCTCTGATTATGCCAGGGCTACTACCATAGTAGGGCTTGAATACTTGCAGTTTCGATCCCTACTGTAGCAATTTCCTTATTTTTCCACCTTTCTGCAGATCTGCATACTGGGGCTGGAGGAAGCAGTAAGCAATAGTTCCAGGGCTGGAATGCCTTTGAGTCTGCAAACCTACTAACCTGCATGTTTTAAAGATTTTCACCAGCTTCTCTCTAATATTTTCCCATAATAAGAAAGGTTGGACATTTACTCCTGACAATGGCAGAATTAGAACTTCTTCCAGGGTTGGGAAGAAAGTGGCTGGAGGGAAAATGAACTTGCAAATGCTCAATAGATTTTCACATGAGCAAATCTACACATCGTATTTACCCATGCTAAAATACAGTTCACAAATATTTTATAGGGGTACGACATATACCATGGGTGCACTTTTGTGACTTTCTTTAAGAATTTGGGGCCACATGTAGGTAGGTTCAGATTTGCGACACGCAAATTGCGAGTCGCAAATCCGAATGTAGGATGGTGTCCCTGACACCATCTGTGATTCGCAAGGGCTTCGCAATTCCACACCTCATGAATAATCATGAGGTGGGTTGCAATTTGCGACCCCCTTGCGAATGACGGCCTCACAGGGATGGTGGCCTGCTGGAGACCGCAGACCACCATGTCTGTGACTGCTTTTCAATAAAGCAGTTTTTTTGTTTTTTTTTGTAATGCAGCCCGTTTTCCTTAAAGGAAAACGAGATGCATTACAAAAACGAAAAATGAAACGTTTTTGTTTCATTTTTTCAGAGCAGGCAGTGGTCCGCAGGACCACTGCCTGCTCTGAAAAAATGTTTACAGTGACATTCACAATGGGGAAGGGGTCCCAGGGGGACCCCTTCCCTTTTGTGAAAGTGTTAGCACCCATTTGAAATGGGTGCAAACTGCGATTGGTTTGCGCCCGCGTTCGCAAAACAATCCTACATTGCGAGTCGCAATTAGGAAGGGAACACCCCTTCCTAATTGCGAGTCGCAAACCCGTTTTGCGATTCGGTAACCAGGTTACCGAATCGCAAAACTGGGTTTGTGCATCGCAATGTGCTTTTTGCACATCGCAAACAGCGAAAGTCGCTGTTTGCGACATGCAAAAAGCTACCTACATGTGGGTCTTGGTCCCTAATTAGGTCTGGTGTTAACAAAGACATTTTGTTTTTATTAAACTTCTATTTCTCTCTCTTTCGGCTGGCTTTACTGTGAGTGATCGCATTCTGCTCTTCCACAAGGAGCATATTGGCACACAAAGTAGTTTTGTTTAGTGTCAGGAACTACAGTGGCAATCAGTGACGTAACGAAACTGGAGGGTGCCCCTTTGCAAAGAACATGGAGGAGCCCCCTCTCCAGACTCACTCAGGGCAGGTGCTGTGCTGAAGGGGCCCCCTGGAGTGCGGCTGCGGGGCCTTTGTTATGCCACTGGTGGCAACGTGTGCTTTTAGAGTTCAAAAACGTTTTGGTTTTTTTTTGCCAGTGTTTGTTACAATGTTGAGGGCCTGGTAGCTCCCACAACAATAAAGTGTTACAAAAGCCATGTCAAAACAAGACACGCATTGATGAAACTAAAAGACTTATAAAAATATGTCAGATCAGTTGGCTTTGTCAGTGTTTGTTTATTTTCATGCTTCCCATAATGGTGTTGAAAATGGTTACACTGATTTTCCATTAAAATATTTTTGGGAAATACTAGCATGCATCAAAACATTTTACTAAATGACACTTCATTTGCATCTAATCAGAGAGCATTCTGGGAGCATTATACTTAGCCTCATAGCCTAAACTTTTCAAACATGTGTATACACTTTTTTTTTTTTTTGGTACTGGAACCAACGTCAGTAGTGAAGTGTGACCTTAAAACATTTATTTACAGCACTCACCCTAATAATGAAGGTTTTCAAATAATGAACCATAAATACAAGTTTGAACAGCATTATCTTTTGGAAACACATTACCTCAACTGCAGAGAGTTCCACTCTCTGTAAACAGGCAGCCAAAGGGTTTGTGCTGCAGAGGGATGGGCCTACTTGTCCCAAGGACAAAGTAAACATAAAAACTTGTTGCCCTTGACCCCAAACAATATGTCCCGGGCGTCGGGCGATAGGAATTCCACATCCCTGATGTTAATCATCATTATGCATTTCAAAATAAACTGGCTATGAACCAGTCAAAATGCTATGTCTCTGTTTGGTACTCTTCAATAATATTCAACTGAATTCAGCTGCAACTGCAGTATGTGAAAAGCCATATATTTGTTGAAGCCACTTCTTCAATTCAGCCATAATAAGCCCAGTCATGTGGCACAGTTTCATCACTGTTCTGTGAAAAGTAGGTGAGAGACATAAATCTTAGCCCGACTGAACAGAAACATTTTGCCTGACCCTGTAATTGTCACTGTGGCAAGGCCTTGGGTGGACTGGTCTGTATTCTACTGTACAAGATGTATAAAGAAACATTCTGGTCAGTGGGAGTGTAATAAGAAATACTGGGAAACAGCAAAGTTTTCACATTCTGTATAGTACAGGTGCACATGGCTAATAGCAGAGAAAATCTCAGCATAAAACCAACCAACCGCAAATGCAGGTTGGTGAAGATTCAGCAGTAGCTACATTCACACGCATCATTCACAGAAAGGCTTTATAAGGTCACCTGATGCGTGTGAGAGGTAGGACAGGTAAGCAGACCGACAGATGGATCTGTGAGTGAATGAGCCGGTAGAGTGGGGAAGCTGGCAAGAATGTAGAGTAGTGAATGCTACAGTGGATGTTAGCATTGCTATGTGTGATAGGGTAGTGTCGATGACTGGGTGGACGAAGTTTGAGTAGAAGTACTTTATGCAGAACATATGTATAGTGATAACATACTTTGTATGTGTTGCTTTTTTAGGTGGTTATCCCTGTGGTCTCTGTTCAGCTTGTGAAAAAGCACAAAACAGCAAGGCTCCTTCCAAATGGAATTGCTATCACTACCACTGCCAGCAGGAAGGTACGGCCGCTCACTAGTGTTTGACTCTATCAAACAAGCCAAGAAACAGTATGGGAGCCATCATTTTCCACTTACTGATGGTTCTGTAGTGGTTGTGTTCGATGCTTTTAGCAATGATCTTCACTGGTATATCACATGTAATACACTTAACTATTTGAGATAAGACTACATTGTAGCTAGCGAATGGCAAATCATTATTTAGTCAGGATAGAAGAACACACAGGTCTAATAAAAAAGTGTATTTATCAATTGTTACGTTTCTTTCGCACATAACAATGTAAATGATAAGAATTAATATACAGTTGTGGCATTTAGAAATAAGGGTCTGCGGTCAGTGCAGAAGAAATAGTCACTTGTAGAAATACAATGATGCTACTCAATGCTTTTCTTACAGTTGCCACAATCACAGAAAACATCAAAACGTAATTTAGAATTGAACAAAGTTTTTAAAAAGAGGACATTTCTCTGTATGTCAATGCACATTTCTACAAATGTTAGTTAAATTACAAAGCCTTAATCATGATGCGTAAATTTAGAGATACATTCAATTGCCATGTTCTCAAGAGGAAGTAGCACTCACTTTCTGATGGATACAACTACCTGTGGATTCCTCACCTTATGAATCTCCCAGTGTGCCAGCATTCAACGGAACTTTTTTCCTAGCTCTCCACGTCGAAGAGGATGTCATAATTGCATGCCTCCGCACACGACTCTGTCTGACGTCATCAGAGCCATAAGGAGTCCTTTCCAGCGTACTGACGTCAGTTCCCTTTTTTCAGCACTGTCGGTGCTAATGGTTTTTCTACCTCCCGTTGTATTTCAACTGTATCGCGAGAATTGTTTCGGAGTGCTACTATGTCTCCACCAAAGAAATCTGTTTTTAAACCTTGTAGCGAGTGCCGAGGCCACATGTCGGTGACGGATCTGCACAAGAACTGCCTCTGGTGTTTGAGCTCTGATCGTGGCAGGTTGCTCGTCCTGCCAATGTATGAACCCAATAACCCTGAAGGAAAGAGAGGCTAAGCTATTCCTAGCAAGGGCTAAGAAGGAGAAAAGAGGTTGCCGAAGGCCGAGGAAATGGGCCACTGTGTTGCACAGATCTTCGAGGGCTCATAAGAAGCGATGCCGACCGCATGTGTCACGGCGCCGTTCATCACAAGATCAGTCGCAGTCTCCTCTGAGACGGCGCCGCACAACGTGGGAGGTCAGCCCCACCATGGCTCCACAGCCACAATCTTCTGGGGCATCTCCGGCGTTGACTTTGATCGAGATCTCTGAGTCGCCTGCAAGTCCAACGGCTCATTTTTCTCCTGCATCCTCCCACGGTCAGGGGTTTGGAGTTCGAGCACCTGATATAGCGCAGCCACTGCAAGGGGACCAAGAGTATCCTGCCTTCCCGGCTCCAGGAGCGGGTCCTTCTTTATTCCTAAATGCTATGTTTTATCATTTTTAATAGGGCGATGGTCCCCTTTGGTGCACCTGCTGCTCCCACGGGTCAGTTGGCTTTCACGTTGGTGTTGCCGGCGCCGTATAAGCAGGCCTCATTTATGCCCTTTTTACCAGCAACTCCTTGCGAGGGTACTGTGTCGGTGCCGAAGATGTCACCGCCTCCACCCCGGATGACAGCGCCAATGGAGTTGATACTGGCGCCAGATGGATCCCTACGCTCTACTTCTGTGCAGAGTGCGGATTCGCCTCCCTCCCCTCCTCCACCGGTGTTACCTTCTCCTTCATAGCCTGCATCTTTGACGTTGATTAATTCTCTATCAACGCCGCGTTTGGAGTCCAGGCTGAGGTCTAGAAGGAGGGCCTTGAGACTTCTAGAGGAGCAACAGTATAAAGAACAATTGGAGGAAGGAGAAATCCTGGGGCCATCTGGTGATTTCCAGGACTTAGACTCTGCTAGTGGGTTATATATGTCCCCTGAGTGGGAGTTTTTATCACCTGGAGGTGAACTCATGGCTGAAGTGACTACATATCATGGGGTGATAAGGAAGGCAGCAGAATATTTGGACTTGCCACTTCCTGCGTCAGAGTTAAAGACCAATATTTTAACAGCTTCCTCTTCGGAGCCCCTCCTTCTGTTCAATTATGCCCTGGCAGTGCCCATATTAGAGATATGGAAGAAACTGGTTACTACCCCTTTGGTTTCTAAGACTGTAGCCAGAAGGTACAAGGTTGCTACAGGTGATCCACAATTTTTGTCCCAACATTGGAGAGCTTAGTGGTGCAAGCTTCTTGTTCTTCAAGGTCGGCTCTGGGATCGTCTCTACAACACCATCTGATAGGGAGTCAAAGTGCATGGAGCAGTCTGCTAAGAAATGCTTCTCCTCAGGAAGCGTGGCCTTACAATCTCTGAATGCGACATGTGTGCTGGGGAAATATATCTATGCCCTCATGGATACAGCAAAGGAAGTTGTCCATAAATTGCCGCAGGACGTTCAGGACAATCAAACGGCAGCTAAGCAGGTGATTCAGTCAGGTCTGGACACTGCAGACTCAGTTCTTAGAGCCATGGGGACTTCCATTGTGACTAGGAGGCATGCTTCCTCAGAGGTTCTGGTTTTTCCTCGGATGTACAGGCTACGTTAATGGACCTCTCATTTGATGGAGCAAGACTGTTTGGGGCAAAGGCGGACTAAGCCATGGAAAGATTTAAGGATAGCAGAGCCACTGCAAAATCTTTGGGCCTTGAGGCTTCTTCTACACCACTCAGATCTTTCCAAAGATTCAGAGGTTTTGGTCGTGGCTCATCCTTAAGTGGAAGGCAGCAGTCCCATGTCCAGCAGCCTGCCAACCCCTTCTACAGGTCCTATAGGGGCCGTGTGAGGGTTAGAATGCAAGGAGCTGCACAGCAGCCTTCTGCCTCATCCTCTGGGGGAATCCAGCCAGGGAAGCAGCCCTTGTTCTCACTATATTCACCAGCATTTTCTTCCTGTAGGGGGAAGGCTGTTACATTTTCTCCACAAGTGGGAGTTAATCACATCAGACTCATGGGTGCTGACCATAGTGGCAAAAGGTTATGCCCTTCCCTTTTAGGAGTTTCCTACCCCCCTTCCCTCCCCATCATTCATTTTGCTCAGAGGAGCATCTACTGTTGCTTCATTTTGTTAAAAGGTGCAGTGGAGTTTGTTCCGGAGCAGGAAAGGGGTCAGGGATGTTATTCAAGGTATTTTCTGATTCCCAAGAAGGATGGTCATTTGAGGCCTACCCTGGATCTGAGGATTTTGAATTGGTTCCTTAAGCAGGAAAAGTTCAAAATGCTGGCCCTAGCACAGGTGCTTCTTGCGTTGAACAAGGAAGACTGGATGGTGTCTATCGAATTACAGGATGCTTATTTTCATACCCCTATTCTGAAGTCGCACAGGAAGTATCTCCGGTTCATGCTAGGGTCGCAACGCTACCAGTTTGTGGTCCTTCCTTTTGGTCTTACTTCCACACCTCGAATCTTCATGAAGGTGATGGCTGTGGTTGCAGCGGACCTCAGAAGGAAGGGAATATCTGTACTCCCTTACCTGGATGATTGGCTGATCAAAGCCAGGTCCCCAGAGCTCGTGCTGCACCATTTGCAGGTGACAACCCTGTTGTTGTTCAACCTGGGCTTTACCATAAACATGCCCAACTCTCACCTGGAGCCCTCTCAGTGCCTCCTGTTCATAGAGGCAGCACTGAACACAACATTGAATCTGGCCTACCCTCCTCCACAGAGGATTCAGGACGTTCAGGCAATGATTCCAATGTTTCAAAAGGGAGCTGTGTTCCCGTCCTCAAGGTCCTACGTCTGCCGGTCTGTTTGCTTCTACATTCTGTTGGTCACTTGGCTCATGAGGGCTCTTCAGTGGTGCCTCCACAAGCAGTGATTTCAACACAAAGGGGATCTCGAGGAGTCGATAACGATCTCCAGAGACGTTGCAGTGGATCTGCGATTGTGGACGGCAACCTCTCTCAAGGAAGGCCATTTAGTCTTCCACCTCCTGTGACCACAATCATAACGGTTGCTTCCACTCTAGGGGGGGAACTCATCTGGGGGAACTGGAGATCAAGGGTCTTTGGTCTCCAGTAGAACAGATGTTTCACATCAATCTGTTAGAACTGCGGCCGATACGTCTGGCTCTGAAGGCCTTCCTTTCGTCCATTCGCAGTCAGTCGGTACAAGTCTTAACAGACAACACTACCGCGATGTGGTACATCAACAAGCAGGGAGGAGTATGGTCGTACCTTCTCTGCTGAAAGGCTCTGCAGCTCTAGTCCTGGGACAGTTACGATCCTGGGCGCAGGACCATTGGATTTGCAGAGTAGCAAACCATCTGGCCGGAGTTCTCAATGTGCGTGTGGACTGTCAGTCGACAATTCTTGACCGATCACGAGTGGCATCTCCATGCCACTCGCGAGAACGCACACTGCCCGTTACTTGGTGTGGGGAGAGAAAAATGTGTCCTTTAAAGGCCCATTTATCTAATATTTTGCAGTTTGCGCTTTCCTTGACACAGAAAGGTTGCGCAGTTGCGACAATGAAAGGCTATTTATCGGCACTGTCAGCTTTTATTTGCCTTCCAGATCAACCACCCTTATTTAAGTCCCCTATAGTTCTTAGGTTCCTTAAAGGGTTAACTAACAAGTTTCCTCCCACTCTGTTTGTAATGCCTCAGTGGGATTTGAATTTAGTTTTTACTTTTTTGATGGGTTCACCGTTTGAGCCTATGCATACTTGCCTGTTGAGGCTTTTGGTTTTAAAGACAGTTTTACTAACAGCCATCACAATCGGCTAGACCTGTGAGTGAGCTTCAGGCTCTTAGTGTGAAACCACCTTTCACTGCCTTTCATGCTGACAAGGTGGTGCTGAGAACCAGAGCTGCTTTCCTTCCTAAGGTAGTTACTCCCTTCTATCTGGGACAATCTATAACTCTCCCGTCGTTTTATCCTCCTCCCCATCCATCAAAGGAGGAGGAAAGGCTTCATTGCTTGGATCTGAGAAGGGCCTTGAGCTTCTACATAGAAAGAACACAAGACTTCAGAATTGAGGATTAGCTCTTCATTGGATATGTGGGCAAAATGAAGGGCAAAGCTGTCCACAAGATGACTCTTTCAAGGTGGGTCATCCTTTGTATAAAGATTTGTTAGTCGCTAGCAAAGAAGGTTCCCCCTGAGGGCATTAGGCCTCATTCCACCAGGGCTACGTCGGCCGCTTGGGCTTTGGCTAGAGGTGTGCTGGTTGATGATATTTGTAAGGCAGCAACTTGGGCTTCCCTCCACACTTACGCAAAGCATTATTGTTTAGACTTGGAAGTTAGGAGGGATGGCCATTTTGCCTGTTCTGTTTTGCTGGACTTCTCGGTTTGACCAGTCGGGCACCCACCTCCGAGTGCAGGCCTGCTTTGGGATTCTGTTCATAAGGTGAGGAATCCAAAGGTAGTTGTATCCATCAGAAGAACAAGTTACTTACCTTCGGTAACGCTTTTTCTGGTGAATACAGTAACTACCTGGGAATTCCTCACAGTTTCACCCGCCTCCCCGTTGCCTGTCTGGTCATACCAAGAGTACTGTTAAGGTTATAGATAGTATGTATATTGTAAATATATCTTTGATTTTTATGAATATATTTATTTTTGTATAAAGAGTTGTTTTTATTATATATATATATAGATATACATAGATATATATATATATATATATATATATATATATGTATATATATATATATATATATATATATATTTACTGAGTTGGCACGTGTTGTGCTTGTGATGTCGGTATTCACTTGTTCGCCTCAAAGGCACAGTAAAAAATGGTGAAACTGACATCAGCACGCCAGCTAGGTCTTCTTATAGCTCCGATGACGTCAGACGGAGTTGCATGCGGAGCCATGCAATTGTGACGTCCTCGTCCACGTGGAGAGCTGGGAAAAAATTTTGTTGAATGCTGGCGCAGTGGGAGATTCATAAATTGAGGAATCCACAGGTAGCTACTGTATCTACCAGAAAAAGCATTTCCAAAGGTAAGTAACTTGTTCATCACTAGCATTTTCAGCGTCTGTACAGCCATAGCAGATGTTCCAAAAAAAAGGGAAATTATCTGTAGTGAGGTCACTACTAAAAAAACTATTTGGCAGATCCTGCTTTACCTAGAAATTATAGACCTACATCGCTTCTCCCCCTACCTGCAAAAAATATTTTGAAAATGATCAATTCACGGCTGTCAAGTTGTTTAGAGTCAAACTACCTTTCTAGATGAATCCCAGTCAGGAATCAAAGCTGGTCTTAGCATTGAAACCACTTGGTCACCATCACAGGTGTTATAAAGATGACGTTGTGCAGGAGTGGATCAACTGGTCTTGTGCTCTTAAATCTCTCTACAGCTTTTGATACTGTCTGTCTCTCTACCTTACTATCTAGAATCTATGAATTTTGCACATGCAAGCTTGTCCTCCGATAGCTTGGTTCTTTTTGACAGACCAAACTCAGATCCTGACCCGTCCCCCATCAGACTTTCTCAAATGGGGCCCACATTGTTTAATATTTATATGTACCCACTGGCCGCAATAGTAACATGTTTTGGCTTCGAAATCTCTTCCTATGTAGATAATACTCAGATAATCAGTTCTTTTCTGAAGATCCAGAGCCCACTGAGTGACGTTTTTCTAGTCTAGTAGGGTCACAAGCTGAATACAAGAACACTTCCTAAAAACGGGGAGCAAGCTGGGATATTGCTTTTTGCAAAAAACCCTTCAATATGGTCACATCACTGGTAGCCTGCAGAACTGGGTGCCCCTCCCTCTCCCTCAGCCATTGTGAGGAACCTCAGCATAATCTTTTAAACTACAGATAACTAAGGTTTGCTGCTTCGCACTACTAAGATACTTTTGAAAAATTGTCCTCTTTCTACCAGAATCAGCAGGCAAGACGTTGATCCAGGCGTTAATATCCTTTTGGAAATACCCTACATCTGGGTATCCTCCAGTATCTAATGTCTCTGTCTGTCAGCATTTAAAAACTCTGCACTGGTTACATATAAGGATACACATTAGCTTAATGCCCTATGTCTAACCCACAAAAGCCAAAACAAGATGGGCCGTATTCACATTAGAAACAAATTCTCTATCTACCAACCTAGGCAATTGCATTCATTCACATCATCCATTCTTAAACCACTGAGAATAGTCAGAGCTAGGCGGGGTGGGAGATATTTCTCCTATCTATCTGGTTAAGGGCAGATCAAAAGAGTATCAGGAGAGTGTTTGGTCTAGGTACAGTAGTTCAAATGCTAAGGCTGGCTCAGTGGTTCTCTGTAGAGGATATCCTATTAAATCAAGATCCTAGTAGATCATGACAGTAGTATGTGACAGAGAGTGTAGTATCAGTGCAAGTGGGACTTCATCGCTTCCCATTCTATAGGCACAATTAAACAAGACAGAGGTTTTTCCAAGAAGATCTCGCGGTTGAAGGGCCTTATTCCCCTGTGATAAAGTCTTTGATTCTGAAAAGGCAGATTATTGCTTGTAGGACATAGCAAGCTAGTCTAGCAATCTTCTGGATCCATGGTTTGTTTCAGGGGAGTGGTGATGTCACCACAATGTAAGCTTATTTCTATTACTTTTTAAGGAAGCAGCAGGATGCACAAAATGCTTTAGTCATAGAATTACACTCAGGCCCTTGTTATGAGTCAAATGAATTTATGTGAGTGGTATGGGACTCACAGTCTGATTGTGGCTGGTATTTCTGTGATTCTGAGCACTGTTCTGCAGACGTTTACCGTTTGCCTTGGGCGAGTGGTAACTGTAGGCAGGATGTGCTGCGGGCTGGAGTTGGGGACTTGGGGGGAGTGAATGACCAGAAGATTCAAGGCCATGGAAGGACGTGGCCTGGCGGGGTGGAGCGGATGTTGTCTCACCTCATGGACGTCATTTAGGGGTCGCAGCTGCGACCCCTGGCTTGCCCTTTGCGACCTCTGGCCTTTGAGGTGGCAAAATCAGTGCCAGGAACATGGACGTCGGTTGTCCGTCCGCTCTATTTGCTTTCTGTCAATTTTTACTACAATAAAAGTGAATACTAACATATTATTCACTATTAGTGTAATGCAAATGGGGTAGAATTGGCTGGAATATGTCCTTCCATGGCAGCTGAGGTAAGTAAAAATGATTTGAACTGTCTGTTGTGTGCATGCTTGCGGGTGAGAGTGTGTTTTTGTGAGAGAGTGTGTGTAAGTGTGAATGTGCGTGTGAGTGAAAGTGGAGGTCAAAGGGCATGAGATGTCACTTCCGCTACCCCTGGCCCTATGGTGAATTGACGTCCATGTCTCCCCTTTGTGGTGCTGCAAGAGATTGGGTGTGTGCTGCGTTGTGCCTGGCCCTTGCTCGCCGTTTTACAGGATGCAGTTTAGTGACTGATAATACTAGGTCTGGTGCTTTTGGACCCAGAAAACCTGCGGTACCCCTGGGAGATATTGCTGCAGAACTCATTTACTAATAATACCCAAATTCTGTCTCACCAAACTAACAACCATGCTGCAGGAGTTCTAAAAATATTGCCACTACGATATCCACTTCACATCCGCGTATTTTTCTAAACCCACTGTGGAGTGGGTGCCTCCCTTATCTCTAGATCCTCAATCCAAAGCACCCACGCCATCTTCGATCTTATCCTAAAACATGCCATCAGTCTGTGGGCTATCACTTACTGCATGATTTAATGATTCCTCAGTGCCTGATGTCATTCATTTTCCCTTACTAATAACAAACATATAGGTAGAGGTTGCGAGGCAGTCACTTTTTATGCCAACTTAATCTGCAGCAACTGTAAGTCATATCACTTGTTACCATACCCCTTAATCAAATGTATCCACAGTCACTCCACTACAAGTGCTTGTGCCTTAAATCACCATCCACCAAATTTGTGTAACTTCTTCCATTTTTTTCAACTGGGCACACGGTCCATCTGAGTCCTAGTTCAGACCATCATCAAGTATGTGGATAATCACGAGGAGGCATAGCTACCCAGTAGCATGCTTTCAGAATGGCCTCACCCCGGCGTGGTGGCCATGAGATGGTGCTGATAGCAGCTGGGGAGCACTGGACTCCTCCATGGGCAAGGTGAGAGCATCGTGCCTGTGGCAGTGAGACTGGTGTAGGCTGCTAGGACCTGCTTGTCATCTCATGCCATTCCTCAGGAATACCACTCTAAGTGGCAAGGCAGTGACTGGGACACAGAATACTTGTTGACTGCCTGAAGAGAGGGCTTGGATAGTACATGAGGTAAGGCCCACCAGCCCATTGTGCAGAATGTGGTGGGCAGGAGCAGAGGAGGATGCAGGAACACTGTTGACTACAGATGGCCATTCACCTGCACAAACTGATGCTTGTTAACTTAGTGCCCTACATGAATGTGTGAAAGTTTGGACATCATGGCTTGAGGAACTCTGTTAATTAGTATCACAGAACTACTGCCATATCCCTCAGACATGGCATCATATGGAACACTCTTTGGTGAGTTTTAATAATAAGACTATTAGCAAAGCCTGTACCCACTCTTACGGAGTTTGATTCATGAGGATCAAAACAGATTCATACCTAATGGCAACAGCTCCCTAAACACTAGACGTTTGTTTAGAGTTCTTCACAAGACACCTTTGGGACAATACCCAAATGCGCTAGTACGATTGATAAACCTGCAAAAAGTATTTCACACTGAACATTAGGATTTTCTTCGAGCAACTCTGAGACATATGAATCTGGGGTGGGCTGGGAAAAAGGGGTTACACTCTTTTACACTGGAGCGCAGGCACTTGCACGAATTCGCCAGTGTATATCTTAGTTCTTAGGGGAACCAGAAAGGGTGCCTGTTGTCACCCATGCTATTTGCACTGATGATCAAACAGTTTACTAATATACTAAGAAGGGAAGGGCAAGGCAGAGGCTTTCCCTTGAGGGAGAGAGATAGAGACATGGAATGTCCTTCTACTCAGATGATTTGCTATATTTCAGAGATGTGGTCAGTGGAGTGCAGTTACAGGAGGATTTTGGAGAGGTCTCAGGACTAAACTAATTTAGGAAAGTCTTGCGCATTCCTGATCAACCCTTGATCTCCAGATTGCTGATCAACCCTTGATCTCCAGATTGCACTGCACGCGGTGACTGGGAGTGAAATCAAATGGGAGCCTGTGATGGTAAAGTATGTGATCATCAAGATTTATCATACGAATAGTGATGTTATGGAAGGGAATCTGGGGGTTGCGCTGCAGGTGCTGAAAGGCAAGTCACATTCTGGTGCACTTTGAATCTCCCTATCATGTCCACAGTTGCACTATCTAAAATGATGATACTACCCCTTGTTTTGTATGTGTTTTTGCGAACCTCTAGATCTGGATTCCACAGTCCTGGTTCAAGGACATGAATACATTACTCAAGCAGCCCGGTGTGGGATGGTGGGAAATAGGGGATATCTCTCTCCATACTGCAACAGCCCCACAACAGGGGCGGGATGGGAACTCCCACTTTGAGCTTAATTAGTGCATGGCCAAATGGCTGGATGGTATAAGGCACCTAGAGCTGATACATTGGAGAAACTCAGAAAGAAGCAGCATTAATAACCAACATGCTGGGGGCAATAATACATTGTGTTGGTATCTGAAACTCCTCTCCGCAGCACTACGTTATTGGAATAAAATAGTCAAGAAAACTTAGTAGACATCAGGGCCAGAGTAGGAAACCAAGGCAGCCCAGGCAAGTTTTGTCAGACCAGCCACATAGGATGCATAGCGAGCAATCCTGACCACTCAAATGGGGCTTGAGGCATTCTCCCCAAAGACAATTTGGGATAAAATGGCAAAAACGTGTATTCTACAACACATTTTCATTATATATTTCAATTCTATTAGTTTTTAAAGCATAATAAATTATAACTGTGCAGTGCACCAGGATACAACAATCTTTATTGGGGTTCTTCAGTGATTCTCTCTCCATCGCCCTTTAACAGTGCCTCTCATCTCTCCTAAGCTCCTCTCTCACATTTATTTAATGTGTTTTAAAGTGCCTCTCTCACCAGCGTAGGGTGTTGGGGCACTTTGCATCACACACACATACAGAGTCAATGAATCATACATGTGTAAATCAGTGTATAAAAAAGTTACATAAGCCAAAGGATAAGGTGTAGGATTCACATGTCATATATACTGGTAGGCATTTTTCAAGAGTGCTTGGTCTGGGGAATCATAAACTCAGGATTCTGAATGTAACACACAGGTTAGGGTTGTCTTATAATTTATTTCAACCCAAACAAACCCTTTTTAGCAAAATTAGGATAATCAGAGTGGAAAAACATAACTTTTTCATCCATACCATGCAGTTTGCCTGTAGCTCTTTGATCGCATTTCATAGCTCACAGTGCTAGATTTTGATTGTAACTTATGAACTGCACAGTAACAAAAGGAGCTCTGTGACAAAAGCATTAGCCCACTGAGCATTGCACATAAAGTACTGTCCTGTGATCTGCATAGGGCATGTTCTTTGGAGCAGGCATATTAACCCTCTGTGCTACCTTAGATGAGTCAAAACTGACACTAGACAAAACCTCGATTGCTCTCCAGCAGGTACATTAATCTCCAGAGTTATTTTGGCAGTTTTATTGTTGCCTGAAAACTGTTGGATATACAAGGAACTCTGCTGTTGCACTGCTACAAAACTGGCCCCCAGTAACAAAGGCAGCCTCCACCCTTCCAGCCTCCTTGGGAAATGCCCGATACAGCCAGTCCGGCCTTGGTAGAGACAGCTGCGTGCCCCAGCGTTGCACCTCTTGGGTTTTCCATACCAAAGAGGTGGGTATTTCACATCCCAAAGAGTGGAGAGGTGGGTGGAGAAGGGAATACTCACAGTTAGTCATTGCTACAATGATGGGGAGTTGAGCAGCCTCACCTCTTGGGTTGAGGAAGATAACTTGGCTTTCTCACAGTTTTTAAGTTAAGGTGCACTTGTCTTCTCTGGGGGAAAGTTTTTAAATTACGCGCACTGTGTCTTCTCTGGGAGAAAGTGCAAACAGAAGCCTCACGCATGATGTCTTACAGAAACGTCTGAGGTTTGGGAAAGGACACAAGCAAATCCCTTGGAAATACACAACTGCACTTTCCATGACTATGGTTAGTATGGCAAAAGGTAGAACTACATAGGGGAGAGGGTACCTGGCAGAGAGTCGCTGGATAAATAATTGTCCGCAATCCTAGACTATCCTCACAAGTTATCCATGAACTCTAGACTCTGGTACATGCAGCTCAGTTACCTACATACCACCTATCTGATGACACACAGGCTACATATGATAGCTGCCTTGGGGTACAATTTGTGCCGTAGGTGCTCACTGGCATGCACATGGTTTGGGCCTGTCCAGTTATTGCATACTATTGGTGGGAGGCGATAACTGATTCAGATCGCACTGTGCACAGGGAGTACTTAAACATGCATAGTAGGCCTAGACCACCCACCCAAATAATTTACAGGTGGGCTCCAAATTCCTTGATTTGTTACTGGTGATAGCAAAGCGCGCAATAGCAATGCAATTCAAATCACCAGCCCCCCCCCCATAGCAGGCAGAAGATAGTTGAGAGTTGGGTGGTCGCTCAAGGGGCAGCCTTGAGGGATTAGTGCCTAGACAGCCAGTGACAATTGAATGGATGGGCATATTGGCACTTTATACTGAGAGGGAGGAATCATGATTCCGGTACAGTCTGTGTGATTCAATACTAAGTAAGGATATGGGCAGACATCCTTTTGCGGCTCGTAGCATAAATGAACGCATCTATTGATTATAAGACACATTTCAATTGATTGAAATCATCTGGTGATTATTTGCAGTAACGGGCAGGACATTAGCTTTATTTTATTGTTGTTGTTTCTGAGTTGTAAAGTTGTTTTTGAAGGCTGAACTCCATAATGGCTGACCCAAAAATCATTGTATTAAGAATGAAACACTTTGGCCCTCATTACGATTTTGGCGGTCTTTTTCTAAGACCTCCAAAGCCAAGGGCGCCAGAAGACCGCCACTGCTGCCAGTCTTCCGACCACCATATTACGAGTACTGCAGGATTTCCACCAGATTTTGACCGCTGGCAGTCCGAGGCGCAAGTGTATGGGTGGTTCCACCACTGGCCCGCCCCACCAAAAGGACTCCACCAGACGTATTGCAACCTGTAATACGGCCTAGGGGTGTCCTGATGGCAGGGCGCTGCCGGCGGTGGAAGCACCCATTCCTGGCCAGACGACCTCCTTGCCAGACAAGGTAAGTCAAGTGTCCAACAGGGGAATGGGGTTGGAGGGTGGGGTGTGTGCATGTCTTCGTGTGTGTCTGCATGTGTGTATGCGTGTGTATATGCATCTGTGTATGTGTGTATGAATGCTGAAGTGAGTGCGTGTATGAATGTTGACGTGAGTGTGTGTGAATGTTGAAGTAAATGCGTGTATGGATGCTTGTGAATGAATGCGTGTATGTCAGTGTTGGTGAATGAGTGTATGCAGGGTGCATGTGGGTGTCTGCACGTGTGCGTATATGCAGGGGCTCTGTACTATAAGGAGGGGTGCCGTTCGGGTGGGGGTGGTGGGGTTCTGGGATGGAGGGGGGTATTGGGCTTGCAGGTGGGGTGGGGGAGTCATCTGCCGATGACAGGAAAGAAACTTCCTGTCACTGGTAGCCTTTAGCCAGGGTTTTTTGTGCTACCGCCGCGGAAACCCTGGTAGAAAGCCGACTCCTAATACCGCTGTCAGTCTTTATTGTAACGCCAGGTCGGAGATGCTAATTTCCACCCCCGTGGGACCAACCCCCCTGGCGGTACAGGCAGGGATGTGGTGCGTTGGCAGAGGCCAACCCCCATACTCATAATATGGCGGTCTTCACCGCCGGCCCGTCGGCGGCGGTGAGATCGCCACCGTGGCCCTGGCGATCAGAAGACCACCAGGGTCATTATGAGGCCCTTTGTGTTTCTACTGTGAAGTGGGCTATCTATAACAAAAGAGATACACATAACAAAGTCGGAAATGTATAGATTTGATATGTATGACATGAACGTGTGATTGTACGTTACAATGCAAAATCAATCCAATTATATTTGAACAAGTATGTGGATAACCACAGCTTTAGTCATTTGAATGGTTAAAACATTAATTTTAGACAAAAAATCTGGGCGACAATTTGGCATCCTTAGTTCCCAGTCAATTTCTACTGAATGCTTCCTGCAATGGTGGGCTCAGAAGGGTTAAAGGTGCTTTGGCAGATGTCCAATTTTAAGCAAAAAATTAAGGGGTAGGTTGCATGTACCCTGCTTCAGTAACCAGGTTCTTTTTTTTTTTGTGTTATCAGTACATCTTCGTGTCCCTACTGTCCAGAGACAGTGTGTACCACCTGCTGGGAAGAGTCTGCACACATCTTCAGGTACATATGTGTTCTTGTGAATTCTCACCCTGTCCTCCTCCTTTCTATCCAGAACTTAAAGTAGTCAAACCAAATAATTGCAGAACATTGCCTAACTCTTATCTTGCCTTGTATTTTGTTGTCACTATTCTCAAGACCTTTCTTATTGTTAGTGTGTTTTTTGCTGATCATTGCTTATTTTCCACCCAACCCTCCCACAAACCTCTGTGTTAATCCTGGTTAATAAAAATGTTCATCTATCCTGGTGAGGCACCTCCTTCCATCCTCCTCTTTGAAACATCTTTCCCATTAGGCTGTCCTCTTTAGGAAACTTTTCTGACCTACCTTTCAAGGGATTCCTGTTTTCATTAAAATCATTCTTCTCCATAGCAGGTCATTAACACCCATATGCCTAAACTGAATCTAGTAGACAACACAGTGATGGCGTTCACCTTCCTAACCTCACCTCTAAGGCCTCCGTCCTTTCCGTCTTCCTTGCGATAAAGCTCACTGCCCCATCCTTTTATGAGGATGTTTGTCTTCATGTCCCCCCTCTGGGAACGCAAGACTTCCTGTGAGGTTTCTCACATTCCTGCTATCCCCTGTAATGCCTCTGTTCTACGTGCTCCAACTATATGAAGTGAACCTGGGATAGCTTTGTCTTGCATCGTAGGTCTCGAGTAAGAAGAGCTTAAGTGTCAAGGAATACACAGAGGAGCTGGATACAGTGCCATTGGTAAGATAAGAAAAATTTGGGGCATGGATAACAGCTTTTAGAGAACAAGTAATCCATAAGTCCTCCTTGTGCTTCTCTCACAGGTGGAGATCACCCCCGAGGTGAAATGGAGGAAGCAGGCGTCTCTGGTGTCCCTGTCTGCCCCACGTTCAGAATCTCCTTACACATGCATTGTCCATAGGACATCGAGCACGAGTCTAAAGGACAGCTCCTTCCAGTCTCTGGAAACTCACTCATCAGGTACACCTGGACCATGAAAAGTGGGATACAGTGCTGCTGGGGAAAGGGGCTAGTTTTGTTGTAAACCACAAGAGGTAGCACTGAGTGATGATTTATGATTCAAAGACCCAGATTTACAGAAAAGCCACGGGACGCAGAGCAGCGGCCAAAAATGCTGCGCTGTGTTGCGTGACACGGAGGAAGCAGGAGAGTGCCATATCTACAAAGATATGGCACTCTCCTCCCCTCTCCCTAGCGCTGGCACTGATTTCAGCTGCCATGCGCCAGGCATACACCTTTGCCCCATAGTGCCAGAGTGTGTGCGTGAGTCTAGTATAGGTTTGTACTGGAAGGGTTCCATTCGAGTACATAATGCTATGCTTGGACACACTTCAAAACCTTTCCTACATTGTATGCATGCATGCAAAGGCAGAAAAGAAATGAGAAATAGAAATAGTTCTGGTTTAAATACCTACTTTCAAATGGTGTTAACTTTTGGTGCAAACCCCTGTCTGCTATTGTTTGTAGATAGGGTTTTGCATCAAAAGGCATGGGTGACTGCATGGGAACGCCCATGTACCACCCATGTAATGCCCCCTTGGCGCTAATAATGCAAAGCAGAGCTTTGGGCTGCTTTGCGTTACTTTTAGGGTACTTGTTTTGTGCTGGAAGTAAATTAGGAAAAACATTTTGTGCTGGTTAGCTTAACTTTTGTGACGCTAACCCAGTGGAAAATGTTTGTAAATCTCCCTGAAAGTGATGTATCTGCACTAAATGTTGGGCTGGAATTCTCCAAGATTGATTAACAGTTAACAGTAGTTTCTTTGTGGTAGATCAAATTAGCAGGACTTAGGTGTGGTCATTAGTAGGGGTATGCGAGTTCATGCAAATGGTTGGTGGGATTAATAAATGAGACAGAGGGGATTCAAAGGTACTACTTACAAAGCAGTTCATTATGATCTTTGAAAAGAGGTGTGAGCAGTTTGTAGAAATGCAATGATAGAAATTAAGGTAAACACAGGTGACAGAGTAGGCTGTGTTCAGAGAAAGAAGGAGTGCAGTGACGAAAATTAGAAACTTGTAATTGAAGGAAAAAGTAGAGGTGACAATCAGAATATTCAAGTCAAGGTCGGTTTTCATGCAGGGTTTGAAGAATATAGAGTAGGCTTTTTCACATAGCATGCATTCTGAGGGTATAACACTGTAGAAAGAAACATTATTTGCATGTGATATAGTGCTCAATCAGATATTTTTGACAGGCACTAGAATCAGATGAGTAATAAGTCCAATGGTCAAATACCATCAGACCCCTATCAGTGCCAGGGAAGGAATTCCCTGGCACTGATAGTGCCTACTGCCATGGATCTCATGGTGGTTCCCAACCACCCGAGATCCATGGCGGTATGCAGGGTCCTGATACCGTCGGCGGTCTAGTGACGACCGCCGGGCTGGAGACCGCAATCTCCAGCCCAGCGGTCTTCACCGCCATAGCGGTCAGAATGGTGAAGTGGCCGATGGCTGCAGCGGTAACCGCCGTGGTCATAATAAAAAAAAAAATCCGCCGGCCTGTTTGCGGTCTTACCGCCACTTTACCACCAACCGCCAGGGTCGTAATGAGAGCCTATGTCACTTATAGTTATCACTTGGAACCTTGCCACATTTCGGAGCAGAGAGAACTATTCTTTCACTAGTTGCACCCTATAGGATTCTTACTCATTAACTACAAAATACATCAACTCAATGGTGAGCATGGGTAATACGCCACCATACTCCCCACTGCTTCCAATGAAAGATCATCCAATAATACTTCCAACTTTGGAACCTAAGGCAAAATTGTAGTTCACTAGGTTTAGATTGTCTCAGATGGTGGATGCCCTTTAGAGCAGATTTCTGCTACTGATACATATTTCTCCTATACAACTATGGGAAGAGTTACACCATTAGGCATATTTCTGTTCTTTCGAACCTTAGTGGCGTTCAGGTCTGGCTTCCCCACTTTAGCTTCGGAGACGCATGCCTAGAGGCACATAATTATTTATTTATTTAATTGAGAGTTTTATAAAGTGTGAACATGACTCTCACGTTTTACAGCACTGTACATAGTGAGCCCACATCCATTACATGAACCATATAAGTAAACAACATAAGCACATATATAAAGAGGCCATAACCCTTTACTTGAATCCTGAAGACAATCAACCACTGATCATGTTGCATACGCATAGATTACGTATTCATTGTCAGCTCTCCAGGTATGCTGATGAAGCTAGGCAGATTATATCTGTGTCTCGGTGAGAGAACGTTAGAAGTTATAGACAGCTTATCACTAGTCCTGACAAAAAGAAATTGATGTCTTAGATTAACAACACCACTATGGAACTGAAAACTGCTGAGCATTTCCAAGACTGATTCATATGTGGCAGGTGTCTGTCTGGAATGGCAAAGGGGGGAAAAACGATCGACTGGAATAGAGCCTTAGACGATTGGCAGTAGCTGAGCAAAATTCAAGCATTCCTTCCAGCATTTTATTGTTTGTTGTTAACTGTAGGAGGCTCAGGGGTGATATGTGCATTGGAAGTGGATTTGTGCACCCAAATAACTGATGAGCAATGCATTTTTATTGTACACAACGGAAATATCATTGACTAGCAGACACAGACTGCTCCTTTTTAAGTCCTGTCTTAGACTTTCCAGTACACCAATGAGCAATACGTCATTTAGATATGAGATTGATGGTGTGGTACCAGAATATCATAGTCAGAATGTTGCCTGCACAAATCTTGCATCCTAAAAATTGCTCACAAAACTAGAGTTAACAATAGAAGATCTACACTTAATGGACCAATATTTTTGTCAACAATATTTAGAACACAATATTTTTTGTCAAACTGAATTTCTGTACACAATATTCTCATATACGACCAGGATGGACCCCGAATGCTAGAAATGTAAGAGCTCAGGGGTGGATTTTTCAAACACTGGGCCTGTATCACAAACGTAAATATACATGTGCAGATATATATTTACTACTTTTCTAGGTATAAATCTACATTTTTTGCTATTCACCATTTTGAAGTGTAGGCTTACCCTGGAGTGTAGACTTAAGTATTTCCATCCCCTGAAACTGGGGGAGGAAATGTAAGACATAACATTAATTCAGAAGTGTAAAGCTACTACTAGTAACTTTTCACAAGTACGTGGAGCTCTTTGCCAGTTTGCTTGAGCTCTCCCTATCGAAAAGTGTCAGGAAAATGATTAAAGCTTATTATTCTTTAAAATAAAATGTAAATATCTTAATATAAAATAAAAATGTAAATAGTATGAAATATTTAATATTTATATAGAGCTAATATAATAAAACTTTGTAGCTAAGTAACTCATTAAAGTAAATGTGTATTAAATACACAATTAATTAATTTAAATACATTTATAGATAATGCTTCTTAAAGAATAACTTTGAACTAGGTTTAGTATATTTAAAATATATTTGTTTAATAATTCCATATCATATTTTAATATTAAATTATTATTTTTTTCCATGAAAAAAACAAAGGTTGCATGGGCGTTATAGTTAGGAAATAGAATTTAAAGAAAACCTTAGAAATTCACTAAAAAAAACAAACGTTAGAAAAACGTTATAGTTAGGTTCAGATTTTTCACACACAAAACCATAGACATTCAACAGTTATAGAGAAGGAGTTGGTGGTCCCAGGAGATGAGTCTGCGCAGCCCCCTTCCCCTGTAGAAGATAGGCCTTGTCCCGGGGATGTGGCGGTCCCCTGGGATCGAAACTGCCTTTGGAGGGTGGCAGAGCAGCCCCCATCCCACTTAATAAATATTGGCCTTCCAGCATCCTCTGGGTCGGCATCCTATAGTAAAACCTGGTTCAAGTGTAGGACAATTTATGGCCTAGGTTTCAATTAATTTCCAGGCCACTATTGAATTACAAGGCACCAACAGGCACCTTGGAGAGAGGCTACCGTTTTGAATAAATAGTGGCTTGTGTCAGATTAATCTGGCTATTATGATGTCCGTCTCTGTGGATGAGAAGACAGGGATGTAGCCTTTAGATGCTTTTTTTTGAATGAGAAGTGGTTGGTGCCAGATCGAGCAGGATACATTGGTGCTTCCTTTACAAACATCTTGTCCTGATGATGACCTGCTTCTAATGATTATAGTCTTTTGGGTTGAAACGTCAACATGTTTAATGTGGAATGTTGATCATTGTGTGGTGATTTTCAACATTGTCACTTTAGGTGTTCTATCTAAGATCATAAGATCCAGTTCAGGCCCTTATTTGTATATAAGTGTAAATAACACTTTTGCACTTTATACTCACTATACTCACCTTCACTTTGCCATCACTTTATATGAGCATCTATGTATAAACAACAAGTTTTTTCTAAAAAGTTTTTTTCTGAAATGTTTTTAAAATAATCTTTTTCCTAAAAATACCAAGTAAAATATTTCTTAAAAAGAAGAAATGATTTTGTTGAAGTTTGAATAAAGTTTATTAATGACCAAAAAAACCTTACCTATGAGGAGGGTTCCATTTTATTACTTGCCGTGGAAGTCAAGGGCTACACTTACCCGACAAGGACGACTTGTTTGATGTTAGTTCCCAGTGGAGGTGGCGGTCCCCGGGGCCGAAATCGGTCTTGGGGAGGGGGACTGGGTGCACCTCCCACCCCAATATATTTATTACAATTTGCTCCCAGGACCTGGCGGGAGACCGCAATTTTTGCAGAGGTTCGTGGATCCTCCGCAATTTTTGTGGCAACGTTAAAAAAAAAATGCTTTTTGGACCCAGCCAGCTTCCCCTGACCACCACCAGGCCTAGGGGGTCAGGGTATTCCTTCTCCGCCCCCTTCTGCTTTTTTTTCTACTTTTGTTTTGGGATTAGGCTGAGTCCAAGTCCCAAAATGGCTGCCAACACTTCGTAGTTGAAGTGTTGGCAGTCAATCAGATTTCAGCATGAGATCTGTTGGATCCACTGAGAATCCGCGTCTCTAGATATACAGATTGATTTTTCCTTTAATAGCTCCAAAACTACTAACGGATTTATACCAAATTACAAAAAGCACACTTTCTGGACCAAGATTACCTTTCTACCAAATTTGGAGTAATTCCATCCCGCTGTTCGGGCTGTAGTTGTGTCTTAAAACACTATGGGAAACTGCATGGGAAAAACACGTTTTGGCACCACCACCTTTTTCTCAGCCCCACTTAATGAATGAACCCGAAACTTTCAACACAGCACCTGAAGTGAGTGGCAAACTAGTTTTGAAAATTTCATGAGGATTCGTCAAACAGCGCAAAGTAATTGCAAAACAAAAAACGCTTTTCTTATGGAAACTAGGTCCTAGGTATAAATGTCAAATTATTGTTATTTACTTTATTTTCCCTACTTACTTTCTTGTTCCTAAACCCCTCTAATTTTGTAGTAGATATTTACCATTTACCCACCGCTCTCTTCCTAGTCAGTCCCACTTTTATTACTAAGTTGTAAACTTCCATGTGCGGAGACCCTGCCCATAGAAAAGATAGGAGAGGTAGGGGTAGAGAGTTACACTTGTAGGTTTGTGAATTCCATTTTGCAGTAAGTAAGCAACACTGATGTACTGCTACTATAAGTACTACAAAACACAGTTTTTGAATCAGGTCCAGCGTGTGGTTATGTGCCTCCATAAATCCATATTCCTGTGATGTATTCTCATAACTGTCTCAAATTATTGAAAGCTCTTACTACCTTCTCCACTACTGACAGTGCTGAATTATGTTAGGCATGGTGGTGCATAGATTTGTGGCCATAGGAGTGCAGTAACTATGGGCTACTGAAGAAACTCATCCTCAAGTGTGAGAGCCTGTTTTAGAGTTTGACGGGTGGGTTACTCTGTTATAAAACTGATGGGTATCCCGTCTGCGTTATTACATGTACATTAAATACTTTGGCACTTCTAATATGGTAGATGGTATATCAGTATCTGTGATGAGTAACATCTTGGTGGACACCTACATAACATAGCTACCACTAACATCATCCTTAGGGATGTATGGGTTCACTTAAGATATACTTGCCCGGAGAAGACCATCATGAGGCTAGTTAATACATAGGTATGAAAGGATCGTAGAAGACAGGCATAGGATGATGAGTGTGGGAATTTATTGAGGAGAGTGCTTGTCTGTTGGGGGTTTGAATTGGCCTGTGTAGTCTGGGTGAAGAGGGCTATCAAATCTGTGCGTGATATTCTACATTAAGGGCCTCATTTAGAGTTCGGTGGACGTTACAAAGGAGCATATATCCCATTTACTGAATTACTAGGGCATTAAAGCCTGTGGCACTTGTAATATGGTGAGTGTTTATCCACCGCACTTTGACAGTGTCCTATCCTCCAAACTCTCAAATAGGCCCTTAATCTACTTCCACAGCCTCTTAATGCATAGGTGTGATGGTTCATGGTGATTGATGTATGATTTCACACATATACTGGTGTTTTCTAAACTTTGTAACAAAAATCTTTTTATTAACATTTTCAAAAAAACATTTCATACCACCATAAACAGAAACAATCCACCCAGGGACAAGGAGTTAGTATGTACATAAAGCTGCTCCTCTGATTGCATCCTCTTGCGTCTCTATCAGTTTCCATCCTCCCCATTCTCAGGGGTGTGTCTTTTGCATAGTTGGATCTATGTTATATCTGCAGCTCTCTGAGGTGGATTCCTGCTCTAATTGCCACTTCTCTCGGATATCTGAGAGCCTCTACCCATTTGGAATCCTCTAGTTTGCCTCACTCTCACTTCATGTCACTTCAGAATTTTTTCAGGATATTAGAAGACTTACTATTTTCCTGTAAATAGCGGGGATGGCTTTTTGGGTAGGGGTTCAGAGAAGACCATGGCCCATATTTATTCTTTTTTAACACCGCATTTGCACCGCTTTTTAACGCAAAAACGGCGCAAACTTACAAAATACAATTATGGGCCCAAGTCTTCTAGCAGGGACAAATCCTCTATGGTTGAGCCCACAGCTAGATAGGACACACACCTATGTCTGATTTGAAAATAATGATAGTTTTGCAAGTCTGCCATTTGAAACTCTTTCCAGAGATTGCTTAACCTGGTGATTTTGGTCCATTTTGGTCCCAATTCAGAGGCCTTCAATTTTCACACCTCTGTCAAACCCTCCCAACCCAAATACCTGTTTGCCTCGTTCCAAACTTTGAGGACTTCTACCGTATGGATAGGCATCCACAAGCTGGCTTATCCCTGCAGGTTATCCACCTGATCCTATTGTGCCTGTCAACCATGGGAGCCAGCTTCTCCTGTGGGGAGAATGCCCATTCATTGACCACCACCTTTTGGGCCCAGCATTAGTATTTTCTTATGTCCAGTAATGCAATTCCACGTCATATATACCCCTTGTTAGTTTATGGAATGCAATATGGGATGGCATTCCTTTCCAGAGAAAAAAGCTTAAGGTCTGCTTCTAGTTTCTTAATGACAAGTAACTTGAGTAAGGCTACTATCTTCAACATGGCTTCCCGACCGTGTGGACAATGGCAGGGATTGTCAGTGTTTAACGTGATCCTTAAATTTATCTAATAAAGTGTATGTGTTCAGTAACTCCTCTGGTTTTCAGGTTATATATACCCTCAAATAATGGAAGCCCCACAAAGAAACTACTAGTGATCGCTTGTATAATTGGTGCGGGATCCACCCAGTCAGAGGGAACCACAGGGACTTCCCCCAGTTCATCCTGTATCTAGAATATTTAATAAAGATCATGAAAATCAGCAGAAGCCTGTCAATGGTTGAGCTAGGAAGATCTACAGATATGTTTCTCTCATGACTTACCCAGAGCGTATTGGGTAACCATCAATCAAATAGAGATTGTAAGGAATGCATTTATATATATATATATATATATATATATATATATATATATATATATATATATATATATATATATATGTATATATATATATATATATATATATATATATATGTGTGTGTGTATTAGTGGCCTCTGGATCACCTTTCCGCAAAAGATGGACACACACAAAATATGCACATGTTGACACCCACCAAAATCTGCATATATTTGGCAATACCAGGCATTCTTCCTCTAATAAATATTGGCAGGTTGGTCTTGTCGATATTTATTACAAAACACCTAATTGTGATATGTGAGGTACCAGCAGTTACTACTCATATCACAGTTAACCAGGCACTCGTGATGCGGGCCTTCAGATTTTAAAAAGCTTTTTTCAAAATTAAACCTCTGTTTTAGTGCAAATTTAATGAATGTGCATTATGAGATATAAAAATAATGGTGAAAACAATAAATGCATTACATGAAAAAAATGAAAATCAATAACATAATAGATGGCAATTAACTATGGAAACATTCATAGTTAGAATCCCTCCCCTCTTATGCCCTAGCAAAAATCTACATTAGTATCAAATGCTGTGGTAATGAGATTCTTAGATGGCCTCTAGTACGCTTACCTTTGGCTCATATTTAATACATGTTTACTGAGTGTGCAGCCTTGCATAAAGAAGTGAGGGCAGCTTTGTCGTTTGTCATGCTCCTCAGAAGGAGACAGAGAGCACCTGTCTGCATCAGGGTTGGACCTTCAAGCAGATTGTGACTTCAGTGCTACATCATAATGCTGAAGCTTCTCTTGACACTAAATACCCATGCATCAATATCATATACTGAGTCTCAACATTATTATGAGGAAAAAGGGCCTTGTGACCCTTGATGTAGGATGTAAAACGTCTAAATTTTCCTGCACGTTTACCCAAACTGATTTTCTTCTATAAATCACACTGTAGGAATATATGCCATATGAGCTACTGATGTACTATCAAGTGATACCAAAGCGTACAATGAATATATGTAAATGAAACAACATATAAGACCAAAAATGTTGAAATCTATGTAGAAATAATAATGTATACATGAATAAATGAATGCAATAAGGTTTCAAAAAGCAGGAAAAGAGGAAAGCATATAATGCTCTTCGACTGACAATGCAATATTTTAGTACATATGCATGTATGAATATTAATTGTAATTGCTGAAGATGTCATTTCACTTCCTTGATATAACCGGAAGCTATGCAATAGCTTCAAGCCCAATTTGCGGTATGCCATATGGTGCAAAACCAAACAAATCCAAAAAGGTTTAAAAGGTAAAAATGCTGACCACAGATAGCTATATAAAGACCAATAGCTCCAGTTGATCTCTTTTCTCATGTTTAACTGAGTTATTTTCATTCTGAAATTAATGGTGCATTATACGGTGAGAGTTCCAGATCTATAGTGTCAAAAACAGAATCTAAAATCGAAGGTGATGACATGTGACAAATCATGCTTGTATCAGAGGAAGCCAGAGAAATAGGAGGACCTTTTGCACCAGTTCAACAACTGTAGACAAGGGGGATACCAATATTTGACTGAAGGTTGAAGTCACAGATTGTGAAGGGGAATAAAGTATCATATGTGGCATCATAGTAGAAATCAGGGGTGTAATATCAGTGATAGGATTCATATGTGAAGTGACACTTGACATATCTGAGAAAGGTGACATTGGGAGGCCCACAAATGTTGGTGGTGGCACGTGTCAAGTGGTGACTCAAAGCAGTGTTGAGCACAGGCAGAAGCATAGCATTCTAATATGCTTAGATTAACATTACTGATAGAATAAGATCCAAACATTCTACAGAGAGCACCGTTTATTGGTCCAAAGGAATATTCAAGATGAAAATCTGTTAATTGCTTAGTGTTGTACCTGGCTTTTTGACAGGGTCATCCCCAAACTTTTTGCCTCCTTCCTCCTATTTTTTCTGACCTGTTGTTGTTGGCTTTTGACCTCTGGGCACTTTACCACTGCTAACCAGTGCTAAAGTGCATATGTTCTCTGTGTAAATTGTACTATTGATTGGTTTATCCATGATTGGCTATTTAATTTACTTATAAGTCCCTAGTAGAGTGCACTATATGTGCCTAGGGCCTGTAGATTAAATGCTACTAGTGGACCTGCAGCACTGGTTGTACCACCCACTTCAGTAGCCCCTTAACCTTGTCTTAGGCCTGGAATTGCAAGGCCTGTGTGTGCAGTTTCACTGCCACTTCGACTTGGCATTCAAAAGTTCTTGCCAAGCCTAGAACTCCCCTTTTTCTACATATAAGTCACCCCTAATGTGTGCCCTAGGTAACCCCTGGAGCAGGGTGCTTTGTGGGTAAAAGGCAGGACATGTACCTGTGTAGTTATATGTTCTGGTAGTGTAAAACTCCTAAATTCGTTTTTACACTACTGTGAGGCCTGCTCCCTTCATAGGCTAACATTGGGGCTGCCCTCATACACTGTTGAAGTGGCAGCTGCTGATCTGAAAGGAGCAGGAAGGTCATATTTAGTATGGCCAGAATGGTAATATAAAATCCTGCTGACTGGTGAAGTCGGATTTAATATTACTATTCTAGAAATGCCACTTTTAGAAAGTGAGCATTTCTTTGCACTTAAATCTTTCTGTGCCCTTCAATCCACGTCTGGCTAGGTTTAGTTGACAGCTCCTTGTGCATTCACTCAGACACACCCCAAACACAGGGTACTCAGCCTCACTTGCATACAGCTGCATTATGAATGGGTCTTCCTGGGCTGGGAGGGTGGAGGGCCTGCCCTCACACAAAGGACTGCCACACCCCCTACTGGGACTCTGGCAGACAGGATTAAACTGAAAGGGGGCTTGGTGCATTTCTTAGACACTCTTTGAAGTCACCCCCACTTCAAAGGCACAACTTAGAATAAAACAGGGCCTCTGCCCTACCTCATCAGGCACTTGCTGGAGAAGAAACCTGAACCAGAAACTACATCCTGACAAGAAGAACTGCCTGGCTGCTCAAAGGACTTACCTGTCTGCTTTTCTACAAAGGACTGCTGCCTTGCTGTTGGCCTGCTGCCTTGCTGAACTCTTGTCTGGCTGTAAAAGTGCTCTCCAAGGGCTTGGATAGAGCTTGCCTCCTGTTCCCTGAAGTCTCAGGACCAAAAAGACTTCTCTCTTTCACATGGACGCTTCGTGCGCTGAAATTTTCGACGCACAGCTTGTTCCGCTGCGAGAAAAACGCTGCACACTGACGCTGATCAACGCGATGCCTTCGGGACGACCGGAACTTCGACGCACGGCCTCGCAAGGACAACGCCGCCCGACTTCCAAAGGAGAAATCGTCGCGACGCCTCTGCCGTGAGATCGAAACTTCGACGCACAGCCCCGCGGAACGACACGCAGCCTGAAAACAAGCAGGAGAATTCACGCACAGACCCAGGACATCTGGTAATCCCCGCGACCCATAGAAGGAGACGGTGTGCGTGCTGGAAAACGACGCACGTCTTCCCCGAGTGCAAAATAACAACACAAGTCCGTGTGTGAAGGGGCGCAACCGACGCACACACCATTTTTCCTCCCGTAGAACGACGCACGTCTCCCCGTGTGAAAAATAATGACGCAAGTCCGTGTGTGAAGGGGCGTAACCGACGCACACACCATTTTTCCACGCATCTCCTCTTCTGCAGCCCTCTGCGGAGATTTTCCACCAGAAACCAGGTGCTTTGTGCTTGAAAGAGACTTTGTTTGCTTTTTAAAGACTTAAGACACTTTATATCACTTCTTAGTGATATCTTTACAAATTCATATTGCAACTTTGATTGTTTTGACCTGCAAATACCCAGATAAATATTATATATTTTTCTAAACACTGTGTGGTGTATTTTTGTGGTGTTATATTATGGTATTGTATGATTTATTGCACAAATGCTTTACACATTGCCTTCTAAGTTAAGCCTGACTGCTCGTGCCAAGCTACCAGAGGGTGGGCACAGGCTAATTTTGGATTGTGTGTGACTTACCCTGACTAGAGTGAGGGTTCTTGCTTGGACAGAGGGTAACCTGACTGACAACCAAAAACCCCATTTCTAACATTTAGGTATTGAAAAAGAGGACTCACTGAAGAAGGTCAAACCTTGTGAAAGAAGAGAGTCCAATTTCAACTCAAATCACAAAGTATATCTGACCACAAGTAGAGGCTGTAGCTTGGCAACAGTGCTGGGTATGGCATAATGGTGTTCATGTTTATCATCTTAGAAGGATGGCAGCTATGAAGACACCTACAACAATGACAACTGTTAAGATTCCACCAAAGACATCTGAAAACAGTGAGCCAAAAAATACAGCTACAGTGCCAAAAATAGCCTTAAATCCAATCAACAATTCAGAGCCAATTGTTTTAAAAATGTATGAAACATCAGTTTTGTTCATGAAAATACCAAGCATAGTGGTTACTAAAGTTGAGTGTGTAAAAGTTGCTGTATTTCCTGTGCAGAGCATGCTGTTTGAAAGGCAGACTTTTTATGTTAGAATTTCAAAAAGAATGTTAAAATTATTGCAGTGAATATTTGTTAAGTTGACCTTTGGCCACAAAGCAATATCAGAACCTTTTCTTGGAGAAGGGTACAACATAACCTCACAATACTGTACTATTTTCTGAAAGGTTATGTTAGAAGTATGCCCTTGCATATGACCACATCATGAAGCATTTGTTTGAATGACATTGCTACCAATGTATAGTAGAATATGGTAAAAAAAAGAATGAAGGCTGCAGAAAGAATTTAGCAGGCAAGGCCAGATGTTAAAGGTTTGCAAGAGCCATGAATAGTGATATTATCACAAAGAAGTGAGTATCCTAAATAAGTAGGGCAGGAGTATATGGATATGAATACATGATTAAGTTTGAAGAGACATTGTGTATGCATATATAGCAGACTAAGGATGTGTATTTATGACCACCATAAAAATGAAAACTAGTAATTGGCAAAGAAGGGTGCATGGCCTGATGCCTCAAGATGGCAAACACGTTTGGGTAGGGCTCTGTAGCGAATGTCCAAGATCCGCTCCATACATGAGGCCTTTGGGCAGCATCCACTTACAGGAGACAGTAGAGCAGCTTCGGGGCAGCCACACCAGTAACGGTTGTGGCTGAAAGGCTGGTGTACCCCCAGCCCCCTGCAAACCCGTAGTGGGCCTTGGAATGTTCCCTCCCATTCCTACTGGGCTGAGCAGTGAGTCCTTCGCTGCCTGCGTGGTGAACAAGGGGTAATCTGATGCCTGATTGGTCCTGTGCTTGGGCCTGTGAAGAGCCTGACAGATTGGAGACTTGCCCACTTGATCGCTAGAACCCTTCCTGTCAGAGCAAGACAGAATTGGGGTCTTGGGGCTGGAGGGGGGCTGAAGCCCTTGAGGCGGACAGAATTGGGCCAGGATAAAGGCATAGTCAATGTATGGCGCCCTGGTCAGTGGACACCCCGCATGACCCTAATCCCCTACAGCTGGAGAGAGGCATAGCTCAAGGACATTATTAACTACAAGCACTTCCACTGCATTACCCCTTTAACTCCACTGGGGCAATCATCCTTAGGGTTCAATCTTTGGGACACATTTCAAGACTGCTCAAGACTCCCCAGCCTAGTTAAATTAAGCAAGAGCAATCGGGCGGTCGGCCTGGTACAACTGTTGTACCGTAACCCTCGACCAGCTACCACCAATATCACCGCTGCAGGATGGACATGTTGGGAATGGTCAGAACCTCCCCCCATCAATGCAAGGGGGGACCTGTTGTGTGCCCCCTCCATACACGGGGGACTACAATTGCAGCAGACGTCCGTGACAACAACAAAGACCTCTCCCCACAAGGGCCCCTCTCGAACACCTTCCGAAGCCTATTCTCCCTAGGGGCCTACAGAGTACAGTGCACATCATCCACACAGTGCCTCTCCAGCCCACACAGATTTTGGGGATAGTGCTGGGGGATGGCAGGCCTCTTTGAAGGATAGATAATCATACTCAAACTGTCACTTGTGGTACCAAATTCTGAGGGAATCACTCAATGAGATAACAGCTGCTTCTACTACCCACATAGCGCCCCCAGCTCTGCCCCTGACTTGGCCCGACCCCTTGGAACATAAAATTAGACACAATCCGGTAAGTCCGTTGGAAAACCTGGTTGGATCTCTAGAGCAGAGTCGATGCTGTGGCCCTTGAGCTAGGTCTCCTATGGGAAGATAAGCACAAGCTTTCGGACAGGGTAAAGCATACACAGGCATGACTTGCAACCTCATACTAATTCTGTCAGCAACCAGGTTGAGCTTCTAACCAATGCAATCAAACTCCTGGAGGAAAAATTGGATGATCTTGAGGACTTGGAGAGCAATAGTCTCATCTCCTCCTTTTTTGAGAACTGGCTTTCCACATTCATTGTGCTGGGTGGCCTTTCCCCTGACTTCAGTATGGAACGGGCCACAGGCGGCATCCACCTGGTAGCCGCCAAGACCAGTGGTGGTCAGAGTACTGAATTACAGGGACAAAGATGAATTACTACGAGCTGACAGACGATTAGGATGGATTACCTTTGAAAATGCGCAAATTCTACTCTTCCCAGATTACACCATCACTGTGCAACGCAAAAGGCCCTCCTTCATGGAAGTAAAATGTAAACTGCAGGAGGCTGAAAGTGCTAGCCAACGAGAAATCCTACTTCTTCACAGAACCAGGGCTTGCATGGGATTGGTTCAAGCAATGCATATATGACTCCCCAGAGGCACTCCCCCACCACACCCCGGTTTGTTTACTGAATGCTGGGCAATTCCAGTTCTTAGCTGCGCCATCAGCCCATCTACAGCGCTATTTGCACTTACCTTTGATATTATCGGGGTACTAGATCACACACACCCACGGTGTCCGCTACAGCCTAGCTACCTCAATGGGCCGTACAATGGTCACTAGTTGACAGTTGGAGAGCGATGCATCCATACGACAGAGTACTCTTTTTATTCCCCTCCTCAAGATTTACATGTTCGCCTTAATCGTTTTCTTTGCCACCCGGTCAAACAATTACTAGTGTCAGATTCTGAGTATTAGGGTAAGACCCTCTAATCATGACCTCCTCCTCTTATGTCTCAGCTGAACGGGATACACTCAAACAGTCCCAACTTGGCATCTCCAACCCACAGCGTTGGAGGACCAATCGTTCCATGTCATTATGCATGGCATACTCAAGAATTGCTTTACTTAAAGTGCCAATATGGCGTCTACACGGACAGTGGAATGGGATGCAATTAAAACAGTAATTAGGGGGCATTGTGTACACGCGTTCATTGGCACACAGGATGGACTGAGTCAGGACCTAGACCATCTTGAGAGTGCCCTACAGGGCTTAAGAACTGATGCTATAGAACATGTTACAGCTCAAACAAAACTGTAAAAGGCGAAAGAACGCCACACTCGCCTCCTTACGATGCTGGATTATAAAATGCATCAAACAAAAACACATGCAGACAGTGATAATCCAGTTTGCTTACTGGTTTGGCTCCTCAAAGGAGAGACCGCACACATGCCTGTGGTGGCCATATGTATGGTCCCCTCTGCTGTGGCACACTAACAAGCTGACATCCACCCACTACCAATCCTTTTATAGCCCCAGTCACAACCCGCAGCTCCCAGGTCCAATGTGATAGCGGAACAAGGGTTGGCCTTGAATGCCTCAATATCAGACTAAGAGATCAGATGCGTTTCTCCTACATACAAAGCTCCAGGGCTTGATGGCCTACCCTTCAAGTTCTATAAGACACACTCTGATTTATTGATTCCAAAATTGGCTACATTTCACAGCTAGATACTTGATGCTAGAATCTAGCCATACGCCATGTGTAAGGCTCTACTAGTTTCCCTCCCCAAGCCGGATAGAGACCTCCTAGAAGTTTTCTCCTATCGGCCTCTGGCCTTGATGAGTTTGGACTACAAAACACTTACCAAAATTCTTGCAACCTGACCACTAGAATGCATGCCACACCTGGTCCACGCTGACGAAAATGGGTTCATCATGGGTAGATCTACTTTCTTTAGCATGCAATACTTGCATCAGATTCTTGAAGAGGCCCTGCCACAGTGGCCCTACTCTGCCTGCCTGGTTTTAGATCTCGAGAAAGCATTTGATATGCTGGTCTGGAATTGTATGTTTGCATTCCTCTGAAGCGTGGGGATAGGAGATAAGATGATACCCCTGGTCACACTGCTGTACATGGAACTCGTGGCCAGGGTAAACATTTGGCAGTTGATATCTGCCCCATTTCTGGTAGGCTGGGGAAAAAGCCAGGGCTGCTCATTGTTACCGCTGCTCTTCCCTCTGAACAGAGGGGACCCCCTAGCTCAGTGACTGTGCCACTCCGGAAGAGCCTGGGATATTCCTTTACGAGCTGTAACTCATGTGACATCATTGTATGCCGATGATGTTGTCATACATGTCTGGCATGTACAAGCTGGCATAGACACTATAGAGGGAGAGCTGAGCGAATTTAAGATTACCTCTGGCCAGGGGGTTAACTAATCGAAAACCTGCTTATTTCCACTGCATCCATATATATATATATATATGTTCGATGGCATGTGTAGCTGCAGATACACATGCTGTGCACATCCCGCCATCTGGTGTTGGGCTCGGAGTGTTACAAGTTGTTTTTTTTTCGAAGAAGTCTTTTCGAGTCACGAGATAGAGGGACTCCTCCCATTTCGGCTCCATTGGGCATGGGCGTCGACTCCATCTTAGATTGTTTTTTTTCCGCCATCGGGTTCGGACGTGTTCCTTTTCGCTCCGTGTTTCGGGTCGGAAAGTTAGTTAGAATCTCGGAAAAATCGTCGGTATTGTTTGCGTTCGGTATCGTGTTAGTTACAACAGATCAACACCGACTTTTGAAGAGCTCCGGTGGCCCTTCGGGGTTTTTTCGATCCCCCGTCGGGGCCTGGTCGGCCCGGCCACGTGTCTCTTCAAGGCTGATGGAACAGACCCCATTCCGCTTCTGCCCAAAATGCCATAACAAGTATCCATATACAGATCAGCATCTGGTCTGTAACTTGTGTTTGTCGCCGGAACACAAGGAAGATACTTGTGAAGCCTGTCGAGCGTTTCGGTCCAGGAAGACACTAAGGGGGTCATTCCGACCCTGGCGGTCATGGACCGCCAGGGCCGGGGTTGGAGGATGCACCGCCAACAGGCTGGCGGTGCATCAAGGGCAATTCTGACCGCGGCGGTAAAGCCGCGGTCAGAAAAGGGAAACCGGCGGTTTCCCGCCGGTTTTCCCCTGCCCCTGTGAATCCTCCACGGCGGCGCTGCAAGCAGCGCCACCATGGGGATTCCGACCCCCTTCCCGCCAGCCTGGTTCTGCCGGTTTTCACCCAGCAGTGCGGGCCCCTGCTCGCCCATGCCAATGGCATGGGCACTGCAGGGGCCCCCTAACAGGGCCCACATTGATTTTCAGTGTCTGCCTAGCAGACACTGAAAATCGCGACGGGTGCAACTGCACCCGTCGCACACCAGCAACTCCGCCGGCTCCATTCGGAGCCGGCTTCCTCGTTGCTGGTGCTTTCCCGCTGGGCGGGCGGGCGGGCGGCCTTTTGGCGGTCGCCCGCCAGCCCAGCGGGAAAGTCAGAATGACCGCCGCGGTCTTTTGAAGGCGGTACGGTCTTCTGGCGGTTCCCGCCAGGCGGGGGTCAGAATGACCCCCTAAGAGACCGAAGAGCAAGAAGACTGCAAATGGCGTCGGCGCCGATAGGACAAGGGCGTTTCGAGGAGGAGGAAGAAACCTTCTCCATCCTGGAATCGGACTCGGATGAGATCGATCCCGAAGAAATGCCGAAAACCGTGAGTAAGACGTCGAAACATAAAACTCACGAAAAGAGCACAAAAGCCCAGGGGACGCCACCGCCAACAGGCCATGGCTTAACCCGGAAAATAGGTGACCGAACATCGGCACCAAAAAAGGGCACGCTGGTGTCGAAGTCATCCGACTCCGGTCGAGATACCGCCACACAGCAATCTCGGGCCCGAGATAGCGGCTCCGAGCAAGTTCGGCATCGAGACAGCGGCACCGAAATGAGTCGGCACCAAGAGACATCCACGCCGAAAACAAAAAAGGTTTCGTCGGAACCGAAAAAGGTAGCCGAAAAGGTTTCGATACCGAAACATCCGGCTTCGGAACCGAAATCAAGTTCCTACACAGAGGAACAAGGACTGTCCTCACAAATGAAAATACATAGATTTGGACAGGAATTAGAGACAATGGAGCCAGACTACACCCAAAGATGGCTCCACATCCAAAAAGAAACGGGAAAGATCAGCACTCTCCTTCCTATTAGGATGAAACGCAAACTTGCCTTCCAGGAGAAAGACAAGCAGCCACAGGCAAAGGTGGCTAAACAAGTAAGCCCGCCACCGTCTCCACAACGCTCGCCGCAAACATCACCGGTAGCCACTCCACCTATGATGCAATCCCCGACCCACACAGGGATGAGTCAAGATGACCCTGACGCATGGGACCTTTATGATGCACCAGTGTCAGATAATAGTCCTGACTGTTATCCAGCTAGACCGTTGCCACCAGAAGATAGTACAGCCTACGCACAGGTGGTGTCGAGGGCAGCGGCATTTCATAATGTCAGCCTACATGCAGAGCCCATTGAAGACGACTTTCTATTTAATACACTGTCGTCCACACACAGCCAGTACCGGACTCTTCCCATGCTACCCAGGATGCTAAAACACTCCAAACAAGTGTTTGAGGAGCCTGTAAAAGGAAGGGCCATTACTCCAAGAGTGGAGAAAAAATATAAACCGCCACCAACAGACCCCGTGTACATCACACAACAGCTAACACCAGACTCAGTTGTAGTAGGGGCAGCTCGCAAGAGAGCAAACTCACATACTTCAGGAGATGCACCACCTCCAGATAAGGAAAGTCGCAAATTCGACGCAGCAGGCAAAAGGGTGGCGGCACAGGCAGCAAACCAGTGGCGTATTGCAAATTCACAGGCTTTGTTGGCCAGATACGATAGGGCTCATTGGGACGAAATGCAACATTTTATAGAACATTTGCCCAAGGAGTTCCAGAAGAGAGCACAGCAAGTAGTAGAAGAAGGACAGAGTATCTCCAACAATCAGATACGGTCAGCTATGGATGCTGCAGACACAGCTGCTAGAACTGTCAACACAGCAGTGACAATAAGGAGACATGCATGGCTGCGTACATCAGGATTTAAACCAGAAATACAGCAAGCTGTGCTGAATATGCCATTTAACGGACAGCAGTTGTTTGGGCCGGAGGTGGACACTGCTATCGAAAAACTTAAGAAGGACACTGACACGGCCAAAGCCATGGGCGCACTCTACTCCCCACAGAGCAGAGGCACATTTCGAAAAACACAGTTTCGAGGGGGGTTTCGAGGGCAAAGCACAGAACCCACGACCTCACAAACAAGGCCCACTTATCAGAGCCAATATCTGCGTGGAAGTTTTCGGGGACAATATAGAGGGGGACAGTTCCAAAAAAATAGAGGAAAGTTCCAAAGTCCCAAAACTCCTCAAAATAAGCAGTGACTTACAAGTCACACATCCCCATCACATAACACCTGTGGGGGGGAGACTAAGCAAATTTTACAAACATTGGGAGGAAATAACAACAGATACTTGGGTACTGGCAATTATCCAGCATGGTTATTGCATAGAATTTCTCAAATTCCCTCCAAACGTCCCACCGAAAACACACAATGGGCCTGATTACAACTTTGGAGGAGGTGTTAATCCGTCCCAAATGTGACGGATATACCACCAGCCGTATTACGAGTTCCATAGGATATAATGGACTCGTAATACGGCTGATGGTATATCCGTCACTTTACATCACTTTTGGGACGGATTAACACTTCCTCCAAGGTTGTAATCAGGCCCAATATGTCAAAACAACATATAGATCTTCTAGGACTAGAAGTTCAGGCGTTGCTACAAAAAGAGGCAATAGAATTAGTACCAAACCAACAGAAAGGAACAGGAGTTTACTCTCTGTACTTTCTCATACCCAAAAAAGACAAGAGTCTGAGACCTATATTAGATCTCAGAACATTAAATACCTACATCAAATCAGATCACTTTCACATGGTGACATTACAGGACGTAATCCCACTGCTCAAACAACAAGACTACATGACAACACTAGACCTAAAGGATGCATATTTCCATATACCGATACATCCTTCACACAGAAAGTACTTAAGGTTTGTATTCCAAGGGGTACACTACCAATTCAAGGTGTTGCCATTCGGAATAACAACTGCGGCAAGAGTTTTTACTAAATTCCTAGCAGTCGTAGCTGCACATATCAGAAGGCAGCAAATACATGTGTTCCCGTACCTAGACGATTGGTTAATCAAAACCAACACACTAGAACGATGTTCACAACACACAAATTATGTCATAGAAACCCTCCACAAACTAGGTTTCTCAATCAACTACACAAAGTCACACCTTCTGCCGTGTCAAACACAGCAATACTTAGGGGCGACAATCAACACAGCAAAAGGGATTGCCACGCCAAGCCCACAAAGGGTTCAGGCATTTCACAATTTTAATACAGACCATGTATCCAAAACAAAAAATACAAGTCAAAATGGTGATGAAACTCCTAGACATGATGTCCTCATGCATAGCCATTGTCCCAAACGCAAGGTTACACATGCGGCCCTTACAACAGTGCCTAGCATCACAATGGTCACAGGGTCAACTTCTAGACCTGGTGTTGGTAGACCGCCAAACATACATCTCGCTTCAATGGTGGAACAGTATAAATTTAAACCAAGGGCGGCCTTTCCAAGACCCAGTGCCACAATATGTAATAACGACAGATGCCTCCATGATAGGGTGGGGAGCACACCTCAATCAACACAGCATCCAAGGACAATGGGACACTCAGCAAAAACAGTTTCACATAAATCACTTAGAACTATTGGCAGTATTTCTAGCGCTAAAAGCTTTTCAACCCATAATAAGCCACAAACACATTCTTGTCAAAACAGACAACATGACAACGATGTATTACCTAAACAAACAAGGAGGGACACATTCAACACAGCTGTGTCTCCTGACACAGAAAATATGGCATTGGGCGATTCACAACCACATTCGCCTAATAGCACAATTTATTCCAGGAATTCAGAATCAGTTAGCAGACAATCTCTCTCGGTATCACCAACAGATACACGAATGGGAGATTCACCCCCAAATACTAAACACTTACTTCCACAATTGGGGAACACCACAAATAGATCTATTTGCAACAAAGGAAAACGCAAAATGCCGAAACTTCGCATCCAGGTACCCACAAGATCAGTCTCAGGGCAATGCGTTATGGATGAGTTGGTCAGGGATATTTGCTTACGCTTTTCCCCCTCTCCCACTCCTTCCATATCTAGTAAACAAGTTGAGTCAAAACAAACTCAAACTCATACTGATAGCGCCAACATGGGCAAGACAACCCTGGTACACAACACTACTAGACCTTTCAGTAGTGCCTCATGTCAAACTACCAAACAGACCAGATCTGTTAACGCAACACAAACAACAGATCAGACACCCAAATCCAGCATCGCTGAATCTAGCAATTTGGCTCCTGAAGTCCTAGAGTTCGGACACTTAGACCTTACACAGGAATGTATGGAGGTCATAAAACAAGCTAGGAAACCTACCACTAGACATTGCTATGCAAATAAGTGGAAAATATTTGTTTATTACTGCCATAATAATCAAATTCAAGCCTTACACGCATCTGCCAAAGACATCGTAAAATACTTACTGCATTTGCAAAAGTCAAAGCTAGCTTTTTCTTCCATTAAGATACATCTTACCGCAATTTCAGCTTACCTGCAAATTACGCACTCAACTTCACTATTTAGGATACCCGTCATAAAAGTGTTTATGGAGGGCCTAAAGAGAATTATACCACCAAGAACACCACCAGTTCCTTCATGGAACCTCAACATTGTCTTAACACGACTCATGGGTCCACCTTTTGAGCCCATGCACTCTTGTGAAATACAATACTTAACATGGAAAGTTGCATTTTTAATTGCCATTACATCTCTAAGAAGAGTAAGTGAGATTCAAGCATTTACCATACAGGAACCATTTATTCAAATACACAAGCATAAAGTAGTTCTACGGACAAATCCTAAATTTTTACCAAAAGTCATATCACTGTTCCACTTGAATCAAACAGTAGAATTACCAGTGTTCTTTCCACACCCAGATTCGGTAGCTGAAAGAGCACTACATACTTTAGACATCAAAAGAGCGTTAATGTACTACATTGACAGAACAAAACTTATTCGAAAAACAAAACAATTATTTATTGCTTTTCAAAAACCTCATCCAGGAAATCCAATTTCTAAACAAGGCATTGCTAGATGGATAGTTAAGTGCATTCAAACCTGTTATCTTAAAGCAAAAAGAGAACTGCCTATTACACCAAAGGCACACTCAACCAGAAAGAAAGGTGCTACCATGGCCTTTCTAGGAAATATGCCAATGACCGAAATATGTAAGGCAGCTACATGGTCTACGCCTCATACATTTACCAAACACTACTGTGTAGATGTGTTAACGGCACAACAAGCCACAGTAGGTCAAGCAGTACTACGAACATTGTTTCAAACAACTTCAACTCCTACAGGCTGAGCCACCGCTTTTGGGGAGACAACTGCTTACTAGTCTATGCACAGCATGTGTTTCTGCAGCTACACATGCCATCGAACGGAAAATGTCAATTACCCAGTGTACATCTGTTCGTGGCATTAGTCGCTGCAGTTTCACATGCGCCCACCCGCCTCCCCGGGAGCCTGTAGCCGTTTAGAAGTTGATCTTGAACATTTGTAAATTTGTAAATACATAACTTTAAACTACATTAGGTACATACCTATTCACTCCATTGCATGGGCACTATTACTAGTATACACAACTCCTACCTCACCCTCTGCGGGGAAAACAATCTAAGATGGAGTCGACGCCCATGCGCAATGGAGCCGAAATGGGAGGAGTCCCTCGATCTCGTGACTCGAAAAGACTTCTTCGAAAAAAAAAAAACTTGTAACACTCCGAGCCCAACACCAGATGGCGGGATGTGCACAGCATGTGAATCTGCAGCGACTAATGCCACGAACAGATGTACACTGGGTAAGTGACATTTTCCATATATATATATATACACACCTATCTACTCCTGATTTTCTAGAGAGGGCAACTTGAGCGCCATCTCTGCTCTCCGGCTTCAGATCACATTTTAGAAGTTGCTTTTTATCACTGTAAAGGACTGAGTCGCATGATCCAATATGGTGATGCTCCTGAGATTACTCTCTCACTTTGCGAGTCTACCTATCTCCATCCCCTGCAAAGCATCCTGAATACTGGACAGAATGTTGGGTGACTTGATATGGAATAATGGCAGACGCAGATTGTCTCTTTCCAAGTTACAAATACCCACAAATAGTGGTGGGCTGGAAGCTCCGATTTTCGAGCACGACTAGTTTGCAACCCAGCTTCAATGGGCAGTTTACTTGTTGTCTGGACTCAACCTGCTGTCAGCTGTCGTCGGTCAGGATACACTGAACAAAATACGAGAACTACCTTCAACACCCAATATTCTCCGCCTCACCAGGTGTGATGCCTTATACCGCGGAAACCCCCTGCAACCATTGTCAGTGTTCCGAGCAGTGGCGAGTAGGAAGGGAACGGAGATGTGGGATTCACTAGGTCTTGGCACACTGGGCGACCTATTTCAAGACGGCAACTTGATTTCTTTTGATTTACTATTGAAGAAGAACGGCCTCCCACCAGGCCAATTTCAGACACACAGGCGCCTTGTCCTTAAACTAGAACGGCTCTGGGGCATCACAGCAAATGAATGCCCTTGTACACCTACTAACTCAGATATTCTTCTCCTTAGCCACTGGAAGGAAGCTTACATCCTGGATTACAAGAGCCATTCACTGACCTACGACGGAAATGGAACAGGACATGGGCCACCCACTGACTCCCAAAGAATGGGCACTCATATACCACTGCAAGGTCTTGCACAATGCACAATTTCTCTATATACAGCGTAGAATCCTTCACATGGTCTATTTGGCACAGTCCAGACACCAGAGAGTTTACCCCACGGCATCACCCACATGCCCTCTTTTGAAAAAAATATATAATTGGCAAATAAATAATCCCATGCAACAACCACATTAAAAGAGAACCATCTGCAAGAGAAAAAAAGTGGACTCTTGTTGAATCAGGGGAAGACATGAAAAGAGCAGTTGTGTTAATCAAAGGGCAAGGCATCTTGTGAGATACGACCGTCTGTAATGCCCAACTCAGTTGCTGCAAAGAGAGCACATGTTATTTAAGAATAGTTAAAGCAGAAGACATTTTAGAAAAGAAAGTGTATAGAATATGAAAAGCCTTATATGTGACTTTGAAAGTATCATGCATGATTTGCTCGTCAGCCTTCCTTATTCTCTCAGCAGCTTCTTTTGCTGAATAACTCTATCTTCTTAGATGGCTCATATATCAATGTAGCATTCAAACTTTTTTTCGGCAAATATTGCGGTTTGGACCTAAAAGAAAATCACTCAAATCCATGTCATCACTTATTTTCAACATGTACGTTTTAACAGAACTGAGACACAACTGTGACAGCCACCGCTGACACAGCTTTCCCAAACTACAGTGTAATTACTGTAACTGGCGAATGTGTAGAGTATCTAATGTCCAATCCGTTTGCTAAAGAGCCTATAGTTCTAGACAAAATATTTATATACCCACGCTAATCATCCAATGGCCATAAGGCATTCCATTTAAATAATTTGGTGTCATGTTAAAAGTACTGTTTCGAATAATTAGATATATATTATTTTCCATTTCCAATCTGGAAAATTTGTAAAATTTAAATGGGAATCAGAAGTATCTTCAAATATGCACGTGAAACTATGTTTGCTGAACAGTGTTATTCAAAAGTATGAATTCTTTAGGACATAAGCATTGAAGAAACAGGATATAAATTCACTGATTTGCCAAACATTTCTGCCACAGATAATTTTCTTGAATATTATCTCGCCAATATGCACCTAACCCCGTTCCACAATGATATGAGAAACTGTGGAAAATAAATAAATGACTTTGGGCCTCATTACAACCCTGGTGGTCAAAGACCGCCAGGGCTGTTTTGGGGATTGTACCGCCAACAGGCTGGCGGTACAATCCGCGGTCGCACCGCCGGGACCGGCGGTTTACCGCCATGGTTGTCCCGGCGGTTTTGATCTGCCCCAGGGGATTACGAGTCCCCTTCCCGCCAGCCGCCATGGAAAGGCTGGCGGGAAGGGGAGTCGCGGGGCCCCTGCACTGCCCATGCACTTGGCCCCCAGGCACAGCCCCCACAGCTTTTCACTGTCTGCACAGCAGCTGCACCCTTCGCACGGCCGCAACACCGCTGGCTCCCATGTTGCGGCCGACATCCCCGCCGGCCCAGTGGGGATGTCAAAATGGGGCCGGAGGGAGTGCTGCCGCATTGGCGGTTAAACCGCCGCCCGCCAACGTTGTAATGAGGCCCTTTGTGTCCGGTGATTAAAACTTTTTTCAATCTCTTGGGATCATGCAAGTAATAACATGCTGATGGATCAAATTTATTGTCATTGTTAATTGTATTATTGTACGTATGTGTGTGTGTGTGTGTGTATATATATATCTATATCTATATATATCTATATATATATATATCTATATCTATAGATATACATCTCATGACTCGTTCCATCATCTCCCCTCTCCACATAATCATGGTTGAATTTTGGAAGAACTAAACCAGCGGTACAGCTCCTTTATCATACTTTAAATTTAGTGCAGGAAAGAACTTGACCAACACATTTTGGCTGAAGCCCTCAACAGGGTCATAAAGCACATGTACATAGAGCGCCCATTTAAAGGCACCCAAATGTTCAATTTAAAAACAACTAGGCCACTAATCTCACATTCTCCATTTTGGAAGAACGTGTCCACCATTGTTTCACATTTTACTTATGATACTAATCTCACAAATCCTGAAGAGATAAAGTCATTTCTGTGCTCTCATTTTTCTCACTTATTTGCACATTGGTTCACATTTCCTTTAACCTATTTCTTGGACAATATTTTATTAAATTTCAAATCAACTTCCACCTGGGATATATACCCTTATGTCATGTATATCTCATATATCTCAGTGTGTGCCACATAGAGCACAACACTGCATATCATCATATGTCCTTGATATAAATTCATTTTCGTCGCTCAGATTTTCCTCACTTTTTTGCACATTATTCCACATTTCATTTGACCATTTGTTTGAGGAACACCACGATATTACTTTTTAATTCAGCTTATGCATATGATATATACGCTTCTATCACTAATATCTCAATGTGTGCCACATTAAGCAAAACACGACATACCACCATTTTTCCTTGTGAGCACCTAATAAAGTATAAGAATATTTCCATTCAGTGCTATGTGTGCATATGGGTAAAACAGCACAGAGTTAGTTGCAAATCTTCTCTTGGCAGTTCACATCCTCGCCATTATTGTCACATATTTTCATTAACAATATTCTATTAGATTTCAAAGTAGCTTACACATATGACCTGTACTCTTTTATCACATCCCTCTAATACAATATTTATCATGACGTTGAATACCATCATATGTCTGTGTAAACATCTAATAAAATATACAAGTATTTCCATAAAGTGCTGCATGTGCATATATGCACAATAACGCGTACTGGTGCAAACCATTTCTTAACAATTCTTGTCCCAGGCCAATATTTAGATATCTGATTAAGGGGGGGACTGGGAACCCAAAGCAGCCCTGGCATATTTTGTCAGACCAGCCCCAATAGGGTAAATAGCGAGCAAGCCTTACCAATACAATGGGGTGTGGGAGGTTCTCCCCCCACCCCCTGAAGAAAATGTTGGAACAAAATGGCAAAAACACTGCATTCTACAACACATTTTCCATTATATATTGAACTGTATTAGTTTTTAAACCATAGTGCATGATGACCTTACAGAGCACCAGGATACAGCAATCTTTATTGGGGTTATTCCATGATTCCCTCACTATCACCATTTAACTGTACCTCTCCTCTCTCCATTGCACCTCTGTCACATGTATTTAATTTGTTTTATAACGCCTCTCTTACCATTGTTGGGTGTTGGAGCACTTTACATCACACACATATACAGAGACAATGAATCATACTTGGGTAAATCAGTTAATAGAAAATGTTACATAAGACACAGGGGACTAGAAAGGTGTAGGATTCACATGCCATCCATACTAGTAGGCATTTTTTAAGAGTGCTTGGTCTGGGGAAGCATAAACCCAGGATTCAGAACGTAACACAGATGTCAGTGTTGATTTTACTAATAACAACTTATATGTACCCAAATAAACCCTTTTTAGCAAAAAAAGGATAAGCAAACACTGGGAAAAACATAACTTTCTAAACTATACCATGCAGTTTGCATGCAGGTCTTTGATGGCAGTTCATAGCTCACTGTGATAGTTTATCACTGTAACTTATGAACTGCACAGTAACCCACTGAGCTATGCACATCAAGTACTGTTCAGTAATCTGCATAGTACACGTTCTTTGCAGCAAGCATATTAACTCTATGCGCTACCTTAGATGAGTCAAAACTGCCACAAGACAAAACCCTGATCTCGCTCCAGCAGGTACATTAATCATCAGTTATATTGGCACTTTTATTGTTGCCTGAAAACTGTTGGATACACAAGGAGCTCTGCAGTGCTTTGAAAACTGCTGCACTGCTACAAAACCGCCCCTCGTAACAAAAGAAGCCCTGCCACCCTTCCAGCCTCCTGGGGAAATGCCAGACGCCTGCTATGGCCAGTCCGGCCTTGATCTGATTAAAGTGCCTTATGAAAAGCACAAAATACTGCATGACAAATGTGCAAGACGGAGCAAAGTAGTGCAAATCTGCAAATAAAGGTGTATCATACTGTTAAATAGTTTTTACTGTACATATTTCCCTCATGAAATCTTGAGATTAAGGGTAAACACTCCTCTCAAACACAATATTGTACAACTCATGTAGGACCAGGTAGGTCTACAAATGCTCATGCTTAGGTTGTTAAAAAAAAGCAACATCAAGTAATGTAACAGTTACTCATCAAAGATCCTCAAAGTTTCCCCCTTCAAGATTCCACCCATTGATCAGATCAAACAACAATCATGGAACAAGGAAATATCAAATACTAAATAGCTTTATTCGGTTTTGAGTATACAAACCATAAATGCAAACACAATAAAAAAAAGCATCCAATAAAATCAACAAAAAATAGAGATAAAAAATTACTTAAAAACATTGAGCATCAAAGAGCCTAAAATCAAGTCTGGGTGATCAAAAACAATTACATAGTACGTCATGATAAATCTTAAACATCCTAGGGAATTTTCAAGGTCACAATCCCTACTGTTCCTTAACCTCACAGCAACTTTTAGGAAACTGAGTACACTCAAATAATATCCCCTGACAGCATTTGTAAATACTCGAGAGCCGGCCTAACTTCTCATAAATTTGCCCTTTTCAAAACAGGTACAAGGTAAGCCTTCCAGGGCATTACATAAAACTTACAAAATTTAACAAAGTGCAAAGTATCCTGTGGAGACCTAATGTTGCAGCCGCAGGATGCAAGTTTATTCCCTCTATTCTTACCCTGAAGGTAAGCCAGCAGAAAGGGCAAATAAATCCAATCAGAATCTAGTTAGCAGGAAACGATCATGCCTGTTCTTAACCCAAAGGAGGTAGGGCTCAGTTGCACTGTCTTCAACATAATGTGTCGTCAAGCCCAGGGCTTTGCTAGTGCCACCCCCCCTCTAACAATAAGCCTTTGTCTGAAAAAACACTCTTTGACCCAAGTAAAATGAGCCTTACAGATACCCTCTGGTGAGCTGAAAAGGTCAACCCTACATACATTCTGGAAGGTGTACCTAATATACTTGAGCCAAGGAATATAAATTACATAGTCAAGAGACAGGCAGTCTTTCAGAATTTTCTTAATTTAATTCCTGGCCTTATCCAGATTATTCAGTCAAAGTGCAAGAGGACAAAAGGTTATAAGATCTGAAATATAGCCTACACCTAATTCCTCCTGCACCGAGAAAGTGGGGGTGCGTTGTGGGAGGCATAATAGCTGCTGTAAAAACTTTTTTTCCACCACTTGCAACTCGAAATGGTTAACATATGCCCAAATTTCACTCCCATAAGTAACTTTAGATAAACATTTAGCACTGTAAATCTGCAAGAGTGTCCTAACGGACCTGCTGTCCAACCTTGAGGCAAAACTAAACATTGCAGCATTGGCACGTAAAACATCCTCTTTTTTCTATTTATTAAAGGATGACAACTTAATGCTGAATCAAACAGTAGATCCAAATATGAACATACTCTGGTCCTGGGGAGTGCGCAAGATCCTAAGTTAAACCTTGTAGATTTGGTAGTACGGGAACCGACCACCAGCACAAAGGATTTCTTCACATTAATCGATAAATCCAATTCCTACATAAACATAGCAAAGAAGTGTAACAGGGCCTGTTTAGCCATTAGGACTGCATCATCTGCATATAATAAAACAGGTAAACTATACAAACCCACTAGCGGAAATTGTTTTCACATCAATCAGGGCCTGCTTTAAATGGTTCATATATAAATTAAACAAAAAAGGTGCCAAAATGCAACCCTGTTACACTCCTCGATTAATACAAAATCTGTGGGAATATTGTAACTCTTTCAAGTAGGGAACTAAAACCTTAGTTTCCCTGTGAAGGTTTCTTAGGAACAAAACAGTGTCCGTTCCACACACAAAGACAACATGATCTGCCACAATTTTGATCGGTTAATCTGATCAAAGCGGAAGAAAGATCTATGAACCCCATATGTGTGGAGCCAGAGCGAGCAACTGTGTATTTCCCTAGGACCAAGTATAAGTTCAAACACTGATCTACAGTAGACCTTGCATACTGGGCTTCTGATAACACATTATTTTCCTCAGCCTACACTAAGAGGCTCTGCAGGAGGACACGACCTTGACTATTTAATCAAGTAGGGAGATGGGCCTGTAGCATAAGGGGCTATCCCTATCCCCCTTTATAAAAATTGGCACGATGATGGACATTGCCCATGACTGTGGAGGGACAGCAATTACCACTGCAATATTAAAGGCTGTCAAAATGGGCACCCAAACACCCACATCATTTACATAAATATCTGGCCAGATACCATTCGGACTTGGGGCCTTATTAGTGGATAAGCCCATAATGCCCGTTTTTACTTCCTCACAATAGAAAGCCAACATGGCTGCCCCTATCAGCTCAAGATCCTTTTCCCATGATTCCAGTGATTCTTGTTGTAACATAGGTAATGTATGTAATTCTTTACACTTATGTATATTGATAGATTAGCACAGTCTTGTGCTATGATGTAACATTAGAACCTTTGGTGTGGGGAATTCTATGGGTGGCGGTTGGAGTGGAGCAAGCTTGTGGTGAAGGATCCTCTGCCTGTACAATGTTGTCTGGGGCTGCTAAATAAAGAACCTACATCAAAATAAGACTGCAGTGATTACTACAGAAATTGGCGACGAAAGTGGCGCAGCCCTGGACGTGGTGAAGCAGATTGTGTTGATGGAGAGGCAGTGACACTACTCTGCCTGTTGCAATGATACTGTAGGCCCTACCGTAATCAAGCTTGGCAGGTGAATGGGACGCAGTCCAGATCCAGTGTTGACAATTAAAGAAAATTGTGAGGGAAAGGAAGAAATATTGGATTCTTACCCAGAATTATTTTCTGGTAAGGTGGGGCTGTTGAATGATTTTCAGCACAAAATAGAATTAAAATCATCAGCAATTCCATGTATTCATAAGGTTAGACACATACCTATCTCTATTAAGGAGGAGGTTCATAATGAATTGAAAAAACTGGTGGATGGTGGCATTATTGAGCAAGTTGAGTCAGCAGAATGGGTTTCTCCATTAGTAGTTGTAAGGCGTTCCAATGGTAAAGTAAGATTATGGGGGTCATTCTGACCCCGGCGGTCAAGGACCGCCGGGGCCGGGGATGCGGGAGCACCGCCAACAGGCTGGCGGTGCCCCACAGGGCATTCTGACCGCGGCGGTTTGGCCGCGGTCAGAACAGGAAAACCGGCGGTCTCCCGCCGGTTTTCCGATGCCCTCAGGAATCCTCCATGGCGGCGCAGCTTGCTGCGCCGTCATGGGGATTCCGACACCCCATACCGCCATCCTGTTCCTGGCGGTTCGCCCGCCAGGAACAGGATGGCGGTATGGGGTGTCGTGGGGCCCCTGGGGGCCCCACAAAGAATTTCAGTGTCTGCTCAGCAGACACTGAAATTCGCGACGGGTGCAACTCCACCCGTCGCACCTTCCCACTCCGCCGGCTCCATTCGGAGCCGGCTTCCTCGTGGGAAGGGGTTTCCCGCTGGGCTGGCGGGCGGCCTTCTGGCGGTCGCCCGCCAGCCCAGCGGGAAAGCCAGAATGGCCTCCGCGGTCTTTCGACCGCGGAGCGGCCATATGGTGGTTCCCTCCAGGCGGGCGGCTCCCGCCGCCCGCCGGGGTCTGAATGACCCCCTATGTGTGGACCTTAGGGAGCTGAATAAAAACATCTTAATTGACCAGAATCCATTACCACAAATAAATGAAATGTTTTCCGCAACAAAGAATATGTGTTGGTTTTCAACTATCGACCTAAAATCTGCTTACCATCAGGTGCCATTACACCTGGATAGTAAGAAATACACAACTTTCATAACACCTTTTGGATGTTATCAATATACCCGAGTGCCTTTTGGACTAGCATCAGCTGCAGCGATGTTTCAAAGGATTATGAGTAATATATTTAGTGGAATCTCTGGGGTGATGTTTTTCCAAGATGACATCCTAGTCATGGGTAAAAATAGAGAGGAACATGACAATAAGTTGAAACAGGTTCTAGAAATCCTTAAGAGGAAAGGTTTGACAATAGAGTATAGTAAATGTAAATTGGCTCAAGAAGAAGTGGTTTACTTGGGTCATTGCATCAGCAAGAATGGCATTAAACCGAAGCAAGCTTTAGTGAAAGCTATCAAAGAGGCTCCTTGTCCTGCTGGGAAAGAGGATGTGAGAGCTTTTCTAGGTTTAATTGAATTTTATTCCAAGTTCATTAGGAACTTTTCTGAAAAAACGTATCATATACGACAATTACTCAAGAACAAATCCAAATTTATTTGGTCAGATGAGTGTCAAAGGGCGTTTCAGAATTTAAAAATTGAAATTTGTAAAGCACCATTTCTGAAGGGATTTGATCCCAAATGCAAATCCATTGTGACAACAGATGCAAGTAATAAAGGGTTGGGGGCGGTACTAACACAGTGTGATGATGAGAACAATGAATGGGTTGTTGCCTTTGCATCATGGTCTTTGACCCCAGCTGAAGAGAGATACTCAGTCATAGAGCGAGAAACATTAGCTTGTGTGTGGGCATTGAACCATTTTCGGCAATTTGTGTGGGTACTGCATGTCTTGTTGAAGTCTGATCATAAACCTTTAACAAAGGTTTTGACGACTACTGGATTACAAAATGCATCTCCGAGATTGAGCAGGATGTAAGTAAAATTGTTGGATTTTACTTATGATGTACAGTATTGGCCTGGAGTCAAGAACAAAGTAGCTGATTTTCTAAGTAGAATGTCATTACCAATTAAAAATGTAGATGAACTAATGGGTGAGGAGAGTTGTGTGGCTGGATTATTTGATGAGGGGATGGAAGGTATTGATATTATGGAATGGAAGGAAGGATGGATTAAGGATGACAGTTTAAAAAGAATAGCTGGTTACATAAATGGAGGTTGGCCTGAAAAACAAAATCTTGGGGCAGATGGAAACATTTTCTGGGAGGTGAGAAATGAACTTTATTTAGAAAACAATATGATGTACAGAGGTGGAAGAGCTGTACCTCCAGTTTCTCTTAGGAGAAAGATCCTAGATTTATGACATCTTGGAATATCCAAAACTAAACAAAGAGTCAAAAGCAGGTATTGGTAAGCAAATTGAAAAAAAAATAAGAGACTGCATAGAATGCAATAGTTCTGATAAGTGTCAGAAAACATTTAAACCACCTTTATTACCCATTGCTTGCCCCAATATGCCCTGGGAAAAGATAGGTTTGGATGTGGTGGGACCGGTGGAATGCAATAATGGTGAATACAAATTTATTCTAGTCGCAGTGAACCATTTTTCAAAATGGCCAGAGATTGAAATAGTTCATAAGGCAGAATGTGAAAGAATTATTACATTTTTAGACCAAATATTTACAAGAGAAGGTCTACCTAAAACTATGATTACTGACAATGGTCCTCAATTTGTAGCTGAGAAATTCAAATTTAAAAAAAAAAGAAATGGTGTAATCCATATCACTACCTCATTATACCATCCAGAAGGAAACGGTTTAGTGGAACGATTCAACAGGGTCATCAAAGGGAGTATCCAGTTGGCCAAGAGTAATGGTTTGAATTGGGAAAGTGAGCTATGTAAGTTAATTTGGGCTTACAGAATTACTCCCAGTAGCGTCACTGAGGAAAGTCCATTTTCCTTGATGAGAGGTCGTGAACCTATCAGCAAGGATCTTGGTTGGCTATCGTCTGGTAAGCGAGTCGAATGGTCACCTGATCAAGTAAGATTGAAAATCAACAAGGCCCAACAAGCATATAAGGAGTGATATGACAAGAAAATTGGAACAAGAGAATCCAAAGTAAAATGTGGAGATTGGGTTAAAGTGAGAAAAGAGAGAAAAGTCCGAAAAGGAGAAAGCAGATATTCAGAGCCTCTGAAAGTATATGAAGTATTCCGTAGCTCAGTTAAATTAAGTGATGGGAAAGTGTGGCATTTGGGCAGGGTTTCCAAGTGTAGGAATGTTAAACAAGCTGAAACAGAGAATGTCAAGAGTTATGATTGGTTGGAAACAGATGAAAAGGCGAGTAGTGAAGAGGTAAATTTATACAGTAGATTAGTGAGGAGTGACAGTAAAACGCGTGCGCTTGAAACACCAATTCATGATAGTATTCAGCATTCGCCGTGTGAAAGTGAAGCGAAAGGTACACAAAACTTACAAAACAGTACAAACAATGACAGTCAAATCAACACTGGAAGGTTTGGTAGGATTATTTCCAAACCAAAGAGGTTTGATGACTTTGTATGTGTTAATACAGTTTAATGGAAAAATATAAGGTTTGTTTCTGTTAGATTTTTTTTTTACATTTCTGTTTTTATCAACCTGTATGAATTAAAAAAGAAAATGTGTAACTTGCTTGTAGTGTATTTATGTGATAAGATATACGTGTATGGAAGTTCTACTATTATTTTTATTTTATTTATTTTTTAATATAAAAAGGGAAGATGTGTTGTAACGTAGGTAATGTATGTAATTCTTTACACTTATGTATATTGATAGATTAGCACAGTCTTGTGCTATGATGTAACATTCAAATCAAATCAAATCATTAACATTTATAAAGCGCGCTACTCACCCGTGCGGGTCTCAAGGCGCTAGGGGAAAAAAGGGGGGGTTAACGCTGCTGGAACAGCCAGGTCTTTAGGAGTCTCCGGAAAGCGGAGTGGTCCTGGGTGGTTCTGAGGCTGGGGGGAAGGGAGTTCCAGGTCTTGGCCGCCATGAAGGAGAAAGATCTCCCACCCGCCGTGGAGCGGCGGATGCGAGGGACAGCAGCAAGTGCGAGGCCAGAGGAGCGCAGGTGGCGGGTGGGGACGTAGAAGCTGAGGCGTCTGTTGAGGTATTCCGGTCCCTTGTCGTGGAGGGCTTTGTGTGCGTGGGTGAGAAGTCGGAAGGTGATCCTTTTGCTGACTGGGAGCCAATGCAGGTGTCTCAGGTGTGCGGAGATGTGGCTGCTGCGGGGTACGTCTAGGATGAGGCGGGCCGAGGCGTTTTGTATGCGTTGCAGGCGATTTTGGAGTTTGGCTGTGGTCCCGGCGTAGAGGGTGTTATCGTAGTCCAGGCGGCTCGTGACGAGGGCGTGGGTCACGGTTTTTCTGGTGTCGGCGGGGATCCAGCGGAAGATCTTACGGAGCATGCGGAGGGTGAGGAAGCAGGCGGAGGACACGGCGTTGACCTGCTTAGTCATGGTGAGAAGAGGGTCCAAGATGAAGCCGAGGTTGCAGGCGTGGTCTGTGGGGGTCGGTGCGGTGCAGAGGGCCGTGGGCCACCAGGAGTCGTCCCAGGCGGACGGGGTGTTGCCGAGGATGAGGACTTCCGTTTTTTCAGAGTTCAGCTTTAGGCGGCTGAGCCTCATCCAATCTGCGACGTCCTTCATACCCTCTTGTAGGTTGGTCTTGGCGCTGGCGGGGTCCTTGGTGAGGGAGAGTATAAGTTGGGTGTCGTCGGCGTAGGAGGTGATGATGATGTCGTGCTTGCGTACGATGTTGGCGAGGGGGCTCATGTAGACATTGAAGAGTGTCGGGCTGAGTGATGAGCCTTGAGGTACGCCGCAGATGATCTCGGTGGGTTCTGAGCGAAACGGAGGGAGGTAAACTCTTTGTGAACGGTTTGCGAGGAAGGAGGCGATCCAGTCCAGGGCCTGGCCTTGGATCCCGGTGGAGCGGAGGCTGGTGATTAGGGTGCGGTGACAGACGGTGTCAAAGGCAGCCGAGAGGTCGAGGAGAATGAGGGCGACTGTTTCACCGTTGTCCATCAGGGTTCTGATGTCGTCTGTGACTGAGATGAGGGCGGTTTCAGTGCTGTGGTTGGTTCGGAATCCGGTTTGTGAGGGGTCGAGCAGGTTGTTGTCTTCCAGGAAGGTGGTCAGCTGTTTGTTGACGGTCTTCTCTATTACTTTGGCTGGGAAAGGCAGAAGAGAGATGGGGCGGAAGTTTTTCAGGTTGCTCGGGTCAGCCGTAGGTTTCTTTAGTAGGGCGTTGACTTCGTCGTGTTTCCAGCATTCGGGGAAGGTAGCAGAAGAAAAAGAAGAGTTGATGACGGTCTGGAGGTGCGGGGCGATGATGTCGTCGGCTTTGTTAAAGATGAAGTGCGGGCAAGGGTCCGAAGGGGCGCCGGAGTGGATAGAGTTCATGATGGATTTGGTTTCTTCCGTGTTGATGTGGGTCCAGTTGTTGATGGTGATGGCCGGGGGTGCGGGTTCGGTGGTGTTTGGTTGGGTCTGGTGTCCGAAGCTGTCGTGGAGGTCACTGATCTTGCGATGGAAGAAAGTGGCGAGGGATTCGCACAGATCCTGTGAGGGCGTGTTGGCGTTGGCGCTGGGGTTGGAGAACTCCTTGACGATGCTGAAGAGTTCTCTGCTGTTGTGGCTGTTTTTGTCCAGTCTGTCAGTGAAGAAGTTCCTTTTGGCAGCGCGGATCAGGTGGTGGTGTTCGCGGGTAGCGTTCTTGAGGGCGTTCATGTTGTCAGCGGTGTGGTCCTTGCGCCAGGCTTTCTCAAGGGCGCGACAAGTTTTCTTTGATTCTTTGAGGGTTTTTGGTGTTGGTCTGTCGATGCGTGCGTTTGAGGGGAGCAAGGTTGTCTGTGCAGTTGGAGATCCAGTTTGTGAGTTTGAGGGCTGCGTCGTTGGGGTCGGTGGTGAGGGTGGGTTGGTTGGCGGCTAGTGCGGAGAAGAGTTGCTCTTCAGGGATCTTGTTCCACTGTCGATGAGGGATGGGCTGAGTGCGGAGGTGGCGGGTCTCGCGTCGGAATGTGAAATGGATGCAGCTGTGGTCGGTCCAGTGTAGGGCGGAGGTGTGGCTGAAGAAGACGTGTTTGCTGGCGGAGAAGGTAGGGTCGAGCGTGTGTCCGGCGATGTGGGTGGCGGTGTTCACCAGTTGTTTGAGGCCGAGGTTGGCGAGGTTGTCGAGCAGGGTGGTGGTGTTGGGGTCGTTGTTTTGTTCCAGATGGACGTTGAGGTCGCCTAGGAGGATGTAGTCCGGTGAGGCGAGGGCGTGCGGGGAGATGAAGTCGGCGATGGCGTCGCTGAAAGGGGCGCCTGGTCCGGGAGGACGGTAGACGAGGGATCCTCTGAGGGTGGTCCTCGGGTCGGTGCGAATCTGAAAATGCAGGTGTTCAGCGGCGAGAGGGGTGTCTTCGGTGGAGGTGGTGACGCTGATGGAGTCTTTGAAGACGATGGCGATACCTCCTCCTGCTTGGTTGGTGTGGTCTTTCCTGGAGATCTTGTAGCCTTCGGGGATGGCGGTGGCAATGTCTGGCGCAGAGGAGGCGTTCATCCAGGTCTCCGTGATGAAGGCGACGTCCGGTGCTGTGGAATCCAGGAGGTCCCAGAGTTCGACGGCGTGTTTGTGGACGGAGCGAGCGTTGACTAGGATGCACATTAGAACCTTTGGTGTGGGGAATTCTATGGGTGGCGGTTGGAGTGGAGGAAACTTGTGGTGAAGGATCCTCTGCCTGTACAATGTTGTCTGGGGCTGCTAAATAAAGAACCTACATCAAAATAAGACTGCAGTGATTACTACACTTCTTAGCTATACATGGCCTCATAATGAGCCACCCAAGGCTCCTCAGTAATATGTGACTCAAGGAATCTTGCCAGCTCTGGGGCAAATAAAGGCCCATTATTAATGCCCCAGAATTTAGAGCTACTATTCAAAGTGCTTGCATCAGTTAGAGCTGACCAGGCCTCCTCTCTTGAATCATGTTTACGCCTAGCCTGTTCCCTTTTATACACACAACAACACCTCTTAACCAGGGCAGGATCCCTGGGCTTGTGGCTCAAAAAAGTTCTCAGGGTTTATCTGGGACCACTCAAGCCGCCTCACCGACTTGTAGCCTTAATTACCTTTTTAGCCCCGACCATTGGGTGTTTAATCAAAGAAGACCATCAGAGGGAGACACACAATGGGTTATGATCACTAAAAGGGTTTAGCGGTATCCAGGATTTGGAAATATACAACAACAGTGGTGAGGAGACAAAAACAAAATTAATGAAAGTCTCACATCCTCTTCCTGTGAAAGTGGGGTTAATGTCCGTTCTGGACAGGGACATCTTATTCATTGTGAGGACTAGATTGAACTGGTTCAGTCAGGTATTTAAGCTAGGACCCTGTTGGCTGTGCTCTAAATGAGCACCAGACATAAAGGGACAGCCAACACTTGAAGCCTCTTTGTCCCTCAGGTCCCCACACAGATTACAATCACCTGCCACCATGCCAAAGGTAACTTTGAGCCCAACAGATTTTTTACAACAAAGCCCAGAGTTTGAACATTGCAGCCCTCCTTCCTGGGTGATTTAGCATTATAAAAGTTCAGCAGTAGAAGCTTATTGAGGCCAGAAGAAAATAATAAAGCCTGCAGCTTGCTAACACCAGTGGATAACACCTCAAACCTCCCTTGAACTGCCAATGAAACAAAAATAATCATCCCACCCTTGAGTGACCGGCCCTTGATTCTGACGCCGGAAAAAAGAAGGTTTTATACCTCTGTAAAAAGTAGTGGTTTTCAATTGCCCAAGTGCCTTGAAGACAGATTACTTCAAACCCTCTGATAAAATCCAACCATCTTGGGTCATCAAATTTCCCTGCAATGCCGGCAACATGCATACCATCGGGGAGATCATCGCCAGTGTTGATGAAGCGACCAGCGCCTCACCAATCTCATGGGTGTTCTGCTCGGCATCCCCTAACTGTCAATCACATGCATCTAGACTGGACGGGGGGGTAAGCCTATTGGAGAGAGCCAACTCTGGTAAAGTCACAAGCCAACCTGCCCTCACCTGTGTCTGCTGTCTCGGAGTTTGCCAAGTTTGGGTATAGGAGCACACATAGGCAGTTTATAAAATATACCCAGTGGAACACCATGATGGGAGAAACAGGGCCATTAAAAGGAGCACACCTAAAGCAATCTAAAGCCATCCCTGCCATGTGAAGTCTATTAAAATTAATAACCACACTATCGCCATCCATCCAGGGTTTTCTCTCCTTTCCCTAACCAGCTGACCAGGCAAACCATATTAATACAGGCTCCAGCACAATCTCCCAAAGCAGTATTCAAACCCAGCCAATGCACAACTTTGGTCCTCATTTGGTAAAAGTTCTGAGTGTCAGCCAGGAGCAGGGGGTTGTTACCCAGAATGACGACACATGGGTTCATGGGTTGCTTCAGGGGTAAATCAAGAAACACAGGTTTGGACAAGGAAGGTCTCCTGGACCAACTTCTAGAAATAGCTGTATTACCCAAGGGCTTGGCAACTGACCTTTGACCTTGTGACTGTGCAAGGTCCCCTCCCACCACACCATCCCCATAGACACGGGGATTAAAGTGTTAGGGGGGGCCCTGTGACCACCAGCCCATCGACCCTTGGCAGCTTAGCGACCATAGGACCATCTGTTCCCCCGCAACAGGCTGATTAGAACACTGCATGATGATGATAGGGGGACAAAGAGGAGCAAAGATGGAAGGAGCGATTCCCATATACAGCACTGAACAATTATTTTCAGGACGTTTGGAGAGTTCTGACTCAGTTGCCTACAAACGTTGGCAAATGGGCTCCAGCTTAGCATCCAGAGCTGCAACGATGATAGACTGAAGGTAGTTCATTAAGATTTCCATATTAACTTGCCCACAGCCTCTGGGATGTCGGACCTCAGTAGTAGGCCCGAGTTAGCCCTAGGACGATTAGATTTTCCATTTAGCTCCAATCTCTTCCTCCTTCCAACTGCTCTAGACCTCCCTCAGAGGCTTCTGTGGCAGCTGCTGCTTCTACGCAGCTACCAGAATCACAAGACCCAACTAGCAGAAAGAGACCATGTTCTGGGGCTATGGATGAAGAAGCCTTGCATCTGCAGCACGTTGGGGGTGGGGAGGAAGTTATGCCCAAACCCCATCAACAGATAAAGATGTGCCCGGCAACTCAGAAAGCAGAATCAAAGAGGGAGAGCGAGATAGCGTATGGGTAGCCAGTTCAATTTCTTTATCAAAGATGCCTGCAGCACTATTCAGGAAAGCGTCCATTGTTGTTACTGGGTTAATTAGAGCCTTATGCTTCCCCATATCAGCCCCACAAGATAATGCTTTCATTCAGGTCGTTGCGAGGTAAAACAGCAAGGCAACCAGGGTATTTAGCGCAAAAGACAATATTAAGAAATATGACTCCTACCAGCCACTAATAATGACAAACACAAGCTGAGCCCCTGTCAAGTTCCTTCTGGACCTACCACCACTATGCAGTGCCATCAAGCTGATGAGAAAATAGACCCGCCAGACGACAAACAACTTCTCCACCTCATCACAGCCCGCTGGGAAATTGAGTCTGCCTCAGTCCAGGGCCACCAGCAGCAGAACAAACATCAAACTTTAACCACTCATAACCAATTAATGTTCCTTCCCAATAATCAGCAAGAGTTACTCCAGATAATCTCATAAATGCACATGTAACTCAGCATCCGGGTTTAGCCCCAGTGGATGATCTGTCCCCTTTAGGATAATATATCTAGATTCCATTCTTCGTAGTTCCAACTCTCTATCGTCACCACGGGGCTTCTTCATCGCATTTTGAATTCCATAAAAACTCTTATTGGATACATTCCCATTGTTCATTTCCCAGAAATGTTTGGACATGCTTTAGAAGAGGTCTCTGTTCTTGATTGCTTGCAGCTGCTGGGGAATTCAGATTTTTAGTTTGTTATACCTCTTTAGGCAGGAGCATTTGAAAGCATACACTATAAAGGTTGTTGCACACGTAATCCATTCTTTCATGTTCCTGATTGTTCCATTTTGTATTTCAAACTTCTAAACTTTTGTTTAGCACATGTGGGCAGGCTTTACACTTTTGAAATTTCCAAGAGCCCTATGTATTGTCTGTTAGCCAACTTGACACCCCAGATTTCCTAGTATTTTCAGGTGTCATGTAGCTGTTGGTTAGTCTATCTTTCAATGAGGTTTTGTTTTAATAAGTAACACTGGGATGTTCCGGTAGCATATCTCTAAGAGTAGCTCCCATTTTAAGAACCTTCCAGTTCTGTCTCACTAGATCTTTAACTTCTCTACTTGTCATATCAAAATCCATTATATATCGCATTATTCCTTTTCCTGTTCTCTCTGCTGCAGCTTTCGGTTTTACTACTAACAGTTCCTCCCTCCTCTTTCTTTTATCTCTGTTCACAGCATCTTCTAGAACTCCTTCAGAATATCCTCTCTTCTTGTCCAGTAAATTCATCTGCTTCCGAGCAGTTTCTCCGGGCTCCGAGGAGCTCCCAATTTGGGTCACTCCATTTTAGGGCCTGTGGGTGGCCATTATTAGCATGAAGAATTAATGCTATTACTGCTCATGAATTTTCTGTGGATTCTTGTACAGAAATGACCATCTTTGATATATACATATATATATCCCAATGTCCAACTAATTGATTTCACTGTGACTTATCTCAAAAGTAAATCTGAATTTTTGAGGATTGTTGTTCAAGAAGCGGATTAATTCTTCAAAGCCTTCTCTTCTACCTTTTCCTTTTGATGAATAATTCATCAATGTAGCGAATCCACATGATAAAATTATTCATCATGTTTCGGTTATGGTCACTCCAAACTGTCTCCGCCTCCCACCAACCCAAGGTGAGATTACCATAGGTTGGCGCAAATGATATACCCATGGCGGTTCTTTGTTTTTAGAGGAAACACTTTCCTTTGAACAAAAACACATTATGTTGGAGACAATACTCCACCATCTCCAAGATCATTTTAGAGTGTTCCTAGAGGTAGACTGATTGAGATCTCAGAAAATACTCAAAGGCTTTCAAGCCATCTGAATACTGAATAGATGTATAGAGAGAGAATGCATCCACTGTGGCTATCAGATAATTGGGCTTCTATTGTATCCCATCAATTTTGTTTAGGAAGTCTTAGGAATCTCTCAAGTAGGAAGGCAATATCATCACATAAGGAAAAATAAATATATCAATTAATCTTGAAGTGTTCTCTAATAAAGCACCAATTGAACTAACAATGGACCTACTAGGTGGGTTGACCTGTTCCTTGTGGACGTTCGGTAGAAAGTAAATTGTAGGTGTGACGGGATGGTCTGTTCTTAAATATGTATACTCATTATCATCCAATAGTCCTTCATCATGCCACCTTGATAATTTAGAATGGAATATCTCCATATATTCTCTTGTGGGGTCTCTGGGGAGCATTGAATAGTGCTCCTTATTTCTCAGTTGCCAGTTGACCTCTGCTATGTATTTGTCTTTGCTCAGGATCACCGTTTTACCCCCTTTATCTGATGCTTTGATGATAATATCCCTGTCATTTTGGAGGTCCTTTAGCGTTTCCCAGTCATCCTTCGTTATATTATAGGACTGCCACCTCTTATTCTTGTGTTGTTTCTGATAAATCCTATGCAAACCTTCACTCATTAGTTCTTGAAAGATGTCTATTTTATTTCCTGCAGGTAGTTGGAGGCAGAATTTGGACCTTGGTTTGCATCCAATCTCCCCGGCTTCAACCGTAAAGACTCCCATGTGCTCACATAACTGAATGTCCTACATATGATCCAAATTCTGTTGAGTTGTAAAGTCCTCTGTCGCCATTTATAGAGAGATTTAAGGGATCTTAAGTGAAGTAACTTTTACTAGACAGTTCCTCATTTCCACTTTTAAATATATATGTGCAAAGCGCGCAGTCCTTAGAGCACCCAGCCCTGCAGCAGTGCTGATTGAATAGGTGTTTTATATATATATATATATGTGTATATATATATATATATATATATATATATATATATATATATATATATATATATATATATATATATATATATGTATATATATATATGTGTATATATATATATATATATATATATATATATATAAATAAATGATTAAAACTATTTATTTAATATATTATTTTAACTATATAAAAGAAATCACTTAAAAGTAATTTTTTGTTTTAAAAAAATCAATATTGGAACCTGTTTCTGGTCGTTATTCTCTTCCACAATATTTTTGACACAATATTTGGGTTGTTCCTATTATAGATATATGAAAATGATGTAGGAAGTTGCCTTTGTATATACTATAACAAAATGAGGTATGGTGTTTACAGAGTCCAGGGGTTCCCCAGAGGCTTAACAGAGGCTAAAGTAGATAATATTAATGCCCTTTTTTTGTAGTAGTGTGGTCGAGCAGTTAGGCTTATCAGAAGGTAGTGCAAAGCATTTGTTGTACACACACAGTCAGGAAATCAGGCACACACTCAATGACTAACTCCGGGCCAGTTATCTTTATATAGCAAAAATATATTTTGCCACTTTATTACTAGAACCAGAAGAACTTTGTTGCAGGTAAGTACAGTTGTTAATAGGTACCAAGCACTTTGTTTGTTTTTTGTACATAAAGCTGTTTACAAGTAAGTAACAATTTTCTATATCAAAAATTGACAGTGCAATTTTCAATAGGAGTCCATAGAGTCCTGGGTGGGGGGGAGTGTTAGCACAGAAAACAGGTAAGTACACGACTTACGATTCCAGTCTTTGGGGGTTAGGAGGTCCACAGGTCGAAGTTTAGGCTGACCCCCCACAGTGCACCACCAGCAACACAGGGCTGGCTGGGTTCAGAGGTCAAAGTTGGCTTCGGGTTTACAATGGACTCCTATGCGGACTGGGGGTGGTCCGTAGAAAGCAGATTGCAGATAAGTGCCCGTGGTTCGAGGTCACAGGCCAGGGGGGTTTAGGTCAGTACCAGGGTGGGGGGGTCACAGGATCACACCAAACACACACCCTCAGTAACACAGGGGTGGCCGGGTGCAGGGTGCAAACACAGAGCCAGGTCCCTAATGCTTTTGAATTGGGGGACCATGGGGTCACAAACGATGCTGCAGGGTGGGTCCAGGGAGTCAGTTCTGGGAAACCAAGGGCTGGACAGACATGAGAGGCGCCCGCTGAATGTTGTTGGACCATCTGTCGGATTTCCCAAGGTCAGGGGCTGCGGGTGCAGGGGTCTCCTTGGCCGTCGGGAATCTTCATCGGATCCGGTCGCACTCAGGGGGATCCTCTGGATTCAGGCTGCAGGCGCCGTTGTGTTGGCCGGAGGGGTCAACCCAGGGTGGACTCGCGGTCCCAATCGCCTGGGGACCTTCTATGGACCTGTGGGTCACCTGGACTTGGGCCGTGGGCGTCAGGTGCAGAGAGGGCAGGGTTAGCGAATCTGGGGAGGTTCTGGAGTCCTTTTTGAAGGTTTCTTCTGGACAGGGCTCCTGTCCTTGGGACTTCTTCATCCTCTGCTGGGATGGCAGTCCTCTGGTGGTTTGTAGAGGTCGCTGGTCCTGCAGGATTCGTCGCCTTCTTGGAGCAGGGGTCTTTGAAGCTGCAGAAAGGCCGGTAGAGCGGCGGCCAAGTCAGTTCTCATCTGGAGTCTTCACTGCTGGGGTCAGCTTAGCAGTCCTTCTTCTTTCGTCTTCTTCTTGAGGACTCCAGAACCTGTTGAGCAAGGTTCAAGGGTGCCCCTAAATACTATATTTAGGGAGGTTAAGAGGGGTCAGAGGGGTCAGAGGGCAGTAGCCAATGGCTACTGTCCCTGAGGGTGGCTACACCCTTCCTGTGCCCACTCCCTTTGGGGAGGGGGGCAAATCACTAACCCTATTAGTTCCTACCCTTAAAACCAGATGGAGGATTCTGCAGGGAGGGGGTCACATCAGCTCTGGACACCTTTTGGTGGTCCTAGCTGCAGTGGTCACTCCTCTCTGTTTTACCTAATTTTTCAGTCGGACCTACCGACAAAAGTAGGGCTTGGTCCGGGGGTCGGGCATCTCCACTAGCTGGAGTACCCTTTGGCACTGTAACAGGAGGCCTGAGCCTTTGAGGATCACCGCCAAGTGTTACAGTTCCTGCAGGGGTGAGGTGTGAAGCACCTCAAACCAGAGCAGGCTTTGTTTCTGTCCCCAGAGAGCACAAAGCCCCCATGGGGCCAGAAACTTGTCTGTTAGTGGCAGGCTGGCACAGACTGGTCCGTCCAGCACTAAAAGGTTGGTTAAAATACAGGGGGCATCTCTACGATACCCTCTGAGTACATTGTACAATAAATACAACACTGGCATCAGTGTGGGTTTACTGTGCTGAGATGTTTGGTACCAAACTTCACAGCCTTCAGTGAAGCCATCATAGAGCTGTGAAGTTTGTAATGACAAACTTCCAGCCTATGTACTTAAAATGGCCACACTGCACTTACAATGTCTACGAATGGACTTAGACACTGTCGGGGCATATTGCTCATGCAGCTATGCCCTCACTTGTGGTATAGTGTACCCTGCCTTAGGGCTGTAAGGCCTGCTAGAGGAGGAACTTATCTATGCCACAGGCAGTGGTTTGTGGGCATGGCACCCTGGAAGGGGTGCCATGTTGACTTTACCTTTTCTCCACACCAGCACACACAATCTGCAATGGCAGTGTGCATGTGCTTGGTGAGGGGGCCCTTAGGGTGGCACAATACATGCTGCAGCCATTAGGGATCTCCCTGGTCCCAGAGCCCTTGTTACCACTGGTACCTTTTAGAAGAAATTTGGCTATGTGCCTGGAGTGTGCCAATTGTGGAAACAATTGTACAGTTTAGGGAAAGAATACTGGTGCTGGAACCTGGTTAGCAGGAACCCAGCACACACTCAGTCAAGTTAGCATCAATACCAGGCAAAAAGTGGGGGGTAACCATGCCAAAAAGGGCACTTTCCTACATAACCCCCTCCCAAGTGAAAGAGGATGAGTCTAACCTTTCCAAAGAGAGTCTTCATTGGTCTAAGTGGAAAAACCTGGACAGTCCATCTTCATTGGCATGGGCAGTCCTAGGTGTATGTTCCACTGTAAAGTGCATTCCCTGTAGAGAGATGGGTACCCCTCAAATGTTTAGGGTTGTCACCTTTCATTTGCATTAGCCATCTGTGAGGTCTGTGGTTAGTTTGAACAATAAAGTGAGTGCCAAACAAGCTTGCTTTTTCATGGACCAAACCACAGAAAAGGCCTCCCTCTCAATGGCACTCCAACACTGTTCCCTGGGGAGCAACCTCCAGCTAATGAAAGCAACAGGCATCAGTGGTTCGGGTCAGGACTGCTCCTATCCCATGTTCCGAGGCATCTGTCTGCACATTGAACTGCTTAGAGTAGTCTGGAGCTTTGAGAACTGGTGCTGAGCACATTGCCTCCTTCAGGGTGTCAAAGGCCTTCGGACAACTAACAGTCCAGTTTCTTTTCTTGGGCATTTTCTTGGAGCTCAGTGCTGTGAGGGGAGTCAAAATGGATCAATACCCCTTCACAAACCTTCTGTAATAACCAGTCAAGCCATGGAATTGTCTGGATCTTGGGCTGTAAGGGTTGCACTTGGCCTCCACCTACAAGGTGGCCCAAGTATACAACAGTGCCCTGCCCTATCTGGCATTTGGATGCCTTGATAGTGAGGCCTGCAGTTTGCAGAACCTGCAAAACCTATCCTGGGTGGACCAGGTGATCCTGCCAGGAGGAGCTAAAGACAGCAATATCATCTAGATATGCTGCACTGAAGGACTCCAAACCAACAAGGACTTGATTCATCAACCTTTGGAAGGCGGCAGAGGCGTTCTTTAAACCAAAGGGCATAACAGTGAACTGATAATGCCCATCAGGTGAAGAGAATGCATTCTTCTCTTTAGGTCCTGGTGCCATGTGAATTTGCCAGTACCCTGCAGTTAAGTCAAAGGTACTGAGAAACTTTGCTGCGCCTGATTTGTCTATCAGCTCATCAGTCCTTGGAATAGGGTGAGGATCTGTCTTGGTGACAGAGTTGAGACCCTGTTGTCCACTCAGAACCCACACCTTATGCCCGTGTTTAAACTCCACCAGCACAGCCTTTTGGTCATACCACTGCTTCTGGGGATTGGAGCTGTTGGCTGGCCTCAAGGTTTTTGGATGCTTTTCCCATGTACTCTGCCATCCTTGAGCAGAGGCTAAGCACATAGTCCACCACATCTTGCTAGCGGAGAGGTCTCTCCCAGCCTTCTTTGACAAGTGCAAGTGGTCCTCTTACATGGTGCCCAAACAGAAGTTCAAAGGGGGAAAACCCTACTTCCTTCTGGGTCACTTCTCTATAAGCGAAAAACAAGCATGGTAGGAGGACATCCCATCTCGTTTTGAGTTTTTCAGGGAGCCCCATGATCATGCTCTTCAATGTCTTGTTGAACCTTCAACAAGTCCATTGGTTTGTGGATGGTATGGTATGGTGAACTTGTAGGTTACCCTACACTCATTCCACATCTGTTTTAGGTAAATTGACATGAAGTTGGCACCTCTGTCAGAAACCACCTCCTTAGGAAACCCTTACCCTGTTAAGGATATCAATAAGGGCTTTGGCTACTGCAGGAGTTGTAATAGACCTAAGGGGAATTGCTTCCCGATACCTGGTAGCATGATCCACTACTACCAGTATATATTGATTTCCTGAGGCTGTGGGTAGTTCACGTGGACCCACAATGTCCACACCAACCCTTTCAAAGGGAACCCCAACCACTGGTAGCAGAATTAAGGGGGCTTTGGGTAGCCTCCTGCCTTACCATTGGCTTGGCAGGTGACACAGGAGCTGCAAAACTCCTTCATCTTTTGAGACATGTTGGGCCAGTAGAAATTGCCTACAAGCCTATTCAAAGTTTTAGGTTGACCCAGATGCCCAACTAGGGGATGTCACGGGCTAAAGTGAGGGTGAATTCCCTAAACTGCTGAGGCACTACCCCTCTCCTGGTTGCACCAGGTTTCGGGTTTCTGGCCTCAGTGTATTGGAGTCTCTCCTCCCAATAGACCCTGTGGGAGCCCCTGATATTTCCCTTCTCCTGTGCAGCTGCTTGCTGCCTCAGGCATTCAAGAGTGGGACAGGTTCTCTGTCTCTGGCACAGTTAGTCTCTAGAGGGTCCCCCTGGGCCCAAGAGACCTACCTGGTACGGATTAGGTTCCATGGGCTCAGTTCCCTCAGAGGATTTTAAGACTTCTTCCTGAGAAGAGGAATCTTGTGCTTTTGCTGTACAAAAGCTGGTCCCCCAGTATTCTTGCCCTTTCTCTTGGAAGGTTGGGCCATTATTCCAGGCTCCAGCAGTTCTTTTTCACCCTGTGCTTGGCTCTATGCTTTAGTCTTTACACACACCATCTCAGGGATTCCCAGCATGGCTGCATGGGTTTTGAGTTCTACCTCAGCCCAAGCTGAGGACTCCAGGTCATTCCCTAGCAGACATTCAAGTGGGATTTCAGCAGAGACCGCTACCTGTTTCAGGCTAGTAACCCTTCCCCATTCTAAGGTCACCATAGCCATGGGATGGACCTTAGTTACATTGGCAGCATTGGTGACTGAATAAGTTTGTCCAGCCAGATACTGTCCTGGGGAAACCAGTTTTTCTGTCACCATGGTGGCACTGGCACCTGTATCCCTCAGGGCTTCTACCTTAGACCCATTAATCAAAGGATCCTGTCTGTATTTGTTCATGTTAAGGGGCCAGACAGCAAGAGTGGCAACACCTACCTCACCCTCAGAAACTAAAGTAGCTTCAGTGTGAACCCTGATTTGCTCTGGGCATACTGTTGACCCCACCTGGAGACTGGCTATACCAGTGCTAGCTAGGTGGTGCAATATTAGGAGGATTACTTTTGGGACAGGACAAGTTGGGGGCCTTTAGAAGACTCTTTTCTTTTATCCTGAGGTGTCTCGCCACCCTTCCCCTGGGGAGTATGTGTAACCCCTTTCTTTTGGTCACTCCCAGTGGAAGTCTGGATACCCTAGTCTTGACCCAATCATCTGCCTTCTTTCCCAATTCTTGGGGAGAAATTGGACCTAGGTCTCCCGGATATTGAAATAACTTGTCATTGAAGCAGTTACTTAAAATATGTTCTTTCATAAACAAATTATAAAACCCATTTTAGTCATGCACTCCACTGCCGGTTATCCAACCATCTACTGTTTTCACTGAGTAGTCTACAAAATCAACCCAGGACTAACTTGAGGTTTTGTGAGCCCCCCTGAACCTAATTTTATACTCCTCAGTGGTGAATCCAAAGCCCTTAATCAGGGTACCCTTCATGTGGTCATAGGATTCAGCCTCTGCAACAGTGAGTGTGCGGAGCCTATCCCTACACTTACCAGTGAACAGTTCCCAAAGAAGAGCTCCCTAGTGAAACTTTTTCAATCTTCTGGATCCACAAGCCCTGTCAAAGCCTATGAACCACTTTGTGATGTCATCACCTTCCTCATACTTGGGGACAATCCCGTTGGAGATTTTAGGGGTGTCAGAGTGCTCTCAGTCCCTAAGAATTAAGTTGCTGCCACCATTAACAGGTGCTAGGCCAATTTCTGATCTCTCCCTTTTTATAGCCAGCAGCTGTCTCTCCAGAGCTAATCTTTTAGCCATCCTTGCTAAAAGGAGGTCCTCTTCATTGAGGCTGCCCTCAATGTTCCCAGAGGAACTGGACTTTCCTGTGGGAGACCCAGATCCTGTGAGTTCTATCCTTGGAGTCAGGGGCATTTGGACCTGTCCCCCCTAGATAGGCTAGGAGGGGGGGATTTCTCCTTTAGATCCCTAACTTCTTCCCCATCAGAGGGAAGGTCTTCCTCCTCAGTAGGGTGTTTCTTTGCATACTCTGCCAAGATCTCCTGGAGCTTTACCTTTGGTAGGGGTGGAACCAGTTTTAATTTGTTTCAGTCTGCAGAGGGACCTTAACTCTCTCATTTCAAGATGGAGGTAGGGGTGAGGTTGAGTTCCACCACCATTTCCTCTGAGCTGCTCATTTTGTTACTAAGGTTGGGGATTTCTTTTAGAAACTAAAAACTACTTCTAACTACTTACCCCTAATTATGGTAACTTTTAAATCTAAAAAGGAAATGCTAAAGGGGACTTAACCAAGGCCATAGCAGGACTTTGAAAATTTTTGAAAAACTGTCAATTCAAAAATCAATTGAATCTTAGGGCAATTTTGGAACTTAGTCAAATGATCAGATATTGTCTGAGCAGCCCAGCAAATGCAAAGTCGTAGATCCCACTGCAGCCACCAATGTAGGAAGTTGGCGCTGTATATACTATACCAAAATTAGGTATGGTGTGTACAGAGCCCAGGGGTTCCCCAGAGGCTTAACAGAGGCTAAAGTAGATAATACTAATGCTATCTTTTGTGGTAGTGTAGTCGAGCAGTTAGGCTTATCAGAGGGTAGTGCAAAGCAATTGTTGTACACATACAGTCAGAAAATGAGACACACACTCAATGACTAACTCCAGGCCAATTAGTTTTATATAGCAAAAATATATTTCATTACTTTATTACTAGAACCAGAAGAACTCTGTTGCAGGTAAGTACAGTTGTCAATAGGTATCAAGCATATGTATCAAGTATACTTTGGTTGTTTTTTGTGGAAAAAGCAGTTTACAAGTAAGTAACAATTTTCTATTTCAAAAGTTGACACTTAGCGCAATGTTGCATAGGATTCCATACAGTCTTCTATGGAGGATGCCCCTTCAAAATGGCCGACTGCAAAATTGTGAGATTTTTCTCAATCAAGTGACTCGTTCATCTGCAGATAAGTACAAATGTGATTTGTAAGCTATTGGGGGTCATCACTTCCTTATTATAAATTACATAACTTTACACTGAAGTGCGGGGACAACCTTAATTTCTAGGTTTCTCTTTTTTCCGATGTTTGGAGATTCTTTGTCCCTAACATGTCTGCTTCCAGCCCACATAAAATAGTTGTAGATGTGCTTGTCCAATTCTTTCTTGAAAAGGTGGGCATCATCAAACAGTAGAAGAGCTTCATTCACTCAAGCATAAAGTGGCAAGTAAGCTGTTCCAAGATTGAAGACTCCAATTAGGGCATGTAATTTTCTCAAATTATTTGGTGGCTGTCATGTGGGAAATTTCTTTTTCTACTCTACCAATTTAAACGAAAGCTTGATTATACTATGAATAGATAACAATGAAATTGTTGGACCTGGCCCGTTTTGCTGGGTTATCCCCAAACTTTTTACCCGCGTCCACTTGTTTTTCGAACACTTTTTTGGTTGGCTTTAGGAGTCTGGGCATTTTATCACTGGTGATCAGTGCTAAAGTACATGTACTCCCTCCTTTATACTCGGTATGGTCAGCCTACACCTGTTTGGCACATTTAATTTACCTGTAAGTCCCTTGTCCAGTGGTATCCCCTATACCCAGGGCCTATAAATTAAATGCTACTAGTGGGCCTGCAGCACAGCTTGTGCCACAATAAATCAGGGATTTGTAAAGCGCACTAATCACCCATGAGGGTCTCAAGGCGCTGAGGAGGGGAGGAGGAGAAGGTGGGAGGGGGAGGTGCTGCTACTGCTCGAACAGCCAGGTCTTGAGAAGTTTCCTGAAGGTAAGGAGGACTTTGGTCTGGCGCAGGTGGGAAGGAAGAGTGAATCAATCAATCAGAAGTAGCCTTGCAAACAAGTCTCAGGCCTGCTACTGCTACTACATTGACTCAGCATTTAAAGTTACTTGCCACACCTGAAACTCCCCTTTTACTACACATTGGTCACCCCTAAGGTATGGCCTAGGGAGCCCTGTGGGCAGGGTGCGGTGTAGATAAAAGGTAGGACATGTACCTTCATTGTGTGGCATGTCCTAGTAGTGACAAACAGCCTATTTGGTTTCTCACTGCTGTGAGGCATACTCCTCTCATAGCTAGCATTAGGAATTCCATTAAAGGTACTTACATGGTAATTTCTGATCTGGGAGGAAAAGCATGGGCCTGTTTGGTATGTTTGGAATGGTAGTGAGGAATCCTGCATATTGGTGTAGTTGGATTTTTCATTACTATTGCAGAAATGCCACTTCTAAGAAGTGGATTTTCACTGTGATTATGATGCTTGTGCTTTGCAGCCTGAATCCAATCCATGTCTAGGGTAGGATGACAGCTGGGCTGTGTGCATACTTTCCAGACTGCCATCACACAAGGAGGGTGGAGGTGTAACAGGATTACATCTGCATACTGAATGGTCTTCCTGGGCTGGGAGAGAGAGAGAGGAAGGGGGCACTTCCATTTGTATAGCCCGTGTCTTGTCCTCACACAAAGGGCTTGTTTACCCCCTATGGATGTCTGGAGCCAGGGCTGGGTTGAAAGGGGGTGTTGTGCACTTCTAAGGTTCTTTTGAAGTTCCCCCTAGATAAAATACATTTTCAAAAAAAGTACAGGGGCTGTGGCCCCATGTTTTTAGACACTGCATGGATTTGTAACCAGATGCTGCTGGCTGTACAGACTGCACACTGCCAGAGGAAACTGTTATGCTGCCACAAGGAATCACCATTGGACTGATTTTGTTGTGGTACTGACCTGTGGCCTACTGGGTCACCAGAAGGACTGTCTCTTTGCCTCAAGGACCCTCATATGCTGGCCTGCTGCTGGTTCCCTGCTTCTGTGCTTCCCAGTTGTTCTCCAGGGTCTAGTTGGTGTATCCCCCCTTCCCCGTTCTGCTACAAATTGAACTTTCCAGCATGTGTTCTCCCCTCTGGATCATTAGCACGGGTTGAGAGCTTTATTGTGCCCAGGAGCAGTTCGTGGAACATTGATCAGTGCATGCTAAACGCTGTGTCTCGGTGAGGCCATACTCCTTCAAGAAGAAGGGGCCTCCTGCGAACCGGCTGTTTTTCTCCCTTGCTGCCTCTCTGGCGAGAGATAGCGGGCAGTGGTGGTAGAGAGGGGAATCCCAGGAGGAGGAGCGCAAGGAACAGACGGAGAACCTCTCTGACGTCACGCCTGCATCGGGGAACACTATCTGGGCCTGACGAGTCCCTCGCCCACCCGCCTGGTATCGGCCGCGCTGGATGTTGGTATGGAGTGGAGGACCTGGCGAGGTCTCCCCGTGGAATCCTCTGTGTCTGCCCTTCTACCTGAGGAGTCTGAAAGGAAGGGGGGTTTGAGGACTTCCACTGGGCTCCGTAAGGCTGACGCCCTAATCTGAGAAAGCTTTGGGCAGGAATAGCTTGGTTGAAGTGGCACCGCGTGTTCACTCGCACCTGTTGCTATGAGACGAGGTCTCCCCACTGGCATGGGGTGTGTATGGGCCCCCCTGCTTACGCACACCTTGTAAGGGCATTCTTAAATCCGCTGGCAGGATAGGAAGGAATCCTCGATGGTAGTCCTGCTCTTGCCAATTTCTGCCTGATTACCATATTCACTGTAGTAGGCATCCAGGTGTTCCTGTAGCCTCTGGTTGTGCTCCCATTACCGCCTAATATGTAATAGAGGTGCAGGTGCACAGTATTTATGTGGTAATACTGGTCATATTTGACGACCATAGTGATGATTTATGTATGGTGATTCATGTGTTTTTTTCCCCTAATCTAATTGCTGCATTTCATGATCTGATATTATGATATATATTGTTTTTGTCTTGTTGGGATAACATGCCTATTTCAGGATCTGCCTTGTATACACAGGGGAGGGTGTTTTTCATGACGTGTGCAACTTATAAGTTTTATCGTATTGCACTGTGATGGTTTGACAATTGCCTATTTAGTGAAGTAATCACTGATTTGTGATGTTTTGGCCTATAGTTTATGTACAGTACATTTTATATTTTTATATATCATTGTGTGGAGTCCCCTTTTGTTGTATATTTATTGTGTCACTGGAGTGTGTGTGTTGTACAAATGCTTTACACATTGCCTCTCGGATAAGTGTGAGTGCTCTGGCCAAGCTACCAAGGGGGTGAACAGGGGATACCATGGGTGTGTAGCTCCCTTACCCTAACTAGAGTGGTGGGTTCTGCCTAGCTGAGGTACATACCCTAGCCAACCAGAATTCCCATTTCCAACAGAAATAACAAGCAAAAACATGCACTTTGAGCAATATACATAAAAGATAATGAACACATAAAAATGAATACAATAAGGGTTCAGAAAGAACGAAAAGGGTCAAAACATATGACAAGTACTTACTAAAGAAATAACATAAGAATTTCTGTGTGTATTTCTTTAGTAAGGCATTGCCATATGATTGGCCCTTAGCTATTATCTCTTAACAGAACAGCAAAATAGTATGCAATCCACTTGTTCCGAAGCAGCGCTGGTAAGCCTATGGGTAGCCATGCGCTTTAGAAATCCATATAGCATAGTGTGAAAAAACCAGCCTGGTTCACAGACGATCTAACCACCTCTAAAAGCATCTGCCAGAAGCTCAAAAAGAAATGGATCCAAGAACGCACACCCGACAACCTCGCCGCCCTCAAAAACGCCAACCGCGAACACCACCAACGGATCCGCATCGCCAAGCGCGCCCACTTCACCGAACGCATCAACAACAACGCCCACGACTGCAAAGAACTCTTCAGCATCGTGAAGGAACTCTCCAATCCAAAAGCCAACTCCAACGACATCCCGCCCTCCCAGAAACTCTGCGACGACCTCTCCACCTTCTTCCACCAGAAAATCGCTACCATCCACGACAGCTTCAACACCGGTCCACCGCCAGACCCCACCCCCGACGTCTCCTCCCGCGACTGCCGCCTCACCGCCTGGACCCACGTGGACGAGGCAGAAACCATAACAACCATGAACACCATCCACTCAGGCTCCCCCACGGACCCCTGCCCACATCATGTTTTCAACTCAGCCAACGCCACCATCGCCCCCGAACTCCGCAAGATCATCAACCTCTCCTTCACTTCTGCCACCTTCCCGGACAGCTGGAAACACGCAGAAATCCAACCCCTCCTCAAAAAACCCAAGGCCGACCCCAACGATCTCAAAAACTTCCGTCCGATCTCTCTCCTCCCTTTTCCAGCGAAAGTCATCGAGAAGATCGTCAACACTCAGCTCACCCACTTCCTCGAAGACAATTCCATCCTGGACCCCTCACAATCCGGATTCAGACGAAACCACAGCACTGAGACTGCTCTCCTCGCCGCCACAGATGACATCAGACATCAAATGGACAACGGCGAAACCTCAGCCCTCATCCTCCTCGACCTATCAGCCGCCTTTGACACCGTCTGCCACTGCACCCTACTGACCCGCCTCCAGGAAGCCGGCATCCAAGATAAAGCCCTCCACTGGATCTCATCCTTCCTCTCCGACAGAACGCAGAGAGTCCGTCTCTCCCCTTTCCGCTCCAAAGCCACCAACCTCATCTGCGGCGTCCCCCAAGGATCCTCCCTCAGCCCTACGTTGTTCAACGTCTACATGGCCCCCCTCGCTCAACTGGCCCGCCAACATCATCTCAGCATCATCTCCTATGCCGACGACACCCAGCTCGTCCTCTCCCTGACCAAAGACCCGCTCACCGCCAAAACAAACCTCCACGAGGGACTAAAATCCATCGCCGATTGGATGAACAACAGTCGCCTGAAACTCAACTCCAACAAGACGGAAGTCCTCATCCTCGGGCGCACTCCCTCGGCCTGGAACGACTCATGGTGGCCCTCCGTCCTCGGACCCCCGCCCACCCCTGCCAGCCACGCAAGAAACCTCGGCTTCATCCTGGACTCCGACCTCACCATGTCCAAACAGGTCAGCGCCGTCTCCTCCTCCTGTTTCAACACCCTTCGAATGCTCCGCAGAATCTTCAAGTGGATTCCAACAGAAACCAGAAAGACGGTGACCCAAGCCCTCGTCAGCAGCAGACTTGACTACGGCAACGCACTCTACACAGGCATCCCAACCAAAGACATCAAACGACTCCAACGTATCCAAAATGCCTCCGCCCGACTGATCCTCGACATACCCCGCCGAAGTCACATCTCCCCTCACCTAAAGGAACTCCACTGGCTCCCGGTAGACAAGAGGATCACCTTTAAACTCCTGACCCACGCTCACAAGGCACTTCACAACACCGGACCCTCCTACCTCAACACCAGAGTTAACTTCTACACTCCAACACGTCAACTCCGATCCGCCAACCTCGCCCTCGCCATCGTACCCCGAATCCAGCGCAAGACATCCGGCGGCAGATCCTTCCCCTTCCTCGCCGCCAAGACCTGGGACTCTCTCCCCACATCTCTTCGCCAGACCCAGGACCTCCTCGCATTCAGAAGGATCCTCAAGACCTGGCTCTTCGACCGCTAAATCAGCAGCGCTCCCCCCCCCCCCCCTCAGCGCCTCGAAACCCTGACGGGTACATAGCGCGCTTTATAAATGCTATGATTGATTGATTGATTGATTGTACACATATATGGATTGGGACAGCTAGATGGATATTCCACTATATCTGATGAAAAATGTCTTTGGACTTTCTGGAAATTCTGCTTTATGTCATGGCCTATCAGTTACTATTAAAGATGTGCTATCAGCCCCTACAAGCCTTTCGCCAAGTTAACAGCTGCAGTCTGTGTACTTCATAACACTCCTAAAGCTGGATGTCAACATAAATTAATGAAACCTGGTTTATAAAGCATTGCAGTGGTTTCAAAGTGCATCCTGGTGCTGGCAGAACTCTCGTAGACAAACACAGACCACTGTAAAAGTATAAACACCAGGGTGAGAAGACCGAGCCAGAGAACCTGAGAAAACAGGCAATTTCATCTGCAGTGCGAATCAGCAAAGGATTTAAAGATTTTCCAATTTTGAAATGAGTTACTTCCTTTTTTAATTGAAATGGTAATTGAGTCCAGAATCTGGCAGTGTGGCTGGAAAAGCCTTTACTCCTGGAACAGGTCCTTTGATTTTTGGAAATTTCAAAAAAACATCACAGTTTGGATCTAAAACAGCAAGAAGGAATATATTTTTTTTAATTTTCATGTGTGTAAATAGAGTTTGAGATACAAAAGGCATGATGTGCTAGTTAGAGACTTTTGAAGATAAAAAGTTTCCAGAAAGGCAGCCAGTGCAATTGTATGAGAAGTTGGCTAACTGAATCTGTCACAGTAAGTTTGGCCTTGCTGCCATATTGTGGACCATTTGAGGTCTGGCCAATAGATAGTTTGGTAGTTCCACAGAGAGAGAATTACCTTGTGGGACATGATGGCAGCCTGAGCTTTAATTTTCCTGTAGTTAGACAGCAAGTGAGGATTTCCTTATGGTTCTTACAGTTCCTAGTGCCATGAAGCAAGCCTCTGTACATTCGGTATATAGGAAGCCCATTGTTGCGGATGGAATGGACGCTTGCCCCATGCTGTCTGGCCACCAGCTGTTGGCCCCAGTATTGGCCTTATTATCCACTATTAGCACCTCGGTTTTGTCTGTTGAAGTTATTTCTGCTTGAAGTTCATTTCTCTCTTACTGAAGCAAAAGATGGAGGGTATTCTCGACAGATCAAGGGGCAGCAAGTGTCAATTGTTCATTCAAATGCGAAGTCCTAATATGTGCACAGCACCTTATGCACCCGCTGCTCCCAGAGTGCGTCCCCAATGGAGGGCAACTATCCAGTACATAAAACTGATTGTGCACCAATGTAATTTATACACTTCAATCTCAAGTCCAAGTCCAAAACGTATATTCAGGTCTTCTTTATTTTCTCTCTTTTTTTGCCATTAATACAAAACAGCACAGCCAACGCGTTTTGTTCACATCCTGTGAACTTCATCAGGGCTGTTATACAAATACACAAAATGTAACACATCGCATACTAAAATTCATATATGTTTAAAAATACTAATCCACACAAGGACAAAAGAGACCATCATCACCCCAACATTCAAACAGATATGTATACATATAATGCCATCGCATATATAAAACCCTATGGGTGTGCTAAGGCACTGATTCTTATAATACTCGTCAATTCCTATGTTATATATCATCATATTACTGGCATAAACTGATTTTCACTGAATACCATACTCTCATATACTCAATAGGGACAGTTACCTAAACATAATTAATTCCACTACATTATATCACGATCATTTTATTATATCCACCCAATCCTTAATTCCATCTATTGACATCACCTCCCATTGGGAGTTTGACTCATCCTTCCTCGCCCCCACCTAAAACAGGTCACCCCTTATTACATTCATCCTATCAAATAAAGCCCTTCCAATTAATTATTTGTTATGATCTCCAATTCTGAAATCAACACATACCATTAATAACTCCAGACTTGTTTATAGCAACTCAATGCACCCGTATTCCAAAGTATATTGATTCCTCAGTCTTCAATGTTCGCCACGAATCCATGTAGTAGAAGAATATATTCTATTCATAAAAATACCCTATGACCACCAGGCCAAATCATTAGACACCTATGAGTAAACAAAAAGTCCTATCAAATACGGACTCCCACATATACCGTACACACCACATAAAATGATTATTGAATCCCCTCCCTTTTCCAATACCATGTCCTATACTATGTACAGTTAAACACCACAATTAACGTATTCACACACTACCATATGGCCAAGGAAATGTTCTTATTTTACACATGGCACCCAATATTCACTTAAGGTTTCACATTCAAAATCCTTCCTTTTACCAAATATTCAAGCAAAGTCTTTTATGACAACAGCCAACCTCACTTTATTAACATAGCGCGCCCAGTCCGTACACATACATCACACACCCATAGTCATATTATACACAGCAATTCAAAATCCTGCTAAACTTGACTTCTTCCGTACCCAATCCATCATCCCAACCGGGCAGTGTACTCCCAAACCGTTCCATAGGAGCTAACATCTTTAGTACTCTCCCTCAAGACACACCCATTCCTGGACGTAGACCAAAACTCACATCATACCAATTACAGCTTATTTGGCCCTAACGCTCTCCTTCCTGCTCAATTTTACTAATAATTGGCCCAATCAGAGACACTAAGTTAGCAACTATATACCACAAAAGCATTTATCCCCACGAGTTCCCTTACCGTGATATGCGTCCTTACATCAAACAGTGCCAAAAAGGTCTCTTAACTGTGCTCACCAAAACGTGGTAAGCAAAAAGAGGTCATTACTCACACCTGCCCTCTTTATAGAGCATGGCGGTCATCTGACCCTTACATCACAAACTTCACATTTAAAGGTACCCACTCTTTCAAAGAAGACAACCGGACTTTCTATCAAGCACCAAAATCATCAGTTAGATGTTACTCGGAGGGTGTCTGTGCCTTTATATTGAAATCCATAATCGTGTTGTACATATTTTGTGGTCATTTAAAGGCATATATTTGACAATAATAGAAGTGTGTCCTTATCTGTCTGTGCTTGACATACATACTAGCTCCTTTCGGAGACCTAATCATGAAAATGAAATAAATCATTGCGTTTCTGTTGAATTGATTGTCATTATCCCTCCAGAAGAGAGTGAGCGAGTGAGTAGCATTGGTCCACCCTTAACCACTGTTGAACTGCCTTCATGCACCTACATTTGTGTGCTGGACACTATCCATCATACCTCTCTTACTCCTTTTTCCAACACAGCAAAGAGCTACCACCTTACACCATTACATAACATTTGGACAGTTCTATCTTGCCATAATCCCTAAGTCACCACATCCATTATTCCCATACATATCTCCATGACCTTGAGGTCATCCATACATTGTCCTGGCCATGTCCTCTTAGAAAACAACTACTATTACCTCTGCTATGTGTACTTAGGAGCATCTATTAGCCTCTGAGATCAGCACCCACTCTTCAGACCTGACCCCAGCAAAATCTACATGGATGAAATCACAGACCTCAGCAGTACCTCATTCATCATCCAGATCATTAATATCTTTCTCTTCAACTTCAATCTCCCAAGTGATTCCTCCAGCAAGACTTCTTTTTATTGTGTTTTGTGACTGGTAGAAACAACTACAACAAACAACATGGGGTGCATTACAAATTTGCAGTTATTATGCAGACCATCCATGCATTATCCACAAGATGACACAAAATACATTCTATGATTCCCAGGATCCCTCTCTGGCTGTGTCAGGGTCCAGTATTGTATATTGGTAGTATAATGGAGAACAGGTTATTATGCAGCTTAAAGTAATTCTAGCCGGTGCAAATTATAGCATCGCTATAGTGTTGTAGTGGCAGGAGGTGTGTCTGAGGTTAGTGCATAACGTTAGCCATGTCGATATTGCCTGACGGTTATGCCGTAGTGGTAGGTGACTGGCCGTGGGGGTGGTGGAACTGTTTTGAGTTAAGAGATAGGATCAGTATGGGCCCCATATGTCCTTGGGTTAGGAGTTAGGCGGCAACAATTCACTGTATTCCCCCAATTGTTCTTGGCAGTATGTAACGTCTAGTATCCAGGCTGCTTCAGTGGGGGACGTGTGCCTGCCTCAGTGTATGGTCACACTTCTTTTTGTTAGTAGGAGTATCATAGCTGTAAGATGCCTGCATTTGGCCGGTATATGTGCTACGTATCCTAGTAATACAGTTAACGGTGTTCTCCGTGGGGGGGGGGGGGCAGTTATTATCTGTATAGTATCAAAGATTGCTTCCCAGAATACAAATATCTGTGGGCATAGCCATGCCAGGTGTAAGAAGGAGGCCTGAACATCCCTGCATCTGGTACATTTTGCTTCTTATAGCAACCCCATCTTAAGGAGCTGCAGAGGGCTCCGGTAGAGACGATGCAGGTATTTGAAATGTATGAGGTGTAGTCTGTGGTCCCATTGTGCGTCTGATAGTGTTAAGGAGAGGTCCACGTCCCACTTGACGCGAGTCTACAAGGTCAGAGGCGGGCAGCCGCCTGGGTGGAAGTGTAAAGACGAGTAATCAGCTGTCTAGGGGATGATACCTTAAGAATTGTTTCCAGTGGCGGTAGTGTGGGTGGTGCAGTAGGGAAGGTGGGGTGTAAATTTCGACATGTTGCCCGCAGCTGATAATATAGCAGAACGTCTAGTGGGGTATGGTGTGCACCCACCGCCTCGGGTAATTGCGTCAGGAATTGATCATCAGAGTATAAATTTGCAAATACAGAGTTTAAGTTTGAGAGCTCGCTCCCTGGCGCCACGCTCCTGTAGGGGTGGAATCATTGGGTTCTTGAGTAGAGGGATGGATGATCCTTATAGTAGGAACAGGGCAGCTTTTTTCCGTACGCCCTCCCTTGCCCATCTCACACAGGTGACCGTGTTTATTTCAGCTCTGGGTGTCATGTAGGCGTTAAATAGTGCCGTCTTTTGAGGACATGGGGCGGCTCTGTCCACCTCAACAGCAGTGTGCGGTTGAAAGGGGTTCGGGTGCACCCCGAAGTGGAGATATTGTGCTTGTGCACAGTAAACCCCCCCCCCCTCGCTGACCGTAGCGTGAGGAGCTCCCATGTCGCCCTAGGCTGCTTCCTGGCCCAGACCAGGGTGCACAGATTAGATTGTAATCGTTTAAAAAAGCTGACTGTCAGAGGGAGGGATATATTGAGGAATAGATAGAGGAATTTAAGAAGGACCACCATTTTTGCTAGAGAGATGCGGCCCGTAAGGGAAATTGGGAGGCAAGACCATATCGGAGATCTGTCCTCCAGCGAGGTCACTGCCCTTCCATAATTAGCTTGCCACAGAGTACCAACGTCGCGGCTAAGCCAGATACCTAAGTAGCGGACTGGTTCCTCCGCCCATTGAAGTAGAAATTCAAGAGGGAAAGGCAGGGTCTCCTCCGTGAGAGGGAATAGCATTGATTTCCCCCAGTTTATTTGCACCCCTGAGTGCTCTCCACAATGAATCACCTCTTGTACCATAGGGGTCAGATTAATGTGTGGATCATGGGTGTAGAGCACTATATCATCCGCGTACATGGAGATCACAAGGGCTCTGGAGGTAAGGCCAATACCCCTATTTGCGTGGTGTTGTCGGAGGCGCACCGCCAGTGGCTCCATCAGGACCGCAAACAGCAATGGCGACAGTGGGCAGCCCTGTGAGTTCCCCGTGTGATCTGGAAGGGTTCAGAAATGGTACAGTTTATGCACACTCTTGCCATAGAAAGAGGGTATAGAAGGCGAATTAGTTTTTATAAAGGTAGGACTTAGTCCAATTCATGCCAGTGGGAGGGAGAGGTACGCCCATTCTAGAGTGTCGAACGCCTTTGTCGCTTCTAATAATGCCGCAGTTGCCTAAACATTTGGGGCCAGGTGGTGCATGATGGCGAAGATAGTGCGGTGTTTGTGGGATGTGGATCTACCTGGTATAAAACCAGCCTGGTCAGGGCGAATAATGGTGGGCAAAAGTGGTAAAAGCCAATTAGCCAAGACCTTAGCGAAGATTTTGTTATCAACGTTAAGGAGGTAGAGCGGCCTGTAAGAGTCGCAACGAATTGCTGGTCTCCAGCAAGACTTTGAAAGAAGCATACTTTAGTTTCTTCACTGCAGAGTATGAAACACTCACTTGAACAAAACCAGGCCAACATTGTCAATCAGTTCTTTGCAGTCATGAGCCTTCCAAATCACAATGGATTGGTCAGACCATGTCACCCTACATCAACAACCCGTCACTGTCATTCAAAACCCTCTGCGCCACTGTACTGCTTTTTCTTGCACTTGCACTTGAAAACTCTCCTGCCAGAATTCATCGCCCAGGCAATCAACTCTCTGAAAATAAAGCTCTCCCCTTGTGGTGCATCCAAGACTTGTTCTTGTAAGACTAAAATCTGTTTGCTCCTCACACAGAAACTTTATCTCCATTACAAAAGAAATCTGTAGAGTAAACCATTTTACAGCATCTTCAGTCCCATCAAGGTCGTAATCTGAGCTATGAGCCATATTCTCAGCTTGATCCCAGAGCCCAATGAAAATGTACTCAACTAGAAATTGCAGTGCCATCAATCATTGAAGACAAGACCAAATCTAATACCACCTTGACAGCACAAAAAATACTACTACAATCTTTTCCATCCCACTAGGCAATGTATCGTAGCGGACCTCCTTAAGGTTGCCTACTCAAACAGAACTTACTAACAACTTTATCACATTCAGATCCACTACATACGGGCACAACATTCTCCCAACCACCATCATTAAACCTGTGTCCACAGAGAAGCACTCACAGCCCTGAACAAGGTAAACGTATTCCTTGCACAAGGCATCTTTCCCATTAGGTAAAAACAGAAAAGATTCCCTTGTGAACCTCAAACCTGCCAGCTACTGCCTATCACAAACCTACTGTTTATCCAAACTATATTTAATTAGGTAATTTCTATAAAAAAAAAAAAAAAACAAGTTCACACCAGTGCCACCCTAAAATGCTTTGTTTGTGTCCATGCTACAGCACAAAAACAGCAAATATCAAAGTCATGGAGTGCACCGTTCTAGATACATCAGGATCATCAATCCCATATCAATACCTAATTATCAGACTTGAAATGTAATGACGGAACACTACATTCAGTTCTTCTGCTATCTCTTTTCTAGTCTGGAAAGGCAACTACAGATCTCAACAGCTACTGGTAACTTGAGGAGTTCTCTAAAAAGTGCTTACAGTACTAGTTTCAATTACACACAGAACAGGCACAATAAAGGTAGCAGTAGTCCAATTTTCATTCATACTCATTTAGAACAGACTAAACACAGGGATAAGGTTGTTTTGAAGCTTGAGGAGTGGCAGCAGGGGTTACAGCTGGACCACCTGATACAGATCTGAATCATATTTTAAAACTTTGTTTGGAGATGCTGCTTTCCAAAGAGAAGGAGATAAATAAGAAAGAAAGAAATTAAGAAATGAAAGGATGAAATAAATAAAGAATGTCATATTTGATGAAAGAAAAGGATAAAAGAAGGATGAAAAGAAGGAAAAAAGAAAGGATACAAAAATGGAAATATTCAATATGAAAAATGGATGGAAGAAGTAAGGATAAAAGTAAGAAGTGAATGATGCAAGAAAGGAAAAATGAAAGAAATGGTGAAAGGCGTTGAGAGACAGGGTGAAGGTCAGCCCAGTAGGAAAGTCGTAATGGGGCCTGTGGGGAGGTCGCCAGCACTGCGATGACCTCCCTGTCTGGAGTTTGGCCGACGGATGTTTCTATCTGGCAAACTCATAATGAGCCCCATAAAATGGGAAGATAGCAGAAAATAAAAAGAAAGATAAAAGCATGGAGAAAAAAGCAAAATAGAAAGATGAAAATGCAAAGAAAGTTTGAGCAGAAACACGCGCAATAGCATTCTAGACCTCATGGTGGTCCTTGTACAAACTGGCCTTGTTGCCATGTAGAGAACATACCGGTCATTTTGGAGAACTTAGCACAGGCTAGCCTTTGGCATATTATTGACATTTAGGACTTACAACGGCACTGTCATAGGTCAGCTCACATTAGCTGGCAAAAGGTTGGAATTTGTGACATTTGGAGGTTAAGGCTAGCATAAAATGAGAATCCATGGCATGTGAATGTGAAAGATTGAAAATAGCAGAAAGATTTTTTTTTTCTTATAGCCCAGTAAAACACATACGTACTTGATGAAAATGACAATTTGGTATTTAGCGATTAGGTTTACTAAAAATGGAAAGCTGGTTTTTTCGGTTGACAAAAAATATTCCCTTGGTAGAATCGAATTTACCCATAATATAAAATGTGCAATTGGCAAGAAATTTTTGTTCTTCAGAAAACATGAAGCTGATATTTTGGGTGGTGGTGGGGGGGGGAATATTTGACTTCCATAACATATTTTGAACCTGAGTGATAATTCATGCTGAGATGTGAACATGTCTTGCTTATGCTAATTTCGTTGTACCTTGAGAATACTTGCTGCTATGACTGTTATTTCATGAATGTTTCTATTCGGAAACATACAGCATCACTCTGCTCCCTGCCTTCAGTTGCACTCTCTGCCCAAGGAAACTGGCGGACTTGGTGGCCAATTACAGCGAGGGAGTAGCTTCTCCCTTGGGAGTGAACATGGAGGGACACAAACAGATTGGACACTGTGGCAGAAATCAGAGCCCAGAAAATCACTGGAGATCAGTTTCTGTTGTCCTCAGACTCAGTGCTTTTGGTCAATGTAGTCTAGGGGTCTGATCCTTGCTCCTCCTTCTTTCTGTTGAAGTGAAATATTTTGACCTTTGAAAAGGCATAGAGTGATTGTATGTTATTTTGTGAGGGTTGTAGCTGCTCCAGAAGGGGCTGTGATGTGCCCCGGAAGTGGGGACGTGGTCAATAAATGCCTTGCTGGTTTCACACCAGAGGGAGATACAGCACACTATGGGGGTCATTCGGCCGGGGTCGGCGGTAGCACCTCCAACAGGCTGGCGGTGCTCCGCCGGGCATTCTGACCGCGGCGGTACAGCCGCGGCCAGAAACGGAAAGTCGGCAGTGTACCGCCGACTTTCCGCTGCCCATGGGAATCCGCCATGGCGGCGCAGCTTGCTGCGCCGCCATGGGGATTCCGACCCCCTCACCGCCATCCTGTTCCTGGCGGTTCCGCCCGCCAGGAACAGGATGGCGGTGAGGGGTGTCGTGGGGCCCCTGGGGGCCCCTGCAGTGCCCATGCCAATGGCGTGGGCACTGCAGGGGCCCCCGTAAGAGGGCCCCACTTTGAATTTCAGTGTCTGCTCAGCAGACACTGAAATTCGCGACGGGTGCTACTGCACCCGTCGCACATCCTCCACTCCGCCGGCTCCATTCGGAGCCGGCATCCTCATGGAGGGGTGTTTCCCACTGGGCTGGCGGGCGGCCTTTTGGCGGTTGCCCGCCAGCCCAGTGGGAAACCCAGAATAACCGCAGCGGTCTTTTGACTGCGCAGCGGTATTCTGGCGGTTCCCTCCAGGCGGGCGGCTCCCGCCACCCGCCGGGGTCAGAATGACCCCCTATGTGTATTGTGTATGTTTTCTACTGCTGCTACCCTGAACACAACAAATTTGGTGACGAAGGTGGGATCCACTGCCTTCCCCGTGCCTCGTTACCTTAATGCGCCGGCTGCTGTGTTTGGCCGTTGGTGTTTATGCTGGTCTTGGGGGCTTCTTGCCTGGCGTCTTCTTGGTGGTTCCTGGATGCCGGTGCTTTCTGCTGAACGGCGGCGCATTCGAACGGGTGTCCAGCTGACTGAGGGTGCTTCCCCGCCTCCTTCCTCTGACTGCGGCGTGCCATGGCTGGGTGCAGCGAGGAGGAGCGGTGTGCGGCTGCCTGCGAGGCTGTGCCTGGCAGCCGTGTTGATGATGGCCCCCCTGAAGCTTCAGACTGCCTTTGCCTCGTGGGCTGCTTTGATTGGCCCCTTGTACTGGGAGCGTGTCGAAGTGTTGTATGGTGCAAAGGATGTTTTCAGCAGGGGAATTCCTCGTCAGCAACAACTCCAGGCTGGGGATCTCTTCCACTAACATTGTAAAGAGGGAATGTTGGTGATACAAACCAGAACTTTTGCAGACATAGGCAATCAATGTAGGATTATTTATATGAATATGGAACAATGCTGAACTGTGCATTTTTGACTGAGTATACCTTCCTCTGTGCAGCGTGTTTTGCCTGAATTATTGGCGTTTTCAGGACCAGTGCCTCCACGTTCACCTGACAGATCATGTCATTCATACCAGCATTGGAACCATTCATAATTGACGGCCCACCGTGTGCCCAGGCAGCCCAGTGGAAAGACTGGGTACAGAGACTGGGGATCTATTTCGCAGCCGTGGATCTGGATAATGATCAACGCTGTCCCATGCTTTTACATCTCGGACGGGTGGCTATCCACAAAATCAGCAAGTCCCTTACAGTGGAAGGGCCTCCATTTACGCATCAGTCATTAAAAAAAGCCATGACTGCCCATTTTGAGCCATTAGCCAGTCCAGATTATGAGAGGTTTCTTCTTCGACAAGCCAGACAGCTCCCTGAGGAGTCGGTGGACACGTTCTATGCACGGCTCCGGGAGTAAGCAGGCATGTGCACCGTGCCTGATGCGGAGGACGAGATTCGGGTGCAGTTTATTCAGGGCTGCTACACCGTGAAGCTGCGGGAGAACATTTTACAGTTACCTGGCATGTCAATGACAAACATGCTTAATTTAGGGCCTTCTAAGGAGCTGTCTAAGGTTCGTGCTGCTCATATGGAGGGAGCTGTTCAGCAGCCCGTGAAAACTGAACCTGTGAGCGCAGTCACCACGGCTAGCCCAGAGAGAAGATCACGCCCAAAGCCGAACATAGTGGATCGTGCTTGTTACATGTTTGGTGGGGCATACCCTCATCAGGGCCAGTGTCCTACCTTAAGAAAGAGGTGTACGGCCTGTAATAAACGTCATCATTTTGCAAAAGTTTGCCGGTTGACAGCTTGCGGAAACCTGCCTGGCACCGGACGATGCATGCTGCACAAATACGCCTGTCTGGCGAGGGTGAGGATGCCATGGATGATGATGATCTGGAAGGGGTGGTCCACGTGGTTCATGCCATGCATTTGGTCCCCAGAAACGCATTCCGAAATGCAATATAGAGGTAGGGAGCAAGCCTATGGTGGCTCTGATAGATACAGGGGAGTCTATTAACATCATGGCTCTCTAAATGCTTACGGCGCTTCAACTTCAACCAGTGATGCACACCACAACCACCAAAGTGTTTGCTTTTGGATCATCCATTACGATTCCCCTGGCAAGGGTAATCTACACTGACATCATGCATGAGGCCCAGTAGGTCAGTGCCAAGATATACGTCACAGAAACTGGTGCTGGTATGCTGTTGAATTGTCAAACTGTGGAGAAGTTGGGCCTCGTTACCTTTGCATTCAGTGTACATCAGGAGGGTGTTGAGGAGCTGGTGGCTGAATATTCCCAGCTGTTAACAGGAATTTGGTGCCTGAAGGGAGCTTGATACACCTCCATATTGATACGTCTATTTAACTGGTTGCTCTGAAACATTGTCGCTTCGCCTTCCGCCTGCAACCTAAGGTAGATGAAGAACTGCGGAAATTGGAGGCAGAGAATATAATTGAATGTGTTGAAGGACCCACCCCCTGGGTGTCTCCCATTGTGGTTGCTCAGAAACCCAAGCAGCCTGGGGAAGTGAGGATCTGTGTGGATATGAGGTTCCCCAATGCTGTCGTCTGTCGTGAACGCCACCTCACCCCCACTATTGATGATATCGTGGTGGAAGTAAGTGGGTCTCGGTGGTTCTCGAAGATGGACTTGAGGGCAGGTTACCACCAACTTCTGCTTGCTCCTGAGTCTAGGGCCATCACCACGTTTTCCACACATGTGGAGCTTTGGAGGTATAAACGCCTCAGCTTTGGGATCTCCAGTGCTGCAGAGGTTTTTCAGGATGTTATCAGGGGAGTACTTGCGGGGCTGGAGGGTGTCATCAATAGCAGTGATGATATCTTAGTGTATGCCCCCACGGTGGAGGTACATCTTGTGAGACTCCATGCCACGTTTAAGTGTTTACAGGATCATGGATTCACATTGCATCGGGAAAAGTGTGTATTTCTACAGGCTCATATTGCTTTCTTTGGATATCACTTCTCCAACAAAGGGGTTATGCCAGATCCTGAAATGGTACATGACATCCAGATGCACCCGCCCCCACCTCTGTCACCGGTGTCTGTAGTTTTCTGGGGACGGTTACATACTGTGGTAGATTTATTCAGAACTTAGCATCTCTTACTGCTCCACTTTGAGAGTTGACTCTGGCCAACGTTCCTTGGGAGTGGGGAGTTGCACAAGAAGAGGCTTTCCATGTCACAAAAGAGGCGTTATTGGCCCATACCACGTTGCGGTACTTTGATCCGGCAAGAGAATCGGAGCTGTCAGTGGATGCGAGCCCGGTGGGCCTGGGGGCTATTCTGTCTCAACGTTGTGCCGAGGGGGAATGGGCACCCGTGGCCTTTGTCGACCGAGCCTTGATAGAGACTGAACAATGCTATTCACATATAGAAAAGAAGGCCATTGCTGTTCACTGGGGTTGCTGTCATTATCACCTTTACCTGTATGGCCAGCCTTTCACAGTGGTTACGGATCATAAACCCCAGATACCCCTTTTCAACCTGTCCACGTCCACCTCCCCTCCTAGGATAGAGAAGTGGATTTTGCAGTTACAGGACTATTGCTTCACTTTACTGTATCGGCCTGGGCCTCAAAACCTAGTTGATTATTTGTCACAGAATGCTAGGTCTGCGACAGTTCAAGAGGAAGCAGAAGGAGTGGAAGACTATGTGCGGCTGGTGGTTGATCGGTCGCGACCGCTACCTGTATCGATGCAGGAGTTTCAGAGTGCGGCCCGAGAGGATGAGTGTATTTAATTGGCCATCACCAGTGTCCGTACCGGAAAATGGCATGAGATGATCTGTGATTTGTCTAGGAGGACTGAAGATACCCCTAGTACATTGGCTGCGTTCCGTCATTTTCGACAAGATCTAACTTTGTCTCCTGAGGGGTATTTGCACAGGGGGGTGAGATTGGTAGTTCCTAGATCATTTCAGTCTTGCATAGTAGACCTCGCCCATACGTCACACCAAGGGGTGGTTAAGACTAAGGCCAGATTGCGATGCAAACTGTGGTTTCCAGGGCTGGAGCATCATGTGAAGTGTGTGGTGCAACAGTGTCACCTGTGTCAGGCTGTGGGCCCCTTCGAGGTGCCTGCACCTATCCTTTCAGAGATGATTCCGTCCAGTTTGTGGCACAGGGTTAGTGCTGACTTGGGTGCTCTACCTGGTGGCAGACATATGCTGGTGGTCATTGATGATTTCTCTAAATATCCAGAGGTGGGGATACTGGACACGACCACAGCTGCACGTGTCATTCCTTGTTTTGAGGAGATAGTGGCTACTCATGGCATCTTTCAGGAGCGCCGCACTGATAATGGCCCACCGTTTTCCAGCCAGGAGTTCGCCAATTATCTGGCTCTTCATGGTATTGCACATCGGAAAATTACCCCGTATTGGCTGCAGGAAAATGGGGAGGCTGAGCGGTTTGTGTGGACATTGGAAAAAGTACTGAGAATTGCGGTGGAAAAGTCACATAACATTGATTGTGCCTTATTTGCTTTCCTAAGGGAGTATCGTCTCACACCCCATACTACTACTCAAGTACCCCCTAGTTCGTTTTGTATGAACCGTCCTGTGGGTGATACTGTCCCTCAGTGCGCTGTCCCTACTACCCTGCAGAAGCAGGTGGGTGAGAGGTTGTGACACCGGGGGCTGCCAGTGACTGTATGTCAGGAAAGTGACATGCTCGTGTTTTGCCTCTTCAACTGGGGGATCAGGTGCTGATACGCAATCAACACCTGGGGGGAAATTCAAACTCCCTTTTGAGCTGATACTTTGGACTGTGGTGTGGATTTGTGGAAGTATGGTCACTGCCCAGAAAGGACAAGATTTGGTGACTCGAAACATTTCATTTTTCAAGCTTTACCATCAGGCATCTGTTTCTGAGGAGGTTGATGACCCCTTTGCTGTTCCTGGCCCGGATGGGGAGTGCCTGGCTGGGGATCCAGTCTGCACTCCCGGGTCTGTGGGGTCCAAGGGTGTGACATCTCCGGGTATTCTCCAGGAGGAGGAGTTGCACACTTCTGGGAGTCTGTCTGGTTAGCAGGGGAGTAGTAACCTACCCGAAGATACTGGACAGGTTGTCTCTGGTGAGGGTATGGTGCCTACTCTTTTGCGAGCTGGGGTTGAACGATATGATCTCCATCCCTGCCTGATGCATTCAAGTAAGCTGCAAGGCTTTATATTGTTATAATTGTGTACTAGTGTATGTCCGACGATGGGTGGCACCCCCTGTGTTTGGACTACGTGAGGACTGGGTCTGTATGAGATGATTTCAGTTGTTTTTTTTGTTTCTGTTTTTCACAGGTGAGGGAGAAATGTTATGTTGTGAGGGTTGTAGCTGCTCCGAAAGGGGCTGTGATGCACCCCAGAAGTAGGGGCTTGGTCAATAAATGCCTTGCTGGTTTTGCGCCAAAGGGAGATAAACCGCATTATGTGTATTTTGTGTGTTTGCTACTGCTGCTGCCCTGAACACAACAAAATCTTCAATGTAGGCATATTTCTTGCAGATTACTAAAGGCACCTGCGAGGGGTAGGTTGGGATTTCTTTGAGAGGATATATTTGAATTAGAAGTCATCTTTTTTCCCCGCATTCAAGTGTGACAGTGGTCAATACATAATTATTGCTCTTATGATCATACAAGGTAGAAATAAAATACAATGTAAAAGGTTATACTCTTCTTTGGAAATGATTGTATTAAGAAAGTCAAGCCTTCCCATGACTATCGAAATTTGGTGTAATTGTTCAGTAGGCTGGAACTTTGTGCAGCCAAAAAGACAGGTCTATTGTAGATCCTATCAAAATTTGGCATGCATATGTGGTAGGTCAGCACTTTGATTTGAAAAAGAAGAGTGAAATGCACCAACAAAAATATAGGACAATTAAGTGCAGGTGTTTGGAAATTTCCAGGCTTTGGTGTACTTAATTTGAATTTAAAACACCACTGCTCTGTCACCAAAACAAAACTGGATATTGAAAAATAGAGGCCATTGGGTATACCCAAAATGTTTGAGATCTGCTGTGTTTAAACAAAAAAACATATTTCCACATTTACTATAACATATACAAAGAGAGCACAGTCCAGCATCTTGAGCGGTGGTTGATGCTTGCTTTCAACTTGAGAAATATATTCAATATTACACTTCCTTGCATAATTTAGAATTCTCTCAACATACTGCCACTGAACAAACATAACCAGGTGTTGTAGTAGCAGTGCCAGGAGTATGAAAAGGCATGCCAGGTGTAGGAGCTGCTGCCTCCTACACCTGGAGGTTGAGGTCCATGCACCCTAGGACTTTTGAGATCAGAGGTGAACTGGCTGATTAGGATTTCTTTCCCAGTAGTTCTCCACCATTAATAGTGAATTAATGCTGAAGAAACTTGGCAACAATTCTAAACTTATGCACCTAATACACTTTTAGATGTTGTTATACAACCAGTTGTAACTTCACTTTTCTCTTGATACACTGAACTGTTTTTGTAAGAAAGACTGGTAAAGGAGGTCAATCTTTGTGTTTATTTCTATGGAAAGGCATACCACTCTCCGCTACTCCACTACTCTGCTCTGTGAGGTGCCTTGCACTGTACTGCACTTTACTGCTCACCTTGGATATACTCATAAGGGTGTCCGTGTCTCCTGTCACAGAGAATGCAGCAACCACGGAGGAAGAGCCAGAGCCGGACCAAGTAGTGGAGATGGACTGCGTTTCAGAGCTGAGGCCTTCTGAATATCAGCTCTTTAAGATCTTCATCGCCCTGTGAGTCTGCACGCCTACGTCGCTGCATGGTGTTAACTGTCAAAAGTATGACCACTGCTGATGTCTGCTTCCATTTATACATCATATCATGCTCTTCCTTGCTGTATCCTTTGTGTTTGTGATAGGGGCTTCGACGCACCAAAATTCCAGGGGCAATGGAATTGATCGAACACATCAATTGATCCCCACTGATGACATCTCATTGTCAACCTCTTACGCAACTCGCAGCCCCTCAACAGCCTTGTATTTGTTGACAAGAGGCTAGGAGAAAGGCAAGGAGTGGTAACTACTTAAAGTAAACAGATAACTTGCAACACTGCTTGCTTTCTGTTCCTGCTGGCTGCCTTCTTCATGACCCTTTAGGCAGGAGCAGCACAGAGCCCACACTGGTCAATTATAAGGGGATGTGACTTTGATCTATCTCAAAAAGCAACAGAGGGTACCCCACTACAAAAGACATGTGGTGAACTAGGGCATGATTTGGGGTGGTTGGCGTTAGTGTAATTAATTTAGAGTTCCGGAAATTTAAGAATAGCATTAACATACAAATAGAACCTTCTACTAGCAAAACAATTTCGCACAACTCTAAGCGATAGCTTGCTACAAAGACCAGAAGCCAGTGGAATAATAAACAAATGCTAGCCAAAAAGTAAGCCAAGTGCATGATAAGGTGCCTTGTTTACAAAGAGGCACACACTGGTATGCATGTGCACGAGGCTGGCTTTGTGCCACTTCAGTGATATCTTGTGAGCTCAGCTTGGGTCACTGAATTGTATTTTTTTTCTTAACTGTTTTTTAAAGTGGGTCTTACTTTAAAAAATGTAGAATGCAAGGTCACAGGCCAAATAACTGTATAAGCTATTTAGGATATCCAAATGTGTATTGAATACTGAATCAAACTTAAAGAAATGCTGCAAGTTACAAATTACACCTTTTCTCTGATGTCTTCACTCTACTTCCACCATCTCCTGTACAGACGTTAGGTGTCAACATAGTCATGGAGTCATGGAGTCAATATAGTTGTATTTGAAGTCAGGATAGTTGATTCCTCTCATCCCCAAACTCAATCTCTTTATGGGCAGTTCACATCTACGATTCTAGTATGAAGGTAGCCCAGCCAGTCTGCAGAGGGCCACAGTGAATAGTGGATGATAGTAGGCAATGGTAAATGATGTTGTCCACTCCAGTCCCAATCCCTGACACAACAATGTAGAGCAGGTAGGACAAGAAGAAGACAAGGAGAGCAGACTTAGCACCAGTCCTGGTCTAGCAAGAGTAGCCCTGGTTGATGGCAGTAGCAAGAACACCCTTCATCCTAATCCTGTAGCAGATCAGGCCTGGGAAAGGGCACAGGGAGACTAGACCCAGCAACAGTAGCATACTGGAGTTGCAGAAAGAGCTGTCATGGGCTGTCTAAGGAATAGCAGTTCAATAGCAGTTCAAGTTCTGCTTAGTGAAATCTGTGACATAACAGGAAAGGCAGCTGTATACCTAGCAGTGTGCAACAGCATAACGCACCTACAACTCTAAGGATAACAGGAAAAATGAAAGGTAACACAATTTATTAAAAACCATTACTGTCTTAAGGAGTACATGAGACATTTTCCAGGTCTTTAAAGGAGTACCAACCAAGCCTGACCTCTCCAGGAGTGTTGTAGATTAATTTGTTGCAACACAATTTTCAGAAATTGGTGATTAAAAGATGCATTTTTAAGCACAATTTCTAAAAAGCTGCAAGTGATAGAAAGAGCTCATAAAATGCAGTGTTCATTGGCCTATCAGTTACCTTAGCATCTAACTACATTTAAATGAGTTGCTTCCTTACATGCTCCTTCCAAGCAGATTCTCAATCATATGTTGTAACTGAGATTCTTCTTGAAAGGGGCAGAATAACAAAAATACAATACAAACATTAAGCTTAGAGTGCCATTACAGGCTTAAACAACAGACTGCTTATACCGATCTCATATATTAGAGACTTAAACAGAATTACTACATTAATTTTGCTACCAAATATCAGCTTCCAGTTCATGAAAATTAACATATTTTTCTATCAAATACAACCTTTTCATTTTGATAAAACAAACTCGGTTGCCCTAAGCAGTAGCTTCTCATTTTCATGACAAAAACTATATCAGTTTTTCATCTTTTGAAAATGAAATGTTTGGTTGCCCACCATCAACATAATTTCTATCTTACCTGCACTGGAGGGCAGTCCACACAATACATAGTCTGAGGGCCGCCCCAACTGTAGGTTTGTTTGAAAAGTCTTTCCTGAAAGTAAGGTAGCATACCTGTTCTCTCAGATATAGTTCAAGAATGTCCACCCTTCGGGTTGGTAAATTGTTAGGGTCTTGTATGAGAGGCTTAGGATTGGTGCATAAAAGAAAGACAACCTCTGCATGTAGCTTGGATCCTTCCATTGAAAGCCTTTTGTTTGGCAAATAGAACATTTAACATTAACTGCCTTCCTGTATATTATACTGGTCGGAATTTTAAGAACAGTAGCTTGAAAGTGGCCGATGGGAGTTGACTTTTTCAGATAAAAAACAGTTTGGGAACCTGCGGTCATAGAAGAACAATTATTTTGTCTGTGGGTCTTTAAGGATTCAGGACAACCTTCAGAACAGGTTCAGTAGCTTCAAAAGCAGTAGAGTTTGGACTCACCACAATAGAATCTGTCATCTCTTGTTCAAGGCTCAGAGGAGGCAAATACACTTCCTACACTTCAAAAGTCTTTACAAAATCTCAGGTATCGTTGGACATACTCAAAGAGGGGAAGATCTCAACCTCTACGCATGACGCCCGGCATAATAGAGGCAGTCAAGAAGGCTGTGGCACAGGATAGGAATCTTATCATCACTATAGTCTGTCTCCCTGGGACCATTGGATTAGCTCCACCACTATGACTTTCTTTTACTGTTGCAATATCTGCTGTCTCCAGGGTGCATTGGGCATGCATTCCTGCACCCTTCAATTACCTTGGCAGCAGTCAGACACGCAAGTCATCTTAGGCAGAATTCAATTCCACCTGCAGGCAGTGGGCCCACATATATTGTCATATGCTGATGACTGCAGAAGTCTCAAACGTAAAGTTTTGGGTGTAGTGCAGGTTCAGTTCAATAAAATCTTGGGGACTACTAGACTATTTAGGTGCTTGACCTTTTTGCTGTCTTTTCTCCAATTTGGCACATTGAATACCAGTCTTTGCTGGATTTAGAAGTGGACTCCAGCTTTCAAACTAGAGATCTACAGAATACCTTTAACAAAATGACAAAAGAATCCTAGCTAGAGATTGAAAGAGAGGTCACATATAATACTATATTCCCTCTTTAGTGCCTACCCATTTACCTCTATACATATCAGTGCTAATTGACTAGTATACGCTAAGCCCAAGGATGTAACCAAATCCACGCTACTGCCTAGGGATGAAGTCCGTGGAACCTGGCCCTCTGCTACCATGTTCTCTCTTCAGTTGGTGTGACACAGACAGTACGGCCTTCTGCAGATGCTCCAATGAGTATTGATGTTGTTGGTTCATTTTATGTGGTTTGTTGGAATAAGATTCTTGCACACATATCATAGATTCAAAATTAAAAGTGCATTATCAGACTGAGGCAGATAAACAAGCACCACTAAATAGTGCATTCTCAGCAGCAGCAGCAGTCTCATTCCATCCCCATATCTGTTGACACATGAAGAGTTCCACATTGCATGATAAAATTCTCATGCATGCTAAATTATTTGTGTTGCGGGGACATGTAAGATAAAGAAAAAACAAGACTTCTCTCAGCAAGGCAAACATAGCTTTTTACTGTCACAGCAGTGAGAGTAGATATCCCATACGGAAAACAGCTGGTCCCAATTTGCTGCTTCACATGCAGCCACTTATATAGTAATGTGAACAATGCTTATTACAAAAGGTCAAATAATAAGTTACTTAGCAGTTACATGTTTGTTGTAAAACGCCACATCACCGGTGTCTCTGAACCTTTAACCTATTTCTTATACATTCTTTCTAGCAGTTCTAACAATGCTCACCAAACTAACTATTAAGTCCTCTTGGATGCATGTGTATTTGTGTGCATGTTTTATTGTTTCGCTCCTAAGACCTCTTATCAGATTCTGTGTACCCTTGGTTAATTCAATCTCCTGCTCCTATTCTGCAATCATGTTTTTAATTTACTGGGACAACAGAAAATGTGCCTGTGTGCTAAACCCATAAATTCCTTCAAGCTTACAGATATGGGGTTTCCTTTAACTAATACCTTGCTGGTCATACATTTTATTTTCAAGCAAACTTTTCACCTCTTTGGTATCAGCACAGATTTTACGCCTACACTGCTCTTTCACCACATATAATTTCACATATAATTTCATAACATTTTCTACCAATGTCTGATGAAGCGTAATTTCTTCACATTTCATTTCCTCTCCAACATATGGGAGCTTTCAACACTCATATGTTAGCTATCTGGTACAACCTACTTCTGAAAATGTGAGACTGTGGTAGTTCAACGACTTGAATCTCAACATAGTCAAGATGCTAAAGACATCTTGGGGACATTCTGAAAGCTGACCTAGGAATGCATTCTACTCGTTGCTTGCCATCAGCTTTGTGGTGTAACTCACATTTTCTTGTTTCCCATTATTTGTTTTAGGCTGTCCAGCTTGAGTTTGTACCTTCACTTGCCCAAACCTCATTTACACTATCTTTCCAAATGCACCCTTTCTGTATACAGGCATGTAAATCTTGTTCTTATCTCATCACATTTGCTGTGTATTCAAAGACCAAAGCCAAAGGTCGGGCTCCATCTTCCGAGGGAGCTTGCTTACTTTTCTTTCTCTAACTTCAAAGTGAGAGGATTTATGTGCAATCTTGCTGGATACTGGGGGTAGGAAAGAATTGTTTTTCTAGCACATGACAATATTTAAATGAGCTTTGTAAGTATTTCAGAATATATTAGAATTAGGAACACAAATGAAGCACACTTTTTGTTATTTCTGAAGTGTGTTTGAAACAAATATGTTAATATGATCAAAACAAAGCATTACACTAGGTGATGCAATTGCCACACTTTTTCGTATATGTGCTTTTTTTTATTTTTACTAGAAAAACTGTATGTCTGTGCAGATGTCATGATCATTTCAATTCAAAATGTGGTGTCTATAATGGCAGTGTGCTACCACACCATGAATACTCCACGCCGCTTCATTCTACTCTGCACCGCTCCACACCACTGCACCAATCAATTTTACACCACTCCACACACTCCACTCTATGCCACTGCACTCTATGCTACTTCACACTATGGGGGTCATTCCGACCTCGGCGGTCTTTTCAATAGACCGCCGAGGGACCGCCGTACGGAAGACCGCCAGTGCTGGCGGTCTTCCGCATGGGCCATTCTGACTGTTGGCAGCGCTCCGCCCGTTTCCGGACGAAGAGCCGCCAACAGCCATACTGGCGGCAGGCGGGGAAGTGGAGGTAGCTCCACCTCCACCGCCACGCCAACAGAACACCGCCCAGCGAATCACGACCTGTGATTCGCTGTGGTGGTCTTATGTTGGCGTGTCGGTGTCGGCGGAGCTGCCCGTTCGCTCCCGGAGGATCACCAGGAACAGGTAAGGTGATCGTCCGCTAGGGAAGGGGGGTGGGGGGGTGTTGTGAGTTGTGTGCGTATGTGTATATTGAGGGGGCGTGTGAATGCGTGCATGAATGCGGGGGGGTGTGTGTATGTGCATGGATGCGTGCATGAATGCGGGGGGTGTGTGTATGTGCATGGATGCGTGCATGAATGCGGGGGGGTGTGTGTATGTGCATGGATGCGTGCCTGTATGTGTGTGTGTGTATATGTTGGGGATCGGGGTGGGGGACGGGGGTCCTGCAACCTTTTGGGGGTGGCAGGGGTGGTGGGGGGGTAGGGGAGGGAGTCGGGGTGGGGGTTGGGGGTGGGGGAGACTCCTATCAGTGCCAGGGAAGGGATTCCCTGGCACTGATAGTGCTTACCGCCATGGATTGCATGGCGGTCCCCAACCGCATGAAATCCATGGCAGTAAGCCGGGGTCAGGCGGGTTGGAATACCGCCGGCGGTATGTGACGACCGCCGGCCTGGAGACCCAGGTCTCCAGCCCGGCGGTCGTTACCGCCGTGGCGGTCGGAACGGTGAAGCGGCGGCTGACCATGGCGGTAACCGCCATGGTCAGAATACATGAAAAAAGACCGCCAGCCTGTTGGCGGTCTTACCGCCGCTTCACCGCCAACCGCCAGGGTCAGAATGACCCCCTATATGTCTCTACACTACCCTGCACCACTCTACTCTATGCCAGTGTACTATTCACCACTGGACTGTACACTACTCTAGTCTAGGCCACGCCAATCTATTCTGCACAAGTCCACTCTACGCCACTGTACTCTAGGCCACTTTGCAACACTGCACTCTACACAACTGCACTCTATGCCACTGCACTCTACGCCAATGCGAATTACTCTGTAACACTCAACTCTATTCACTCTGCACTCTACGCTATTCCACTGTGTGCCACTCTCATCTACTCTGCACCACTGCACTCTGTGCCCCTGCACTCTACACCACTGGCAGGATGGTGGATGAAGGCAAATCTGTATTCTACTGAGGCCCTAACTTACTAAGCAAAACAGAAAAAGAGGGGTCCTCATGTAGGTCCATGGTCCTGGCTACCTTCAACAGAATAGAAAAGTTATTACTGTGGGTAAGGCAGTGCTTAGTTGAAAAAAAAGTAATAATAATAATAATTATTATTATTATTATGATAATAATAGTGCAATGGTCCAAACATTTTCTTAGAAGCCCACCACCAGTACTATTTTAAGGCTGGCTAGGTTGTATTCTAACTCATTCCCTTTCTTTAACAACTTCCAATCTCTTTATCTCACCATTTTTCATCTGTGCCGTCTTTTTGTCACAGTTTTTCTCCTTCTCTTTGTTCTCTCTTTTAAGCCTTCCTCTCGCTTGATGTGGTCTGATGCTAGAAATACGTTTTGATCCCCAAAATAAGTACCATTGTCTACCACCTTCAACCTCACCAAAAATTAAGCACTGAGGTGGGAGTCAAGCTGAACCAACCTTTTTCTAAAAGGATTTTGTATTAAGTTTTAGGAAACACTAAAGTGCAATAACAATGCTATACCCAACTGTATCCATACATATTATCACATTCACGTTGGCATAATAGTTATAAACAAAAGTTATAAGCATAAGTTTCAGCAAACATCACTTTCTCAAAACGTTATAAAACTATTAAAACAAAAAGATGTTAGCTAGCCAGCATTTTTTACAGTAAAATAAAGAAATGCCATCTGAGACAGGGAGGTGTAAATGTAGAACTTGCATCTTCTGTTTGAAAACCACCTGGAAAGAAGAATGGACAGTAACAAAGGCTACCAGCCACAAAGTTACCACATTTGGGCAATAACTTGATTTAAGAAACCAAAGCCATGCAATTCAGAAATGCTTTTAGAAACTGAAAATTCAAGTACTTGACCTCCTTAAGGTTTAGGACATTGACCTCATCTTCTTCATTGTAAACTGAATGATGGAAGAGTTAGAACACTAAAAGGAAGAGGAAACAATCGAGGAGGATCAATACCGTAACCTGAGCACAGCAGAGGCTTGATGAGCAATAAAGCAATGAAGCAGAAGGGACACTATTACTGACATATTTGAGGATGGATCTGAAGGATAAGGCAAGAATTATAAATGCAACTCAAAAAAGGTTCTTGCCCTGACCTTTCCTCGTTGCTGCCGCAGTTCCAGTACTAAGTTGGGGTCAGCCTAGAGAACTGATGCTCATTAGAGGGCCGCAGGTCACATGGACTCAAACAGACTATTTCCTTCAGCCTGCAGAAGAAAGCTGGACTGTTCTGTCTGCTCATGCCCTCCTTCCAAAAGAGAGGCATTACACAATTTTTCAGTGTTATCTTGTGTGTGTTGTCGATCTAACCTATGTATAGACACCACCGCTTCCACCGCTATCACACCACCGTTCAAACTCTGGAGACACTGTACACTGGCTTGATCAGTATAGACGTCCTTAACACTGCTAACGCTAAGAAAAAATGTTCTGAACCTTTTAGGAAGTTATGTGAACATGTACTCTCTGATATAGTTAAAAGGTCTTGCTGATCCTAGAAGCTGATGCTTTATTCAAATACAGTATTTAAAGCCAAATAAATATGTAGCCTCTGCAGACATATTCCTGTTAGTTGCTAACTTTGAGATATAGTTACCTTTACAAGAGCACCGTAGACAGATGCTAGGCTGAAAAACCCTGCGAGCTGCGATGAGTGAGGAGGAATCAGGGAGTGTGAATGCAAATTATTTATCTCATAGAGAAGTTCGTGTTTTATATTTTATTGTACTTCAGTTAAGTAGACAAGGGCATCTCTGCTGATAGTAGGAACATGACCACTAGTAAAGTGCAGTGCACACACTTTTTCTTGTCAGAGGGTTGCAATGCCCACTGTGTGAATAGTATCCTTCTCATGTTAAATGCTGGTAAGGTTCCTCTGCAAATTATTGCTGGCATCTAGTGTAACTGGGAAGTGACAGTCTGGAATCCCGACGAGGACAAATTGTCTGAGGTTGGAAAATTGAGTATTTATAAATTAAATAGTAAAAGTAATACTTGTGCACATGTAGGCATTGGAAAAGGAGAATCCCCAGTACTCTTAAATAGTAGTAAACAGTGATGAAATGGCAACAGGCCTCAACAGCAGTGCTTTTTAGTAGCACATCTACCTCATTTGAAGCAACCCAAACTTCAGCCAGTGAGGTGTAAGTGCCAGCTCTCCTACTCCCCCTAGAGGCATTTATCACTCAGCTTCCTACCACACGACGTATGCGAAGGAGCCTCCAGACAGAGCTATGCTCTAACCTTTTAGTGGCCTTAAACTGTTGCATTTCAGGTCTGCCCTGGAACTGAACCAGTCCTATTGTCATCTTACAACTTTTTGTAAGTTGTTTTTAGGGGCATTTCTCTATTTTCTGGGTCAGGTAGACCTTTTCTGTTGCTAACTAACTGTCACAATGACTGACAGAGAGGAGAAATCTCTTTTTAAGAACTGCTGTACCTGTGACCCACAAGAGGTCTATTCTGATTATCTTAATGACAAATGTCTTTATTTCCTTTATCCTAAACACAAGCCTTCATGTTGTGACATTTGTAGTACTTTTCCTACAAAATCACAGAAAGACATGACCACTCATCCGGGGATGCATCTATGATAAGTGCTCTTCCGAGCACCTACACAAAGTCTGGGTAAAAAAGAAACCATGCAGATTTTCCTGATCTGGATCCACACCCTACAATGACAGCTGCCATCTCCTCTTATAAAGGCACTGAGGTCTCTTCAGAGAAAAGCCTAAAACATCATGAGCAAAAGTTTGCACAAAAAAGACTGACCTTTCAGGCCTTCAAACTGAACATCAACAATGTCATCTTTGACACCATCGTTGGCAACGAGGCCGTCTACGACACTATTGACGTCGACATCAGCATCGACCTTATCAACGCTGACATTGTGAATAACGTCAACAAAGACCAGGTTATCTTCAATAGCACCAGCTTCCTCATCAAGGACCCTGTTACCGTCGATGACACTTACGTCAACAACATTTTTCTCCATTTCGCCATTCAACTTATCACCCATTCAAATGATGCTGAATCTTCCAACACAATTCTGGACTCCGAATTTGAAGGTAAATGCAGTGACTAAGATGCCTTGGAAACTGGTGCTTGTCCAACGCATTTCAGTTTCCAGTGTGTGCCAGATTTTGAAGGTGATGCCTTAGATGAACGCAATGCCTAATATGACTATCAGTCACAGGATTTTGAACCATGCCATTCACGACTACCTTATCACAAACTTCATACCGAAACTGAAATGTTTCAGGTGCCTCTTTCAGGTGCCTGTTGCATTGTAGTAAAAAATGCAACAGGCACCTGAAACATTTCAATGATGAAAACTTTTCAAAGGCTAATACCACTACAACCTTAACTCGTGCCCACTCCACTTCTGCCGCTGCCTCAACCTCCTCGACCGCACCTCCTCCAGTGGCATCTCTGAGACCACGACCTTCCTCAACACTTCCAAGATGTCTGTTTCCAAATACAAGTGCACCTGTCTTTGTGCCACCATTTCCAGAAGACATGGAAAAAAGGAGATTTCTCCAGGTCACTTTACTCTGACTTTGAAAAACAAGGTCAATTGTCTCATGATGACAGTACAGATGATTTGGATAACTATGTGGTGCCTAAAGAAGATGACAAGTCCCTCAGTCAGGCGGATGGTTCTCTGAACGACATAGCCCGATTTCATGCATTAATGGAGAAAGCTGCTTTAAAATTCAACTTCAAATAATGGTGCTTCTTGTATGATTTTAAAGAGCAACCACACAAGTCCTTAAACACTATTCCTATACTAGATTTCAGAGGGCCTGAAGTTAATGAATATGCCAGCCACAGTTCTATGGCCCCACCCTCTGCACTGCCGGATAGGGACGGAAAACATTTGATAATTTTGCCCATAGAGTATAGGCAATGGCTGCTACTTTTGTCAAAGCCACAAATGACCTACCGATTTTGGGCTGTTACGATCCACAAATGTGGCATGACGTCTCGACACTATATCATTAAAGAAGGTGAAACAACTTCGGCGGCTATCATTAATGCAACCATGGGCTATTCTAATGCAGGTTTTCATCTGTTAGCAGGAACAGTTGTTCTATGGCAGCAAGACAGTTGCGATCTACTTTCCTCCATCCTGAGGTCCAACTGAAAATATTAGAGATGGCAGTTGATGGAGCTACTTTATGTGGCAATCAGGTCTATGAAGGCATGTAAGCATGAAAATGGATAACGATACAGCAAAACCACCAGGAGTTCTCCAGATTCACAGTTCCAATTTCAATTTTGTGGCTCATGAAGATCTCAAACTTACAGAGGAGATTTCCATCAGTCAGACAAAGCCGTTCATGCTACAAGACAATCTGGATATTACCAAGGTTATACATCCAACAGAAATAACAGACAGAAATAAAACGTGTTTGACTTTTACAGCTGACTTCCCCCTCCCAGCACTTCCACAACCAAAGATGAGGGAAATAATTTCCTTTTTTGCTTGGGAGTCTATAACCGACCAGTGGGTGAGACAGAATGTTCCTTCGGGTCATACCTTACAGTTTCTTTAAAAAAAAAACTGTCCACCCACCCACTGTTGTGGGAGCAGTAGGAAATCAAAGCATTCCCAAGGCCCAGAAGAATCAGGCATTCTATTCCAGATGGTTCCTAGTAAAGAGGAAGGTAGGAAATGGAGACCTATCATGGACCTCAGAGAACTCAGCAAGTTCTGCAGAAAAGAGACCTTTCATGTGATAACACTTCAGGAAGTCCTCCTTAAGCTCCACGCTGAGGGTGGGTAACCGTCCCATTTTTTTAGCAGGTCTTTCCCACATTTGGGTGGTCTGTTCCACTGCCTGCACTCGGCAGGTGCGGAACTCCAATGCCCCTGGACCTTCAGGAAGGTTGCGTATTTCTACATTCCATTGCAATGGAAGCACAGACAATACCAATGCTTTGCAGTAGTGGGGCAGCATTATCAATTGAAGCTCTACCCTTCGGCCTAAAATCAGTGCAGAAAATGTATTCCAAGTGCCTTGCACCCATTGCTGCTTACCTCAGAAGTCAAGGTCACCAAGTATACGCTTACTTGGATGACAGATAGGTCAAGGCTCCCAAAAAAGAAGAAGAAAACTCTTCAATGTTTGCATGTATCACTCTTTTTCAAAAGTTAGGGGCAACACTAAACATTGACAAATCATCTACAGAACCAAACTACAAATCATAGGAGCAATAGTAAACATGCAGCTTGGGAAAGCTTTCCCCTTTGCAGAAACATTAACAAAGCTTCAATCCATGCCAAAGAATCTCTCGGCCAAACAGTCCATCACAATAAGACAATACAAATCTCTACTGTGTCTAATGCTGTGATGCAAAGGCCTAATACCATATTGCAGGCTTAAGATGAGACCCATCCAACAAGAACTGGATAGCCAATGGAAGTAAATTAATGCCTCATGATATGACACAGTCCAAGACACAAGGCATTTGAAACAAGCACTCTTATGGTGCTGGATCCCGATTAATCCAAATCCATCATCAGACAGAGTAATTCTCACAACAGATGCTTCCATGGGAATATTTCGCCTCTGCAGACCCCCTCCTGCTAGTTGCTAGGTTCAACACACAGAGATAAATTTACAAGACACCGTTGCTAGGCTGAAACGCTCTGTGTGATTAGTGCAGAGGAATCTGGGAGTATGAATGCAAATTAGTTGTTATCTCATAGGGAAGATCATGTTCTGTATTGTACTTTAGTTAAGTAGACATGGGTGTCTGTGCTGATTGTATGAACAAGTCCACTACTAAAGGTACAATACACCACACCTTTTCTTGTCAAAGAGGGTTGCAATGTCCAATGTGTGAATAGTGTTGTTCTCGCTTTAAATATTGGCAAGTTGCCTCCTCAAGTTAATCTGTTATTGCTGACATCTAGTGTAATTGATAAGTGACATGTTGGAATCCCAGCAGTGTCAAATGTTTCTGAGGTTGATAAATTGAGTATTTGTAAAGGTAAAAATAAATGTGATACCTGTTGTGCACAGGTGGGCATTGGAAAAGGAGAATATCTGATTAACCTGTGAAACAAGGAGTACCCTAAGACCCCCTTAAAGTGGCATTTACATTGTCTTATGCTCTTTCAATGTAACTGGCTCATTGTTCTTTAAAATACCCCACTTAGTAAAGTTTGTGAAAGAAAATGACTTGAAGGACAACCTTCACACAGTGGCCTTTCGTTTAAAAACAACAAATAATTTATTGGGGACCTAACTATGATTAAACAATCTTTTGGGGGTCGTTGCCTGTGGGCTGTGTGGCTGTTGCTCACTCTCCAAACCATGCTTTTTGTCTTACTAAGAGAGTTTTTGAGCACCTCTAGCCTAGGGTTCGCATGATATGGAGTTATCGTTGAATAAAACCAATGTTAGCAATTTCTTTCTTATTTGTATACAGACCAAAACCAATTAACAGCACTAACCTTTTGGGAAACAGTTGTTCATGCTTATCTAGTCTTTTGAGGAAATCCACATCTTCCTGTCACTGGAATCCATGTTCTTAAGCCACAGCGTAACCATGTGTCAGGTGCATTTCTGATACATATTGTCCTACTCCAGGAACTGTCATCTAGACCTTTGTGTGATTGTTTTCTTTTTTTTATTTGCTAGGGTTTGCATCCTGGTCATCTCCTCTTTCTATCTGGCGTTTCGGATATTTCATCTTGAACAGCAGCTTTACTCTCTAGACCAGGGATACCACTCAATACAGCACAACAGGTAATTCGATAAACACCATGGTCATCATCCTCTATGCTGTCATCCTTTTTCTTATGCCCATCATCTTTAGTCCTACTATCTTACAGGACCTTGCTTTCAGTGCCCTCTTCTGTTATTTCATGCTCCCTGTATCTCATGTCCTCCTTGCCTTCTTCCCCATCTCTGTTCAGCTTAGTTTTGTGTCTGTATCATCAGCTCCGTACGATATCCTTTCTCCTCCTCTGAACTCTGAACCTATCCTTCCCAGTTTCTATGTCCATATATATCTGTCACCTTCTCTCTGCTTGCTCTCTGTTTGTTCCCTCTGTACCTGGCCTCGTCAGTTTCTTAATATCAACCATTCATCGTCCCTTCTCTGCCTTTTTTCTCCTCACCTGTTTTTTTGCCGACTGCCATACTGTATTTCTTGTTCCTCTGCTCACCACTCCAAGCTCCACCATTCTCTAGTCTGTCTCTTTTTCCTCCCTATCACATCTCTCTGTCTGTCTCCTCTGCTCCCCCTTTCTTTGTTTGTCCCTGTTCTCATCTGATCATCAGCTTCATCAAGATTCGTAATTTCCACGTCTTGCAGAAATGTGACTCAGACAGTTCCAACCTCTACTAAACATGCTGCTGTCTTAGAACTAAAACTTATATTTACAAATAGTGTGCCATCTTTTACAAGGACATATAAAACACCAAACTGAAATCAACAAGCAGCTCCTCTTTTAAACAGGCATTCATCAGCTACACAAGCAATGACAGTGAGTTAGTGACTGTCATCCACAGGGTGCAATAAAACTCTCATGCTTCCAAAAATTACTTGAACTAGCACAATATGCCAACCATTGCCAGAAGAATCACCACCATTCCAGGAGAAAAAAGGCCATATTCACAAATGCAACTTATACATATGAGTAATTTAGACTTTTGAGTACATTTACTGCATTTTGGCTGTTTACAAAATCGAAGTATAAATTGAACTTTTGGAATAAACTTAAACTCAGATTTTGTGAATAGCCTAAAGTATTAAACTTACTCAGAAATGTACATTACTAAAAAGTGTATAGCCTCCAGGCCAGTCCATTTGATGGGGGTATGTAGATTCCATTTTGGAGTAAATATAAACTCTGATTTTATGAATAGCCAAAAAGCAGTAAACGTACTGTACTCAAAAGTATAAGTTACCCATATTAATCAGGTTGTCAGTGTCTGAACTTGTAGACAGCCCATCACTACGGGACTTAGAACAACACATGGACACTCTTAGGACCAGCCATACACTTTTTAAATTCAACCTGGAGGCGGTAGACCTCGTGACATAGGTACAATCCTGGTCTGACTCTGGAAATCCCAAGCTTGCACCAGTTATATTGGCACAGTGAGTAACCTAATTGGATCTAAATAACACTCTTAGAAATGCCACTTTGAGGGTGCATTGCACTCTAACAAAATGGTAGAGCTGGGCACACCCTTTACATTCAAATGAAAATAGGAAAAAACTGAAAAATATCTCACATAATATTTGATCCAAAACTCACAAACGTGGCATACTTGCCACAAATCAAATTCAGTGGTGGATAAGAGGCACTCTAGCATCTACATGAGTAGATATCACAGTCCTGTGAAGCAAGCCAAAAAATCCTATGGTTTAAGTCAGGTGAAGCAACTAAGCTAACTAACCCAGCCCTGCCCTTTTGTCTTCAACCTGCACTGTATGCTTCTGGTGTAATTCTTCAAAGCTAAAATTGTGAAAGTATGGGTCACAAATGTGGACAGTTCAGTACTGCCCAATTCTCCTCCTAACCCATTTGTGCCCTTCTCCTCTTTGTTACTTACACCTCTGAATTCTTTGCTGGTTGTGGGGGAGGATGACAGAACCACAGTGTACAATCAGGCAACTAATCCAGTTATGCAGCTTGTTAGAGGCAATTCTTAATGAATTACTATCAGACATCACAGATTACTTCCGCTTTAAAGACATTTCCAATACATTCCCTTACTAGAGAAACTAATGGCACACCTTGAGGATATGCGTGACTACAGGCCAATCTCAAATCTGCTGTTCTGTTTCAGCAGGATCTTGGAACAAGATTACCCAGACAACTTCAAGAGATTGTGAGGCCAAGTCAACTACTGTTGACCTGGGGTCAGATTGTGTACAGAAGCCATATAGGGCCTTACTAGCATTCACAAAAGTACTCAAAAAGTGAGGACCTTTCAAATAAATTTCACTAATATTAACTTTCACCTTCCGGTCCATTGAGTGGTAAAAGCAATGAATCACTAAACCGTCACACAAACACCTTTTTAACCACTTATGACCATTATAAACATCAAGCAGACCTCATAACGACCCTCGTTTTTCCCACATATTGCTACTGCAACTTCCTAAAATTCTAGAGGTTCCAAGGCAATCAAAATGTGCTTCAGTCACAAGAAGCAGTACCATGTGATTCCCTTAGGCTCCTTCTTCTACCTCCTACTTCTTCAATCCTCCTTCTTCTCGTTTTCCCTCTCGCTCCATTCTCTCTCTGAAGCCCTCACCTTCTCTTTCTTTAGCTAGGCTCTGTCATACATTCTGTCCTCTGCTCACCTCGCCTCCACGCTAAGGGTGGACAACCGTCCCATTTGTTTAGCAGGTCTTTCCCACATTTGGGTGGTCTGTTCCACTGCCTGAACTCGGCAGGTGCTGAACTCCAATTGTTCGCTTTTTTCTGTTCACAGTTAGCTGTCCAATAGGATACCTCCAGTGGCCTGGCAAGGTATCCTCCTGTCACTATTTAAGCTCTACATGAGCTGTTAAAGAAGTGCCTGTCTATGTCTGGGAGGGAGGAGCCGCAGCAAAGAAGAGGTCTTGCACAATAGAGCTTCCGGAACACAATTGCCTTTAAAGATACCAAGAGGGCATGTGGTGACCTGCAGTTAAATAACTGACCGTGCAAATAAAAAACATGATGAGGGCCTATGCTGACAACATGCCTTTGATGCCTACTTCAAGTTGCACACATTTTGCCAGATCAGGGTACAGAGGCGCAGGCAGAGTATGATTTGGCAAAGGTCCGATAATGTGGTAAACGTGGAGACCCAAGATTGTAATGCAGTGCTACTTGTTCAAAATGCTATTACTTTATCACCTATTACATTTTAGAGACTAGATCATAGAAGTAGCCACTGTCTAACCGCCCTTTCCGGAGATAATATCCAGTCTAGGTTTTTTTTTTACACTACAAACTTAATAACAGCTTTTAGATTGATTCTAAATACTCCCAGTGTTAGACAATAAATGAGGACAGAAGAATAAGTTCAAAAGGTGAACACTGGTCATTACACAATTTAGCCAAGTGAGTAGGCCAGGATTTAAAACAATTTCTCCCAGACCATAGTTTTTAACTAGCAAATTAGCAAACCACAACTGTGGTGGCAGTGATTCTGATAGACAGGCCAAAGCAAAGAACTACCTTCCTAGAGAAAGTTCACTGTATTATGGGCTTTTCCCAGAGGTATTATTCATTGTTTATTTCCAGCATATTTAGGAACAATTGTAAAGCCAGGATTAGATAGTAAATATAGTGGTGGTGTCTGCCCACCCTAGTGAATTTCCCACCAAGTAAGGGATCCTACCAAGGTGTTTTTGTGAAGCATTCACAATGTGTATTGTACCTATTTGTAAAACATTTCTCCTCCCCTAACTCACAATATTTTCATATAAAGGGATAAGGGCAGAAGTAGATTGTGAGACCTTTTCTGTAGGTCCTGGGCAGTAGGTGTTTACTGCCCAGCATTCTTGATGGAAGCTCTTGTTCTTCTTCTAGGAAATCCTCATCAATAGTCATAAGCACAGAATAGTCCCACCAAGTGCGGGGATCCCGGAGCACTTTTAACTTTTACATATATGTTTATCTAACTTTGTACAAAAGTACACTACATATATGTTTGCAGCAAAAGGAAAGGCTGAAAATGGCCAAATTTAATTTAATTTACATTTACAAAGAAGCCAATTACATAAAATACCATACAAAATCTTTCACAAAGCTTTTTTGAAAGGAAAGGGAATGTGTGACATTGTTAGCCAATAAGCTGCAATACAAAACATAGGCAGGAAAAGATGGCACTGTGCCGTTAAGACCTTCACAACACACCCTGCATTCCATCATGCCCTATAGGTGACAGTTAGGTAAATTCATTTTTCTGGTTCCTGGAAACTGGATCCTGGTCACTGAGCTCTGCCTTTTGCCTTTAAATCCTTAGCAAATGTTTCCAAAACCTTTCTTTTTTGTATTTACTTAACACTTTGAAGGCTAAGGGTATAATTAAAATCGTTTTCTGACAAAAAGTAAAACATTTTTTGTCAAAATGCCTTCACTATTCGTGAACTGCCATTCTTGTGGGGAAAAGGAAGGCCCAGACAGATCCATACCCTGTTTGCATTGTTTGCCTTCTGCAAGACTATCATCCAGAGACTTACACCCACTGTAAAAATTGCTGCAGAAGGACCCTCAAGGAAAGAGGAAAAAATCAAACTGCATGGCTTACAGGAAAGAAGGCAAGAAGCAGCTCCTGGGTCACAAGAGGGCTTGGGGCAGTTAATCCTTCCAGAGCACCCTCTTCCCGCTTCAAGGACTCCCACAGAGGGAGATCCAGAGAGAAACACTACCAGAGGAAGAGGCAATTCTCCAGTTCAACATCAAGAAACACGACATTGAGAATCAAAAACAACTGGTTTGTTCACCATCAGCAGATAGATTGTTGAGGATGCCATTGACACGTCACTCAACATCAAAGCATTCTTGTTGTTTACCGTTAAAGCACCCCTCAACGACAAAGTCACATTTGACGTCAAAAGCCCATCAAAGCTCACCGTTGAAGCACATCTGGACTTCAAAGCCTAAATTCACGTTGTAAGACCCATGGCTTTCGCCATCGAAGCACATCTCAACATCGAAATAACCATCTGGTACAGATTCTAGGCCTTGTTACACATTGAGAGCTTAATCCTCATCTACTTTGAACATTTTACCACAGTGGCTTCAAAGTTTGCAAAGGAAAATTGTGCCACACAAATTTGGATTATTTCCGCACCTATTCTCCATCACGGGTGACACTTGAGGTCCAGCTTGCAAGTAATCCATTGCCAAGGAGATCAACATCTGCTAATTTCTCTCCAGGCACGCCACCTAATAGGATGCATCAACCTCCTCCTACTACTACTCAAGAAGGACCCTTAGCAGTCCTCAACAACTTATGCCTCTACCAAGATCTCCTTAAAGATCTAGAAATCCAAGAAGGAGCCATCACTCCAGATCTAGAACTAGATCTAGGAAGACTTTTAAAAGGAGGTCGTCGTTCAGACATTCCAGAAGAATGAGTAAGAGATCACAATCTCCATATGGAAGGCAATCTCCATCCTGGACTTCCACAATTTGCTCATCTGTCAGGGATTATTCATGTACTCTCACAGATACACCCACAGCAAGAGTCTTGCCAGTAGATAATCATCTAACCTTTATTGATGTATTAGTGATAGAAGCAGCAAAATCAAATATCACCATGCCACCTCCAACTACATCAGCCTCTGTGTTTTTGAAACTATACCCCAGAGTGACATGATGACCACTTCTTCTGCTAATCCCTGGTCTACTTGAGCCTGCAATGTAATTATTCTTCATGCCTGCATCAGTGAAGTCAGTTCCATCTAGACTTCTCAAGAAATATAAACCATCTGACCAAGATCCTTTGTTCATTAGAGCAGACCCTTTTCGAAATTCAGTAAGTGTAGCAGCCAGAGCAAAGACGTCGCCTATTGTTGCTTCTTCCACTTCATTATGACAGTATAAAGAGAGTAAGCTGATAGATTTGCTTTGGAGGAAGATGTGTGGAACATCTGCATCTGTTATGAAGACTTCCAATGCTGTCTCCATTTTGGGGAAATATGATGGGTCTCTTTGGCATTCTCTCCAAATATTTCCCTAAAAACTCCCAAAAGACGACAAACAGGATTTTCAAGAAATCCTTAAAGAGGGCAGCATAGTCTCTTGAAACAAAATAAATGAAGCAGCTGACACATCAGACCTAGCTGCCTATGGCTACTGCCACAGAATTTGTGCAAGGAGAAGGTCTTGGCTCAGATTGACTGGACTCAAACCAGAAGCACAACATCACTTTATCAATTTGCCATTATCGGGAAACAATCTATTTGGTTCTCATGCAGACAACGAAATGTCTTGCATGAAGACGTAAATGGACACTTTCAAAGCTGTAGGTGTGGAAAAAAGAAAATAGTGCGGTAGGAGGTACAGGCCCCAGGATAGGAGATATTTTCCTCAGAGTTTTGAAACCCCTCAGTGGTCTCATCACCAGCAACAGAGGCAACCTTACCACCCTCATACGTTCTCCAAAGGAAAAGGAGGCCATCAACAACTATCTGCTGGCTCAGGAAAGCCTCCTACTAAACACAAATTCACTACTTCCCTCTTCTCTGTTTGACACTCGGGTGGGTGGAAGTATTGTTAAACATCTGGAAGTGTGGCGTTTAATAACTGCAGACAAATGGGTCTTGAATATTGTTCAGAATTGATATTCTATTTGTTTGAAGTCCCCTCCTTATTCTGTTCCACCAGCAAAACATTGGCTTATCAGCAAGATCTGTTTCAGAAGGAAGTTCATAGAACAGAAGAATGCAGTAGAGGAGCTTCCTTATCACCAAAGGGGTTAGGGAACTTATTCCTGATACTTTCTGGTTCCAAAAAGAACAAGAAGAAGAATTCAGAACCATCCTTGATCTCCGAATACTGAACAAGTATGTAAAGAAAGAAAAATTAAGGATGATGGCAATACACCAGATCGGGATGTGGGCAATAAATCTTTAAGAAACCTACTTCCACATCTCAATAACAAAGCATTGAAAATGTCCTCGATTCAAAGTAGCTCCAAAGTCCTACCTATTGGATTAAAGTCAGCTCCTCAAACGTTTTCAAAATGTATATCCATTATAACAGCACACCTAGGAAAACAAAAGATCTTCATTTATTCTTACTTAGATGACTGGCTAATAAAAGTCACATCAGAGGAGACATTGAAACATTTGTAAATATGCCTTAACACCCTGAACAAGTTGAGCATTTGGGTGAATCTCAGGAAATCTATCACATAATGCCGTTACAACAATGCCTAGGGGACCAATGAAACCAGTTCTCAGGCCTTTTGGAGAAGAAACTGACTCAGTCACAATTGGCAATCCAGTATCTTCCATGTGGGAAACAGCGAAATCATTTATTGAAAGATATTTCATCAATTTAGAATCTCCCAGGTCACATTCTAGTCACAACTCACATAGGGCACCCTAAAGCTCAAGGAATATGGTCATACAAAGAAAAGACTTACTATAGTAAACTTTTAGAATTAAGAGATGTTTATCTGGCTTTGAAGTAATTTCTAAATTCCATAACAACAAACTCCCTTCTTCAGTTTAGACAGACAACAGCGTGCTATCTAAACAAGCAAGGAAGAATTCACTCGACCACTGTCCCTCGAATCTCAAACCATATGGAATTGGTTAATAGCAAGAAATTTGACCAGGTATTCAGAATGTAAAAGCTGACTTACTCAGCCAAGTATTTCAAGAAAACCATGACTGGGTTCTATATTATGACGTCTTGCAAGACAATTTTCAAGGCTGGGGTTATCCACAAATAAACTAGTTTGCAGATGCAAGAACCAAAAAATGCCAAGATTACGCATCCATATTCTACCAACCAAGGTCGGAGAGGAATGCTCTTTTGATCAAATAAATTTCCCCCATACCGTGTCATAACAACAATTTTGATCACGTTCTTTCAATCCAAGACCCGAATTATAATAATAGCACTGGAATGGCATTACCAATGGCCGTTCCAGGACAGTAGTGGCTGGTGTTAGAGATGAGTGGCAGAGCAGGAAGGGGGTATATAGTGCTGGACGGCACAAACAGAAAACAGAGGAAACAAAACAAACATAAAAGAAATACCTGCCGCATCAACGCTCTTCTGCTCCTCTCCATTACTGCAGCCAATCCTGATGCTGCTCTCATGTTGCTGGCAGCATGAGAGCAGCATCAGGATTGGCCTGAGCACCCACAATTTGCTCTCCCAGGCAGACTGGGAGCCTGTGGCTGCTGTCTCCAATCCGGCAACGCAGCTCGGGTTGGAGACAGCTCAGTGTGATTGACGGTTTAGCTGTCCTGAGATGGCCGGCCAAACCTATATGTACACTGACAGCAGTGCCACCACTGCCCATCTGTCCCCTCAGTGAATTGGCCCTGCCCCAAGACTCGGACTGGCCAAACTTGCAAACATAAAATGGTAATAATCCTTTTTTATTATTGTTTTATTGTTCAACTTTTGAGGCTGCTAGCATGGGGCAATGCTCCTCCGCCATAGCAGAGGAGCCACCGCTGTTCCTGGACCTCCTTCACATTTCAGAGAGATCACATGAGAGGTTGCCGTACAGGCAGGATCTCTTGTACAAGTTCAGAGGCCAGATTCTACATCTCAGCCTTCCATCATGGCATTTAGCAGCCTGGCTCCTGATGTCCTGTAATATGGTAATCTAAGTCTTTCACAAGACTGCTGAACTTTCTACGAGAAGCTAAACAACCTTACAGTAGAAAATCTTATGCCTTTAAGTAAATTATGTTTTGCATTTGATGTATTCAGAACAGTCACAATCCATCCTAGTATCAAGATGGTGTGGTGCTACCTTGCCTACTTCATCTGGCAAGGTCTGGTTTACCATTTTCTACTATTAGTATACCTGCCTTTAGAAAATCTCCATCACATACCTCCTTCTTTAGAATGCCTATAGTTATAGATTTCTTAGACATCTTAAAAAGGCATTTCCTACTGCTAAGTCTCCTTCTCCCCCACTGTGCTTTCTAAATTAATGGGACCCCATTTAAACCCATTCACAAAGCCTCTTTACAGCATCTTACATGGAAAGCAGTCTTCTTAGTCTCTATTACCTCTGCATGCAGAGTTAGTGAAATGCAGGCTTTATGCGCTACTGAACCATGTACAGTCTTCCATACAAATACAGTGGTAATGAAAGCATAAATACGACGCACAGCCGTTTAAGTCATTTTTTGGACGGGAACGCCTACCTTGCATATCATTAACGCAGGGTGGGTTGCCGCATCCAAAAAATGACGCACACGGCGTAATTTTGTCGTCCGCGGGCTCGGGCGTCATAGTTTAAATACCGGGCAACGTTTGCGCTGATTGTGCGTCAAAATTTTTGACGCACAATCGCCGCAAACAGAGTATAAATGTGCCCCTTGGTTTGACAAACCCAATATGCCCCATCCAAAAGCTATCACCACTGGCCTACTCGCATTGAACCTACATCAGATTGTACACAATCCCACACACATCGCTGGTCACATCCTAGATGTCATTTTTGCTAAGCCTGAACTCGTTACTATTCATAGCATCACACCAACCACCTGGTCAGACCACCATATGATAACTTTCCAACATACAACTCCACAAATCAACACACCCCACAACTACTTACATACATACACCTATCGACCATGGAGCAAAACTCAATTTGGATCACTTAGAAACACAACTAACAGCAAACACAGATCTAGATACAATTAATTCTGTACCAAAACTTTATGAGTGGCTACAGGAAGCTTTTGATGTCCTAATACCACTCAGAAAAACTAAACACAACAAAAGAAAACCAACACCTTGGAGAAACAAAGAACTTAAAAAGATAAAGCAACAAATCAGAAAGTTGCAGCAGACCTGGCTCAAAACAAACAACAGTCAAGACAAACTGCAGCTACACAAACTTAACAGGATATACAAATCATTAATCAAAAAAGCCAAAAAAAGATACTACTCAGACAGAATTCAAAATGCTCAATCTACAACCAAGGAATTTTATAAAATTGTCAATGAATTTCGAAAACCTACATGCATAGAAGGAAGTCATCCCACCACTCAAGATTTCACAAACAAATTGGCAACTCACTACACAACCAAGGCAGACACATTGGCCTTCTATTTAAAACAGAAGAAAACCATCAGCACCAACCCCTTTCCTAAAATACCCTTTAAGAATAAACCATCCCAACCTCTACAGTCCTTCAAACAAATATCCCAGGATGAATTTATGGATTTGATCAAAGCAAGCAGACCTTCTGGTTGCCCTTCTGACCCTTGCCCACCACAAATCTTCAAGAACATCCTGCTATCTACTTCTGCTGCCACACCTGTAAGAAGAATCATCAACAACTCTTTAACTTCAGGAACTTTTCCTGCAGACCTGAAAAAGGCATACATATGACCATTATTAAAGAAAACAAACCTAGACCCGCAAGACCCCAACAACTACAGACCAATCACAAATGGACCTTTCCTGGGCAAATTGATAGAAAGAGCAGCATTCGCCCAGATGTCACAATTCATTGAAGACAATTCTATACTTTCAGACTTCCAAACTGGATTCCGCCCAGGAAGAAGCACTGAATCGGCACTCATGGCAATCTGGGACGATCTTAAAAACACAGTCGACCGAAATGGAGTTGCTGCACTACTTCTCTTGGACCTCTCAGCTGCCTTTGATACGGTTGACCATAACACCCTAACTCAAAGACTCCACGAAGCCGGCATACAAGGGATTGCTCTCGACTGGATTACTTCCTATCTTCAAAAAAGAGCAAATATCATCCACTCGCCACCCTTCTTGTCCGAACCCTACCTCACAAAAGCAGGGGTCCCCCAAGGGTCAATCATCTCACCTTTGCTTTTCAACATCTACATGATATCTTTACCAGAACTGATCAATGATTTCCATCTCACATGCTACAACTATGCAGATGACACGAAGGCCCCAAAAACATTGAAAACTCACAAATCTTCAGTTGCCTCAGAGCCGTTGATCAGTGGATGACCTGGAGCCATCTCAGACTAAATACCTCCAAAACAGAAATACTCATATGTGGTGACTGGAAAAATGATGACCCTCTGTGCATCTGGCCTGACGATCACGGACCACCTCCTCAATTATCCAAGGAAGTTAAAAACCTAGGAATCACCATGGATTCCAAGTTAACTATGAATGCCCAAGTAGACAAATTAGCACGCACAAGCTTCATCACCTTAAAGACTTTACAACGCATCTTCCCCCACCTCGGATTTCCACACAAGGTGCAAGCTACTATCTCGCTTGTACTATCCAAACTGGATTATGCCAATAGCCTCTACCATGGATCATCTCTATCTGTTATGAAAAAACTACAATGTATCCAGAATTCCGCAGCCAGGCTACTACTACATATAAAGCCGCAAGCCCACATCTCCCCTGCCTTGAGAGCACTACACTGGTTACCTGTTGCCAGAAGATTCACTTTCAAGCTGCTTTGTATCACCCACAAAGCTATACATGGAACAGAACCGCTTTTTATCAGACAGAAAATTACCAAATACATCCAACAAAGAACCCTCCGCTCAAGATTGGCACCCCGCCTTAGAACACCACCATACAAGAAAAAGACTAGGTGGTACATCCTTCTCCATCCAGGCAGCCAAACTATGGAATTCATTACCCCCAACTATAAGAGCCACAGATAACTTTCTTGTCTTCAGAAAACTACTCAAGAGTTGGCTCTTTCCTTCATAACCACCTTTTTCAAACAACAATGAACTGCATATGCCTATGTGGATAATTTTTTTTTTTCAGATTACATGTATATTTCTATTTATGTATAGTTTCTTTGGAAAATATGTATTGCTACTATGTCATAACAATAAAATACACACACACTCTTTAAACCTGTCTGACTAAGTATTTTTTACCCATGATTCTAATTATGTTTTGTATGTGCATATGTGTGTGTATTCATGTGTGTGTGTGTGGTGTGTGTATATATATATATATATATATACATATGTTCGATGGCATGTGTAGCTGCAGATATACATGCTGTGCACATCCCGCCATCTGGTGTTGGGCTCGGAGTGTTACAAGTTGTTTTTCTTCGAAGAAGTCTTTTCGAGTCACGGGACCGAGTGACTCCTCCTTTTGTCTCCATTGCGCATGGGCGTCGACTCCATCTTCGATTGTTTTTTTTTCCGCCATCGGGTTCGGACGTGTTCCTGTCGCTCCGAGTTTCGGAACGGAAAGATAGCTAATTTCGGAAGATTTTCGTCGGTATTGTTGCGTTCGGGATCGGCGTAGTTAGATTCAACACCGCGTCGAAAGATCGAAGAGCTCCGGTGCCCTTCGGGGTAGTTTTTCGATCCCCCGTCGGGGCCTGGTCGGCCCGACCGCGTGCAGAAGAACGCCGATGGAACGGACCCCGTTCCGCTTCTGTCCCAAATGCCACAATAAATACCCCTATACAGACCAACACTTGGTCTGTAACCTGTGCCTGTCACCTGAGCACAGTGAAGACACCTGCGAGGCCTGTTGTGCGTTCCGGTCCCGAAAAACACTCCGAGACCGTCGAGCCAGAAGACTTCAGATGACGTCCGCGCCGACAGCCCACCGAGAGTTCGAGGAACAAGAAGAGGAAGGAACCTTTTCGATCCACGAATCGGACTCCGAAGGATTCGACGATACACAAACCGTGAGTAAGACGTCGAAAACCACTCAGAAGAAGATTTACAAGGCCCAGGGGACGCCACTGCCACCAGGCCATGGCTCGACCCATAAATTCGGTGACCGACCGTCGGCACCGAAAAAGGCCCAAACAGTGCCGAGATCGTCCGACTCCGGTCGAGACACCGTCACGCAGCCTTCTCGGGACCGAGAAAGTGCTGGAGACAAGCATCGACACCGAGATACCGGTGTAGACACGGCTCGTCGCCGAGACAGCGGCACCGACGAAGATCGACGCCGAGAGGTTTCGACCCCAAAAAAGAAAAAAGTCACCTCGGAGCCGAAAAAAGATGCAGACAGGGTTTTGGTGCCAAAACAGACTGCAACCGACCCAGATTCAGGCTCTTATACAGAAGAGCAATCGCTAACCTCCCAAATGCGAAAGCATAGGTTTGAGGAAGAGCTACAATCAACTGATGTAGACCATACGCAAAAGCGTATTTTCATACAGGAGGGGACAGGAAAAATAAGCACCCTTCCCCCTATTAGAAGAAAGAGAAGATTGGAGTTCCAAACTGAACAAACACCACAAACAAAGGTGGTGAAAAAGGTTACTCCACCACCCTCACCTCCACCTGTAATTAACGTCTCACCAGCACAAACTCCATCACATTCCCCAGCTCACACCACCATGAGCCAGGGTGACCAAGATCAGGACGCATGGGACTTATACGACGCCCAAGTGTCAGATAACAGCCCGGAGGCATACCCTACGAAGCCATCTCCACCAGAGGACAGCACTGCGTATTCTCAAGTGGTGGCTAGAGCAGCACAATTTCACAATGTAAGCCTCCACTCAGAACAGGTCGAGGATGACTTTTTATTCAACACCCTCTCCTCCACCCACAGCTCCTACCAAAGCCTGCCTATGCTCCCTGGTATGCTCCGGCACGCAAAAGAAATCTTTAAGGAGCCGGTCAAAAGTAGGGCAATCACACCAAGAGTGGAAAAAAAGTATAAGGCGCCTCCTACAGACCCGGTTTTCATCACTACACAGCTGCCACCAGACTCTGTTGTTGTAGGAGCAGCTAGGAAAAGGGCCAACTCCCACACATCTGGAGATGCACCACCCCCAGATAAAGAAAGCCGCAAGTTCGATGCAGCTGGTAAGAGAGTCGCAGCACAAGCTGCAAACCAGTGGCGCATCGCTAACTCTCAGGCACTACTTGCGCGCTATGACAGAGCCCATTGGGATGAGATGCAACATCTCATTGAACATCTGCCCAAGGACCTACAAAAGAGGGCAAAACAAGTCGTTGAGGAGGGACAGAACATTTCTAACAACCAAATACGCTCCTCCATGGACGCTGCAGATACAGCTGCACGGACAATTAATACATCTGTAACTATCAGAAGGCATGCATGGCTACGAACGTCTGGATTTAAACCAGAGATTCAGCAAGCAGTTCTCAATATGCCTTTTAACGAAAAAGAACTGTTCGGTCCAGAAGTGGACACAGTGATTGAGAAACTCAAAAAGGACACGGACACTGCTAAAGCCATGGGCGCACTCTACTCCCCGCAGAGCAGAGGGAATTACAGCACATTCCGTAAAACACCCTTTAAAGGGGGGTTTCTGGGTCAGGGCACACAAGCCAGCACCTCACAGGCAACACCGTCCAGTTACCAGGGACAGTACAGAGGAGGTTTTCGGGGACAATATAGAGGAGGGCAATTCCCTAGGAATAGGGGAAAATTTCAAAGCCCTAAAACCCCTACTACTAAGCAGTGACTCACATGTCACTCACCCCCTCCACACAACACCAGTGGGGGGAAGAATAGGTAATTATTACAAAGCATGGGAGGAAATCACTACAGACACTTGGGTTCTAGCAATTGTCCAACATGGTTATTGCATAGAATTTCTACAATTCCCTCCAAACATACCACCAAAAGCACAAAATTTGACAAAACATCATTCCAATCTCCTGGAGATAGAAGTGCAGGCACTATTGCAGAAGAATGCAATCGAATTAGTACCAAACACACAAATAAACACAGGAGTTTGCTCACTGTACTTTCTGATACCAAAGAAGGACAAAACGCTGAGACCAATCCTAGACCTCAGAATAGTAAACACATTCATCAAATCAGACCACTTTCACATGGTCACACTACAAGAAGTGTTACCATTGCTAAAACTACACGACTACATGACAACTTTAGACCTCAAAGACGCGTATTTCCATATACCAATACACCCATCGCACAGGAAATACCTAAGGTTTGTATTCAAAGGAATACATTACCAATTCAAGGTATTGCCTTTCGGATTAACAACCGCACCAAGAGTCTTTACCAAATGTCTAGCAGTAGTCGCTGCACACATCAGAAGGCAGCAAATACATGTGTTCCCATATCTAGACGACTGGCTAATCAAGGCCCATTCGTTAATAGAGTGCTCAAACCACACAAATCAGATCATACAAACCCTCTTCAAACTAGGGTTCACCGTCAACTTCACGAAATCCAACATTCTGCCGTGCAAGGTACAACAATACCTAGGAGCCATAATAGACTCAACAAAAGGAGTAGCCACTCCAAGTCCCCAAAGAATCCAAAATTTCAACAACATCATACAACGCATGTATCCAACACAAAAGATACAAGCAAAGATGATATTACAACTCCTAGGCATGATGTCTTCATGCATAGCCATTGTCCCAAACGCAAGACTGCACATGAGGCCCTTACAACAGTGCCTAGCATCACAGTGGTCACAAGCACAGGGTCATCTTCTAGATCTGGTGTTAATAGACCGCCAAACTTACCTCTCGCTTCTATGGTGGAACAACATAAATTTAAACAAAGGGCGGCCTTTCCAAGACCCAGTGCCACAATACGTAATAACAACTGATGCTTCCATTACAGGGTGGGGAGCACACCTCGATCAACACAGCATACAAGGACAATGGAACGTACATCAAACAAAACTGCATATAAATCACCTAGAACTGCTAGCAGTTTTTCAAGCACTAAAAGCTTTCCAACCAATAATAGTTCACAAATACATTCTCGTCAAAACAGACAACATGACAACAATGTATTATCTAAACAAACAAGGGGGGACACACTCCACGCAGTTAAGCCTGCTAGCACAAAAAATTTGGCGTTGGGCAATTCACAACCAAATTCGCCTAATAGCACAATTTATACCAGGGATTCAGAATCAACTCGCAGACAATCTCTCTCGAGATCACCAACAGGTCCACGAATGGGAAATTCACCCCCAAATTCTGAACACCTATTTCAAACTCTGGGGAACACCTCAAATAGACTTGTTTGCGACGAAGGAGAACGCAAAATGCCAAAACTTCGCATCCAGATACCCACACAAGCAGTCCCAAGGCAATGCCCTATGGATGAACTGGTCAGGGATATTTGCTTACGCTTTTCCTCCTCTCCCTCTCCTTCCTTATCTGGTAAACAAACTCAGTCAAAACAAACTCAAACTCATATTAATAGCACCAACTTGGGCAAGGCAACCCTGGTACACAACGCTGCTAGACCTATCAGTAGTACTCCACATCAAATTGCCCAACAGGCCAGATCTATTGACACAACACAACCAAAAGATCAGACACCCAGATCCAGCATCGCTGAATCTAGCAATTTGGCTCCTGAAATCCTAGAATTCGGCACTTACAACTTACCCAAGAATGTATGGAAGTCATAAAGCAAGCCAGAAGGCCATCCACCAGGCACTGCTATGCAAGTAAATGGAAGAGGTTTGTTTGCTACTGCCATATTAATCAAATCCAACCATTACACACGACTCCAAAACATGTAGTGGGTTACTTGCTTCACTTACAAAAATCTAACCTGGCTTTCTCTTCCATTAAAATACACCTTGCAGCAATATCTGCATACCTGCAGACTACCTATTCAACTTCCCTATATAAGATACCAGTCATTAAAGCATTCATGGAGGGCCTTAAGAGAATTATGCCACCAAGAACACCACCTGTTCCTTCATGGAACCTAAATGTTGTCCTAACTAGACTTATGGGTCCACCTTTTGAACCCATGCAGTCCTGCGAAATACAGTTCCTAACCTGGAAGGTTGCATTTCTCATCGCCATTACTTCCCTAAGAAGAGTAAGCGAGATTCAGGCATTTACAATACAAGAACCTTTTATACAACTACACAAGAATAAGGTCGTCCTAAGGACTAATCCAAAATTTTTACCAAAGGTTATTTCACCGTTCCATCTAAATCAAACAGTGGAACTTCCAGTGTTCTTTCCACAGCCAGATACCGTAGCTGAGAGGGCACTACATACATTAGATGTCAAAAGAGCATTAATGTATTACATTGACAGAACAAAGAACATCAGAAAGACTAAACAACTATTTATTGCATTTCAAAAACCTCATGCAGGAAACCCAATATCAAAACAAGGTATAGCCAGATGGATAGTTAAATGCATCCAAATCTGCTACCTTAAAGCTAAACGACAGCTGCCCATTACACCAAGGGCACACTCAACCAGAAAGAAAGGTGCTACCATGGCCTTTCTAGGAAACATCCCAATGCAAGAAATATGTAAGGCAGCCACATGGTCTACGCCTCACACATTCACCAAGCACTACTGTGTAGATGTGTTATCCGCACAACAAGCCACAGTAGGTCAAGCCGTATTAAGAACATTGTTTCAGACTACTTCCACTCCTACAGGCTGAGCCACCACTTTTGGGGAGATAACTGCTTACTAGTCTATGCAAAACATGCGTATCTACAGCGACAGATGCCATCGAACTGAAAATGTCACTTACCCAGTGTACATCTGTTCGTGGCATCAGTCGCTGTAGATTCGCATGTGCCCACCCGCCTCCCCGGGAGCCTGTAGCAGTTCGGAAGTTACCTTCAACTATTTGTATATATATCATTTCAACCTTAAATAAGTACATACTTAGTCACTCCATTGCATGGGCACTATTACTACAATTCAACTCCTACCTCACCCTCTGCGGGGGAAAAACAATCGAAGATGGAGTCGACGCCCATGCGCAATGGAGACAAAAGGAGGAGTCACTCGGTCCTGTGACTCGAAAGACTTCTTCGAAGAAAAACAACTTGTAACACTCCGGCCCAACACCAGATGGAGAGCTATGCAAAACATGCGAATCTACAGCGACTGATGCTACGAACAGATGTACACTGGGTAAGTGACATTTTCATTACTGTTAGTGTTTCAAGTATTAAGACTATTTTGTCCTATTTCTATAACTGAGTTTTTTTTTTGTGAACCTGTCTATCCAGTGGTGCTAAAAGTTAGCAGTCAAGGCTTGATCCAGGAAGTGGTAAAAGAACTGAAATACTATATGACACAATTATCACACTCAATAAACATCTTCTGATTTGTCAGTGGGTGCAAAGTGTTTCTACAAGCAAAGAGTCTACACAGGCGCAAAGCGTCCTGAGAAGTAGCAATGGAAAGTTGGCCACCCTTTCTGCTCTCTATCCTCTCTTTGGCAGCTCTTCTTCTCACCTGTGTTTTTTTTTTTATTGTAGGTGACACTTGAAGAATGTCTCAGAGGGAATTCTTTTGAAGCATGAACAGTTCCGGGTTACAGCACAGGAGGATCCTGGCCACAGATGACTGTCCACATTTATTTGACCCGTGTTATTTAGTCTTCTGGCAGTCTTGCGGGGATATGTTATTTATTTCGAGGTTTTGCTTCTAAGAATCAGAGGTTGGAGGGCAGGTCTCCGACCTTCAAGATCTTTTCAGTCAAGGCTTTAAAGTGTGAAGACTGCACATTTGAGAACATGACCCATAGGAAGCATAGTTCATGTTAAGGGTCCAGCAGCAAAGTATGGTAATGTCATAGGGCCACACAGACATGGTCCAGTTGCATTATATATGGGCCACAGTACAAGAGGGAAATACATCTGTGGTCAGGAACGAAGGGGTCAGTATATGTCATGGATCCACTTCATAATGTCCCAGGGTCACAAAGTATGTGAGGTGATTGTGACAGGGCCCTATGGTACAGGATGTTAATTCCTCAGGGCCCCACTTCACAGGATGTTAATCTCTCAGGGAACCACACATCAGAATGTAAATGTTGCAGGGTCTGATATCACTCGATGTTAATGTCCGAGAGGCATTTAGAATGTTGTATATCTTTTTGCAGGACCTTAGGCGCTAGATGTTACCACCTCAGGGCCCCACGGAACATGATATGATTGTCTTGGGGCCTCAGGGTGCAGGATGTTAGTGACTCAGGGCCCCAAACCTCATGATATTAATGACTTTGGGCCTTACACGACAGGATGTAACTGTCTCAGGATCTCATATCAGTAGATGGCAATGTCAATGGCCGGGTTAATGCATGATATGAGTGTCTCAGGGCCTGTTGCTGCAGAATGTTACTGTCTCTTGGTCGTACAGTACATGGTATGATTGTCTTGAGACCCCATGATACAGGATGTTCATGTCTCAGTATTCCACAGTACATGATATGATTGTCTCAGAGCCCCACGTTACACCATGTGAGTGCCTCAAGATCCCTGTACTTGATGTGAATGTCGCAGGGCCCCAAAGCACAGGATGTTGATGTATCAGGGCCCCACAGCACAGGATGCTAATGTTTCAGTCCACAGCTGCACATGATGTGAATTCCTCAAGACCCCACTGTACTTGAGGTCAATGTCTGAGGAACACACACAGATATAACATTTCAACCCCAGGGTCTGCAGCAAAGGGTATTTAATGCAATAAGGCCCCACAGGGAATTTAATTTTCTAGTGCCTACAGCACAAGGCTTTAGTGTCTCAGGCCCAGGATCAAAAGGTGTTCTGTATCAGGGGTGTAAAGCACAGGCCATTTCAAACCTCAGTCTACAGCAGTGTTTAATGTCTCTGGCCTTCAGCAGCAGACATTTAAATATTGAGGTCCCAAAGCATATTTAATGTTTCTGGACCCCTCGATAGGTGACCTTTCATACCATAAGGCTCCACAGCATATGATCTTACTGCATCTCACGGCCGTAGAGTATGGGAGTGTTTATTGTCTCAACAGCCACCTGATGTCTCATAGGTCTCCAGCACAAGATTTGTACTGCCTGATGGCCCAGTAGGACTTAATACTTAATCCTCGATTACGAGTAGGGGAGAACAGTATTCCCAGGTGGGATATCGATGTGGCTAAATTCAAAGGGCCCAGTGTTCCCGCACCCAGATCTGGAACCTCAGACCGAATTTTACAAGATGGAAAATCCAGCAGATAAAATCACTTTATGATTGTGCTGCAAGTGTTGCCCGAGAACAATCCCCGACCCCAGCCAAACCTCTTTTAAGGCATGGAGGAGCATGCAGTGCTCCCCCAGCCAGCCCCAACCTCCCATTTTGTCTGCCACCTACTCCACCCACTTGCTGCCCCACACTGCCTGCCACTCTCATATACTACCTACACAGAGCAGGTTGTAAATGAGAGTAATAATCCTTGCAGAAAATGGAATACCATGCAGAAGTTTACCAGTAAAAACAGGTCTGCATGAGTTTTCCATGTTCCTTGGGTGTTAAAACACAATGGATGGATTCAGGTGAGGAAATACTGCCCAGAATCGTAAATTCCAGCCACTGGATATCCTCACTTCAAAATTTTACCCACTCTTAATCAGCACCTTAATGTCTTCCTCTCCGTAGCAGATAGTGTTTAATGTTTCATGGACCCCTTGCCTTAGACATCTGATTTCTGTTAATAGCCCCCTAACGGTGCGCGTTTTATATTATGCATTTATGTTATGTATCTCATGGCCTCACCGGGACATTAAATGTCCACAGGTCCTAAACTGCACAGAGATTACAGTAACAGGAAGACACCGACCCATCTATAAACCATTCCTGAAAACAAGTCCATCTCAAAAACAACCCATGCCAAAGGGTACATCGTGGTCTGAATTCTAAGCCAAAAACGGGTTTTCAAATATAGCAGTGTAAACAAATCAACTGGACAACCATACTCCTTTTCCATCTCACTAACAGCCTGCCTATAAAGACCAGAGCACCACCAAAAAAGCAACTCAATAGACTCCAAACAAAAAAATAGAATGGGGACACCATACCCACTCACCCTAGTACCAAACATAAAATACCTAACCCGACAAACAGGCACTCACTACAGAAATTAACTGATCCAAATGACCTCTTGATGGAACCAATCATAATATACTTTCCTTAAGAAAACGCACTTGTATGAATGAAAACAGATCAAAATATCCAATGTTTTCACAAGAACAAAAACTGTAAATTAATAGCTCTGAAAGTTTCATAACTTTGAAAATCAAAAAGAACCACCCTGCCTCTAGCAAACTGAATCTCATCTTCCATGGCAAGAAAATCAAAAGTACAGCTCTGAGTGTCTGTGAAATCCACTGCGGAGTGAAGATGCAAATGGCAGAAAACTATATATCCAAAACACATATGTAGATTACTAAAAGAATGGCTTCACCAAGCACACGGGAACCCTTTCCACACCCTTACAGTGCACACTTTTCCATGCTTAAGCTCTTTGTCTCTCATTCCTTTGTACTTCAACACATTCTCAAGCACAGCTACATGTTACCCAATCAGACTAGAAAACGACTCTGATCTTGACAACAAGACAATTCCCACAAATGCCACACTACAAATCCACACCTCTAACCGGGCACAGCCTGTCAAGTAGGGCCCTACCCATCTACAGTGCGCGTTGACCCTTCTCCATGAATACTATGGGCATTGTAAAGGCAACATGTATGCAATACAGTATAATATAAATACCGTAAAATACCCCACTCTCTGCAGCATGCTACACAAAAATCAAAACGTCCATATATCATTGCTCACAAAAGCAACAAGCACAACAGCACAAATGCCCACAATCAAGCACAATACAGACACATGTCCAGAGGAACACGATATCCACACAATTTACACCAGCCCAAACACACAGTGTTCTCCAGTACCTCATACAAAGCAAACTCAAGCAGCCATGCTTCTCTGCACTTCTTTAAAAAAAAGTCCGACACTGAACACAGACTGGTTGAAATCAAAGCAAACATAGGGGGTCATTCTGACCCTGGTGGTCTATGACCGCCAGGGTCGCGGATGACGGAAGCACCGCCAACAGGCTGGCGGTGCTTCATGGCCCATTCTGACCGCGGCGGTAAAGCCGCGGTCAGAAAACCGGGGCCGGCGGTTTCCCGCCGGTTTTCCCCCGGCTGGGCGAATCCGCCATGGCGGTGCTGCAAGCAGCACCGCAATGGGGATTCTGACCCCCTTCCCGCCAACCTGTTTCTGGCGGTTTTCACCGCCAGGAAGAGGCTGGCGGGAACGGGTGTCGTGGGGGCCCCTGCACTGCCCATGCCACTGGCATAGGCAGTGCAGGGGCCCCCTAACAGGGCCCCAGCCTGCTTTTCACTGTCTGCCTAGCAGAAAGTGAACAGTGCGACGGGTGCAACTGCACCCGTCGCACACCTGCAACACCGCCGGCTCCATTCAATAAAAAACACATAACAATGTTAGCGCCCGCCGGCCCAGCGGGAAGGTCGGAATGGCCCCAGCGGTCTTTCGACCGCGGAGCGGCCATATGGCAGTTCCCGCCAGGCGGGCGGCGCCCGCCGCCCGCCAGGGTCAGAATGACCCCCATAGTATTTAAAGTATCCATCACTTTAATCACTCTTTGGTAGTATGGTGTGGAATCATTTAAATACACAGTCACAATTATAATTGTATCTGTAATATTTCTTAACCGCATATAACCAGGAGGCATCCAAGTACTCAGCTGAAAGAGACTGTGTGAGAGATGAATACCCAGAGCAGAGAGAACCAAAACAATCCGCCAAGTCAAAGGGAGGGCTAATTAGAGAATAACCAAGTTTTAACCTGTTTACAGAATATCAGGTATGTCTTTAAGCTCCTGATATGTTCCAAAAGGGAATTCCACAGCCTGGCGGCCCCCACTGTGTAAGCCGGTTCTCCCCACCTAGATTTCCTACACCTAGGAACCACCACTTTCCATTGACCTGCAGATCTCCGGGACCTCTTAGGGCCAGATGTAGCAAAATCCGATTTTGCAACTTGCAAATTGCGAGTCTGAGCGACTTGCAATTTGCAAGTCGCAAAATCGGATGCAGAATGGTGTCTCAGACACCTTCTGCGACTCGTTATGGGGTCGCAATGACCCACCTCATCAATATTCTGAGGTGGGTCGCATTTTGCGACCCCATAGCGAGTCCCTGCACTCACAGGGATGGTGGCCTGCTGTAGTCAGCAGACCTCCATGTCTGTGACTGCTTTTTAAATAAAGCAGTTGTTTTTTTTCATTTTGCAGCCCGTTTTCCTTAAAGGAAAACAAGTTGCAAAATGAAAAAAATACCGAAACCATTTGGTTTAGTTTTTTTCAGAGTAGGCAGTGGGCCACTGCCTGCTCTGAAAAAATATTTTTGTCGACATTGACAAAGGGGAAGGGGTCCCATGGGGACCCCTTCCCTTTTGCGAATGAGTTACCACCAGTGGTAACTGCGAGTTGCTTTGCGACCGCATTCGCGGTCACAAAGCAATTCTGAATTGCGATGCGAGTCGCAAATAGGAAGGGAACACCCCTTCCTATTTGCGAGTCGCATTCCCAAATTGCGAGTCGGTACCGACTCGCAATTTGGGAATGAGCATCGCGTGAGGCCGTTTGCATGGCGCAAACTGCGATTTTCGCAGTTTGCGACATGCAAACGGCTTGCTACATCTGGCCCTAAGAGACATAACAATTAAAGGCCATCCTGAGATAAGGTACCCCTTGCAAGTGGAGAGTTTTGTAGACCAAGCCGAGGACTTTAAAAACCTTCCCCTTCTGAACTGGCTGCCGGTGTAGAGACCTCAAACCCTCCCTGACTGAACAATGCTTAGGTACTCCAAGGACCAAGCGAGCAGCGGTATTTTGGATGGTTTGAAGCTTGTTTAGGGAGAACGGGTTAATATCTAAATATACAGTATTGTAGTAGTCTAGGCACAAGGTGATAGGCGCAATGACCACTGCCACACTAAGCTCTTTCGGGAGAAACAGCAGACTCTTCCTCAAGATCTTAATAATGCAGAAGAAGGAACTCACAGGTCTATTTATCTGGGTGTCAGAAGTCAATGTGTTATCAAATATCACACCCAGGACTTTGGCCATAGACGCCAGGTAGGTATGGTATCACACATTTCTGGCCACCATCAGTTATTCCAAATGGAGCTATACCTTCAGAAGACAAAGTTCTCAGTTTTCTCCCCATTCATTTTAAGCTAGTTCTCCCTCATCTATCTGCTGATCTCCATCATGCAAGTCCTGAACCTGTCCGCCATCTCTTCCCAGTTGACAGAGATGTGAACAATGATCTGAGTGTCATCCACATAGGAAGACACCAGAAAGTCAAAAGATCACACCAGCTTTGCCAATGGGGCGACATATAAATTACATAGGATCAGCTTAGAGAAGACCCTTGTGGGACCCCGTAGGGGAGCTCGAAAGGAGTAGCTCTGAAATTCCCACAGCTGACCATAGGCGTCCTATCCGATTCCAACAAATTAAGGACCTTGTCCTTCAAACAAGCCTGACACAGCCTTTTTGCACCAACAAAGATGAAGATATGGTATCAAAGGCTGCGGACAGGTCCAGCAGCACCAAGATAGCTGCACCTCCCTGGCTGACTTGCCTGCAAATAGAGTCAGCAGTCGCTATAAGTGTCAATTCAGTGCTGTGATTCCTTCTGAACCCATTGTGAGAGGAATCCAGGAGTTTTTGATCCAGGAGAAACTGGGCTAATTCCCGAGTTATGTGCTTCTCTAAGATTTTAGCTGGAGCAGGCAGCAACAAAACAGGGTGCAAGTTTTTTAGGTCGCTGGGGTCTCCGTCCAGTTTTTTCTTCGGAGGGATAACAACTGCCTCCTTCCAACCCTGGGGGTACACTCCAGACTCCAGAACCTGTGAATAGATCTTCTCCAGGGCCTCAGCTATCAGGTCTGGGACCAGCCGCAGGACTGTGGGTGGACAGGGATCACCTGGTGAGCCCAAAGTAGTACCCCCCCAACAGAGTCTTGATTTTAGGCGCAAGGAGCTGGGAGAACCAGGTTAAGCATCTGGAGTTAGGTGGTTCGAGAATCACACCTTCCTCACAGAGAGCCAGGGCCCTCTCCTCACCCTCTTCCAACCTGGAATTACTGGGACTATCTAGAGGTGAATTTCCAGGACTATCGACAGACCCTGGAAAATCTTCAAAGATCTTTACAAGAGTTGCCTAATGGTGCTTAGTTGTAGTTGTAATTTGTCATACATAAATAATCATTTGTTTTGGGAGATATATTGGTTTTGATGTGTTTACTAAAAAGCCCGATGTTTGTAATGGAGGGGGTAAATTGTTGTAGTTTAGTCAGGGAGCTGCTACAGTACGTTTTCCTGCTACATGAAGCATTCGGTAAAAAGGTCTGTGCCGCCGTCATGTATATGCTTGGGATACTTTGGGTTACCCTGGGCCAGTAGAAAAGGCAGGCTACTCCCATGCAAAAGAATTTGGGACCATATAGAGGATCTTGTTCTCTAATGTCTGCTGTGGCAGCAGCTTATGGAGACAGATAATGGCTTGAGGTACATGCTAAGAATTATGTAACTCCGTCAATTCCCAAGCTCTGAACCCACTGAATGTGATGGAGAAGCCACATGCAAAGTCCTACATATGCCCTCTTTGCTTACTCTAAGCAGGTTCATACAATTGCCTTCATTACAGAACTTGTTGAGCAGAGCCATAGTATGGAGAAATTATCTGAAGAACTCAAAGGAAGTAGAATGTCATTTCGAAATTCTCCTTTCAATAAACCCAAGTTCTTGACGGCAGCCACAGGTCTGAGGCATGGACCAAAGTCTTCAGCACATAATATTTGATTCACAAACTGTAGGTTGGCTACTAAAACAATTGTCAGTTGTCTAGATGTAATTATGTTCTTTAATTTACTCATGCCCATACATCAGTTAATGGCCACAAAGCAGTTGGGCGGCAAGTCTTGATTTTGGTGCAGGTGAGGAAGGCAATGCTTACTATCAGCTGTTTGTCACTAGCAAGCTGATAACCGAAAGTCCATCAAAGGCAAAATGTAGGTATTCAAGAATAGAAGGGAGACTGCCAACCAGGTTTAATTTTAACAAAAGCATGCGACTGCAGCATCACCATGCTGTTCAGGACGTTAGTTGGATACAACAGGTTTGAGATAGGTAGAAGGCTTTGCAGAATTTACAAAAAACAACAGAGGCTTGGAGACTGCCAGTCCAGGCTGGCGAGAAAACAAAAGTGGCACTCCTTAACAGAAAGAGGATCGGCTCTTGAGTGCAGTCAACAGAGGGCACAGTCCTGCCCTATGTGCAAAGTTGAAGACCATCAACCATCACATCAAACTTGGCTAACTGAAAAGGATGATGGGCCTAACAGAGGCAAGCGGCAGCTGCTTTGCATCCTTCCTGATCCATTGACATGAACAAGTGGCAAATGTGCATCAACATAAAGCCTATTTGACCCTTATGCTGATTACACACCGCTATCAAATCAAACGGTGGGCACAAACACACTCAATGGCCACCAAAGATGGAGCCCAGTGGCAGTTACAATCTGCGCTAAATATGCTGAAATAAATTAATCTGGTAATATGAATCAGGCACTTTTAAATCAGTAGTCTAAAAAAAAATTAATCCTTCAGGAGCAAAGAGGAAAAGCGTGCCAAAGCTACAGAATAAATCAAAATGGATTTCAATAACTACTAACGCTAATCTTTTAAAAAGTTTCAGAAATAAGCAGTAGGAATGGCAGACACTGGATGTCCCAGAGTCAGTCACATTTCCCATTTGCTCCACAAATTCCAGCTATACGTAGAGAGAAAAGGCTGCCCCATTCATCTATAAAAGCATTCACAGCCCATTCCAAACTACTTTAATGGCACATTAAACACGACCATTCCCACATAACAGCTATGCTTTGCATCTCAAACATAAGTTCAAATCCCTGTTTTAATAGCATGACCAGAGGTGGAAACAAACACTAAAACAGCCAGCGCCGGTGGACGTCTCGCAAAATATACATACGTTCTCAGGGTGTAAACACTACACTTGCTCCAATATAAATACAATGTATTTGATTCTCATAGCACAGGGTATTATTGTCAACGGACCTAAATGCCATTAATTTATCAAAGCAGCACTTTACTAAAACCCGTAACTGCACATCAGTGTCTTGTGATAGGCTTTCCAGATGTTCTTTCCTCGTTTGGAATATGAGGATAGAACGCGAGGCAACAGAAAGCCATTGTGCGGATGGAAGTATTAGGTTTACAGAATAATGTGTCCTTTTTACATTGTTTCAAAGTCAGGAATCGGTTTCTTCTTAAAATGACGTACTTTACTCAGTTGACAGTTGAGGACAGGCGCCTCAGTTTCTCCTGCACATTCCACATTTCGAGAGCAAGCACTAGTGTTTTCATTGCATGGTTGACAGAGAAGGGCATGCACTTTTGTTTTCAATTTGTGGTGGACATCTTGACGGCAGGCGCCTCAGTTTCTCCTGCACATTCCCCATTTCGAGGGCAGGCACCTCTGTTTTCCTTGCATGGTGGATAGAGATGTGCATGCACTTCTGTTTTCTGTCTGTTGTGAGCGTCTTGAAGGCGTGCACCTCATTTTCTCCTGCACAGTGCCCACTTTGGGGCACGCACCTCACTGTACGTTCTATAGTGCTTATTTATATTGAAGGTGGGTGTCACAGTTACCTCTTCATGGTGGTCATTGAGATAGCACAACTGTTTACTTAGAGTGATGGCCCTTTTAGGATCTGGGTCCTCTGTTCTGTTTGCAGTGGGAGCGTTTTAAGTCCAGCTTCGCCTATTTTCTCCAGATTTACATTCAATTTACTATTTTTTTCCAATGAAAAATACAGTCAAACATCGTATTACCACTAAATGTATTCAGTCATGAATGTGTGCTATTAATATTTTAAAAATTACTTCATTTGTACTCTGTTACTCAGATAAATTTTAGCGGTAATGTATGCACTATGGTCGAGTGAGTTTATTGTACACCCCTTGTCTCATGCCCCCAGCAAAGAGAATGAATGGCCCATGGCCCCAAAGCATTAGTTGGTAATAACTCAGGACCTTAGTGTACAAAGTCTCATGGTATGGAATGTTACTAGTGTGAAGAACATAAAAGGCTCCCTCCTAAGCCTGTGATGTGCCTGGCACTCCCAAAGACATAAAACACTCTCTGCTAAGCATATGAATGCCCTGCAGTATTGAAGATTACAATTGCATAAGAAGTGTTACATGAAGACCTGCGGCATTGAATTTTACACCGCCTTATGGTTCTGTCATAATGCATGCTGAGCCTATAAGACCCTACGTAAAACCAGGGGGAACCCTATAACCCTAACCTGCCCAGGGTAAGTACAACATCAACAAAGGGAAAGATGACAGGTAGGGACAAATTTAATCATAAGTTGTAGGAACAGTTCTAAATTCTGTTACTTCTGAGTTTATTACTTTCTCATATTTATTTCAACAACAAAAAAATTTAAATAGCAAAAAGGATCTATGGTAATATAAGACTTAATACACGTCACATCAATAAGTATAAACAAAAATGTTACTCACATTATACACACAATAGACCACATATGAAATTTAACAATATAAAAACCCATCCTAAGATGGTGCCCTATATATTTGGAAAGTGGTCACTATTGTGTAACTCCACATGTGATCTACTTCTAATTGCTAAGACACTGGGCTTATTCGTGCAATCAACTATCAACGTGTTGTGTATTTCTTTCACACAAGCGTGATATAGTGCAACTCAAATCTTTACAATATAATCCATTATTTGACAAGCCCAATACACTTGCAATACAGACAAGTCAACGCGTTTCGGCCTACTGATTTAGGGCCTCATCAGGACTGGAGAAGGGCAATAGTAGTTCTAGAAAAACAAACAAAAAGACAGAAAGTGCTTTCAGGTATACATTCATACATGTGATAAATAAATAAATAAAAAGGTGTATGTTACATGCCAACAGAATATTTGATATTAAATAAAGCTTTTTTTTATAAACAGTATTAGCTCAATTTAGGAATGTTTTCCGCTTTGCAAACAATCTCAAGATAATTTTATATCTGACTGTGATAAGATGCTGAACTACTTTTAGAGTTGTCAAGGTTAATTTTCACAATGTATACTCTATTTTTATTATATCGACCTCATGACTTTACCTTAATTGTAGGGATAAAAACGGGGTACAAAAATCCTGTATATCATCCTTAATTAACTTAAGTGGTGAACCAAGTTGCTTGTGTTCGTTCATCCGATGTCAAACAATGCAGCTCATATCGGCTCCCTAGCAGGGGAACAAAGGCTGAGATCAGAACTCCAAATGTCCCTATTTAAACCTAACCGCACGAAGTAAATAACAAGTAGAACCTAATCTAAGATTGCTGCCGTCTTACCGAGTCCGGCGCGTCCAAATGTTACTAACACTTCGGCGCGTATACTGCAACGCTCGTCTTCCGTGTTGGGGTCGTTGCTAAGCGACGTCACGCACTCGAAACGTGCTGGCGTCTAAAATAGCAAGGCCCATCGACAACGGAAACAAGTAACAATGGGTGACATCTGCATGCATGCAGTGTTACACTTGCATAAGAAGTGCTGCATGAAGACCTGCGTCATTTAATGTTACACCTCCTTAAGGTTCTATCATGATGTATTTTAAGCCTAAAAAGACCCTGCAGCATGCATAAGGTGTTACACTTGCATAAGAAGTGCTGCATGGAGACCTGCTGCATTGAATGTTACACCTCCTTAAGGTTCTATCATGATGTATGCTAAGCCTAAGAAGACCCTGCAGCATGCATGCAGCGTTACACTTGCATAAGAGGTTCTGCATGAAGACCTGCTGCGTTGAATTTTACACCATCTTAAGGTTTTATCATGCTGCATGCTAAGCCTAAGAAGGCCCTGCAGCGTGCATAGAACGTTATACTTGCATATGAATTTTACACAGAGTTAAGGTCTAACATGCTGTAGTCTAAGCCTATGAAGGCCCTGCACCAGGAAACATTGCACTCACTTTAAGGACATGAAGCACCTAAGGCTATGTGTACCTGACATAAAGTGCTGCATCGGTTCTTCAGGATGGAATGTTAGGGGCTCACTAGGCCATAAAACCCCAGATGTTAAACCATTAAAAACTACATTATGGAGCACAGTACGTCAAAGCCTCTGAGGGCACTGCAGTACAGACTTTTACTGCACAGCATAGCAAGAACTAGAAAATTATGTCAATTACATCACCTGTAAATTAGGCAAGGATGCCACAAGTCAGTTTACTACAGGCCCAAAGTGTTACTTCAGAGTATGGCATTTTAAAGTCTAATAGGCTATATGGAACATAATGTTAAACTTTTATGAGTATGTGTAGAGGTGTGACTGAAATGAGAAAAAGAGGTATGATGTTTCCTCAGCATATTAGAAAAGAATGTCTTTGTAACACAAAGAACCTTAAAAAACTCACATTTAAGGCTAAGGGAAGTAAATGCAGATTTTGTTAATTAAGTGCTGGAAGCTTGATTTGAAAGTAGCATCACTACCAGCCTAAAAATAATGTACCCTTTTTAATAAAGCATGAATAAGATGCCCGACTTCCGGTTTAGTCTGCACTTGTTTTGATTTATGATAGAATCTGTGATGACTCGAGAGGAGTAGGGGAGGAGGGAAGATATTTCAGGTGGGAAACCAGTTATATCTGTGTAAATGTAGGGAAACGTGGCAGCCACTTCCTGTAGTGATAGCTGCTTGGCAGTGGGGTCCATTTGCTCGGTGTTTTCTTTTTAAAGTTGTTTTTAGTGAAGAACCAATGATGTCTCTCTCGGTAGAGACTTATGTGGCTCCTTCGCAATGGCCAGACGGTGAAATAATAATATTTAATTATCATTTGATCTTTCATCAGGTGGCTCAGCCAGCAGCGTGTTCAGAGAGGGGCGGGGCTGGGCTGTGGGAGGAAGGAGGAATGGAGTGCACTAAGTGCACGTGTGTTTAGCCAGCCATCTCACTTAGGGTTCTCCAGCCCGGCTGTGTATAGAACTGGGCTAGAGAAACTGCACAGACCCCAGGATTGTGTCTGAGAGGCAGTTCGAGCCACTCAGACCAATCCTGGCACTGCTTTCATGCTAAGTTTAGCATGAAAGGAGCACCAGGAATGCTGGGGAGCCTGTGCTGTTGTCTCTGCAAATGCTGGGACACCACAAGAAGACCAGAGGAGCAACGCAGCAGGAGGCAGCGGCGATGGGAAAAGTATATATTTTGTATTTCTGTATTTTTTTATTTATCCCCCTTTATGTCCTCCCCCACCAATCCCTTCTCCCTCCCTCCCCTTGAGATTTGTAGCGGCTGCCACTGGGTAGAGATAGATACTGGGAAGTACAGTGATGTCACATCCCATAGAGATGGATCAGTGGAAATAGGGGTAATTTCACTTTATGCAGAGATGGATAATGGGGTCCATTTGTCTGCTTTCCTCTATATAAAGATGGTTTTGGTGTGGAAGGAGCGATTTCACTTCCTGTGTAGATAAATTATGGGAAATGTGCTTGTCATTTTCAGTGTTTCAGAAACGTAAATTATTTAAATGCCTTGTCACGCTTGACATCTTCAGCCACCCCTGACTTTTAGCTGACCACACATTTCATTGTGGCATGTTTCCTTAAGGTCTTCCAGTTTTAGGTACCTACAGCATCCGCCATGTAAAATACTCTGGGCTAGGCAACACACAGCTATGCACTTTGGAAACCAGATCAACAAAACATTCATGGGCTACTATTCTGGATTCAGACTATGTAGCACAGACAGCTTCTCTTCAAGTAATCAAATGCATGTTCCTCATCCTTTACACAACAACCCCTTCCTTCTGTTCCTGTTCGACCTCTCAGAAACCTTTGACACAGTTGAACAGCAAGGACTGGTTCAGAGGCTGGAAGTAAGCATGGGCTTCTCTGACACAGCCCTGCAATGGTTCACCTCCAATGGTACCACCTGCCATCACCTTGTACAGATGGGAGCATCAAGATACCAGAAGCACCCCTTCTCCTGCAGCAGACTGCTATGTATGACAGAGCTTTCATGTAATAATAAAACAGGCTACATGATGGGCAGGTCAGCTTTCATGTAAACACGACTACTGTATTAATACTCTGAGAGAACGCGATATTTTATTTTCAGAAACTTCCTGTTTTCTACACATGCTTATACTAACATGAAAAAGAAGGAAACCTTTCTACTTCAGTGGTGAAACCATGGCTTCAAGGGAAAATGACCTTGTAGAGAGCCATCTTGTAAGGAAAAAGTAGCATGAGCTTCTACAAAGAGACATTGTTTGCATATTTTGTGGTAAAGCAGGAATTGAGCACGAGTGATCCCATCTCGCTTCATAAGACACCATTAGTGATAAACTAAGGTACAATGCGAGGGTGGGGTTAAACATATGGACTGCTTGTTGAGATAAGATGCTGAAAGGCTGAATTCAGACTTGCTGACCAGATAAGAGCATAAAGTATGTGGGAAAACGACATGGTTTAGCATTATTAAGACTTGTAAAACTATTACAGCCAACTAAGTTAAATCGCATCTGTAAACCACTTGTGGTTGTGTACAAGAACCCTAGAGTGCTTCCATATCACGTGGTCAGTTGTCTGGGAACCGTTACTTCAGTATATTTGACTGATAGTTGCTGCACCAATTTAGCACCCACGTTCTATTATTTTTAAATCCAATCGCATGCAATAAAAAATCATTTCACATTGATTAGTTGTTAAGTAATCTCTTTCAGTCTTTATTCAAGTATTCCCTATTTATATACAACTATACATGAAGATCTACGTTGTAACACAATAGCAAAATCAAGGTAATCTCACTTAGCAACGTCAAATACTGAAAATGTTTCAAATGATGCGTAAGCACAAGGAAAAGGAGAAACAATTAAGAATTGTTGAAAGTGACAAAAAACATCATGTCAAATCTATGTTTCTTCATTTGAGTTTTGGGCAGCATTGCTTTGCAATTGCAATATAAGTTTTGATTAAACCATAAATTCAAACTAATGTGGAATATTGTAGTGACAGAAAACTATCATCCCGTAGAATAATCAAATAGCAAAAGTGCATTCCTGTATACTTGATTCTTTAGTCATCTCAAGTAAGGAAGGTTATGGTATGCTCTTAATGTCCTTATGTTTCTTTATATTGCTGAGAGGATATGTTACAGGCTATTCACTGAGAAAGGAGGACAGTGAGTGGATAGTTATAATCTACTCGGGTTGTTATAGAGAATGGAGGAGAACGAGGTGACTCCTGTGTGAAGTATCAAACTTGTTTAGGTATTCTTAACTTTTAAGTTGCTCTTCAGGTTTGAGTAGAATTATCTTACGCTGAGAAAAACTGCTGTTAAAATATTTATGAAGGGGCAAACAGTATGTCTGCACTGTGTTTACCATATTCAAACTATGTTATGATCTTTTGTTTACAGTTCAAAATTAATTGGGGACATTTTCATTTAATATTACACACCAGTGAATTGCTCAAGTAAATTAGCTAAGAATACACACTGATTCTATTGTATATATAGACAATAGCTAAGCATCATTGGGCTCCTTAATTGAGGATATAAAATACCTCTAGTATGGCATCAATCACCGTACTTCTTGTGTTTTCCAGTTAGAGAGTTATTGTTGTTCAATTACCAAGGTCTTAATTAATGATATGAACAGCAAGATGGGGTTGAGTTTGATGTGACATATATTATGCCTGCACATCTTAGCACCCCGTTTTGAGTGCATATGCTGTTAGTAGAGACTAGGACGTTAGCCCTTTGTCATCAACAGTATCAAAACAACTAATATGTTTGCAAACAAGTTGCATGTTGCAAATGTCATCTTGGTACATAAATGTTGTGCAATTTATAATTAGGGCACCCGGTTTTATGGTATTTATTTTTTTAACATTTCTGTCTGTATTTATACATTTTTTGGGCCATTTTATTGGTATTTATCCATATTTGTTTTGTGGTTTGAGGCTAAATGGGGTAGCAAAATGGTATATTTCCATATTTATTTAACTGATAAACATGTACTCTTACATTGATATGCCTGTTGCACTTCAGCAAATTAAGCAAAACACTACATCCACAGGTAAATATTATGTATTTTGGAATCTCATCCTGTTTTTAACATCCCATGGAGTCTATCTGCTTAGCAGCTGGTCTGAAATTTGTGAAATACAGAGTGGGGAGTCACTCACAAGAAGAAGAATTGTCAGTATTTTTCTGCTTTTAAAAATACATACAAACAGGAGACAGATCTAATTACTAATTAATGACATAAACAGTGAGCTGTAGATGGGTTCAAATAAGTTTGCACTACATAACAACATTAGCTGTTGTATGTAACATAAATTATGCTTCCATGTCACTTATTTATTTATTTGTTTTATACAGCACATGACTACCCAAAGGGGGTCCTGACGCTAGCAGACTAATACACTGTAAACGCCAGCTCGCATACTCAAATGTTCAAGCAGAGCCTAATTTATGTACATAAATGAGTATTCAGAGCCATGTGAAACTCTAAAAGGTCTCTACATGCAACTCTGACTTCTGTTCCAAGCCTGAACTGTCTTCACAGAAAAGGCCCTTCCTCACAATCATGTTCTCTGGTATTTAGGTATTGTGATCAGACAGATGAAGGTTGAGTGAAGCAGCCTGGAAGCAATGTATTTTTTAACATATCTGAAATATACGAGCCAAGTTACTGGGTAAAGAACATATTGAACCATACATAGGATCTTGAACTGGCATCTCAAATCTCCAGGAAGCCAGTGTAGCTGTCTGAGTAAGGATGAAGCACTGTCAAACTTACTCATCTCAAAAATCCACTGGGCTGCCGCATTCTGTATAAATTGTAACCTCTTAATGAGGTCATCCCAAAGTCCAACATAAAGGGCATTGCAATAATCCAGTTTGCTTATAAACAGGATTTGCAGCAGCAGCTGTCTAGAATACTAAGGAATAAAAGTAATGATTTTCCTAAGTTATTTTGTGAGCAGGAAGCATGTGGACATCAACGGTCGCCATGCGCCGAGGACGAGACCAGCTCGTCCTGCACCTGGCCCAAGGAGAGAGTGCTAGCCCTCCCCCCGTGGGCCTCCCAGTCCCTCTCCTGGTCAGGAATGGCAGGGAAACAACTTCCCCGACCACCACCGACCCTTCCCCCCAGTGACATCTGATGGCGTCAGCGCTCAATTGTGCACTGATCTCATCAGAGGTCGACCCCAGCTTCCAGCGCGATCGGAAGAGAAAAACTTTTGTTTCTTTTCTGATCAGGATGTGGGGGAGATCGGAGAGGCTTTTCCTTTCCTTTCATGTTTCTCTGAGCATTCCTGCAGCATGATTGCATAGCAATCATGCTGCAGGAGTGCCCACTAGACACCAAGGAGTTTGCTTTTTTTATATGTAAACAATGAAGGGGAGTGACTACTTGAGGAAGGGTCGCTCCCCTGAGGGGCATTCTTTTTAAGGACTTTTCTGCTTCCCTAGTGTGCAGATAGGGCTGTTTTAATTAGGCGGATCTGCCCTCAAGGCTGGCAGAAGCCACTAGTCACCAGGGATAATTTATTTTGTATTTTTTACAGGTGGCGAGCGACCTCTTAGGCAATGGTTGCTCCCCTGGGGGGGTCAAATTTATTTTAGGCCATTTCTGCCCCCCTTAGGTGTAGATCGACCTATTTGTATTAGGTCAATCAGCCCCTAAGGGGGGCAGAAACCACTAGACACCAGGGATTTTTTGTTCTTTACTATTTTACATAAGGGAAGCGGCCCCTTGGGCAAGGGCCGTTCCCCATGGGGGCAAATTATTTTAGGCCATTTCTGCCTCCCTTGGGGGCAGATCAGCCTATTTCTATTAGTCTTATCTGCCCCCAAGAGGGACAGAAACCACTTAGGCACCAGGGCTTGGTGTGTGTGTTTTGTTTTGGGTGGCAGCCCCTTGGGCAAGTGTCGTTCCCCATGGGGACACATTACTAATGACCATTTCTGCCCCTCCCACTCCCCCGGGGGGCAGATCAACCTATTTTTGTAAGGGCCATCTGCCCCCAAGGGGGCAGAAAGCCCACTAGACACCAGGGAAGATTCTTTTTTTTTAAAGAGGATGGGGGTATGGGCATGGTTATCCCCCCACCCCAACTGAAAGGGGTAACAGTCTTTCAGCTCTCCCCCCACACACTACAAGATCTTATCCCAATGGCAAGCAAGAGGACATTTGATTATTTTGGGTTTTAATTTTGTTGTAGTGCTACTTTAGCCATATTTTAGACACATTGGTTTTAAGCTAACTAGGCCTGCCGCTGTGCACTTTAACCCTGTTATATTTTATTCAGCATTGCTTTATTTTCATAGCAATAGCAACATTTGCAGTGCTGTTTTTTTAACTTTATCTCATTGTACTTTAGCCAAGGGAAGCATTACGTTCTTAGTAGGACATTTATTTCACTCTGTGCTTTCTCCAAGGCTACAGTCAGATAGGGTTGCCGACAAACGTGGTATGCTGTGTCTCCAACATTCACAGAAAACACACACTCATACGTGGGGACTATTTCTTAGAATGTCAGCTGTTTTATTATAAAAACACCAGTTTGTCCTAGACATGATAGAGGGAGATTCCAGCCAGATGACCACAACTGTATGCTAACTGCTGATTGCTTTGCAGCAGCTATTTGCCTAGACAGCTGGACCCCTGATCCAGATGGGAATGGTGTCTCTGTAGACCACAGGCTTCTTACTCCAGGTATGAGGGATGGTGTAGCTCCAGGGGGGAAACCCAAAGGTCAGATTAGGCTTATTACGCTGTGCTCAGACATAGTGTAGGTAGGCGAAATATAAACATCACTCCTCATGACAGTATGGTAGGAATATTCTTGTGTTTTACTCTGTTAGTAACCTGTTTGCTTTTATTGTGTTTCATCATCCTAGTTATTGCAATACACGCCTTTTTATCTAAGATGCAGATACTTCAATAAATTCCTATTGAACTATACTCTGCCTCTGTCGTCTTTGCCTACATGAGACTTTTAGTAACTGAGAGAAAGGGATAGGATCTGATTGACCACCATTCCCCTGAGGAGTCATCTTGTCATGCCCCCGATTGCCACAATCATCTTGGCTTAAGAGGAGGCGCTGCTAGCTAGCTGGAGAACCCGGATTCGGCCAACAGGCGTCATGTGGTGTGGAATTCTACATAGTAGCCACAATCCAGGTGATCCTATTTACCAAATCCAGTAGCCTCATTACCAAAATGAGAACCTACGCGACAATTTTACATTTGGGCAATGAGAGCTTGGCTAACTCTCAAAATCGTCCCACTTGGAATGGTGAGGGCCGCACTTTTTGGACTTTGGCTGCCATCTAGAAAAATCTACAAGACCTAGACACATCTGAACACTAAACATCTGGGTGAGTCCAGGGTGATGTGCTTCACATGCACCCCACACCATTTTCTTACCCACAATGCCCTGCAAACCTCCAACTTTGCTTAAAATCACACATTTTCCCCACATTTTTGTGATGGAACCTTCCGGAATCTGCAGGAATCCACAACATTCCTACCACCCTGCATTGTCTCATCTATACTGATAAAAACTATGCCCCACTTGTCAGCTTAAAAACGTTTTTTTTTTCAAACTGCCGTTTTGGACCTACTTTGGTTCTCCCTCAATTTCGACATGTTTTTGGCTCTTCCCTCTCACAGGCACTTGGCCCACCTACACAAATGAGGTATAATTTTTATCGGAAGGCTGAGGGCAACGTTGGGTGGTAGGAAATTTGTGCCGGTGCAGTGATCTCACACAGAAATGTCAGGAAATTGTGATTTTTTAGCTAAATGTGAGGTTTTCTGGGGATTCTGGGTAGGAAAACACTGAGGGATCCACACAAGTCACACCTCTTTGGACTCCCTCGGGTGTCTAGTTTTCAGAAATGTCTGGGTTTGGTACGTTTCCCTAGATGGCTTCTGAGCCGAGGACCAAAAACACAGGTGCCACCTCCTGTAAAAACTGGTAGTTTTGTAATTGATAATTTTGATGTGTCCATGTAGTGTTTTGGGGCATTTCCTGTCGTGAGCACTGGGCCTACCCGCACTAGTGAGGTACCAGTTTCATAGAGCGATGTGGGGGAATGCTGGATAGAAGGAAGTTTGTGGCTCCCCTCAGATTCTAAAGCTTTGCAGCACCGAAATGTGAGGGAAAAGTGTTTTTTTGCCAAATGTTGAGGTTTGCAAAGGATTCTGGGTAACAGAACCTGGTGAAGGCACCACAAGTTACCCCATCCTGGGTTCCCCTAGGTGTCTAGCTTTCAGGAAATGCCCAGGTTTGCTAGGTTTCCTTATGTGCCAGATGAGCTAGAGGCCAAAATCCACAGTTAGGCACTTTGCAAAAAACAGGTCAGTTTACATAAGAAAAATTTGATGTGTCCATGTTGTGTTTTGGACCCTTCCCTGTTGCGGGCACTAGGCCTACCCACACAAGTGAGGTTGCATTTTTATTGGGAGACTTAGGGGAACACAGAATAGAAAAACAAGTGTTATTGCCCCTTGTCTTTTGCTACATTTTTTCCTTTCACATGTAAGGCAGTGTGTAAGAAAGAAGTGTATTTGAGAAATGCTCTGTAATTCACATGCTAGGAAGGGGTCCCCCGAATTCAGAGATGTGCAAATAACCACTGCTTCTCAACACCTTATCTTGTGCCCATTTTGGAAATACAAAGGTTTCCTTGATACCTATTTTTCACTCTTTATATTTTACCAAATGAATAGCTGTATACCCGGTATCCAATGAAAACCCATTGCAAGGTGCAGCTCATTTATTGATTCTGGGTACCTAGGGTTCTTGATGAACCTACAAGCCCTATACATTACCACAGCCAGAAGAGTCCAGCATAGCAGGAAAAAGTTACAGAAGAAAACGTAGACAGAAATGGCTGTTTTTTTCAGCTCAATTTCAATATTTTTTTATTTCAGCTGTTATTTTCGGTAGGAAAACCTTGCAGGATCTACCTAACTGACCTCATGCTGAATTCAGAATGTTGTATACTTTTCAGAAATGTTTAGCTGTCTGGGATCCACTATTGGTTTCACACCCATTTCTGTCAGTAACTGGAAGGCTGAAAGCAAAAGAAATAGTAAAAATGGGTTAGGTCTCGGTAAAATGCCAAAATTGTGTTGAAAAATGTGGTTTTCTGATTCAAGTCTGCCTGTTGTTGGAAGCTGTGAAGATGGTGAATTTAGCACCACAGACCCTTTGTTGATGCCAGTTGCAGGGAAAAAAACACATGCTTTCTTCAGCAGCCCTTTTTTCAAATTTTTCCAAAAATAAACAAACTTTTAGCTGTATTTTGGCTAATTTCTTGGTCTCCTCCAGGGGAACCCACAAACTCTGGGTACCTTTATAATGTCTAGGATGTTGGGAAAAAAGAATGCACCTTTGGCATGGATACCTTGTGTGAACAAAAAGTTATGAGGGACTAAGCGTGAACTACCCCAAATAACCAAAAAAAGGCTCGGCACAGGAGGGGGAAAAGGCCTAGCAGCAAAAAGGTTAATATGCTGCGCAAGTGAAAGTTTGCTATCAAGTAGAACGCATAAGTTACGAGCAGATGATATACTCCCCCAGTGATTAGGGCACCATATTGACGGATTACCAAAAATCAGAGCCTCCATTTTGTCTGAGTTTAGCCAGAGAGAACTGGCATTCATCCAACTGGCTACCTTAGTCTTACAACCTTTAAATTCCTCCTGGAGTTGGGTATTATTACCCTCCAAGCAGATGATAATTTGAGTATCATTCTCCTAGCCATATAATTGAAAACAAAAGGAGGCAATCAAATCTTTCAGGGTAGCCACATATGTATTAAAGAGCATAATTCTGAGTAGACCCTTGTGTAACAGCCCAAGTAATGTCTTTAACAACTGAGCAAAAAGTTGCCATATGGCCTGCCTGCATTCTATTTTCCATTAAGGATTCAAACCATCTAAGTGGCTTGTCTATCAGGCTGACAGTGAATAGTCTTTCCAATAAGATAGCATGAGAAACCATCTCAAAGGCAGCTGACAAGTCAAGGAGTATAGGTGCTGCTGAATTTCTTGCATCCAAATCATGCTTTTGCCATTAGTGGCTGCCGTGAGTACAGTTTCTGTGCTAAAAACAGGATCTAAAAATCCAGATTGGTGCTTATTAAGCACCCCATTTTCCTCACAATAAGAGGCTAACTGTTGATTAACCCAGCTTTTCAGGATTTTTGCAAAAAGCAGGAGAGACATAGGCCTGTTGGAGGAAATACTAGGGTCTAAAGTTTCCTTTTACATAAGTGGAGTAACTAATGCTGATTTACAAAAAGCAGATACCACACCCCTCTTAAGGGAGTTGTTATATATCATAGTTATCCAAGGGAATAGAAAGGAAGCCAGCGCTTTAAAAGTCCTTACTGGATAGTGGTCAAAAGGAGATCCAGACCTTATCACAGAGAGTTTAGATATCACCTCCTCCTCTGTAATAAGTCTACAATGTAATCAGCCATTGAAATTGTAAATACCTTGATCTAGCCTTTTTGCAGATTCCCCTGTTGGCACATGTCAATAAAATAATGGAAATCATAGTCTGAAAAAGGTCAGCCAGTTTTGAGCAAAGCATTCGCTTAGGAGGAGCTTTGGGTGTATGATTCTTACTTTCTACCAAAGAGTTATAAACAGCAAAAACTCTCTTTATTACGATAGTAGCTACCCCTGCATACTTTCAAAAGCGCTTTGCATAGTCTAAGTTCTGATTAATGAGCCTCTCTCCCTGCCTCTGAATAGTCTTGTCTCAAGAGTCTCTCTAGCCTTTTACATTTCGTTCTGGCTTGAGCCAGTTCTTGGGTGTACCAGGGAGCCACCAACGATGGATACTTATTGTAAGTGGCAGCACCTCGCCATGATCCCCGCAATCTAAGAATTATACTGATCAATAGCCTCATCAGTAATGGTGTCTTACTGAATATTCGGTTTGGATGTTCCCCTTAATCTAATATTGTCCAATTTTGGGCAGACACGATAGAGAGTGCTCATGGATGGTTGCAGGACAGGTGTGCCTCCAGCCTTGTACAAGTCAAAAGAAATCATCTTATGGTTGGAGGATAAGACCGCCTCAATGGCTTCCACAGTTATCAGTCCCTCTCTGGCATAAATATTATCCAGTATATGGCCTACCTTGTGGGCAGACCGTTGGACAAACTGTTTCAGCTCCGAAGCCGAGCAGATATTAAATCTGTGAGATATTAATGTCCAAAACATTGTCATAGTGAATGTTTAAACCCCTTAATACCACTAAAAACTCAAGGCCTCATTGTGAGTTTGGTGATTCGACTGTCAGACCGCCAAACTCGCGGGGGGGCAGGCTGTTGTCATACCGGTGACCACACCCCCAGTCGTATTACGATGTTTCCACCGGGCTAACTGGCGGAAACATCATATTACCAAATTTTTGCCAGTTAGCTCGGTGGAAACAGTGCCACAGAATTAGAGAGCCGAGGCCAATGCCATCACACAATAGCACCCTCGGAATGTGCACTGTCTGCGTATCAGACAGTGCACAACCAAAGGTGGTGGCAGGGGGACCCCTGCACTGGCTTTCCATCAGCCTTTCCATGGCAGTTAAACCATGGGCACCGCCGTGGCTGACCAGGACTCCGACCGCCGCCACCCCCTCGGAATCTGAGATCCCAGCAGTGGTGGCGGTCCAACCACCAGGTTTGTAATCTGGCGGTCCAACCACCAGGTTTGTAATCTGGCAGTCGAACCACCAGGAGTGCGGCAGTAGAACTACCACCATGAGTTTGGTGGTCGTAAGACCGACCAGCTCATAATGAGGCCCTCAGACTTTAGAAAAACAGTTGATCCTACCTCTTGAAATGAGCTAATAAAGTTCTTCACAGAAACTTTAATAGGAACTCCACTGAAAATGTTTATGATTTATAGTTAATGATATGGGAAGTGCTTATGCATCTTGCATATGTGGTACCAGCCAGGAGGAGCATGTAAATATCTCTTTACAGATCAAAATGACCCATTCCCCTACCTTGTCTTGCCTGCTAATTTTATGAATAATATATCCAGCTAGTATGGCAAAAGCTATCTTGAGACCAGAGTCTTCCCTAATCCAGGACTTTATGATAAACAGACAGTCCAACATTTTGTCTTCTGACTGCATTAGAACATCTGATGCATGCATTGCCACTGACCATGCATTGATAAGAGCACGTATAAATGTCATACAAAGACTTGATCTCAATTTGCTCCAAAACACAACAGAAAAGACCATGCTGCACTTCGCAGACTGTTCCCTTATCTCTGTGACTGACCCAATTTTGAACCTACTAACACCATCACCTACCACACAAGGATGGAAACATTTTACCGCGGGGTTAAGTTAGTGAAGGACCACAGGAAAAACAGTACTAGGTGTAGAGAACTATACAACAGAAGAAACTCTTGTGTATAATCTTGTTGGTGGTCTTCTGATGCAAATTGGGTGGCATACTGGGCCTAGAGCAGGCACGGACAAGCACAGACAGGTTTGTCTTTGGTGCACCTGTGCATCTTTCCTAATATAGCCCTGCCTACACCTGGTGTCAAGAGTAAGAAAAACACAAGAGCGAAGCAAACCAAAGTGGCTGCTGTAGTGTGAGATACCAGGCAAGAGGTAAAATGACGGTTTCGAGAAAGCAGCGCACCAGCCGAAGAAACCAATACTCCAGCCATAAGTTGCAGTAGAACACTAACTCCCACCTCCACAGACTAAATCAAAGAGGCACTGTAAAACGAATAAACAAAAGGACAAACCCAAGAAGTGCAAAAACGTTAAGAAATGCAATTAAGGCCAAAGTACATACAAATTCATACAGTTGAGTTAGAATTATAGGATTCTGAGTTCCATAGACTACAATGATGGTACAATATGAATTATTAATATGAACCAGTTGTCTAGCGTTCTACTTGAACATTAGCTGTTGTGTGTAACATAAATTATACTTCCATGTCATAGGATTCTCAGTTAAATAGACTAGAATTAGAATTACAGTACATGAGATCAATATGATCTGGCTTATATGTAAATGCAACACAACTTTGAAAACATATGAATGACCATTTTTATTCATCAGTGGCTTGTGCATGTCTCATCCCATCTACCTCTGGCTTTCGAGGTTATTCTTGTTCTGCTCTTTTTCAGGACCTCACAAGGATGGGAAACCGGTTGTCTAGTTGATCCCACATCTAGCAGAACCTCTAGTGCCCACATTGCCTCTGAAGCCGTTGGGAAGCAGATCCATATTTCCTTGATTGTCCTGATCAATTTAGGAACTTGTGAAAATTGACTCAGACCTACACCAAATGTTTCCTGCGACTCTAAAAAGGTAATGCTACTTTCTCCCGGGAAGAGGTCACCTAGGATCTTGCACCTCTTGTCCCTCCACCCTGCCACGGACATGTCCCAGCTAGTCCTCAGAAATGGTTTTAGCCACCAGATTAGCAATGCGTCTAGGAATGGGGCTCTAATGCATAATCACTTTGACTGCTGTCACCCATACCTTAGCCACTTGGCACACTATGTATAGCCATCCCACTTCCTGCTTGTCGCACACCATTAATAAACACTAGGAGTTTTTCTATCCCGTAATCAAAGCTAAAAGTCTTTTTAGGTTTAAATCTCTTTTTTTGGTTTTAAAGAAATATAACAATACAAACATGGACCTCACCTACATCCACTGGCTGCCAAGGTATAATACGAAAGTAAAAAATAGACCAACTAGAGGATGTAGTGGGGAGAGGGGGAGTTTGGGGGGAGCAAGTGAATCCATCCCAATGTTTTGTGGGTGGTGAAAGAAGAGGAGAGAATGAATAGAAAAGGGTGGTGGGGGGCAGGGAACTGCTCAACAGTTCTAGACAATGTGAGGAAGCAATGCCATTAGGTTGCAGGGAGAGCATGGAAGGCTCTAATCTACTCTTTCTCATTCGCTCATTGTCAGTCTCTGTGCTCGTGAGACAAAGTATTTGCAGGTATGCCATGCAGGTGTACCCTGGAAGGGTCATACAGGGAATTATATGCATAGACCCCATAACTTGTCAAATTGTGGAAGTTTATGGTTTAGGACTAATGTCAATTTTTCCATGCCATTAAGTCCCATAGCTTATGCAGCCAGTCAGTATGCGTCGGTGTTGTCTCTGTGCCTCACTTGGACAAAATGACTTGTTTGGCTGCACAGAGCTCTAGGGTTATCTCCTTCCTGTGGCTGAGTGGAAAAGGTAAGGCAGGCCACTAGGGAGCCCCAGCAGGATGTAGCTGGGAAACTTAGGGATATCTGTGTCATACATTTCATTAATGTCGGCTATCACATCTACCTAGTATTGTTGTAGTTTAGGGCAGCGCCAAAGAAGGTGAGTTAGCGTACCTGGGTGGACACAGTTGTGCAAGTAGCAATCAAATCCATTGTGTTTCCATTTAGCCCTCTGATCAGGGTGTAATACCAGTAGAGCATCAGTTTAAGGAGGGTCTCTTTCCCAGGAGCACTGTAGGTGGGTGTGCGAGTCCTGTGTAAAATGTCGGGCCACTCTTTGGAGGTAAAGGTTCGCTTGCACTCCAGTTCCCACCTCTTCTGGGCTGGATAGTAATTAAAAGCTGTTAGGATGTTCACGAAATTATGGATATCAGAAGGAAGGTCGTTATCGTTACGGCAGGTGAGGTGCCACTCCTAGAAAGGTGTGAGAGGTCTGCTGGCATGTGGGTGAACTTAGGGGTGCGTCACCCAGTGTCAGATGCCAACGTAGTGCCAGTACTCATTATCCGGCTCCCTATATTTGTTTTTGATTTGGGGGGATTTCAAAAGGGCGCAGTGATCAAAGCAGTCTCCTCTCCTTTTACAAGTAGTGTCTTCCCATGCAAAGAACACTGTACCCTGTATGTCAGGGAAGATGTAAAGGTTCCCCATAATGGGTCTTTGTGGTGAGATGTGAGTGGAGAGTTTCTTGCCCAATTTAACCCTATCCAATGTCCCTATTGTTGCCCTTACCACTGGAGAGACATACGCCCCAGGTGAACTGTGTTTTTTGAGAAGCCAAAGGATTTTCCATATATGGATCCTGACAATTGCTTGATCAACAAAACACCCAGTGATTTTCCATATGTGTTCTACTCCATTCCACCATATATTGCAGTTGGGCTGCCTGGTAGTAATGGGTTAGGTGGTAAATGCCCAGGCCATTCTCCTCCACACGTAAGTATTTTTCTTTCTTGGCCATGTGTATCCTCTTACCATCCCTGATGTAGGTTTCAATCAGTGTCTGGAGTTTTCCAGTGATGTACGAGAGGGTTGTAATGGGAAGGTTTGCATGATATAGAAAATCTTTGGAAGGAGGGTCACCTTAATTGCTGCCTTCGTGCCCCTCCAAAACCGAATATCGAAGTGGGAAGTCATCGGCAAGGCAGCATTTAGCACTCTGCTATCTTTTCTACTGTGGAATATATTTGAAGGCCTAAATATGGGAATCACTGTGTAGCCCAATTGAACGGGAAGAGACGCTCTAGCTGAAGTTTGTCAGTTTGAGAGAAGTTGAGGTTGGGGGCCTGGGATTTCTGTAGGTAAACCTTGAAGCCAGAAGCTTTGCCAAAGGTCTCAGGTGCTGCAAAAGTGGGGGTATGGAGTTGAGGGTTTGCATGAGTGCAAGCATGACATCGTCCGCGTATACTGTGAGTTTATTTTCCTGATGACCAATGGTGGTCTCTGCAATGAGGGAGTGTTTGCGGATCCATTCAGCAAAGGGTTCCATATAAAGGGCAATTAAGAGTGGGGAAAGGGTCAGCCCTGTCTCGTTCCCCTGGTGACCTGGGAGGATAGCAATGTCAATCAAGTAACCCTTACAGCAGCAGTAGGCTTTGAATGCTAAATGACTTTTTTCATACTTATCTTCCACTGTATGAATGTGTGACAGTATTTCTTGTGGTGATGAACTCACATTGGTCCACAACACTTGGGGCCTGATTTATGAAAAGTTAGTACCGCCTTAGCATCACTTTTTTGATACAAAAGCAGTTCAAACTTACAAAATATAACTATATTTTATAAGTTTGTGCCACTTTTGCGTCAATAAATTATGCTAAAGCAGTGCTAACCTTTCATAAATCAGGCCCTTTTTGTCTACATTAATCTTGGATGGTGGCCTGTAGGAACCTGGTAATGGTTGATCTCCGTTATGTTTTGCAGTCATCACCCTAATTAGTTGCCTAGCCTCACTGTAAATGTCTAAAAAGTGTTCAGGAAGTAATTCTGTATAATCCTGATAGAAATCTGGAGGTAGCCCATTTTCTGCAGGTGCTTTTATCCAGAGCAGCTCCCATATGGCATCCATCATTTTTCTCTATGTATGTCCTTTTAAAAGCTAGCCAACTGATCTGAACTGAGACTTAGGATAGCTATCCTATTTAAAAAGTCCTCAATCAACTCTTCTCAATTTTATTCCGGTTTTTGTATAGCTCCTTCAGATAAGAACAGAGAGTGATTGATCACTACCTGAGTCACAACCGTCGAGACATCCCGCCCTTCTGAAGCCATTATCACTGGGTGGCCTTCCTTACACAATTTTTGCCAGGAGTCTCTCAGTGTGAATTTATGGCGTGCATTGGAGCGCTCTCCTACTGTATGTCTGAGCTCCAGTATCTCTTCAATAACATGCAGGTCTCCCCCTTCTGTCTCTGCGTGAGCACAAAATGTTCCTTCTGGCATTTCAGGTCTCCCTGTAATTGATGTTTCTACCATATATCTTACTGAGGCATTCTCCTTGCAGGTGCAAGTGCTTCCCATTTGTTAGCCCGTGTGTCAGTCATCCCCTAGTTATCCTTCAGGTAACCATCAAATGTGACCTGGATATCCTTCCTAAATACAGTGTCCCACAGAGCTTCCAGATTAAGTCACCTGGTGGGAATACTTGAAATACTACCCCAAACATTCGGAACCAATAAAAACATGTCATCCGAAAGGGACCTACCTAAGTGTTCCACTGACTGTTAGTCCCAAGGGCTTGGAAGACCTGCTGCTATTTAACCTGCAGTATGTTCCTTGTCCAGGTGAATGATACATGAGCTCCCTTTCAGAAGGATGTCATACAGTCCAACCTATTTATCACCTCCCATAAAGACCCCACCATTCCTTGTTGTATCTAGTCTTTAAGAGGTAGCCTATCTAGCTCCCCATCTACAAACAATTGGAATCCTATGCCTCTTTAAAAGGGATACCTATATATACTGTAAGGACCTCCAGCACCCCCAGAAGAAGGTCTTATCATCAGTAGATGGTGCATATACCCTGACCAGGCAACCCTCCACCCAGGTCAAAGGTCTATACAACAGGACATTCCTGCCTCCACATCTGTACACGAAGCACAGTGGAATGGTACCCTAAATGGTACCCATATTGACACTGTCTTTGCGTAGGTCGAATATGTAGAGGAGTAGATTTGCCCCCTCCTTTATTTCTGCAATTTATCCCCTTCTGCATCCGCAATTCCATTCCCACTCTGTAGCGCTGGAGGTAGGTGTGCACCATATTTCTTTCAGTGTAGTCGTGTACATCTCACACATTCTGTAACATCATCTCAACATTTCCTGCTTCTTCAACAGGTCTGTATATTCAGTATGCCCTCTCTTAGGGCCTGCTGTTCTGGGTTGCCACCAATGTACCCCTCACCATAGTCTTCTCTATCACTACCTGCATTTTCCACATGTTACCAAACTGCTCATTTCTATATTGCTACCCTATTGTCTAAAACTCACAGAAGAACAGTCACAACAATAACTGCCCCCTACCCCGGTAAACAAACTGACAAGTAGATAGGTCTTCGATGTTTCCCCCTTACAAACCGTTGGTGTGGTGTCTTTCTCACTCTGTATTTCATACAACTATCCCTCAAATGGTGTAATTACTAAACTCCTAATCCATATGGCTATACCTGCTGAAAGAGGGGTCTCTTAATCTCCACACCCGTGTGTTTAATAGGGTTTAGTTGTAGCCGTGAGAGGTCTTCCTCCCCAGCCTCCCTACCCTAAATGCTCTTAGCTATCTGCACCGTCAGCATAGTTCAACTCACCCAATTTAATTTGGTCTCTGACAGTGGTCTGATGTCATATGATTGTGGAGTCTCCAGCCACCAGTCTGTCAATGTTCCTGTTTCCATTATCACTCTATAACTGTCACAGCGCTATACATCATGGAAAATATGTTCCTCTTTCCCACCAATGCGTAAAACTGATGCTGAAGAATGTCTGGTAGTTTTGACCCACATGTTCCCATATTGCGATCATCCATACGTGGCATTCCTTTCTTCTATGTTTGGTGTTCAACTTTCCGATTCCCAGAGTCTGCCAACATGAGGCCATCCTCTCTCCTCTCTTCTGGAATGCACTGCTATGTGGTCTCCAGCAGAGCTGGTTTTATATTCCAGTCTGCCCTTAGTGCTTCATCCTGCTGTACAACTATTCGGGGACTCAATAAATCTGTAGTTCTACCCTATCTCCTTCTCTCTGCAGATCCATTTTGTCTATTTCAGTCCTCACTCCTCATTTCTATGTCAGCTATCTTTCACGACCTGTTTGGTATTTTCCTCTCTCGAGCCATTCTCATAGCTCCTCTGAGGTCATGAAGAAGTGGGTCTTTCTCATTTACTACTTGCAACTTTTCAGAGAACAGTAGCATGTATTTAATAGTCATCTTTCTTAGCTTCTGTATCAGTAGTTATGAATGATTTTCTTTTGGCTTGCGTCTTCCTTGTGTAGTCCTGAAAAAATGCCCCCCCCCATATCCAGGGTCTCCTTGTCTACTGACTCATTGCAAAATACAGTCTCTGTCTCAATGAGTATTTATGCAATTAAGGCTCTTGGTGGTGGCCATCATGGTGCTTCAGGGGGAAATGAATTATTGGGCCCTTTCTATAAATAAGATTGACAATAGCTCCTTAGGGCCCCTCACCTCTTAGAGTAATTTTTCCAGGAGATATTTTGGGGTGTCAAATTCAGCCTGCTCTGGAAACCATATAAAATAAAGGTTGCTTCTGCAGGATCTACCCTCCACATCTCCCAATCACTTATCAAAATGTTTTCTTTGCTCTGTAAGAGCACAGGCTGCATTTTGAAGTACTTCCATTTCCTTGGTTAAGTTGTCGACATTCTTCTCCGTCTCTAGGGAGCACTCTGCTGCCACAATCACTGACTTTCAGGTAGCTAGAGGCAGCAGAGTGAGTATATAGTGATGTGAGGAGCTCTTGGACCCGTGTTGGTTCCCCCCATTTAGTTTCATTTAGCTTCATTTTACATTTTATATCTTATTTGTTTTAGTGAGACTGCTTTTAGTAATGACTTTTTACACATTTTATCAGCTACTTTTTACTCTAGGAAATCTAGCAAACATTCTACTTGCTTAGTTAGCCTTTGCATGACATGTAATCAGTACTTTTTGTTCAAGGCTAAGGAACACTGTACACAATATGCTAGTTTGTTTTGCCCGTTCAGGCTTCTAACATCTAGACCCAGCATTACATCAAGGCTGTGCTTTCAATACAGTATGATTTCATTATATAACTGATATAATGACTCAGATGGGGGGGGAGGGAATTATTGCCACGACTATCCTGGGACAAATGCTATTTGACATGTTTTGCTGGTGCTAATCTACCAGCCCTGAAAGATTGTCATCTCTACTGCAGGTCGACTCCTGATACTATCCTCAGGTATGGGCTGGGGCTAACGCCTTAGAAAGGGCCAGGCAGAAGGGTTCACCTGCTATGCTCTCAAGTATAGTTTTAGGGGTAGGAAGGAATTTCTAGAACCTATAGAACACCTAGAACTATATTCATCATGGTTGGATTGTTCATCCTCTTTACCATGTTTATAATGCTGATTACCTTGCTATGTTTCATCTGCCTAATTAGCACAGCTCATTTGCTTTATGCCAGATTATGTTTGTTTCAATAAAGGTATTGAAAACATATATTGTATCTCTTTTGTCTTGCCTTGACATGCATAAGGAATACAACAAAAGGGTAAACTCTGTTTCCACGATTTCCCTAGGGAGTCAGTGTCATGTTGCCACAATCATCTTCCACGTGGTTGGTTTGGGGTTCAGGTGAGGCACTGTGAGTTAGCCAAGAATTGGGCCAACAGTTTCTGACGGTGTGGACAGACTCAGTCTCCCACACTCTGAAGTACTGTTGTCCTAATATGTAGTCCTATTACCATAGTAGGAACCGTGTAACAATGGTAGGGTTCTGTACATTCAGCCCCTCTCACTAGTTGGTACACTGTGTTTATGTGATTTGTTGTCCTGACTTGTCTGAGTGGTGTTGAATTCCACCCTACCAAAACAGAAAAGGGATGGGAGGCAGATGTCCCAACAACTCTTCTTCGCATGACAGCCTCCTATATGTTATGAGCCTTCACCTCCCCTTCGCCGGGGCACCGGCCCCCACCCATGCTCTTGGTCGTCCCTCTTCACTCAACTCCAACAGCAACTCCTATTCCTTTCATGGGGCCCTTTAGCCTTGGATCTTAATTTGCTTCTTCTGGCTCAATTCTCTGTGTGCGTTACTGTTTGACTGCATTTTATTTAGGCTGGAAGGGCCGCACCTGGCTGTTGGGGAAGAACTTTAGGATTGCCCTTGTACCTTGGTCCCTGAGAAAGTTGAATGGGTCTAGCAGTGGGGATATCGGGATGGCTTCATTCTCGTCCCACCAGTGTCAAGCCCTAGACTGCCTCAAGCCTTTTTCTTCTAGTGTTTCTACTAGGCTGTCTGCAGCTAGAGCCAGGCAGACTCCTAAATAGCAACAACAAAACTTTTCTATACTCACAAAGATCCATAATTAAAACAAAGAGTACAATTAGTAAACTCTCAAGGGCATAGTAATACTGTGATAAAAAATGTTGTAACATCTTGCAGATGACAAAAGGAAAATTACTTTATTATATTTAATGTATTTTATACTCATATATACATATTATATCATAATCACCCCATCACCAGAGACCATTTCCAAAGTCCAGTAGATCCATCTCATATTAAGAATAAGGATCCCTGTTGTATAGCAAAAGTCCTAGTCCTACTAAAGGAGAAAATAACACAGATTTAGTTCCAATTTTGTAGTCCAACAACCGTGGAGGTTAAAAACATTGAAGTACATTTTGGTGGAAGGCCACTGGTAGGAAATCAACCTTCTTCAGGACCATCACTTGAGTGTTGATCTCAAGTTCTTCAATCTGATAGAACAATAAATGGGTCTGAATGCAAAAAATTGACAAAACAAACAAACAACAAATCCATATCATATGTGAGTCATATCTTACACCAAATTGACCATCTATATATTTGATTTTATTCATCTGTTGCTACAACACTTCATGAAGCTGTGAGCTCTTTCTATCGCATGTCTCTGGCACTTCACCTGGGCAGCTCTAATTGCAGGCTGCCTCCTCTCTTTTCCTCATATTTACTCGGGCCACCACAAGTTCGTCCAGCCTCTGATTTCATCAACATAAGCAACAGCATAGACCTCTCTGCCAATGCCCGCTGTCAATGTGTGGCAGTCACCATTTCAATGTAAGGGTCCAGTGACGGACCTCATCATTAAGAGTGTCACTGGTAGCTAGTCTGCCATCAGCTTTACTCTCGTTTTCAGCATCTTGGGGCACAGTTTGCTACACAGGGATCAAGGGATGCCTCTGGACATTAAAGGGGCTTCAGGAGCCTCTAATTAAAGCATGTTGTCTGTCATCTTACTTGGCCATGACCCCATGTCTTATTTATAAAAGATGAAGCGATATGTTAGACTCTAGCATATCACTTTCTCTTTTTTGCTCCTAATACATGCACTTTTTTTGTCAGTGGATACCATTGCCTCATCTGAGGCCACCAATCCTACATACTAGATTTTGTTTGCTGTTTTTGCCCTCCCAATACAAATCAATCAAGGATACTAACTTAATTTTTAGCCTTCAATTTATAATTCCTTCATATTTACAAAGCATTTTAACACTTTCAAAATTACATTTTGCTTTTTATGTATACATACATTAACCTGGTAATGTTGTTAAATTTACTAGACTGGTATGAGTCGCAATGGGACTGCAGACCCCTAGTTAAGAACCACTGTTTTAAATAATTGGCAATTCTAAGTGAGATTGCCCTGGTGAAGCTATCACACAATATGTGTTGGCATCTCCATGGATAGTTGTAAACAAATACGGGTCAACGAAATAAGATTGAAAGAGATGTCTTAATGAGGAATCAATGTAAAATGATTGGATTTCAAAATGATAGAACATCAGTATTAAATTCGTACAATGGCCTACATGGTCCCTGGGCGCCGGATCCGCCGATGTGAGTGATGGCGGAACGCACCTTGGTAGACTGCTCGTAGGGACTGCACCCCCTCTACAAGAGTGGTGCAACTATACTGGGCCCCATACGCCGATGCTACAAGCAATGACAAAATCTGACAGTAGGTCCTCGGGCTCTTCGCGGGGACCCTTTCCTTCATGAACAAGCGCTGTTGTGGAGTAACTCTGTATAGGTGGTGAGATGCTGAAGTGAGAGGTATGGCGATCTGCGGGAATCCACACCCTCCAACATGTACCCAAGCAAGGTGCCCTCAAAAACTTTGTGGTGTGCTGCGAGGGTTCAGTCTCCCACCCCATCAATCCTGGCACTATTTACTGCTGCGGCATTCCCTCACCAAATGTCTAGGTGCAAGACCTTGAGCCCTCCAACCCTCACCTATAGTTTCCTATCTCAGGGCGTGGGGTCGCTTCTGAGGGGTCATGTCTGGCTTGTATAGCCTCTTGAGATGTCATCTGTTCTTCCTACCCTTCCTGAATAGTCTCTGTACCAAATGGCTAGCTGTATTGCAGGTAGAATATGAGACAGAGGATGGGGCAGAACTTCTGGAGGTGCTGGACCGTGGGGCCCAGGAGGAATGGTTGAAGTTCTGCCTTTTTAAGTCACTACATGACTGGCACTGGACCACTGTGAAACTACGAGTGGTGGGCCTACTACCCCATGCAAATTGCTGGCACTGCACAAGTGACTACTGCGCCCTGATTCATATTATCTGGGACTGTCCCTCAGTCTAACCCTTCTGGGAGGTGGTAGGCATCACCCTGAGTGAGACCCTGCCAGTCACGACACCCCTGCACTTTGATCTTTTTTGCATGACCTTGCAGACTCCCCGGATATTTCACACCTCCAGGGCCGCCTACTACAAACAGCACTTGCCACAGCAAAAACTTGCATTCTCTGTCACTGGCACTCCCCTATCTCCCTCATGACAAGTGGCTCTCGGCTGTGAACCAGACGGCCTCATTCGATCGGGTATTTACAATCTACAGGACCAAATGGAGACCTGCCTCTTCAGCTGAGCACCTTTTCTTCAGGAAAGCAGCCACTAGCTGTTAGGTATGTACATTCTGGGTCTCCTTTTGGGGGGGGCTAGATCCTATGGAGTCGACTGTCCTTGAACTTGCAACCCAGAACTGGTCATAGCCCATGGGGATGCTCACCCACTTTCGCTTTCACTACCTCCCCCTCTGCTACCCGCTTCTCTACTCCCTTCCATCTCCTTTACTCAGTATTGCATCTATCCCCCCCAGCCCAGGCGTACTTGTGAGTGTGGGCTCCCTACTCCCCTTCTGGCCTCTCCTTCTCATGTTGTGTTCTCTCGACTGCTACCACCCTCCATACTGAACATCATATGTTTCATTGCGGACCCTGGCATCCTTCCTGACACTGCTCCTACTGGACTCTGGGTCTCCCAGCTTTGCTTGGCTGCTGCATGATATCAAGTAATGTGTTTATTTTATTTTGCAGTGTATGATTGCTTCCTGTACCAAGTACCATGATCTCTACCTCATCTCTTTGCTTTGTTTTGATCCTTGAAAAAATTATTGTGAAACAAAAATACATTGATGCACCACTGTCAATCAAATATATTGAGCCAAATAAGTTAGATGGTTGATAAAATACAGATACTTTTAGCGGGGAATAGGTTATTAGTCCACTCAGGATATTGTGGCATCGATTAGTACATTTTGTGGCACAAAAATGGAAATGTTGCTGCAATTCTAGCATCACGTCATTTTACGAAAATTCTTTCATCTATCATACTTTTAGCTCAAAACACAGGGGACATATTTTTGTGGTCTATCAAAACATCAATCTCTATATTTAAAGCATTTGTGCAGCCATATCTTTAGCGTTTTGACCAAATTGTTTAAGCAGCCCAAATCTAGTCCAACACCCTGCTTCTGATTGTAGTGTAAAAACAATCATGCATAGATGGATGGCTCTCTGAGGGAATGGTATCTGCCTGGCAAAATAATTTTATAGATGCTACGGGTCCTCTCAGCATCTGCAGAACTAGTTACACAGTCCTTGTACACAGCTGCTACCTGAGAAAGAACTTGTATGCAGTCAGCCATCCCACACCAAACAATATCAGTGTCAATCACCGCCTGAAATTGATACCTCCTGCTTCTAGGCCTACATGATCATAAACCTCTCTCAGATCAGGAATCACTGATTACATACCCTTGTCCTGGGTTAGGATACAAAGTCGTGAACAGGTAGACTTACTTTAAGAATTCAGTGCCTGAGTTGGCCATCACCCATGTACTTGTCCACCTTTCCCAGAGCTGTTTCGAGTGCTTCAGTGAGCTGTGCTGTTATCTGTTTTTTCTGAATGAGAGTCAATTTCGCCTCTACAGTAGTGTCAAAGAATGGCTGCAGTAATTCTAGAGTGAGTACTGGTATTTGGCCCTGTAATAGGTCTATCAGACTTAAAATGCTATGACATCTGTAGGTCACAATGTCCATTTGACCTTAAATGCAGTTCTTCTTGTCGCTGTTAAGAATCCTCAGCAGGTTTTCAAGTAAATCTGCAGGAGGCTTGCTGAGTTCCATCTCTTACTCACCAAATCCAGCATAGGTGTTGATGTGCTTGCAGTGATACTGGACAGTACCAAACCATGGATTCCAAAGGTCATTGCAAGGGTCTGGAGGCATTTGTAGTTTAATTCCCTGGGACTCCTCATGGTATCACAGGTATTTTCACAAACTGCTATCAACCACATAGATTTGTGAGAAGTAGAGCAGAGTAAAACATTCAACTTTTCAAAGTCTACTGGGAGGACTCCCCAACGAGGTTCATGATGTACGCTAAGCAGGTGATGTGTATTGAGTTGGTAAACAGATGTTTCACTGCAGTGTTATATACCTTGAGCATGTACACAGCATTGTCTGTGTTAAAGGAAATAACATTTTGAATGGCAATGTGGTAATCTGTGAGAATTCTCTCAACTGCTTGTTCCCAAGCTTGTACTGTAGGAGGAACACTGTGTCTGCTATGTGGGTTTGGACTCGATGACCACCCTCTTATGAGACTACTGCACTTAACACATTCAGTCAGAACATCCCACAACATCAGGTGTTTCATCAAATATGGCAAATATGACACTGATCTTTCAATCTTGCAGTGGCATTTTTAAGTCATCCTAGGCTCCTTAAATATCTTTCTAGGAGAGAGCGTTCTTGAAGCTAATGACTTCTGGGAATTGCTCCACCATTTTGTAATCACTCATGTAGGCATCTGCGGAACACAGAGTGGCCACTTTTGCTCAGTGGCATGTTCAGTGCTGTACAGATGTTGACCAACTGACTTATTTCATGGTTTGATGCACTGTCAACTGTACACTTTGTGAAAAGCAAGTTCACGGTCATCTAACCAGAATGTTTTGGAAAAGAGTGGCGGTCCACAGCATCAGCACAGTGCTTTATTTACGTTTCGACTCACATAAGCATATCCACCATATGCTTTCGAACATGGTCCACCACCACACTGTATAAAGAACAAAACATCACTCCGCTATGTGCATGCATTAGTTCGTTGTACTCTCTGGCTCGGTCTGCTACTGCTATATGGGTAGGCAAATGTTATTGATTCTTTTTGATAATCAACTTTGAGTGCTTTAAGACTTACAAACAACAAAAAGCAGCAAGACACATACACCAGACAAGGGCCTCTGGCCCATGGGGGCTTCCTGAGATCGTAGATGTGGAGGCTGTGGTACTTCCCCCATTTACCACACAATTCATTCATGCTTTCAGGGGCAGCCTCTAGCAAGATAAATGGGTTCCTCCACTTTAGTGCACCAGTCCATTCCCATTTGCCACTTTGCCACCATGAGTCTTTCAATTTCTACTTCAAGGCAATGTCCCTCTTGGTGATCACTGTGGTCATGCCGATCAGGTAGTGGTCACCTCTGCTATCCCCCAACTCACCTAGCACCCAAAATAGGGCTTGCTTGGGTGACAAGCCTAGTGGGTATGCTAGAACATTGGTGAGCAGTGTTTATTTGTCTCTAGTAATGAATGACTGGGGGCATTGCCAGGTCATATAGGGGAGGTCAGAGCTGGTGCAGCGGAAGCAAGTCAGGTGCAGGAGTTTGCCTGCTCGCCACACTTTTTGTGGGGTGAAGTACATTGCATGTGTATAGTGTAATTTAAATGAGATGGCTATTTCACGGGAGCCATGTGTAACAGGAACCAATTAAGATCATCAATGTTGCCAATGCAAATTTCAAAGCTGCAAATCTGTTAGGAACATTGTTGATTAGAGTTTGATATATTTGGGATATCCCTCCTTTCCACAGGTCACCCATGAGCAACTTAGCTTCGAATGGTTTCATCTTCAGATTGGCCAGAATGGCCTTGTATGAGGCCAAAGTGTGCCTCTGTGGCAGATACTTGTGGAATTGTGTTTTGGAGAGCTCATAGTAAGAGTGGAGTTCTTTCAAAGAATGGATGTCATCACCCTGCGAGATGTGCTCAAGCGTCGTAATCCCTATTCAATCTCATTTGTGGAGGCCACTTAATTGTGCGGTGTGGTGAAGCAGTCTGCCATGCGACAACAGGGTTTGTAGTGTTAGTTTATGGTCGCAGCCTATAGCGCCATCCTCCAACTACGAAAAACCACATAATAGGCTCCAGAAGTCACCATGGGAGGAGATATCAGTACAGCAGGCCCATAACTTTGTCTAATCTCAGGAGTGTGAACTCACCCTGGTATGATGGAATGTCTCACCCCCTATTCAGCCAGCTAAGAGCCGAGAGGCCCAGTAGTAAAAACTATGGTCAGCCGCTTTCAAACCCCCATCGTATGTCACCCACGCAATATGCAGCAGCCTATTTGCCCATAGGAACACTCGAAAATGAGTGCCAAGGGTGTGAAACCAGTGGGCAGGATTTATTAATGGGAAATTCTGAAGGATGGAGAGGTATCAAGGTAGGATCTTCATTTTAAATACAGTTATACACCCCAGTACATTAAGTGAAGTAATGCCCAACGCTACAGGTCTGCTTTCACTGTTGAAAGTAGGGGTGTCATATTAAAGCTCCAGGTCAGGTTGGCCATGTGGGAGATGTATGTCCCCAGATATTTAAAGCTAAGCCACTGGATAAGTATGGAATCTTACCATTTGGTAGTTGGGGCAACACCCTGAAGGGGGATCAGCAGGGATTTACTCCTGTTTACCTTAAGGTCAGACACCTCTGCATAGAGATCCAATATCTGGAGGCAGTGGTGGCCCGAGGATTGGGGATTGGATAAAAATGGAGGACATTGTCAGTATAAAATGATCTACGGTCCGCAGTACCTTCATTCCACCTCCATCCCTGCAGTTGGGCATCACATTGTATAAGTCTAGCCAGAGGATTTATAACCAGAATAAACAACAGCAGAGATAGGTGCAGCCTTGCCTAGTGGCCCTGAGAGTAGGGAAGGGGTCGGACAGCACCCCACTGACCAGGGCCTGGGCCTGAAAGTATAGTAGGCCAATATATGTTTGCGTCTTGGAAACCAAACCCATCCTCACCACAACCCCTTTCACGAAGTCCCAGTCAACTGAGTCAAAGGCATTTTCGAAGTCCAAGAGAAGTAGGGCACAAAGGTCCCTCAACTCCTGGAGGCGTGTCAGTGCCACCTGCACTCGTCGGATAGAATGGTGGGTGCAATACCGGGACAAGAACCCACTTTGATCTGGGTGGACCAGAGTGGGCAGGACTTGCTCTATTCTTTTGGTCAAGATGTTTGCAAATATTTTGACTTTGGTATTGATGAGGGATATCAATTTAGCCTGATCACGGGAGGACAACTATTGTGACCATATACAGTTCTAGGGCAAGTGGCCTCTACCTGCTGCCTCCCTATGTAAGTTCAGAAAGTGAGGGATCAGAAGATCCCGGAATGCACAGTGGTACTCCAGCTGGAACCCATCTGGTCTCGGTGTCTTGTCAGAGTGCATCCCCTGTAAATCCTCATTGATCTTTTCAACAGAAACAGGGGTCTCTAAGTCTAGTCCTTCAGCTGGTGAGAACATCTGAAGTGGAATGTCGTTCAACAGAGGACGGTGTTGTTTGGCCAGCCGGCATGGGTGGTAAGCGTAAAGTGCTCTGTTATAGGCTGCAAATGTCACAGCAACATCTACAGATGTATTCTTTAAGGAGCCTTTGTGATTCAGGAGCTCAGGAACTATCCAGAGGAGATATCCCTAGTGGCTAGCCAGTCCAATAGTTGCCCGGATTTATTTCCATGCACATATACCTGTTGTGTCGAGACCCTCCAACATTGTTTGGCCTATTCCAAAGCGATTTGCTGGAGCAACGTACTGGGCAGTTTCAGTTGAAGATATACTCCATTAAAGCCCTGTTTAAGGTGAGGCCTTTACAGGCAAAAGATAAGGGATTCCAATTTTGTCATATCATGTGCTTTGGCTTTTTCTCAGCATTGAACAAAGCCCTTGGCCAGGCCTCCGATCATGGGCTTGCCAGCCACCTATAACATGCCAGGTGAGGACACAGAGCCTTCATTAGTTTCAAAGTAGGCTTGAAGTTTGGTGACTAGGAAATTTATACAACTATCAGGTCCCAGGCGTTGAGCTGTCAGCACCATCTTCTGGTGGCATCCTCTCCCCCAGTGGATCATGACCAGAAAGTGTTCAGAGATGCCCCTAGGAAGCATATTAAAATGGGCCTGTGTCAGATGCATGCGTGGCATCCAGTGCTTTGTGTCTCAACCTGATTAAAAACAAAAATAGGCAACCAAGAAATAACATACAACATACAAAAACATCCCTCCCAACCCCCCTCTCCATATATCCTTCATGGAAGCATCTATAGCCATGAACATCCCTGAAGCAAAACTTTTACACTGCTAGTGTTCGGGGTGTAGAGGTAGACCTTCCCCTGAACGAGGATAACTGCTGCATTATGTCAATCCAGTTTTGCATTGTGTGTCCTGTGGAGGTAGAAAATGTCAGTTTTACCTCCAAGCAAGGCAGTCCAGTACCTACCCCCCACTGCCCTAACTCCCTCGGATGATCCCCAAACCTCAATATCTGCATAGGGGCTCCTCCATCAGCCCCGTTCACTCCCTGTTTAGTGGTTTTGGCCATGTACTACATAGATGTGTCCACCTTCAGAGCCAGAGATGTGAATATCAGTTTTCCCTGTGAGCCTGAGAGGTCGGGGGAATCTCCTTTGTGGCCCCGGTCTCTTCTGGAGATCAACCTCTAGCTCTGCATTTTACAGTGGAAGAACAGGGCATGGTTTATGGCTCCTGGGATTTGCGACTAGAGTTGCCAGCTCAGTTCAAGGTGGGGCCTCTCTGTTGCCCACTGCCATGCTGCCTCTGGAGTTTCAAAGAAGTGGGTGTGGCCATTGTAGATTACTTTGAGTGTCGCGGGGAACATGAGCATGTATGTGAGGTTCATAGCCCAGAGTTTCCGCTTTACCTCCTCAAAGGATTTCCTCTTTTGTTGGGTTGCTCGAGTATAGTCAGGGAAGATCATTATGCAGGAGGCATGATGAAATAGGTCCTCTTCTTGGGAGCCTCTCGCAGGATAGCATCCAGGCCCAGTAGTTAAGTATCAGGGCAATCAGTGGGCATGGAGTTTGCCCTGGGTGGGGAGGCACTTAGCAAGAGATCTGTGTGCCCTTCTAATTACAAGCCACTGCAACAGTGTTTTTCTTGGCATCAAGGACTGTAACTAGTTTTCCAAAAATGTAGTGGGGTTCTGTAGATTTGGCATCCTCCAGGAACCCAATAAAACAGAGGTTATTCCCTCTTGATCTATTTTCAGCATCTTCAGCTTGGTATCGCAGGCTGTCTGTGTGGAAAGTGCAGTCACCCCCCCATACAGCATCAGATGGGGTTGATGAGAGAAAGGCGGCCTTGACAGTAGAGTTTGCAGCTGGCTGTAGTCGTGTCTGGCCTGCTTGCTCCTTCAAGTGGTGGGGGACAGCACGAGCAGCCAGAGGCCTGCAGGATTTGGGTCTGGGGTGGTCAGAGCTGGGGCCGTATCTCTTCTAGACGGGTAGCCTCAAGGAGTCCATCAAAAAGGGGTGGTCACCAACATAAGCAACTGTGCAGCAGGCAGGAGGGGCCGGCACCAGTCAAGGCAGGTGCAGGGGATACAAGCACAGTGTCTCAGCGAGGTGCGGAAGGCTCAGCTAGGATGCTGGCCACCCACGAGTACCCCAACCGTCCCCTCTGCTGGGGTATGGATTTCAGCCAAAAGATCCCCAGCACATGGCAGGCGATGGCGTGTGTTTCAGCACCACCGCTTATCACACTACAGGAGATTTACAGATGGTGTTCTTGCGACAGGGTGATCGCATTAGGTAGATGGCACTTCCTCCACTGCCATTTGGGGGATGGGGCATCGGTAGTACCAGAGCTGCATTCAAGCTTTCCCTCAGCCCCGCGCCATGGTTAGGCAACCCATTCCACAGCAATGACCGCACCACGTCCAGTCTGCTATACCTCGTTCAGGAGTGCTGGTGCAGCAGCCCAGGATCTGCCACCTGTCCGGGCGCCATGTTGCAAGTGGCCCGTCCCAATCAGCAAGACATGGCAAAAGTCCCCCTCTGTCCCAAGGAGCCGGAGGCACAAAGGGCCCTGATCACTGCCCCCTGCAGGGTACAGGCACAGATCAAGAGGACAATGAAGGCAGTTTGCAGGCCAGATGACTACAGATGGAGATGGAGGTGGAGCTGCCATCTTCGTCAGTCAAGCCATACCCCATGTTATTGATTCTTTATGATTTTCACAGGCTACTTGACCTTCTCCATCTTGCCTGTGGTCACAGTCTGCTTCCTGGGAAGCCTGGAGTTCTTCAGCCAAATGGCACATTTGTCAGATCCATCTCATAAATTTTGAGTCTTCTGTAGAAGTGTGGTGCATTATCACTTGACTGGCCTGCAAATATATTGAGCGTTATGTCAGGTGCTCCAATGAAAGAAAAAAGTCACCACAATCAAAGAAAAAAAAGGAAAGTCCAAATCTTTAAGAAAAACACAATTTCAAAACACACAAATGTCTTTCTAATGCACTTGCAATAAAAACATGAAACAGTTTGAAACAAAATTGCAATGGAAAATAGAAGTCTTTTCGAATGGAATTGAGCAAATATAGATGAAAAACAAAAGTCAACAACATGAAAAGGGAAACCCTGAACACTTTTGAAGTGAAAGTGTGGTCACAGAGTTTAAATAGAAGAAAGAATTACTTGACAGTTAGTTGGTGCACTTGTCCATTCTCCATATACAAGTGTAACTCCTCTGTGATGTGTTGTGGTGTACTGTGATAGTGCTGGTCTGCAAATATATTGACTGTTACTTCTCACACTTCAAAAGAGGAAAAAAACACGAGCTGGAAAAGAAAGGTTCAAAATGCACCAAAGTGAGCTTTAAATTACTTGCAATTAAAAAAATGATGATACAGTTTCAAACAAAATTTCAATAGAAAATGAAGGCCCTTATTATAACATTAGCTGTATATACCGCCTACCGCCGTGGCGACAGCTGCCAAAAGACCGCTGCCGTGGCTACCAGCCGTCAGGTGGATTATTACCACAGCCAGATTTCCACCAGAAGGATGGAAGTAATCCTGCTGTAGTCATGCCGGCTGATGGCGCTAAGGTGGCGCTGTTGCCAGCAGCAACGTCACGGCAGTAGACTGGCGCAAACCATATCATGACCCATTATACGGCCTGGTGGTATTCTGCTGGTGGACGCTGCTGCTGGCAACAGCGCCCTGTCCCGTCTCCTGCCAGAGGACCCCCTCACATCAGGTAAGTTGGGTGCTCCGACAGGGAAGGGGGGTGTTGTGTGTGTGTGGGGTGTGTGTATGTCTGTGTGTGCGTGTATGCGGGTGTGTGATGCATGTTGTCTATGTGTGCGTGTATGGATGTGTGAGTGCGTGTATGTTGTGTTGTGTGCATGTATGTATGTCAGTGTGTGTGGATGTGTGTGTGAATGGATGTATGCATGCGTATGACTGTGTGTATGTGTGTGTTCGTTGGGGAGTGAAGGTGCATGTATGTCGTGGGGGGGTCTGGAGAGGGAGGGGGGTTAGGGTGGAAACCAGGGGAGGGGAAGGGAGCGGGGAAGACTCCTATCAGTGACAGGAAGGAATTCTCTGTCACTGATAGTGCCTACCCCCATGGTTTTCAAGGTGGAAAGGAAGCCATGAAAACCATGGCGGTAGGCAGGGTCATAATCCCGCGGGCGGGCTTGTGATGGCCGTCTGGCTGGAGACTGAAGTGTCCAGCCCGGCGGTCGGTACTGCTGTGGCGGACGGTGTGGTACATTGGCGGTTTGGTTTGGCGTTTTGATTTTGGCTTCATATGGGGAAAAGTACCACCAGCCTGTTGGCAGTACTTTTCTCCATTTTATCGCCGTCCACCAGGGTCATAATGACCCCCTAAATCTTTTCAGACAGAGTTGTGAACCCAGTTTGGAAACAGGAACAGTTAGCTACAAAGAAAGATAAACTTGAAACAAAGGTACACAAGTGGAGTTTAGGTGCTGGAACACTTGCACAAGTTGTGCACAGTCAGGTGGCACCCTTGTTGGGTCCCTTTAGGCACATTTGAGACGATTCCATTGAGATAACTTTGGGGAGCTGGTACACTGTTGCTGGGCTGGCCGGTATATAATATACTCAGAATTACTTCACATACCCCTAAGGATAAAGCGGGTGGGTATTTGGGGGAACAAAGTAATTTGAGGGGAAAAAATAAGGTCGGGTAATAAACTTTGAGGGAAGCCATGATTTCAAAATTGAAAGTCTGCTCCAAAGTACATGGGTACATGGGGTTGCCCTTTTGGTGATTTCATGTGACTTCTGAAACAGGCATGTGGTAACATGACTGTCCACACTGACACAAAGAATATACTTAGTGATTTTAATTCAATATATGAGGCGGTATATTAGATTGTAGCTGGCTAGTTTTGCTCTTATTACGATAATACTGTCACAGTTGTATATGATATTCTAACAGGCGTTATCACGCGATTTTGATGATACAGCCATAATTTAGGAATTGTACAACTGCGATTCTGCAAAATGTCTATGGTTTCATTGTAATATGGATTGGCAGATGTGATAATCTGACAGGTACCATCCTGTAATTCTTTAGCACGATCAATAATCACTGAGGTATTTATTGTTACATTCTATCTCGGTTTATTACACAATCTTATGGTGTAGTTTGAAATTATGGAATTTTACAGATTACGACCCAGTAGTGTGGGCAATTTGGTGGGCCAGTAATTTTTGTAAATATGGTATTTACATGAAGTCAAACAATCGGAGTGTAGTAAATTTTTTCTGTTAGTGTTCAGCTATAAACGGGTCAGACGTGGCACCCAATTTATACACTGATATAGCGTCATGCAATTTTGATGGTAAAGTTAATATTTCGAGTCATACAAATTGTGACCCCGTTTTGATTTTGATCGGTATGTGACATTCTAATAGATGTTGTCTCACAATCTTAGTAACATAGAGATAGTTTATTGAGTGACACACAAATGCGAAACCCAGAAGTGTGAGCAGTCTGATTGGATTTTCACATTCTTTCAGTATGACGGCCATTTGCAGCCAAGGATGAGAGTGTAGTCCACTTTCTCTATTAGGGCCAGATGTAGCAAGGCTTTTGCGCCTCGCAAAACGGTGAAAAACGCTGTTTGCGAGGCGCAAAAGCCTCTACGCGATGCAGAAACGCATTTTGCGAGTCGGAACCGACTCGCAAAATGCGTTTCCGACTCGCAAATAGGAAGGGGTGTTCCCTTCCTATTTGCGACTCGCACCGCAATGTAAGTTGATTTGCGACTGCGAAAGCGGTCGCAAATCAACTCGCAGTTACCATCCACTTGAAGTGGATGGTAACTCATTCGCAAACGGGAAGGGGTCCCCAGGGGACCCCTTCCACTTTGTGAATGATCACAAAAATATTTTTTCAGAGCCAGCTCTGCAAAAAACCGAAACAAAAGTTTTTTGTTTTTTTTTTCTAAGTGCAGCTCGTTTTCCTTTAAGGGAAACGGGCTGCAGATAGAAAAACAAAAACTGCTTTATTGCAAAAGCCGTCACGGACATGGAGGTCTGCTGTCTCCAGCAGGCCACCATCCCCGTGAGTGCCCAGACTCGCAATGGGGTCGCAAACTGCGACCCACCTCATTAATATTAATGAGGTGGGTCTTTGCGACCCCATTGCGAGTCGCAGAAGGTGTCTGAGACACCTTTCTGCATAGCAAATTGCAACTCGCATATTTGCCACCTACCTACATCTGGCCCTTAGTTCTAAGCAAAATATGGGCTAGACATGGCACCCGTTTCAAACGCCGATAGAGTGTACTCACTCACAGGGAATGTGAAGAAGACATGATTGAAGACCCTGTAAGTTTGTGTTAGTCTGTAGTTGGGGACTTTATTTTGGCCACTTTGGGATGGCGTGTAGCACCCATAAGATAAGCTATTCATACCTTCCATTTTCTGCCTTCTTTTGGGGTCACAGATACAATTCACGTACCACAATTTATATTTTATATTCCTATAATTCATATATATGGTGTATTTTGAGTTAGGGATTTGACTACTAGAAGTGTGACTGTTCAGGACCGACTGGGACACCAGTTTCTTAGGAGGCATATACTTGGTAGGAAATTAAACACTATATTATTGTGTTCACTGGTCTCACTTGCATGTTTAGTGTACTTCTACACGCAGTGTCTGGTGAATTTTACTCTTTTTTGTGTGGGACTGAACTACTTAAAATCCTTATTGGATATCTGTTTCACATTGACTCAATAGGTTATAGTTAGACAGTAAATTACTTTAGTTGTTGGCAAAATAACTTCTATTATGTATAGTACTATGGAGCAAACTGATCTGGATCTACAACCATGCTGATATCTCACTGTCTTACTCACAAGAGTTTCTCTGTGGTTGCAATCTTGCATGAGTTTTCACAAGAAAGAAAAACAGTATATAACACAGCACATCTTCTGGTTGATGTAGTGAAGGTATATAGAAGTACCTAATATCTGTGATTACAATGGCAGTTGTTTGTGTGAAGTCATGGGGATACTCCGAAATGATGAAACACGTGTTGCCTGAGACTTAGCTGAGACTGTGAGACATCAGAAGAGACAGACCTGTCCAAGTATAAACCAAAAAGAAAAAAACGTTTCAAAGGTTTCAAAGACTATATTATTTTGGGTGTGTGCCTTGAATTTAAGTCTGTATTTCCGCCAATCTTTGGATTGCAAATTGGGGTGGTTCTCCCCTTTCCAGGAGCCCTGTATGCTTTAACCTACTATGTTGAATACTCTGTTCAAACTGTGAGCACCAATCACCTATCAAAAACACCCCATGTTCTCCCTTTGTGTATGCTCCAAAGCAACCCAATGCAATTGCTGGAAAATATAACAGTAAAAATGTTTAAGAAAATTCAAAATTCTGGAACTCAACCTTAATGTTCTAGGTGTTGGTATAACATAATGTCCCCAAAAGTGTATATAATGCGTGAATGACTTGAGCCATTGTCAGACCAGCAGCAAGTGCACCATGTAGTTACCGGAGGGCCGAACAGCACCACAACCGGCAGATTCTTCCCACTAGGACTTTACAAAAATACACACGTTGGAACAGGTTAACCCATATTCAACCCACCTATCCCCAAAACACTGCCACCCATCACTGAAACACTTCCCCTCCCCCAAAAATACTGCTTGTTATCCTTCCACCCCTGCCCAAAAAAACTAGCCTTCACCTTCTATAACTAAAACACTGTCACTCCCCTAAAAATAATGCATCCTATCCTGCCACCCTCCCCTCAAATACTGCTACCATCTTCCACTACTATCCCATCACCAAAACGCTGGTGAGAGGGCAGTTTTGCTTTGAGAGGTGTAGGAGGGACTAGGGGCCCACCATGTGGCCTGTGGGTCTAACCTACTTTGGGTAGTGGAGGGTGCACTGTTGCTTTGGGTGGGGGAGGGGTGACTGAGGGACCTCCACTTGTCCTGAGGGATCTCAGGCCAACTTACTTTTGGGTGAGGCACTGGTGCTTGGGGTGAGCATACCTGCCAACTTTTTAACTTAAATGTATCAGTGAAGTCAGGCATTTAAGGGGGATGAGCCAACTATGATGAATAGAAAATGGGCATTTTTTGGTGGATGGTAATATACGTTTGAAAGCTGGGTGTCCCCAATTTAAGCCTATGGAGGTATTTTGTCTGTCAGGCGGTGATTGTAACTAAAAAGAGGGTGACACCCACCAGAAACTGGTGAATTGGCAGGTATATGTGGGCTAGGGGTGACTGGAGGTCTGCAGGGTGGCACCCAGACCTTCTTTTGGGTGGAGCACAGATGCTTTGGGTGGGGGAGAGGTGTCTGGGGGTCCATCACAGTCCCAGCTTACTTGTGGGTGGTGGGGTGGACTGAGGTATTTGTGTGGAGGAGGAGTGACTGGGACCCACAATTTGCTCCAAATTACTTTGAAGTTTACTTTTGTGTGGTGGGGTAGATAGTGGTCCCAACTTGCTTTGGGCGGTGGGAGTGGAGGGAGCTCTGGTGCTTAAGTGGGGAGAGATGCCTTGTGGCCCATCAATGGCTTAACATACATTTGGGTGGTGGGGTAGATGGCCACTGGTCCACTGAGCCTGACACCCACCCAAAAGGATGGTAGCTAGTGCTCTGGGGGAGGGTGAAAAGGGGCCCATTGTGTAGTTCATACCAGTGTGCTCCCTAATGTGGAGGAGGGGTGGCTGGGGGCTTGCCTTATACTTATACCCTATAGGAGGTGGGGGAAGGTTTATACACTTTTGCCAGTGCTGGTGAGTTGGATGGCTGGTGTTGGTGGGGAATGACTGCAGGGCTGTTTTTTTACACACTTGGCCCCAGTGGGCCCCCTGCATAGCCCTCTGGTGACAGACCGGATTTTTTTTTTTTTAGATTTTGCCTCCTTAGGGTGCATGTCCTTTGAGTGGCAGGTTTGTTTATTAAAACAATATTAGCCCCTTTGCATCCTGTGGGCGGCAAGCGTGTTTATGTTTTTTTTTTATGTTATAGCTCCCTAAGACTCACCCCATGCCCTCTGGGCAGCAGACCTATTTATTTTTTTTAAATGCCATATTCCTTTACAAATGCTTGGGCCACATTAGGAGTCCTTGGAGGACTTCCGTCCACTTCTGGGCAGAAGTCCAACTCCGAAGTGGCAGTTGCATCGCCAGCACCGCCACGGCAGCAGGACACCGCCTGCTGTATTACAAGCCATAATATGGCATGGCGGAGTCCTGCTGGCATAGGGGTGCTTGTGGTGCAAGACCGCCAGAACCCATTCCCTCCCGGACATCCTCCTAGGCGGAGAAGGTACTTGGGCATCAGAAAAGGGATGGGGGGGGAGTGTCTGTGTGTGTGGGTGCATGTGTGCGTGTCTGCAGAGGGGGGTGGTGAATGTGTGCGTGTATGCGAGTGAATATGAATGTGTGTGTGGGTGCATGTATTTGCGGGTGTATGGGGTGTCTGAGTGCATGTTTGAAGCGAGTGGGGGTGTCTGTGTGAATGTTTGAGTGTATGGGTGGGTGTGTGGATGTATGCGTATGCTGACGGGTGTGTATGTGAATGCATGCATGTGTGAAGGGGTGTTTGTGAGTGTGTGGACGGGTGAGGGGGGATGTGTGCATGTGTGGGGACATGTTTGCATGTGTGTGCCGGCGACAGGAATGGAGATTTTTGTGGTGGGGTGACCGCCACGGAAAGCCTGGAGGTTTGCAGCCTTATAATCTGGCTGGCAGGCTGAGGCCTGCCACCGGGTTGGAGGTGCTCACCGCTGGCCGCGGTGGTGCGACCACACCGGCGGGCCAGGCAGCTTTGTGGAGGCTTGGCGTCTGCCAAGCCCCACAACTTGTGATGTGGCAGTCCTTACCACCGGGTCTGTGGCGGAAGGACTGCCATGGCGAGGCTGGCGGTCTCATGACTGCTAGCCTCGTAATGAGGTCCTTTGTCTGGTGGATACAGTATCTTCCTGTGGATTCCTTACTGACCCGCCTGCCTCCCGTTGCCTGTCTGAATATACTAAGAAGAAATCTGTTTGTATATAATGTATGGGTTTGATGTGTTCTACTTGAAGTTGGCAACATGTTGTACTTGTTGTGTTGGTGTTCACCCGTTCGCCTCAAAAGCACATAAAAAAGTGGGTGAAACTGACCTCAGCGCGCTGGTGAGGACTTCTTATGTCTCCACTGACATCAGACGGAGTCATGTGTGGAGCTGATCCATTGTGGAGTCCTCATCAATATGAAGACCTATGGAAAAGTTTCCGTCATCGAATGCTGCACATTGGGATATTCAAAAGGTGAGGATTCCACAGGTAGATGTATCCATCATAAAGGAGATATTAGAGAATGGGAGGGGAATTTGTGAGGGTCTTCTAACAGAAGAAGCTTTGATTTTCTGACAAATATCACATTTTCTAATTTAATCTCTAGTCTGTTTATATAAACAGGGCCACCAGCAGTGTTATTGTAGCAATGTTACTGTTGCATTTATCCTAGCACTGGCAGGTGCCAATGCCTCATGTGCTTCCCTGATTAAATTTAATCTGGACATCTTATCAGGAATGACGCCGTTTCCCATTCCTGGTATAGTAACCACATTTCGTAGTTGCTTGTATTGGTGTTAATATATCTTTGTCGATCTTTGTCTGTGGTCTGGTTAGGACTGCTATTCTGACAGTCTGTATTGCAAGTTTGGCAGCTAGGTTTGCAGCACAGTTCCTTTTGGAGTAAAGCCCATCACGCTGATGGCCCAAAGTGTATGTCACATGGACCAATGGAAGCTTATATTATAAGAAAGCTACCCTTTTCAAGAACCGTGTATTTTTTTATAGGTTTCCCTTTTGAATCATTGAATCTGTTCAGGCGCCAATGTTTCAAATCTACATTGAACCCTTGAAATCCATAGAAGGATGAATAGGACACTATTAGTGTCAGAATTGACAGATCAGCCTTCGTAGCGCAGGTACCAGGGCATGAAATTCTGAATGTTGTGCAGTATCACCTAAACTTTTAGTGTGAGCGTGCTGTGGATGGAATTCACCATTTTCAAATACACCTTGCACTGATGTGCAGGCTGCAGAGTATTTATATATTTTTCGTACTACGGGCTGAGCAGAGCCGTCCACGTAGAACACACTCTGATAAGACTCTCAATGGGTAAAACTTTTGGAGTTGGAGTACCATTCTGATCATATAGGACAAAAGCGTGTTTACAAAGAGTGGGATGATTCTGAAACTTCACATTGACTGCACTTAGAGAAGAGCCCCACTGCACCCATCTAGGGCTTGAACATTAGCAAAAAGGACAAACCACAATTATTAGTATTCCCTGCGCCAATGGGCACTCTATTAAAATAGCACAGCTGCAAGAACTTTCTCAGTGGAAGCAAAACGTGCTTCCGCTGGAGTATACAAAAGTGTGACACGTATGCTATGGGAACTGTCTGTCTCTCATGTATATTACATAAGTATAACGCAACTGGTTTGGTATGACTCTCAACCGTAGGTTGGTTTTACTGGACCTAGTTTCTAAATATTCTATCTCTAGCTGATATGCTTGCAGTGCGTGCAAGATACCAGTGTGTTTGTTTGTCTAATGTTTTGCTGAAAAGGTGGGGGAAATCAAATCATAGAATGGCTTCACCCCTCAGCAAGATGTGGCGAATAAGTTTGTCGAAAGTTAAGGAATCCCAACAGGAATTGTAGCTTTTTCAGTGTCAGGAGGATGCAAGGTAGCACATTTCTGAAGAAAATCAGAAGCCAAATCCTTGACCTCAGTGGATTACTCGTATCCAAGAAAGGTCACCTTAAGCAGGCAAACTAAGGCTTTTTAAAGTTCATTGAGTAACCATGTGATGTTAATATTGTTACAAATGTTACTCCACCGTAGTTAGGTATACATTTAGTTCATCATCAGTGAGATAAATATCATAAATGTATGATACTACCTCGGTGTCTGGTTGTAAGATTTCCATGAAGCGTGCTGAGAATAAGCCAGGGCTGTTCTTATGCCCCATAGACGAGAACTGCACCCCATTGAAACGAAAGGCAGTTAGATACTCGCTTTCAGGCGGTATGTTTTGACTAAAAATAAAACATTGGGGTTGCCCAGGGTTGTTTTGTATTTTTTTTTGTATAAGAGGTTTGTCATTAAGTCCATGCTATGTGCATTTTGCACCACATATGTTCATTAATTTATGTTTAAAATCCTGTTGTCTAAAACTATTCTGTAGGATTTGTCTCGTTTGGAGACAGGAAAAAAAGCTGTTTTCATTGGTGAAAGACAAGGTGTGCCTGACATTTCAATTGATTTAATACTGCATTTATATTGCTTCTGGGTTCAAGCCTGAGCTTGACATTCACTGTGTAAGGGAATATCAAGTGGAATACTATTTATCCCATCCCACTTGGCTTCTGTATAGCGCAGAACAGCCGCGACCCGTCCTTTAGGGCGGAGGGGCCACGCCCCCCCCACCTCTTGCCCCTCATGAAGAGTGGCTGTCAGGCTGAGCAAAGGTCAACCTGACACTCTTCATGTTCAGCTCAGGCAGCCAAGAGCGAAACATGTGCGATTTGCACAGACTCCTGGCTGCCTGAGCTGAACTTTGCTGGGCTGGAGAGGTCACATCTCCTATTGGTGTGACCACCTCGGCTCAGCAAAGGTGCCTCGAGGCCCTGCCCCTTGGTGACGAGGGGAAGCGTCACCCATTGACTCTGACCTGGGAGCTTCAGGTTTAAACCCTGAAGCACCCAGGGGAAGTGTCAATCAGAGGCACCTCCTCACAGAGTGGGATGGGGTCAGAAGTCTCACTGACCCTATCCCACTCTGAGACGAAGTTGGGACTGCTGCCTTCCTTCATTGGCTGACCTAAGGTCAGCCAGAGAAAGAAGGCAACAGTCCCAACCCTCCTGGGACCTCAGAGCTGAAGGTAAGTGTGTTTTTTAAATGAATGTTTGGTGCGTGGGTTTATGTTTGAATGAGTGTGAGTGTGCTTCCCGTCCGCCTCCCTCCCTCCTAAAATTACCGGCTGCCACTGCCGCAGAAGCCTCTTTAACAGCTCAATTAATATTGTAACTTTCCATAATTATCTTCAGGTACTATAGATAAAAACCTATCCTTATTACCTCCTCCATTCATGGCACTTCCCTAATAAAGACAGGATACTAGTCATCTTTAGTTAGTATGATGTCATACTCCAGATAAATGCTGCCAGGAGACTGCTTTAATAATGAACTGTATATCCGCTTCAATCTGTATCTCTAGATCATAAATGCTATTGAGAGGATTTAAATGTTTATCTGGCGTCTCAACTCGTATAAACTCATTATTTGGGCTCACCATCAGAAACTTCTGTAGAGTCCGATGCACTAGTGCGACTCCTGGTACTCTGTCTAGAAACCCTCTTGCCCAAGTCCTCTTTTGTAGTAGTATTTGTAGCTGTATCAGCGTGTTTCTTAGAAGCTCTTGCCACTTTCTTCTTAATTGGAGTCTTGGAGCCTGGCCCTTTCTCTTCCCACTTTACGCTGACTTCAGTCTCTCATTCTGATCCACTTTTCTTGCTATATTCTTCGGTACTCTAAGCGACTCTTTTATTACTCTCCTGAAAAGAATGTGAAGAGCAGCTATCAGAGCATATATTGTTCCGACTTTTTAATCTTGTTGCAGTCCCTTAAACTAAACTCACACGTACTGGATTCATGAAATATGGGAGATTCAGTACGCCTTTTTTCCCTCTCCCTTATTTTCTTTCTACTTTCTATAGCAGATTTCTCCTCAAGTGAACCTTCAGTGTCAATTTTAGGTTTTAAATGTGGCTTAACTGCTCATGTACCCAAGGTATTATGACCCAGAGAAGTGTAGACTTCCAAACTTATTTTCAGTAGTTCTTGTTCAGGATCTTAAACTGGAACTGCTTCCAGTCTCTGACGTATAGCCAGAACCGAAGCTTCTCCTTTAATGCTGCTCAAAATGACTGAGGAAACTGTAGAGAAGTTCTCCATTAACTTCATTCTTAAGACCAGAGCCAGTACACTTCAGTGTTAGCTTTGTACTCGTTTCAATACTTTAGGGAAAATTGCAGATGGAGGCATGCCATGCATGGTAGTATGAATGCATGTAACAATGCATTCTTAGGTGTCACATTCTTGTTCAGGTGGCACCATTCCAAGAGGAAGACACATAGGCCCTCATTACGACCCTGGCAGTTGGCGGAGAAGTGGCGGTCTTATCGCCAACAGGCTGGTGGTAAACAAATTGGAATTATGACCATGGCAGTTACAGCCATGGTCATCCGCCACTTCTCCGATCCGACCGCCAGGGTGGAGACGACTGCTGGGATGGAGACTTTGGTCTCCAGCCCGCCCGCCGTCACAAGACCGCCGGCGGTATCACGACCCGGCTGACCGCCATGGATTTCATGGGGTTGGGAACCGCCATGAAATCCATGGAGGTAAGCACTATCAGTGCCAGGGAATTCCTTCCCTGGCACTGATAGCGGTCTCACCCACCCCGCCAACCCCATCTCCTCCCCCCATGCCCCCCACCCCCCTGCAACCCCCAAAGGTGGAAGGACCTCCCTACCCCCAACATCGCAACCCAGACACACACCGTACACGCATGCATACACCACCAACACACATACCCGCACACATATCACCAAACATGCCAACAGCCACACACAGTCATACACGCACACCCACATACATACATACACGCACACATCCATTCCGACATAGACAGACACGCACACATTTCCAAACACAACACAACCCCGCACGCATTCACGCACTTACACACCCCTCTACATACTCACACGCACACCTCCATTCATGCATACAACACACAACACCCCCCCCCCCCCTCAACGGACGATCAACTTACCTGGTCTGTTTATCCTCCGGGAGGGGACGGGATCCATGGGGGCTGCTCCGTTGCCAGCACCCAGTCAACAGAACACCGCCACGCCGAATCACGGAACGTGATTCAGTGGGCGGTGTTCTGTTGACGGGCGGTGGAGGTGGAGCAACCTCCACTTCCCCGCCGACCGCCTTTATGGCTGCTGGCAGCTCTCCGTCTGGAAAAGGACGAAGGGCTGCCAGCAGTCATAATTTGCTGAGCGGAAAACCGCCTGCACTGGCGGTCTTCAGCACAGTGGTCTTGCAAAAAGACCGCTGAGGTTGTAATGACCACCATAGTATTCTATGTTTGTCGTGGGGTGTCTTATGAGGGTAAACAGCTTCCAACTGGTTGGTCTTGTAAGCAATTCAGAAGGCCATCTTGTCACGCTTCATGAGCATCTTTCCCATGATAGCGTTATAATCTGTGAACTGATTAATCATACAGCAACCTGTCCCTGCTCTACTGGTCAGCTAGAGCTGGTCTACAATTTACAGTACATAGTACCAACTGTATACGTTACCTGTATAATCCAAAATCGCAACCACATTAGCGAGTGGTAGAGTTACAGGACGTGGAAAGGGTGATGTATCCAGCTAGTACAAGCTACGTGGCCCCTTCATTAATGAGGAGACCTAATTGGGCATTCCTGTCTGTGTGTGATAACCCACCAGCAAACCGGTTCTTAATTGGTCAAAGGGATTTCTAGATCCTAGTACGCTCCATAGTGTATAGGCGGAGAGGCTAATTTGTAAGCCTGAAACTAATTAACCAAATTAATTCAAGACATTGGATTAAAAAAACATGGGAAAGCCACAGATGAGGAATACCGTTTAAAAAGTTAAGCTTGACAAACCTATGGCCCTATTCTGTGTAGGAGATAACCATGTTTACTATGGACCTCTCAGTAATGATGTAACGATTGTTCACTTGTGTGTGGATATTAAAAAACACTACTCGAGGGTCCAAAATATCCAAATGCTGACAGTTGACAAATGCTGTTGCTTAAATTAAGACTCTGACTTAGATCCACAATTCAATTCAATTTATTTATTTTATGTTTTGGAACTCTAAACGAGATCCACATAATAAGAAAATAAAACATACATACATGAACAAAAGCATAAAATAACAAAATATACATATATCAATGAAGAACTGGCCGAAGTATACAAATATAGTAATAATATCATAAAATTAGTAATAATAATAAAACAGTTTGATCAATTAATTTCACACAATTGAGGCTACCTTGGACCATTCATCCCACCATATTGCTCCCATATCTTTCTTTGACCACCCAAAAAGAACTATTATGCATCTTAAAACATATGTAAAAAACATTTTTAAAAACTTAGAAACTCTATGACAGAAATTCATTTGGAGGGATGTTCAAGCCTTGGAGAAACTCCGGTGCCGACAACAGAGAGAGCTGAATACAGATGGGTCTTAGCCATTTACGCCTAAGGGGGGTGAGGGAAGGACAAACAAATAGGACATGATTTAAGTCTTGAGTTTCGGCTGAACAAAAGTTGCACTCTTTATTTGCACCATACCATTTTGCCAACAATACATTTAAAGGTAACAGCCCCACACGTAGCAGTAACCAAAAACACCTCACCATATGCAGTAAGTTCCAGATTACATAAGGTTGTGCTTTTTTTGCTACTGATTTTGATAAAATTGGGAACATTCTTCTTTTTGCACAGCTCTCTGAGTCCTATTGGTAACTTAAACACCGTGTTGCCTGTTTTAAACCGCTTTTTAATTGTGGAGAAGGGATAGCCAAGACCTGAATGAAGTCTACCTCAAGCATTTCTAGGGCATATGTAAGGTTCTTGGAGAAGGTATGCCTGAATGTATTGTTTTCCACAAAGATTTCTTTTGGCAGTGAAGCCCTTAGAGTATTATCCTCAGCCTTCATGAGCGAAACAGCCCAACGGATGACCCCGGCTAGTCCCTGGGCAAACACACTTCTTAAGCCCAATTTTAGCCTTAGGGCAGCCACCGACACAGCTGTATTTACAGATAAAAGCTTTCTGAGGATCTTACCCTCCTGAAGATTCAGGAACCTCCATTTGGATGAATCTATGAATTCCAAACCATACAGAAGGGAAGCGGAGATCTTAGCTCAGTAAACCACTAAGAGATGGGGAAAATGCCTTTTTCCCGTAGCCAAATATAACGCCCCAAACCTCTTGCTTGAGCATCAGCTTTAGATTTGCTAGAGGTAATGTGGGCTACATCACTAAGATTCCCGCATACAATCTTCCCTAAAAAGGTAAAAGAATTCACAATTTCCATTTTTTGGTTACCTAATAGAAATTGAAAATTTCACTTTTTTGTTACCATGGAGGTGCAAAATCTTGCTCTTCGAAACATTAATCTTTAAAAAGTGGGACTCAGAAAACTGTGACAGAGATTGAAGACAGTTCTATAGGCCTTTAGGGGTTAGATCAAAAATAATAATATCATCTGCAAATAGTAAACAACAAACTGGGCGTCTGCCTCTTTGGGGGGGAAAAACCCTGGCTTTGAGATAAAAAGGAGGGCAAGTCTGAGATGTATAAGGAAAAAAAGTAAGGGGGCCAGGAGGCATCCCTGCTTTAATCCATTCGGAGTAGGCATCTCGGGTGATAAACCTCTATTCCCCCGCCCAAGAGGATTCTGCACCACGTGGATGAGTGAAGAGCAATCAGTAGAGCAAGGAGGGTGGGAGGAATACCCAGAGTGGCCAGTTTACCCCATAAGAGTGCTCTATCTACTTTATCAAATGCCGTTGAGAAATCGATAAAAGCAGCATAAACCGCTCCGACACTTAATTTCACATACTTTTCTGAAATGACTTGTAACATTGCAATATTGTGTTTTGTACCATGGTTGCACCTGAACCCCGCTTGTTCCGATGGGATAATATTATTCTCCTCTGCCCAATCAGTGAGCCTCAAAAGCACACATGTTGCGAAGATTTTCCTACTGCGTCTAGGAGGGCGATCTGCTGATAGTTAGCATGGCAATTACAGTCGCCCCTCTTAAATAAAGTTATAATAGTGCTGCCAGTCCATGATGGGGGGGATACGTCGAGAGATAAAACACCTACGAAAGACCACAAATAAGATCTTGCTCCAGGGACCGATATCCTGTTTTACTACTGAAATGGGCACACTGTCAGGGCCCATTACAGAAGAGAGACGCATGGAGTGAATAGCTTGTTCTATCTCTTTCGCTGACGGGTAGAGGGTGGGGTGCTGCTCCTTACTTTCAAGGGGCCGAGGAAATACTACCTCATTTGAGGCATACAAGAAGGCGATGAATTCAGACCACCGGGCAGTCGATATGGCGACTGGAGAGGATCGAATTCTAGTTCCACATCCCTCCCTGACCAGGGCCCAAAAACATCTAGCTTGACCCTTTACTGCTGCTTCCCTGAGAAGAATCCAGAGCTTGTTACAAGCATTTATTGTGATGCCTAGCTTTATACGCTTCCTTCCCCTTTTTAGTACAGTCACCCTGGTGTTTCTTATGGATGAGTAGTCTAGATACTGTGCCCGAACCAAGCTGTTTATTTCCCTGTTTAAGACGATAAGAGGACGCAAGATAACAAGATAATCCTCTGGCTACTTTTGGGAATGCTCAGGGGAGAGTTATTTAGCAACTGAGACATACATTTTGTCAAATTAATCAGTTCATTCCCCTCCCAGGTAACGAGGACAATAACCACAGAATCCAACAATTCCCTGATGACCAATAATCTTCTGAAATCCCAGTGGGTCCATCCTGTCTTTTTGTCAAAGACTGGGCTTGCCCCATTCAACTCCTGAGCCCCGGTCATTAACAGATTCAAATCTAGTGAAAATAAGATAGGGTTATGATCACTAAGCAGAGTGTTCATGACTTTTAAATCAACTAACAAGGAGAAGGTGCAATACCCCAATATCACATAGTCTAAAATTGCCTTTCCCCCGGGAGTAAGGTGGGTAAAGGAGGCGGGGGAGTTAGATGGAGATCTGCCATTTGCGATAATGCAGTGGCTTTCCATGAGGAAATTAAGCAAGAGTTTCCCTCTTTTATTTGTTCTAATCCAGGAAGGGAAGAGACAGGCTGTAATACGCAGGGCTGTCTCTCTCTCATTCTCACTGACTTGCGATATTGCATGGTTAGATATCTTACAGTTTAGGTCACCTACCAAGACTATAAACGGAGGGGACTCACTAGCCTAGCATTTTTATGTAGGCAAAAACATTTCGTATTAAAACATCGTTGTTCGAATCAGGGGGAATGTAGGCATTTATCAATAATAGAGAGGTAGAACCTGTATTATTTTGCAACTGGACAAATAAGGCCAAAAAAAGGTTACAGGGGTCTTTAAAACATTAAAAATTCCACTTAAGTCTAGTTGACAGCAGACAGGCCACACCTCCCTCAGAATGCCTCCTCCTAGACAGGGCAGCCTTGGAGTCAATAACATAATAATCATCCCACAGTAGATCTCCATCTGCCCATGTCTCCTGAAGGCAAATCAAATCAGGCTTTAGGGAGCTAAGGGACAATTACTTTTCCTTTACATATTTTATCCCTGCTATATTTCAGGAGATAATATTTAGGCCTGCGCTAGTTAAAGTAGCTGGATAGTGGCCTTGACCCCCACGTGTGGTTCAAGACGCCCAGGAGCCAACTCCACCCATCCAAATCAGAGACACTTTGGTGAGGGATAGCCCATATCTCCTGCACAAACACCTGTCTATCGTTTCCAACTAAATAGACTTTAAGTGCCTGCATTTCCATACTAGGCCTGAACTCATGGTGGACAGGCTGATTGTACGACTCAGATACTGGATAGCAATTTGTAGGCTTATCTACGTTTTTTTTCCCCAGCCCTCTTATCGCTCCCCCGGGTAAGGCTAGACCTTAGAAAAGGAACTACATCAATACCCCGGCATTGCAGAAAGTCAGCATTTTGGAGGACCAAGTTCATCACACGCTTACAATGAAATGTAATCCTTGATTTACAGCCTTCATCAGCGTCCAATAGCAAAACTAGGGCAATGTCATCACTTTGAATTGACTTCAGTGAGTTAGAATCTGAAAAGCAGTTAAACATATTAGATCTGTTCAAAATTAGGTCAGCATCGAAGAGAGGAGAAAAACCCAAAGTGAGGGGAGCCCCATAGTGACAACCTGCAGTGGAAACCTCTGTCCATGGGGCAGCCTTAAGCTCTCCTGAAGGCCTCAGAGGCAAGAATACTGGAGCTGTTGGGTTCAAGGCAGGAGACCACCCAAGAGGAAGGGGGGCACCCTCCTGGAGTCCCATCCATGCTCTTTTGAAGGTGGGAAGGTTGGAGTAGTTAGTCCTGGAGGGGGGCAGGGCTCTAAAGAGGGTTGAGCAATTGAATTTGAAGACTCCAGACAGAATTGTGGGGAATCACTTAGCTCAGGAAAATTTACTTTTCTTCTGCCTTTTTTTATTAAACCTTTGGGTCGCCTTTTTTGGGATTATCACATTTTTAAGGTTCTTCCTCTTACATTTCTTGTTTTTCTTATAGTTTCCTTCCACTCTTTTTGAAGGAGACTGCATGTCCGTGGAACCTTTTTTACGATTAGGTGGAGTTTTGAAGATTGGAAATACCTCCTGTGCAGCAAGGTAAAGATTTTCCTATTGCTTAGTAATAGCTTGGGGTGAATCAAAAAGAAATCTGATAACGTCCACTGGGCTATCCTGCAAAGACCTGTGTCACATAATCTATTTCTATGAGGTATAGAAGTTTGTGTACTTGCCTCCGCTCTGGAGCCCCTTCTGGGCGTGGTCCGTTCCTTTACGGACGATGAAGTTAATGAAGCCACGGACCGCACCTCACAAGGATCTGTGGGCAGATGCTGGTTTTTGTTATCTTTAGTCAGTTCTTTCAGGCTAGCAGTCACTGATTCAAGGACACAGTCTGATCCACCTACACATTTCACCAACAATTTAAGGATAGAACAGAGCAGATTTTCCAAGCTAGTCAAGGAGGTAGAGAGCCTCACCTCCCGATCTGGAGGTTGACTTGGTATAGATCTACAAAATTTGTTTCACACCCATCGGTGTCTCAAGTGTATTTTTTTCAATCCACCAGCAATTGAATGCATAAAAACAGGTTGTTGTAACGCCACACAACGCCGCTCAATACATTGTAGACGTGATGTCCATGCTTCCTAGGTTACTAATAATCTCTAGAGACACAGTAGTAATTTGAAAGCCCAGTTTTGCTCTTTACAATATCACACACAAATACTGCACTAAGAGAAGACACTGCTTAAAAGTGTTTATTTCAACAGACTCATTCAGCTGGTGAGCACACTTAAAATAACCACATAGGATATTTTTAAAGCAGCACCAAAGCATGCTGTGAAGAACAAAAACAATGTGAACATTTTACCATAGTGAAAATACCATCACACGCTAAAATCTACTTCGTTGTACTATACTGTAAGCATAGAGTAGTGTAACTTGCATCTAGGGTTTCTAAAGGTGAATCAAAGCACTGCATACCTCTTTAAATCAGGGGGGAGTATTTATCAGTAGCTGAGAGAGTGTTCCTTCAAAACAAAAACGTGTATCAGCATCAGCTCCTCTCAGTATTACCTTTCAAATGGATGCTGCCTCATCCCAGCAGTCTGATAATTTCTGCCAGAATGTTCTGGCAGTGTTTTATGCGATAGTCTGGGACAAAAGGCCTCCCCTCGCAAGTGGTCACCTGACAGGACTTTTATACTGTGGCTTATCTGATGTAGGATTCTCAGACATAACTTTAGGATTGTATGACATAACCTTTATGTATCAAGATGCTAGTCTTAGACACATTCTGAAAACCCAAAAAATTTAAAAACACATCACAAATCACCCAGCCTTGAAATAAAGATAACAAGGCACTTATCCCAGACTGATGTTGCATAAGGTGTATTATCAATGTCCTTGTCTGTGCATCGGGTGTCTTATTGATGTCACTGTCTGAATGACTCCACACTGTCACCGTATTTTGGAAAGATATGGGCAGACGGCATCTTCTTCAACAATAGCCATGCAGATGATGAGGTGAAACCAGACAAAATGGAGTCTCATCCCGCCCAAGATGGAGTCTGGCCTTAGGAACGTAATGCTGGAGGTGTAGCAGGTAAAAGCACAAGCGAATCATGGGTAATTGGTGCCCTGGGAAAGGGGAGGGGAGAAAGATAGTGGTGGAGGGTGTAGATGGTGGTGGAAGATGAAGGTGTTGGTATATGTGTAGATGAAAGTAGTACTTGCAGGTTTAGTCGCCAGTGTAGGTGGTAATTTCAGTGGAGGGGATAAAGTAGGTGTTAAAACGTAGATGGTGGGGTTTGTGAAATGTGGTGATGTAGATGCCCAGTATATGTGGTGTAGATAGTTGTGCAGTTTCAGGGTGTAGAATGTGAGAGGTAGTGTAGGTTATAGGAGGTGAATGCATATGGTAGTGATGTAGGGGCATTTAAATGTAACATGATGGTATTTGTGGAATATGTGGTAATGAAGCTGCTTATGTAGAATATTGGTATAGGTAGTGATGTTGGTGATGACTTGGGGAAGTGAGGGACTCAGATAGTTAATTCGCTTCAATACTATTTAAAAATATTTAGCTTAGTCCACCAATCTCTCCCCAGGGTCATGCTTCAACATACCTTTGAAAGTAATTCCTCTCCATTAGTCTCACTGATGCGCAAGATCAGAAGTCACCAATTTGCTAATGGTGCAGCCCTATAACCTCAAAAGATTCTGGGGAAAAAACTTTCCATGTTCAATGACCAACCCTCTTGAATGGAACATCTTACCACTCTCCTGAAGACTAGAAGAAAAAATTCTAAAACTTAAGAAACACATTTAAAAACCCATCTTTTGTGTGCTGCTTATGGCTAGTCAAACCTGAACGTCAAAGACACGTCTGGCTTCATGATCTCTTCCACTTCCACCCTTTTTGTTCACGTCTTAGGCTTTGTACCTCTCTCAATCCTAAGGCAGTGGTGTGGAAAGGATGGACCCTAATGCCAAAAAAGAAAACACTCCACTATCCTCCTGGGTCTGTATTAATAGACAGCCATAATTCAGACAGTAAGCCCCCGTTCCACTGGGCACCTGTGCTTTTGCACTAATGATAGCTACTTCTCTGGTTATAATGCTCTTAGTAATATTTATAGATGTATGTCTCATCCTTCTTGCTTTCTATCTATATCCTCCTTTTATTTCTATTCTTGGTATTTTTATCTTTTTCGCTCCTGTCCCTACTTTTTCCATTCTCTCTGTGCTTCTCCATTTCACTTCCACCAATAAAGTTTTGTAAGTGGACTTTCCCCATCTCCTTTATCTTACTTCTTTCCCTATCTCTGCTCTTCCTTTGTGCTATTTACTTTCTATCTCCTTAGCCTTTTTTCTCAACACCCCCTTTTTCTCTCTCCTTTCCTGTCCCCTGAGCTGCACTCTTACTCTTATAGCAACTCCTCTTCACTTTCTTTTCATCTTGCCTTATGCCCTACAAGCTTTCCTTCATTTATTTGCAGTTACTGTTGTCTTCTTTTTCTCATTTGGCCCCTAAGTTACCATTTGTTTCTTTTCCTTATAAATCATTATTTTTCTGTCTTTCTTATGATGATTGCTATGTATACATCTTCTTAGTGCTTGCCAGACTCTCCTTTTCTTCCTGTCTATTTCACTCTCTGTGGCAGTCTACCCACAAAGAATCAACACAAGTCATGTCCAAGGGAGACACTTGTTAAAAATACTTTGGATGCAAAGTGCAATTTGAAACCAAAGCTGAGGCAACGCACACAGGGTTCTCCTCCCAACTCTAAGTACCAGTGCCACTGTACCAGCTACACCAGATTACTACACCTCTGTCCTAGGGCTTTTCCAGTCAATGAATTTTACACAGTAGCCCACAATAACTCAAATTTCTGATGGATACACCTACCTGTGGATTCCTCACCTAAAGAATTCTCCCCTCGCGCCAGCCTCAATGGAAATTTCTTCTAGCTCTGCAAGTCGACGATGACGTCACAATCGCCCGACTCCACGCGACGCCGTATGACGTCATCTAGGCAATAAGAAGCCCTCGTCGACGTGCAGACGTCAGTTCCCTTTTTTCCGTGCCTCCGAGTAACGGTTTTTCTTCGAGGCTCACAGGGAGCTACAGTTGCGGTTCGACGGTTACAATGTCGCAGCCAAGGAAATCCGGCTTTAAGCCATGTAATCAGTGCGGGGGTCGAATGTCGGTTACCGATCCCCATGAGAATTGCCTCTGGTGCCTTAGCTCCGACCATGAGGTCGAGTCATGCGGCTCCTGCCAGCGCATGAACCCGAAGGCACTCAAGGAAAGAGAGGCAAAATTGTTCTTGGCCCGTTCCAAGAAAAAGAAGGAGAGGCATCATCGGAGGGAGTCCTCTTCAAGATCTTCGAGGGCTCATCATCGCCATGGTGACTCTCAGCGCCGTCACGACTCCCGGTGCCGATCGAGTAAGGGACGGTCGCGGTCCAGATCGGCATCTCCGTCAGCTCGGCGCCGTCCGACGTGGGAGATTAGCCCGACCGTCACCCCTCCACCTCCCACGACTCCGACTTCACCTGGGTCGGTTTTCGAGGTCGAGCCTCTTCAGAGACCAGAGGGTTCTCATAGCCAGGAGTTACCTGGTCCATCTGCGGCGTCTATGCCGGCGCCGGTGCAACAGCAATACCCAGCGCCGGGTACGGATCCTGCGGCTTATTTGAATGCCATGTTTAATATTTTTTCCACCCTGGTGCCGAGTGGAGGACAAGCAGGTCCGTCGGGCCCTTTGGCCTTTAATTTGGGTGTTCCAGCGTCTTATAAGTCCACGCCTTTCACGCCATTTTTGTCTGCTGCAGCTGAACCGGCGCTGATGCCTTTGACGTCGCCTAGGAGACCTGCTACACCTGCTACGGCGCCGATGGATTCACCTCGGATCCAGTCCACAGTCAAGGTTCCTGTGGAGCCGGAGGGTCCGGCGTCGGATGGATCCGAGGTTCGGCGCCGAAGGAGATCTTCGGAGTCAGCCGACGCCTTATCGACGGCGGGTCTCGAATCTAGGCTTCGATCTAGACGTCTGGCTTTGCGCCTTCTGGAGGAGGAAGAATACAGCAGACAACACCTGGAAGAGGGTGAGATCTTGGAGCCTTCCGGTGACTTTCAAGTACTTGATACTGCAAGTGGCATCAACACCTTCCCTGAGTGGGATATAGCTTCCCCTGCGGAGTACACTGAGGAAGCTGCTTCTTTCCATGCAGTAATACGGAAGGCTGCAGACTTTTTAGATCTCCCTCTTCCGGCTGCGGAGGTGAAGAGGAACCTGTTGAAAGAGGTGTTACATCCTACTTCTGTAACGGCAGAGCCTCTCTTGCCTTTTAATGAGGCTCTTCTAGATCCTATTAAAGACATCTGGAAAAAACCTGTGTCTTCAGCTGCTGTAAACAGAGCGGTGGCACAACGCTATCGGGTGGCACCAGGTGACCCTGTCTTCCTCTCCAAGCACCCGACACCGGAGAGCTTAGTGGTTCAGGCCTCCTGTTCTTCCAGGTCCTCTCCTGGCTCGTTTCCCGGACCCCCTGCGAACAGGGAATCGAAGAAAATGGACCATTCTGCCAAAAAAGCCTTTTCTTCATGTAATATGGCTTTAAAGTCAACCAACGCGACCTGCATTTTTGGGACGTTATATCCACGCCCTTATGAAGGAAGCGAAAGGCCATGCAAACTTGTCCCAGGAAATGTTACAGTTGCTGATGGACGCACAGGCGATGGCGACCCAGGTGATCCAGTCTGGGTTAGACACTTCAGACTCAGTGGCAAGAGCTATGGGCACGTCCATAGTTTCCAGACGACAATCTTGGTTGCGTTCGTCTGGCTTTTCATCAGATGTGCAGGCGACTCTCCTGGATCTGCCCTTTGATGGCGAAAAGCTCTTTGGAACAAAGGCAGATTCTGCTCTTGAACGATTTAAGGAGAGCAGAGCCACAGCAAGGTTGCTAGGTCATCAGTCAGCTGCCTCATCCTCCTTTAGATCTTATAGGAGGTTTAGGGGTTTTGGACGTGGCTCCTCCTTTCGTGGCAGATTTCAAGGACCACAACAAACTGCAAGCTCCCTGTCATACAGATCCTTCAGGGGCAGGGGCAGAGTCCGTACAAGAGGAGCCACCCAGCAGCACTCTGCCTCTTCCTCTTCCTTGTGAGGGTTGCAGCAGGGAAAGCAGCCGTAGTCCTCCACCACTCCCTATCCACTTGTCTCCGGTAGGGGGGAGACTTGCCCATTTTCTTCCGATGTGGGAGTTTATAACAACGGACTCTTGGGTCATCGACATTGTGAAGAAGGGGTCGCTCTTCCCTTTCGGGAGTTCCCTCCTGCCTTCCCTCCCCGCCCATCCTTCTGTTCGGAAGACCATCTTCTGTTATTACAACAGGAAGTATTGTCCCTATTGGCAAAAGGTGCGGTAGAGTTGGTTCCCGAGCAGGAGAGGGGTCAGGGCTGTTATTCAAGATACTTCCTGATCCCCAAACAGGATGGTCGGTTAAGACCAATTCTGGACTTGAGGACTTTGAATTGGTTCCTCAGGCAGGAAAAGTTCAAAATGCTGACCCAGGTTCTTTTGGCGTTGAACGAAGGAGATTGGATGGTGTCTGTCGATTTGCAAGACGCATATTTTCATATTCCGATCCTCAAATCGCACAGGAAGTATCTCCGGTTTGTGGTGGGATCGCAGCATTATCAGTTTGCGGTCCTCCCATTTGGTCTTACTTCAGCACCACAAGTCTTCACAAAGGTGATGGCGGTGGTAGCGACAGAGCTCAGAAGAATGGGGATAGCGGTGTTTCCCTATCTGTACGATTGGTTGATCAAAGCCAAGACTCCGGAGCTCGTGCGGCGTCATCTCCAGTCAACAACTCAATTGTTGTACGACCTGGGTTTTTCAATCAATGTGCCCAAATCTCACCTGGAGCCCTCTCAACGCCGCCTGTTCATAGGGGCAGTATTGGACACAACATTGAATCGGGCCTTTCCTCCGCCCCAGAGGGTTCAGGACATCCAGGCGTTGATTCCAATGTTTCGAAATGGAGCGGTAGTTCCAGTCCTCAAGGTCCTTCGTCTGCTCGGTCTGTTTGCTTCTTGCATATTGCTGGTCACTCATGTACGCTGGCACATGAGGGCTCTTTAGTGGTGCGTCCGCAGGCAGTGGTTTCAGCACAAAGGGGATCTCGAGGAATCGATAAAGATCTTCAGAGACACTGCAGTGGATCTTCAGTGGTGGGCAGCGGTCGACAACCTGTCTCAAGGAAGGCCATTCTCGCTGCTTCCACCAGTGGCCACAGTGGTAACGGATGCTTCCACTCTAGGGTGGGGAGCTCATCTGGGGGACCTGGAGGTCAACGGCCTTTGGTCTCCAGTGGAACAGAGATTTCACATCAATCTGTTGGAATTGCGGGCAGTACGCCTGGCTCTCAATGCCTTCTTCCCTTCCATTCGTGGTCAATCAGTCCAGATCCTAACGGACAATACTACCGCAATGTGGTATATAAACAAGCAGGGACGAGTGGGGTTGTATCTTCTCTGCAGGGAAGCTCTTCGACTCTGGTCTTGGCTTCAGGACCAAAAGATTTGCTTGGTAGCATATCATTTGGCCGGGGCTCTGAACGTGATGCGGACGTTCTCAGTCGACGCAACTCGGTCGACCATGAGTGGCGTCTTCATCCAGATCTGGTTCTGTACATATTCCAGATGTGGGGATATCTACAGATAGATCTGTTTGCAACTCAGGAGAATGCGCAATGCCCGCTATTTTGCAGCCTCCAGTATCCGGTGCAAGGAGCTTTGGGGACGCGTTTCAGATGTCCTGGAAGGGTCAGTTGCTTTACGCGTTTCCCCCCATACCCTTGATTCTTCGAGTTCTGAGGAAGATCCGTCAAGACCGAGCCCAGGTCATCTTAATAGCTCCGGATTGGCCAAGAAGGGTGTGGTATTCAGACCTTCTCCAACTCTCTCTGTGCCCTCCGCTCTGTCTCCCTTACAGGGTGGACCTCCTCTCGCAGTCGCAGGGGCAGATTCTACACCCCCACCTCCAGAGCCTGCACCTTCATGCCTGGAGATTGAACGGGGCAATCTGAGTGCTTTTTCTCTCCCACTGGAAGTGGTGGATGTAATTTTATCGGCCAGGCGACACTCCACCAAATCGATCTATGCAAGTCGTTGGGCTAAATTTGTATGCTGGTGTGGAGAGAATAGAATTGATCCCTTAAAGGCTCATTTGTCTGACATATTGTCATTTGCTCTTTTCCTGGCACAGAAGAGTTGTGCGATTGCCACAGTCAAGGGATATTTATCTGCACTGTCGGCTTTTCTGTGCCTTCCTGATCAGCCTTCCTTGTTTAAATCTCCTATTGTTTTAAGGTTTCTTAAGGGGCTTACTAACAAATTTCCACCATCACCATTTGTTATGCCTCAGTGGGACCTTAATTTGGTATTAACATTTTTAATGGTGTCCCCATTTGAACCGATGCATTCTTGCTCTTTGCGGTTGCTAGTTCTCAAGACTGTGTTCCTGGTGGCCGTAACATCGGCCAGAAGGGTCAGTGAGCTTCAGGCTCTTAGAGTAGAGCCCCCATACCTTTCTTTCTATAGAGACAAAGTGGTGTTAAGGACCAAGGCGGCTTTCCTCCCGAAGGTTGTTACACCCTTTCACCTGGGGCAGTCTATTACTCTCTCTTCCTTTTACCCACCACCTCATCCATCCAAGGAGGAAGAGAGGCTTCACCGGCTGGATCCACGAAGAGCGCTGAGCTTCTATGTCGACAGGACGAAGGAGTTCAGGCAAGATGATCAGCTCTTTGTTGGATACGTGGGGAGAGGAAAGGTAGAGCTGTCCACAAGAGAACGCTATCCAGGTGGGTCATTCTATGTATTAAGATTTGTTATTCTTTGGCGAAGAAAGAACCACCTGTGGGGCTTCGTGCCCATTCCACCAGAGCTAAGGCTGCTTCTTCGGCTTTGGCTAGGGGTGTTCCTGTGGCTGACATCTGCAGGGCAGCGACTTGGGCGTCTCTCCATACTTTTGTTAAACATTACTGTTTGGATTCTGAGGTTAGGAGGGATGGCCATTTTGCTCGCTCGGTGCTGCAGGATTTCTTGGTTTGACCATTCGGGCACCTACCTCCGGAGGTAGTACTGCTTTGGGACTCTATTCTTTAGGTGAGGAATCCACAGGTAGGTGTATCCATCAGAAGAATAAGTTACTTACCTTCGGTAATGCTTTTTCTGGTGGATACAGTAACTAGCTGTGGATTCCTCACGGTCCCACCCGCCTCCCCATTGCCTGACTGGTCATACCATGAAATCCAAGGGTGAGCATCCTTTGCCTTGTATATTTGTATATACCTGGATCATGTATATAGTTGTGGCATCTGTATATACATTTCTTTCTCTAATTTAAATAGTTCAAGGAAAACATGTTTGGACTTGAATTATTTATTTTACTTTTCTATATAATAAATGTTCTGTTTTCATTCATTCGATGTGACTATGATCTCTTTAAGATGAACCTGTTCGCCTCTATGGCACGTAACAAATGGTGATAACTGACGTCTGCACGTCGACTTCTTATTGCCTAGATGACGTCATATTGCGTCGCGTGGAGTAGGACGATTGTGACGTCATCGTCGACGTGCAGAGATAGAAGAAATTTCCGTCGAGGCTGGCGCGAGGGGAGAATTCTGTAGGTGAGGAATCCACAGGTAGTTACTGTATCCACCACAAAAAGCGTTACCGAAGGTAAGTAACTTATTCATTTCTAGTAGCTCCACAGACTATTCCTGATTGATCATGCCTGCTGAGATCACTGTTTGTCTGTTCATGTTTTTTCCATTTCTTGCTAACCCTTCTCTTAGGTGCTATGGGGAAGCATTTTTGCAGTGTGCAGTACTTTACATACACCATTTGTTGGAAATGGCCCTTTCTGCAGGGTTAGCCCCAAACTTTGTGCCTTTCTCCTCCTATTTTTCTGACTCTTTTTTTGTTAGCTTTAGGACCCTGGGCATTTTACCACCGCTAATTAGTGTTAACGTGCATGTGCTCTCTCCCCTACAACTTGGTATAATTTTTTTACATCTTTTTGGCTTATTTAATTTACCTATACGTCCCTTGTAAAGTGGTATAAGATATACTCAGGGCCTGTAAATTAAATGCTACTAGTGGGCCTGCAGCACAGATTGTGCCACCCACAGAAGTAGCCTTCCAAACCTGAGTCAGGCCTGCCACTGCAGGGCCCGAATGTGCAGTTTTCTGCCACAATGACTTGGCAAGTCCAACTACTTGCCATGGCCTAAACTTTTTGCTACATCTTAGTCACCCCTAATTTAGGCCCTAGATAGCCCTATGGGCAGGGTGTTGTGTATGTAAAAGGTAGGACATGTCTTTATGTACTGCATGTCCTAGTAGTGACAAACAGCCTATTTAGTTTCTCACTACTGTGAGCGCTGCTCCTCTCATAGGATTGCGTTGAAAATGCTCTGACAAATGTCTAAGTGGTATCTCCTGATCTATGAGGAACAGCGGGGGCATGTTTAGTATGTTAAGAATGGTAGTGAGAAATCCTGCTTATTGGTGTAGGTGGATTTTTTATTACCATTGTAGAAATGTCCGTTTTAGAAACTGGACATTTCTCTGTGCTTATAACGCTAGTGCTTTTGCAGCCTGACTCCAATCCATGTCTGGGGTAGAGTGACAGCTCCACTTGGTGCATACTTTCCAGACAGCTATCACACAGGAGGGGCTCTGTGTGACAGAAGAGGTATTTGCTTGGGGAGGAGGAGGGTCGTTCACACCTTATATGTGAATAGGCTGTGCCCTGCCCTCACACAATGGATTGATTACCCTCTACTGATATCTGGAGACAGGGCTGGATTGAAAGGATGTTGTGCTTGACTTGAAAGGACTCATTTTAAGTCCCCCACACCACCCCAAACAAAGGCATTTTTCCATATATGTAGAAGGGGCTTGCTCCCGGATTTTGAGAGCACTTTTGGAACTGGGACTGAACCTCTGCCAAAGGGACCACTGGACTGTACAATGGATTCATCTCGACTGCTCTTCTTTTGTTGCCCTGCTACTTGGTGTCCTCTGGGTGGCCCAAAGGACTCATCTCGACTGCTTTTCTGTATGTTGCCGTGCTGCCAGTTTGTCTCCTGACTGTGGGTCACCAGATCCAGGGGGACTGCTAGAAGTTGCCATTATCGCCCTAATGTGCTGGCCTGCCTGCTTTGTGCTACCCAGTGTTCTCCAAGGGGCCAGTGTGGAATCTCTGTTGCTTATTTAGTGCCCCTGGCCCTGCAACTATAATGTCTGGGGAGTGCTATAATTTGTCCTTGAGCCTTCTCTGAAACAGTGCTGGGTAGGGCTCCTAGCCCTGGGTGCACACTGCACTGCCTGTATCCTGGGAACCTAGCGGGTGGCAAATGCTGATTGTTGCCCCCCGAGTTCAGCGTGGTGCCTGGCTGACAGGAACACATAGTTGGCACGCTGTGACTCCTCCAGAGAACCCCCTCCCAGCATGGGGGGCCGCAACGTACACTGTTGGGGAGGCAAGTGCTGTCCCATAGCACTGCCTCCCAGCCTGGAGCAACAACGCCGTGCATCAAGAACCCTCCTAGGAGGGCCCCACTTACCCTTCAAAGAGGAGACCGCTGTTCAGCGCCCCTCGCCGGCTCGGAGGGACTGAGCGCAATGCTGTGCCATGCCCCAGGAGCTCCTGAGAGGAGAGACGCCCCCAGACTGGCCACCTTTGTTGGAACCACTATGCTGCCTGCTTGCGGGCAGTGGTCCCATAGAATGCCCCAGCAGGGAGCAGTCAGCCACACCAACACGGGCAGCTGCCTGGAGGAACATTCTAAGCGGGGAGCCCCAAGAGTTTTGTCCCATCTCCTTGGAAGACAGAGTAGCACTCCAGACAGCCTGGTGGGACTCCAGACGAGGTACTGGGCAAGGGGGGCCCTGAGAGGAACCGCTAAGGATAAAAGTTACACCGCGTGGACACAGTGTGTCTGGCTTGTCCCGCAGTATATGCGGGGTGTCTAAGAGAGGTCTCCCCGCCGAAGAGATCTGTGTGAACAGATGTAGGTCTTGCTTGCTGTAGACAGGGACACAGAACGCTGTCCAGGGAATGCTATGGTATGCACAATGTCTCTTCTATGATACTTTTCTTTGGGCAATATGGAAGTGTTTCTTTTTGGACATTCCTGACAAGGTTTTGGCCCTCATGATAGTGTTTCTGCCCACATTGCATCTGCATTATTCTATTTGTAACCTGACTCATCTAATATGTCATGCTTGCCATGTTGGGGTGGTCATACACATTTCAGGTTTTGGTATTGCAAGCATTGGGGGGGGAGGGGTAATATTTGTGTATGATATTTGCCCTAAGGAAATGTTTTCATGATATGTGTATTTATCTTGATGACCATGCTGATCCGCCTGCAGGGAATGTCTCATGCTATGTGCCTTCATTTTTTTAGTGATAATGATGACCTGACTACTGCTTGTGTGACAGTATGCTAGTAACTATGTGTTTACCTGACTACTGCTTGCTTTTGCAGAGTACCAGTAACCTGTGTGATGTTCTGACAACTGCTTGTGTAGCAGGTTATTACTGATACATGTTGTTTTTATTCTAATGATGATTTGTGCAATAGTTTATTTTTATATAACTTGTTATGGAGTTTTTTTTGTGGTGTATTTATTGTGTCACGTGTGTTTTGCAAACGCTTTTGCCTCTGGGATAAGCCGGACTGCTTGTGTGTGCCAAGCTACCCAGGGGGTGAGCGGGGGTTATCTTGGATGTGTAACTCTCTTGCCCTGACTAGAGTGGTGGTCCCTGCCTTGCTGAGGTGTCTACCCTAGCCAACCAGGAACTCCATTTCTAACACCCTTTAATTAAAAAAGCATACATATTTAGATGGTGTTTGATTTCTTTATAAGAGAACAGCGAGTTGTGCAAAGGTTGAGTAGTACAGCTGGGAAAGCCACTGAGAATTCAATCCAAATGCCTGGCTCTAGCTCAGCTTGGGGTCATCTTGAACCTTTGAGCCGAAAGTGAGCTGACCTTTCATGTGGCTTCTGTTTGTCACCTTTTCTTTAACCTCATGCGCCAAGAATAAAAGAAAAAGCGCTGCAATTTGATGCAAAAGAGGAGAGAGAGGGACTCTCATTTGTGAATGAATTACAGGTTGATACCAGAAATCCTGATCCAAAAAAACAGAAGGCAATCCTGACTTCCCTGATTGACCAAACTGTGTGATATTTTATATTATAGTGCCACCTTTTTCTTCATTATCATATATGGCCATACATTGAAATTCAGTCATGTTACGGTATAATGCACTTACACAGAGCATATACACCGAGTGGTTTCTTGGCGCTAAGCACAAGGAGGGCACAGATCAAGCTTAGCACACACTTGAAAGGAGAAGTCTAATAAGCCTGCTGAACAGCCAGGTCTTTAGCTCTTTCCAAAATTTCAAATAGTCCGTCTGCTGGCAAAGAGGTTGAGGCAGGGAATTCCATATGGTAGAGGCTAGAACAGAGAACCTAGCACTTCCCATTTTTTGCCTAAATCTTGGTGATGGTAAGTTGACCAAGGATGAGTTTAAATTCTAGTTGGTAAATATTTAATGAATCTAGTTCTTAGAAATTGGGGACCCGCCTCCCAAAACTCCTTAAAAATAATACAAAAACAACAAGGTGATGGATGGAATGCTTGAATTAATCTCAGCCACTGGCAATCACTCAGGCTGCATCTCAATCCATTGTTTTTTGCCCACCCTGTCAAATCTGTCTTGACTCTACTCCTCATGGGAACAGGCCACCATGAACTAAAAGGGCAGGTCCTACCTGAACCGGAACACAAGCAACCTAAGACAGTTTTGCCTTAGAAAGGGATCTTCAGCTAGGTATAGCTTGGTCCCATTAGCACAGTGAACCAAGGACCCACGTCTGGGCATACCGGTTCAGTTAGCGTCAAATGCAAAAACAAGGTGATGGATGGAATGCTTTAATTAATCTCAGCCACTGGCAATCGCTCGGGCTGAATCCCGGTCCATTTTCACCAACAATGCCACCTCAGCTTGTACCCAGCCATATGCAAACCAGTCTTGACCCTGTGCCTCATGGGCACAGTACAGCCTGAAGTGCCAAGCCAAATCCTCCCTGAACCCGAACACATGCAATCTATGGATGCTTTCACTCTAGTTAGGGCAATTCAGCCATGTGTAGTTTGGTTCCAGTGGCACAGCATAAGGGCCTCTCCGCCAGTCAGAAACATTCACCCAAAACAGAGTTCAATAGGACTGCATCCTGTCCAGGAAACACCTGAAGAAATAACAGCAGAACCTACCAGAGGCAGAAACATTTGCTTAGTCCTTTATCCATGTATGGCACAGGTAATAGGTGTTCCAGGTTTATACTTGCATGTGAATATAGCTTACAGAGGTGGGTTAACAAGGACTTAAGGAGCTTTTCGCTTGTCTAGGTGATTTGGAGGAAATACCAAAAAGAGCTGGTGGACTGGGTATTCTAAAATGCTTCTGTAGTCCAGCAGATCAAAGTGGATAAAATGTACAGAATGGAATCAAAATATAAAATGTATGGAATATGTCATTAATGCTTGGCACCCCCTCCCCCCCAGCTTTACTGGCCGACAAAGCATTACTATGGAGAGGCTAGACTTCAGTGAAAATGACAACTCAGATAACCAATCAGACTGATCTTCATATTCATATGTACCATGAAAGGTGCTGGTGGCTAATGTAAACACCATGCAGTCTTTTTGGAATACCTTGCGATTGAGCAAGGCATGTACAAAATATGCTGAGGGCAGTCTGTGCCCCTCCACAGGTATGTCCTGGAAAATTAGGGATCAGTCCCAGAACGCTCTGTCACAGACAGGAAAACAGATTTTCAGACTTCTGATTTATCTTCTTCTGGCAAAACATATTCACAAGATGGTGAGCTTGTGCGGCGGGTATCCTGCTAAAGATTCATGCAGCGGTGAGGTAGGCAATCAAATCTATTTGAGCTGACAAACAAAGTTTATAGTGTTGTTCATAGATTGTTTCACAATAATGAAGCATTCATTTATGTTCCATTCACCATTTTCCTATGCCTTTGGTATTATTCAGTGGTAGCATGCCTTTCATCTTGCTTAATTTAGTTTACATTTGGAGGCACACCCTCTGTATACCAACCTGGCTAGCTCCGAAACAAGAGTTAAAGAGCCAATGGTACTAAAAAGTGTTTGCTGGTGTATTCTTAGAGACCATCTGGATAGATGGCTGGTTTCAAGATAATGCCATTGTAAAGTGTCTAAGCTACAATCAACAGTTTGCTTGACAGGGAACACTTGTTGCAATATATTTTCTTTGTAAGAAACATTCATTTTCCTCACTTTTGCCAAGCTACTGGAGAGGCCTCTTTTGTGTTTCACCTTGACAAACATGAGTGGTATAGACAGAATTGTCAAGGCAGTGAGCAGCGTCCTTGTTCTTCATTCTGTTAAGCATGGTAATACACAACATCTTAAACTTACAGTTTTTATGCATATTTTGTTGGAATTATCAGATGCAAGGATGGCTTACTGTAGAGGTCTGATGTACTTGTTGAAATCATTTTTAAAAGTATGTACTTCAGACATGCAACTTATGAGACCCCCGACCCTTTTGGCATCTTCCGGACTGATTTCTGGAAGAAAGTAATTTTAGTTGCGTCTGCCCACACATCAGAACGAGAACATGAGAACTGGGCATTTGATTTCTACCACCTTGATAACCCATAATAACCACAGCAGCCACTGGAATGTTACCATTTCCAAGCAGAATCAATAACTCAACCTACTGTCTAGGCAGAGCATTCGATAGGATTGGGGTCAGGCTATTATGCTCAGTTTGCCACTAGTTGGATGCCTCATGGGTAATTCATTTGGATGTCAGTGCTCTGTTGTGCTATTCAGAGAGGTGTGTGTGTATATATATATATATCAGATGCACAAAACTTCTACTTGTGGCACCTTGTAAGCAGCTTGCCGAGGCATTGGCCTCCCATTTAACAATGATTCAATAGCGGAGAAATGATGAGCTTTAGCAACAAAAAAAAAACGTTGTGCACAAATTACATTCAAGGAAGAGCCAACACAATAAATCGTTTCAAAAAAAGCATAAGGATTACATACAACACTCGGAAATTACTTAAAGAAACTCAATGGTAAGACTATATAAAAAATTTCCAAGTACTTTTAAAAAGAAAGAGAAAGAGAGAGAGAGAGAGAGAGAGAGAGCGCGCGCACTGGTAAAGCAGCAGATACTATTGTTGAACTGTACTGTTTTGAGCCTACTAGGTTCAAAACAGTACAGTTCAACAATAGTACACGGAGCGCTGATGAACAGGTGGTCAACTTCAACGCAAAGGAAAGTCATAATGCAGTCCTTTAAAGTAGTGATCTTTCAAATACCAACTACATCTACAGGTGTATCCACTAGTTCAATTCTAGATATTGCTCAGTATGGTAGTTCACATGTTGGAACTATTTTGGTGTTATGTTATGAATTATATGTATACTGCACTGTGCGCAATGATCCTGAGTACTTAGGGGTAATTATGAAACTTTGACAGTATGGCATAGAACTGAAACCAGAGTAAAGTATTACACACAAAAACGTTTGTAAGCGTGAATGCATTTTGTGAGGGTGTCTAAAGACAGATAGTTAAGAGAGGATGTTCAACAAATTTACAATATTAGGAATCCTATTATGTAGGAATGAATATGTCACTTGTAAAGTGCACTACCACTCCCACAGGAGCATATTGGCGCTATGCAGATAGATATTGCCCTCTTAGGGAGGGGGAGGACCGCAGAAAGGATTCTTACTCAAAGAATTAGAGTAGCAAGGAGAATCCAAAGCTGAGAAAATATATTTATTTAATCGCTTTTTGAATAGTAATTCTGATTCAATATCTCTTAAAAGCCTTGGGGCCCGGAGTTTTGAGTCTGAAAGGTGGTGGACTAAGGAGGTTTGCACAAGAGTTCTTTTAGAGGAATAATGAGTGAATCGTGCCCTTAAATAACTGAGACCCACAGACATGCACGCTCTAAAAGTGAACAAAAGAATCTTAAACAAAATTATCTTGTGCAATGGAAGCCAATGACGGGCATTTAGGGCTGTTGAAGCTGATGAATGTCTGGGGAGTTATAAAACAAGTCTAGTCGCACGTTATGGACAACCTTAAGTTTCTGGATAGTTTGTTTAGATGACCCTGCTTAGAGACTTTTGCAGTAGTCCAATCTAGAACTGATTCAGGCGAAGGCAACAGTCTTTCTAGATGTCAATAAGAGTAAGTCAAATAATTTTCTCAGGGGCTTTATTAGTTTAAAACACATGCCGGCCACTGTTAACGATTAAAGACAAAAGGATAAAGAAGCGTTAAATTTCACCCTAAGATTTTTTACCACCTCTACAATTGGCAAGTGCCACTGGACAAAGCCACCATTTAGCTGGCACAAAAGAGTTTGATCTTCCAAGCAGCAAGACCTCTGTTTTTCGAAGTTGCATTTTAGATGATTAAGTTGCATTCACCCAATAACTTCACAAAGGCAATTTTTAAAATGGGTTTCGAAGCCACATGATGTTCTATCCAATGGTAAGATCAGCTGCGTGTCATCCGCTTAAGAGGTGGTTTCAATGCCACAGGGCTAAGCAACGAGCCTTGTGGAACGCCTGATGTCACTGTCCTGTGCCTAACAAATAATGCTCATTGAGTAGTTCATGGTGGGAAAGGTGCTGTTTCCTATCTTCAAAATAACATTAGTGGGAAAAAAAAAACACAGGGGTTTTACTTTTTGCTGCTCTTCCGCCAAAGCTGTGAATAGCTAGGATTTTTATTTATCGGTGTTTGTAATGGGGAGCCATACACAACAAATTATTTCAGGGGGACTGCACGATAAATATAAATACACAAATGCCAGAATGGTAAATGTTTTCAATAGACTTTATAGCAGATTGTCAATAAATGTAAACAGTGGTTACTTAACAATACTTCCCTAAATCTATGCAAACACCATACCATGTTATGACATATTGTAGTCTCTTGAACTCTCGCACACACACAAACTGCAATGCAAAAAAATATATCCTTGAGTCTTCAAAACTCAGGATCTCTCCATGGATGTCACCCCCTCCTTCCCTGCCCCATCCCAGGCCATGAATGGATGGGAGAGTAATATAATGGGAGACGGCATTCATATGCAAAAGGTGGACAGGGAATAGGGGAAGGGACATGGGATTAGCAGCAGACTGTGTGCAAGCTTTTTCACCCCAAGGATCACGTTTTATGGTTCATCATTAAGCGGGTGATGCAGAGAGGCCATTTGTCTGCATGCCCTGTAAAGGCACCTGCAGCTGGAGGTGGAAAAATGCTTACATGATAGGTAGAGTCTGAAGGTCACTTTCCTGCCAGTTGCTTCACGCGCTCTTTCCACTCTGCTCTCTTTTGTGTAATGTAGGGTGGAGTAAGAAGCTGCAGCAGGGGCTTTGCTCGCCCCCTCAGGTACTCCTCACAAAGGGCCTCCGTAGTACAGATCACATACATGCCACAGTCGTAGCTGTTCTGCTGAGCTGGGGCCTGCTCCTCCACAAAGACACCTTTGCCCAAGAATCCCTCCAACTTCCTAGCTACCTGTCTAGCATGAACAGAGTTGTTTTTGCTGTAAGAGTCATAATGCACAAAGCAATTCTTGTCGCGGACATACACAAGCAGACTCCAATGCGTCCCACCTGCTGCCTCGCTGGAGTTATCATTAATGGCCAAAAATACAATTCGCTTCTGCGGCAGGGCCAATGGTTCAAGAAAGATTGCCACTTCCTCTGGACTGCTGGCACACTTGATAAACTGAACCACCTCAGGGCTGACGAAGCAGACATGCTCGGCATAGTCTCTGTACTGCTCACTGGCAAAGTACTCATAGGTGAAACCAATCACATGATCATTGAGCCAACTGGGAGGGTCAAGCAGCGATACATCGGACTGGCGCAGCAAACTGTCGAGGTAACTGAGAACAACAGGATCCATTATTCGGAAGGAGGCAGAAGCTGGTGGGGAAACAGTTAAAAAAAAAAAAAAAAGCTATGAAATGCATATGTCAGATGTCAACCATTCCCCACAGAGAAGCAAAGGCAGACCAGGATATTTTTATTAAGCTATGCAGGTTTATTTTATGGATGGGTTCACATGCTATACTGGTTGACCTACACCGGTCTGATGAAGAAATCTTCCAGGATAAATTGAATTCATAATATTTATAATTTATATATTATGCTAGACAAAAACTATTTTGAAAGTAAAAAGATGAGAACAGTGAAAAGGTACCCTGTTTGGACACTTGAGTAACGAGATTCTCAATGACAAATAAAGAGATATGCAAGGGTATTTTGTGTCACTAAATCCCTTTCAAGCACCATCTCCCTCCTCACACACTCTTGGATTTAAATATCTAGTGACAACGATTGACACAAACCTATAGAACACCAGTGGACAGGTTACCAGAGCTCAAAGTCAAAAAGGAGCTAGGTGTGGTACATGCTGATGTGGGCCGCCCAGAATTGATATCAACATCCAATAGCGTCATTCATTGGGCAATGAATAGAAAATATAGTGACTTCAACTGCAAGGAATAGCCCACGGGCCAAAATTACCTAGGCATTGTGTCCTCGTATGTTGGCAGTCAACAACAAGCCATATGGAAACCTGCACAACATTCAACAACAACAGAAAAACAGCAACAGCTCATATCTCCTTTCATTCACAAGCGTCCCAATGATCTCTGTGCATTCCTTTTACAGTGAACTTTTTTTTACCTAGATGTCATCTGCAAGGGCAACTTCTCACTCGGGTGGCAGTGCGGTCTGAATTCACCTCCGCATAGTCGTGCAACACAGAAGTTGCATGGTAAAATCACATCATGGACGGACTCTCCTGCGACCTTCTAGCCAATAGCAATTTAGCAAGCAAGCTGCGACTCCCTTAATAGAAGGCTAAACTTAACCGTGTGGTAGGTAACTGATACAGGCCTATCCACAGGCTACTGGGATAGGTGTTATTCCTAGTTGCGATGTGCAGTACATTGCCTACTTTCTGCTATGCTGGAAATCATCTGGATTTGGGTTTCAGTCTGCTCCCTTTACATGCCCATTACTATAATATTTTCAGTCAGGTCTGAAGTGGGGGAGGCCCTGCCTGTTAATAGATCAGACTCAGCCTTATGCAGACCTGTCAAGGCCCTTGAGCGCCGGAGGGTATATTCGCATTTTCCTGTATGAGAGCAAATCAGGATAAATATCACTCCGAACCCCGCCACTGGAGGCTAGGCCAGGGCCCAAACATCACGACAGCCGAAATGACATTCTCCTCAACGCTCCTCCACACAGTCTAACCTAACTTAATTTTAACTCGGACTTCACTCAAATATTCTCACCAAATCCAAACTCGGCCATTTACCGGACCTCGCCCATGCCAACATGAAACATATTAGAGCCTTCCCTATCTCCAATCACACACGTAGGAACAACTTTAAAATGAACGAATCATAAATCTAAACTTATTAGTGGGACTGAGTTCCTGGAGGCACGTGGCAAGCAGTCACGGGGGAAATTGGTTATGAGCCTAGAATTTCATAAAAGGTACAGGCCAGGTTTAACAGCTGACAGTCCACGTGCACCAACAGTATGCAACGGTGTTAGAAAATATGCGAAATGCAATAAGAAAACTGGAAAAATCTCACCTCTCGCCACCCACACACACACGCGCCACATCATATTGCTCTCAACATTAGGAAATCTAGGACAGGCCATTAAAGAATTGATGTGGTACTCAGAGTGCCAGGAATAACAGAACAGTATCAATCTTATGGGCTAATTCTCTCGAGGTCCCGAAATTACATTTTAGATCTCAAAACAATATTCATGCTGTCCCACAACACCCCTTCACCACCCTCCCACCGCCCCTCACTGCAGCCTCAACGTGCACACATATTCCGTGTGGTGCGAGCCACCCCTCCTCGAGTTGAGCACCCTCTGGAAAATAAGTTTATGCTTTTTCAAGCACAAATTTAGCTTCAAGGCAACAGACCATGGAACAAGGAGAGTTAGGGGACAAAGTACAACAATTCAGTTTGTAACGCCGCTACTAATGCAGCTCGGTACAGCCTACTTAAATGCTGAAAGTCCCCTACACACGCCCCCCGTTTATTTTTCACAATCCATCCGTCCAAAGTCATGCTATCCCCTACATGCTAGAAAGCTTGGCGAAGAAGTCGGAATAAAACCATCGCCGCCGCCGCCGCCCATAGTATTCTAGTGGAGTTACCTCGTCCCGTGCTCCCCTTTCCCCGTGGTTAACAAAGCAGTCTGCATCAAAACAGTCTGTATGATCTTTCGTTACCCAGTACTGCCATTCCAGTGCTCAGCAAAACGCAATCCATTCTGTAACACAATTTGTATTCCAAGACCATACGCAGGGGGCCCATTAATGCTTCTCGCTGTGGCCTGGTACATCCCTGGTATTCTAGTACTGGGACTCCTACGACCCAGCAATGAACCTAGCCGGCTCTAGTATACCTACAGTAATCAGTGCCCGTTAATCCAGCCTACACAACTACAATAGCAAGGACCGCTCTAGCAACACGCTTCGTTTAAGCCTGCGACTTCCACTGCAAAAAATAAAATACTTGACAAATCAGCAGTACTATGGGAGCCAGCCCGCTACTTACTCGGACCGTTCTCAAACTTAACCCAACACACATTGCCCTTTATCTTCCCACTTACGGCATTCGTCAGTAATTTCACCACTTCCGGGTCACATGACAGCCAATCTTATCGCTTGAACATGTTCTAGGCGTCCGTAGAAAAGTAAGAAGGAGTCGTATTGTGTGAGGTGAGCTAGTATTGGCGGATTATGTGAATCTCAGCCAATCCAAGTACGTTACATAATTTTCTGACATGCTTATTGGCTATGGAATGCGCACGTGGGTCTACTGTTTGTACACAGCCTGAGGTGCTCAGTATATGTTGGCGGGTGCCTCGCAGGTTCTGGCGCGCAGGATTTTGCTGGCGGATGGCCTGAGGTGAGCCAGTCACGGACCTGGCAGTAAAATTAATTATTTCAGTGATGTTAGTTAGCACCTTCGCTGCCAGGCCTTTCCCCCTCAGATGCCAAGCCTTTTCTTGGCTATTTGGGGCAGTTCACGCTTAGGCCCTCATAACTTTTTGTTCACATAAGCTACCCACGCCAAATTTGCGTTCTTTTTTTCCAACATCCTAGGGATTCTAGAGGTACCCAGACTTTGTGGGTTCCCCAGAAGGAGGCGAAGAAATTAGCCAAAATACAGTGAAAATTTCGTTTTTTTAAAAAAAATGGGAAAAAGGGGCTGCAGAAGAAGGCTTGTGTTTTTTCCCCTGAAAATGGCATCAACAAAGGGTTTGCGGTGCTAAAATCACCAGCTTCCTAGCTTTCAGGAACAGGCAGACTTGAATCAGAAAACCCAAATTTTCAACACAATTTTGGCATTTTACTGGGACATACCCCATTTTTATGATTTTTTTGTGCTTTCAGCCTCCTTCCAGTCAGTGACAGAAATGGGCATGAAACCAATGCTGGATCCCAGAAACCGCAACATTTCTGAAAAGTAGACAAAATTCTGAATTCAGCAAGGGGTAATTTGTGTAGGTCCTACAAGGGTTTCCTACAGAAAATAACAACTGAAAAAAACAAAATATTGAAATTGAGGTGAAAAAATCTTCAATTTTTCTCTACCTTTTACTCTCTAACTTTTTCCTGCAATGTCAGATTTTTGAAAGCAATAAACCGTTACGTCTGCTGCACTCTTCTGGTTGCGGGGATATATAGGGCTTGTAGGTTCATCAAGAACCCTAGGTACCCAGAGCCAATAAATGAGCTGTACCCTGCAGTGCGTTTTCATTCTATACTGGGTATACAGCAATTCATTTGCTGAAATATAAAGAGTGAAAAATAGCTATCAAGAAAACCTTTGTATTTCCAAAAAGGGCACAAGATAAGGTGTTGAGGAGCAGTGGTTATTTGCACATCTCTGAATTCCGGGGTGACCATACTAGCATGTGAATTACAGGGCATTTTTCAAATAGATGTCTTTTTTACACACTCTTATATTTGGAAGGAAAAAATGTAGAGAAAGACAAGGGGCAATAACACTTGTTTTGCTAATCTATGTTCCCCCAAGTCTCCAGATAAAAATGATACCTCACTTGTGTGGGTAGGCCTAGCGCCTGCGACAGGAAACGCCCCAAAATGCAACGTGGACACAACACATTTTTTGAAAGAAAACAGAGGTGTTTTTTACAAAGTGCCTACCTGTAGATTTTGGCCTCCAGCTCAGCCACCACCTAGGGAAACCTACCAAACCTGTGCATTTTTGAAAACTAGAGACCTAGGGGAATCCAAGATGGGGTGACTTGTGGGGCTCTGACCAGGTTCTGTTACCAAGAATCCTTTGCAAACCTCAAACTTTGGCTAAAAAAACACATTTTCCTCACATTTTGGTGACAGAAAGTTCTGGAATCAGAGAGGAGCCACAGATTTCCTTCCACCCAGCGTTCCCCCAATAAAAATGATACCTCACTTGTGTGGGTAGGCCTAGCGCCCGCGACAGGAAATGCCCCAAAACGCACCGTGGACCCATCACATTTTTTTAAAGAAAACAGAGGTGTTTTTTGCAAAGTGCCTACCTGTAGATTTTGGCCTCTAGCTCAGCCGGCACCTAGGGAAACCTACCATACCTGTGCATTTTTGAAAACTAGAGACCTAGGGGAATCCAAGAGGGGGTGACTTGTGGGGCTCTGACCAGGTTCTGTTACCCAGAATTCTTTGCAAACCTCAAAATTTGGCTAAAAAAACACGTTTTCCTCACATTTCCGTGGCAGAAAGTTCTGGAATCAGAGAGGAGCCACAAATTTCCTTCAACCCAGCGTTCCCCCACGTCTCCCGATAAAAATTATACCTCACTTGTGTGGGTAGGCCTAGCGCCCGCGACAGGAAATGCCCCAAAACGCAACATGGACACATCACATTTTTTTAAAGAAAACCGAGGTGTTTTTTGCAAAGTGCGTTCCTGTAGATTTTGGCCTCTAGCTCAGCCGTAACCTAGGGAAACCTACCAAACCTGTGCATTTTTGAAAACTAGAGACCTAGGGGAATCCAAGATGGGGTGACTTGTGGGGCTCTGACCAGGTTCTGTTACCCAGAATCCTTTACAAACCTCAAACTTTGGCTAAAAAAACACATTTTCCTCACATTTCGGTGACAGAAAGTTCTGGAATCTGAGAGGAGCCACAAATTTCCTTCCACCCAGCGTTCCCCCAAGTCTCTCGATAAAAATGATACCTCACTTGTGTGGGTAGGCCAAGCGCCCGTGACAGGAAATGCCCCAAAACACAACGCGGACACATCACATTTTTTGAAAGAAAACAGGTGTTTTTTGCAAAGTGCCTACCTGTAGATTGTGGCCTCTAGCTCAGCCGGCACCTAGGGAAACCTACCAAACCTGTGCATTTTTGAAAACTAGAGACCTAGGGGAATCCAAGATGGGGTGACTTGTGGGGCTCTGACCAGGTTCTGTTACCCAGAATCCTTTGCAAACCTCAAAATTTGGCTAAAAAAACAAATTTTCCTCACATTTTGGTGACAGAAAGTTCTGGAATCTGAGAGGAGCCACAAATTTCCTTCCAGCCAGCGTTCCCCCAAGTCTCCCGATAAAAATGATACCTCACTTGTGTGGGTAGGCCTAGCGCCCGTGACAGGAAACGCCCCAAAACACAACATGGACACATCACATTTTTTCATAGAAAACAGTGCCTACCTGTGGATTTTGGCCTCTAGCTCAGCCGGCACCTGGGGAAACCTAGCAAACCAGCGCATTTTTGAAAACTAGAAACCCAGGGGAATCCAAGATGGGGTGACTTGTGGGGCTCTGACCAGGTTCTGTTACCCAGAATCCTTTGCAAACCTCAAAATTTGGCTAAAAAACACATTTTCCTCACATTTCGGTGACAGAAAGTTCTGGAATCTGAGAGGAGCCACAAGTTTCCTTCCACCCAGCGTTCCCCCAAGTCTCCCGATAAAAATGATACCTCACTTGTGTGGGTAGGCCTAGCGCCCGCGACAGGAAATGCCCCAAAACGCACCGTGGACCCATCACATTTTTTTAAAGAAAACAGAGGTGTTTTTTGCAAAGTGCCTACCTGTAGATTTTGGCCTCTAGCTCAGCCGGCACCTAGGGAAACCTACCATACCTGTGCATTTTTGAAAACTAGAGACCTGGGGGAATCCAAGAGGGGGTGACTTGTGGGGCTCTGACCAGGTTCTGTTACCCAGAATCCTTTACAAACCTCAAACTTTGGCTAAAAAAACACATTTTCCTCACATTTCGGTGACAGAAAGTTCTGGAATCTGAGAGGAGCCACAAATTTCCTTCCACCCAGCGTTCCCCCAAGTCTCTCGATAAAAATGATACCTCACTTGTGTGGGTAGGCCACAAGCGCCCGTGACAGGAAATGCCCCAAAACACAACGCGGACACATCACATTTTTTGAAAGAAAACAGAGGTGTTTTTTGCAAAGTGCCTACCTGTAGATTGTGGCCTCTAGCTCAGCCGGCACCTAGGGAAACCTACCAAACCTGTGCATTTTTGAAAACTAGAGACCTAGGGGAATCCAAGATGGGGTGACTTGTGGGGCTCTGACCAGGTTCTGTTACCCAGAATCCTTTGCAAACCTCAAAATTTGGCTAAAAAAACAAATTTTCCTCACATTTTGGTGACAGAAAGTTCTGGAATCTGAGAGGAGCCACAAATTTCCTTCCAGCCAGCGTTCCCCCAAGTCTCCCGATAAAAATGATACCTCACTTGTGTGGGTAGGCCTAGCGCCCGTGACAGGAAACGCCCCAAAACACAACATGGACACATCACATTTTTTCATAGAAAACAGTGCCTACCTGTGGATTTTGGCCTCTAGCTCAGCCGGCACCTGGGGAAACCTAGCAAACCAGCGCATTTTTGAAAACTAGAAACCCAGGGGAATCCAAGATGGGGTGACTTGTGGGGCTCTGACCAGGTTCTGTTACCCAGAATCCTTTGCAAACCTCAAAATTTGGCTAAAAAACACATTTTCCTCACATTTCGGTGACAGAAAGTTCTGGAATCTGAGAGGAGCCACAAGTTTCCTTCCACCCAGCGTTCCCCCAAGTCTCCCGATAAAAATGATACCTCACTTGTGTGGGTAGGCTTAGCGCCCGCGACAGGAAATGGCCCAAAACACAACGTGGGCACATCACATTTTTTCATAGAAAACAGTGCCTACCTGTAGATTTTGGTCTCTAGCTCAGCCGGCCCCAGGGGGGCAGAAATGGCCTAAAATTAATTTTATTTACGTCACAGGGGGGGTCAGGGGTTGAAGGGGAAGGGCTTCCCCTTTCAGCCCTGACATGTGGGGGGGGTGGGTGGGGGGGCAGCCCTCGGGGGGAGCTCTAGCGCTTCCCCTGAGGGCCAGTAGGAGGACGTAATGGTTACGTCCATGGCGCCACACGGGCGCTGCCATGGACGTAACCATTACGTCCGTGGCGGGGAAGGGGTTAAATTAATCTAATCGAAGCACAACAAGCCTACAGGGTCCAGAATGCACTATGTTGACACGTTAAAGTTCGAGTCTGGAAACTGTCCGTAATTGCCTGGAGTTGGTCACCTGCTGGTGAGGTTCAGTGTTGGTTGGTTGGACCGGTTAGCACGTGCCAGGCATCTCGGGTTAGACTAACGAGATAGTGCAAATATCTCAGCTTCCCTTTACGTGTTGGGAATTGAGGCGTAAATAAGGGTGCTGCTTAGCAAATTAATATGTGTCATGTCACAGGGTGTCTCTTCTTCTGCTACTGACAGGTGAGAGATTCTGGAGAAAGTTATGAGTTCATTGATTCATATAAACAACGGATTCTTAAACCTACAGTCCTATAGCGACAACATAGCCTAAAATAAACCTTTTATAGGATCGAGCCTGCGATTGCATGCGCTAGCTAGCACATGCATCTCACTTACAAGATACGGTTGTTAACAAAAAGGGCTTGAAGCCCGCCCGTTGCTTACCATTATTTGGCTTGCTTGGCATTCTTCTTTACAGCCTCGTAATTTGTCACTACAGGCTAAGCATAATTTCTATTCCTTTCTGTGGAGCTGGGACCATGCACTGATTGATTCAGCCTAATCAGTGCCCAGCTGCTGCTTCTGATGTGATTGAGGTACTATTTTGTTCTTTTGAACTTCTAGTGCCCTGCAAACAGAGATTGTATGACTGGCAAAAATCTGCCATCAGGACAAACAAAATTACTGAATTTTATTTTCTATAGTTAACTTTGTTTTCTTTTGCCAAATTCTTTTCTCACTTTGCACTCATGTTTTGTTTTGTTCTAGTGCATGGCACTGTTCTCAAAAGATGAAGTTATCTTGTTCTAAATATTGCAGAGCAATGTTGTTTCTTTATTATGTGTAATTTCCGAATTTATGCTTTAACACATACTTGTGCTGTATTCCCCAGCACACCCTAATCCACCCCACCTGGCCCCACACCAGCCCACCCCAATCCAATCCACTCAATCTAATCAAGTCCAAACCAATCCAATCCACCCCACAGACCACCCCAATCCATTCCAATCCCAACCATTCATCCCAATCCAATCCACCATACTCAAATCCTCCCAACCCACTCCAATCTAATCCACCCACACCAATCCACCAAAATCCAATCTGCTTCACTCCAATCCGCAGTACTTCAAACCATCCCAGTCCAACCCACCTCACCTCAACCCCACACCAGTCCACCCCAATCCAATTCCGTGTCAGAACTGGAGGTTTAAGATTATGCTTCTCTTTCTGTACTACTGAAAATTACAGAGCTACATTTCCCTTGAGACCCATGGTCCTCAACCATACTGCTCCACCAATCAGCCCATCAGTTTAAGCTTCATGTGACATCTGATAAGTGTTCCATTCTCTCTTCTTGTGGTGTGCTATTATTGCGTGTATTGATATTGTGGTTAACTAATTTGCCTGATCGGGCTGCTCTAAGAGGGTTTGTATTTCCCCTCTCTTCTTCTGCCAGCGTGGAGTTGGAGCGGCAAGCGTCGCGGGATGCGCGGTGCTCGGAGTTGAGGATCGTAGTCCTCTTTTTTTCACGAGCCCCTGCTAGAATGGTCCCAGTGGGCTTATGCCTTTTGGGTAATGCTAATTGTGCCATGTCCGCGGAGCGATGCAAGTGCTTTTTGATGCAGATTGATCCTAAACTGGTTGAGTTGGCCTCGGTCGAAGCCTACACATCATTCCTTGTTCAGAGCTCATTCTAGGGGGAAGAATCATTTTTTTTCTGCACAATTGGCAGGCGATCACTCAAGGTTCCTGCGTGTTGGAGACAGTATAGAGGTTCAAAGTGTAATTTTACGCAACTCCTTATCAGGAGAACACCCCTCCTCCTCTCCTTTATTCCCATGCTGAGAGTCTGGTTATCAATGCTGAGATCTGTGGAATGCTCATTAATAAAGCAATAGTTTCAAGTTCGCTTTATCTCCGAGGTTTTATCAATACAATTTTCCTGGTGCTGAAAAATGGTAGTTGTTTGCGCCTGGTACTCAATCAGTTCAGCTCGTGAGTGGTGTATCGCCACTTCAAGCTGGAAGGCAATCACCTCCTTCAGGATCTCTTGCAGGAGAGTGATTGGATGGTGTGTCTTGATCTAAAGGACGCCTATTTGACAGTCCCAATTTTTTTCTCCACATCTGAGAGTTATTTCATGTAATTGGCTTCAGCAGTGGTACAGGTTTACAGCTCTCCCTTTTGGCCTTTCTTCAGCCCCTTGGTGCTTCACCAAGTTTCTACACCCGGTTGTGCAATTTCCCAGTGAGAGTGCAGTGAGATTGATTGTATATCTGGATGATATTTTCATCATGGTGCAACAAAGAGAGAAGGTGCATCTCTCTTGGGCGATGCAACTCCTACAAGATTTGGGCTTCATCATCAATGCGGAGAAGTCTCCTCTAACACCATTTCAGACTCTAGAATGTTTGGGTTTCCTGGTAGATTCTGTACTGGCTCAATTCAGACTCCCTCTACTGAAGATAATGTCCATCAAGAAGGAAAGCCCTTGCATCTCAGACTATTTCATTGAGGATTTTGGCCCATCTGGTGGACCTTCTGGCATCCTCTGTTCAAGCCATCTTCCCAGGTTCCTCCACTATTGGGCTCTACGACACCTAAAAATTCTGCATCTCCAGGAAAGGTTGTCATTTTCCGAGCAAATAGTATTGTTGGAAGAAGCTAGAACGGAGATCTCTTGGGGGCTGGATCATTTGGACACCTGAAACGCCAAGGCCATATTTGCCTTTGTTCCAGAAGTGATCATAGTATCAGACGCTAGCAGATGAGGCTGGGGAGCGTGATGTGGCCAGGTGGAGACAGGACAAGCTTCACCTTCATATTAATTGTCTCAAGCTCTTGGCGGGGACATTTGCAGTTTGAACTCTTACTCCTCATAAAGTGAAATGTCGTATCCTTCTTCAGATGAACAGCTTTTCAGCAGTTTGGTGTATCAACCAGTTGGGAGGTATGTGATCGGGCCCGGTAGTGGAGATTGCCAAGGATTTTTGGCATTGTTTCCAGGTTCATCAGATATCGGTGAGGGCAATCATATATTGTGACTCGCACTCTTGGTTCCTTCACGACTCCAGCGAATGGAGACTTCACCCTTGCAATGGGGTCCTTATGAGGTGGATCTTTTTGCATCATGTCTGAATGCTCATCTTCCGGCCTTTTACAGGTGGAGGCCTGATCCTCTGATGGCGAGTTCCAATGCCTTTCTCCAGTCCTGGTGGGGGAAGTTACTTTAATGCGTTTCCCCGTTTTTTGATGATTCAGAGAGTACTCTCTCAGATACGTCGCCAGGCCGCAAAATTGGTACTGGTGACCCCTTGTTGGAAAGCGCAGTCTTGGTTCCCAGTAGCAATGTCACTATTGTGCACTCCGCCGGTTCCAATTCAGACATTCCTGGACCTTCTTTCCGATGGATCTCCCTCACCCATCGGTGGTCAAAGACCAATAGTCACTCATGACGTGGACAATTTCAGGAGACAATGGGAAGTGCCTGGTGTTTCGGAACAAGTTATGCTCTTATCCCAGTCTTAGGCCCATAGTACTCACAAAAGATATACAGCTGCACAGTGCAAATGGGTTCATTGGTTTGTGAATGGGGTATTGATTGGGTATGGTTGCCCAAGGTTTAGCCTATAGAACGATTAGTAACTTTCTTTCCGCTATATCCACGTGCCATCCGCATTTGAGTGATAAGCCTGTAGGGGAACATCTGTTAATCTGCAAACTCCTTAGAGGTTTCAAAACTCCTTAGAGGTTTCACCCCTTCCCCCCAACCAAAGTATTCCATCTTGTGGGACGATAATGTAGTTCTTCGATTTTTTTTTATAAGTGCTTGGTAAGCAAATTAAGACCTCACAAGGAAACAGTTGTCAGCCAAGTTGACCCTGCTTCTGTGCCTCATTTCTTGTAATATAACAAAAACATGTATTGGTCCCTCCAGGGAGAAGAATATGAATAAACTTCCACAACAGTGGCTGTACCATAAAGAACTTTCTGTACAGAGGAAGTTTGTTCAATAATATCTCATTTATTCCAAACTTAAATTCCACAACTTAAGGTGAAGTAATCAAGGTGTTACTATATAACGGCGCAGTGTAAGTGAATTATGTGTTAGTAAAAGTGTTTCAGTAATATTTACATAAAAATAAAGCCAAGCTGTGGTTAAACGCCTGAGGTCTCTAATCAACACCTCTAAAGTAGGTGTTATGAGCCATCTGAATGTTTTCAACAATCGATCCACATTTCAAATTTAATGTCGACGTTTCGACACCAAAGCAACAAAATTAATTCAAGTGGGTCATCATCAGGGCAGAGTATTGAAATAGGAAGCACTCCTCCTTGTCATCAATCAGACACAGCATAGTCGTGTTAACAGTAAAGCATTGCCTGTCAGCCATCCATTTTCTTGTGGCCTCAGTGTGCCATCAGTCGTATCACTCCATAACATCACCATCTAATGGCATGTGAAAAAGCCATAAATCGTTCCATGAAAAGGACCAACTTGTTTAAGGTCCTCTTAAAATGTGACGACAAAATCATACATCCAAGTTAACATAGGACCAAGGGTCTTTGGTCCTGATTTAATCAGATTAAATTTCAAATTTTGGCTGGTTTTGTAGCAGCGCAATGAAACATTTCTTGTAGGCAGGTTTCAGATGTGAAAGCCTTGGATATAACAGGTAGAGTATTTACTCCCTCATGGGTTTCATTCCGTATTTCCAAACATACTAAGGCAGATTCCCATTGTGTGAGTCATCCAGCTTTTCCTGACGATCAGAAATTTTGTGTGGTAAGATGCCTTAAGGCTTATGAGGACAATTGCTTATCTCCCTTCAGATTCTTTTTCGTCCATTTTCTTAATGGACATTGACTCGTTGGGTCAAGTGGTTGTTGGCTAGAGCGGGAATCGATGTGTCCACCTTTGGTGCATATTCGGTTCAAGGCGCTATGGCTTCTAAGGCTTTTTCGACAGGGTCTAGGTTAGAGGGCATTATAGCAGCGGGGACTGGTCCCCTGGTTCCACTTTTAAAATGTTTTATCATAAACCAATTGTGGCAGTAGCTTTGATGGTGGTTGCACAGCTTTGAACTAGCAAAATCTTAAACCTCCGGACCTGACATAGAATAAAATAATTCTAGCTAGCGCATCAAGAATTTTAAATTATGAATAATGCATATTATGTTGTTTTCTCTTGGTGTTACCATGATTATTATCAGTCTGATGTTTTTACCTACCCTTTGATTGTAATTTTCTCCTCTGAGAGATCATATTTTACAACTGATTTTCCCATTGACAGGCACAGACAATTAATCTGCCTAATCAATGTTTGGGTCTCGATCCGTTGATGTTCTAGATGCAAGGACTGGTACTGAGGTTCAGCTTTCCAAATCTCAATTTCATGTTCGCTGTTGGCTGAACGTTGATGTTTATTCCTGGAATCCATGTTGGTGACAAGTTGATCATGAAAGGTTGAAGTCATTTTGCATACACAAAGAAAGAGGAAAGACTGAAGTCACATGAGGCTTTATATGAACGGATGGGCTATGATTGGTGCAGCAGTATGGTTGGGGACCATGGGACTCGTGAGAAATGTAGTTACTTTTTTTTGTTTAATGTTGATTGCTGTAATTTTCAGTAGAAAAGAAAGAGAAACACAATCCTTGCCTCAGTGTCCTTAATAGACTTAAAACATTTTGTCATTCTACCTAGAAAATGTTTTATCTTCCCCACACCAATCCGATCAACCCCACACATTCCAATCCTCCCCATTCCAATCCAATCCACGCCTTTCCTTAGTCCACCCAAATCCAGTCCACCACAATCCACCCCATTTCAACCCACCTCACACCAATCCATTCCACAGCATTCAACTCTAATCCATCCCACTCGAGCCTTCCCACTCGGTCCAGCCCACCCTAATCCAATCTAATCCACCCACTCTGATCCAACCCACTCCACTCCAGTCCAATCTACCCTACTCCAATCCACCATATTCCAGTCCACTACACCCACTTAAATCCCATCACCCAGTTCCAATATAATTCACGCCACTCCAGTCCAATCCACTACAACCAAATCTGTCCTCCCCACTCCAATCTACACCACTCTCTGTTTCAGTCCACTTTAATCCATCCAACTCCCGCACAATCCACTCCAGTCAACCTTAATCCACTCCACTCCAAACCAATCCAACCCACACCAATCATATTCACCCCAATCCAATCCAAACCAACCACTCCAATCCAATGCACCACAGTCCACCCAACTCCAGTTCAACCCACTTCAATCCAATTCACCACACTCAATCCGGTTCCCCCTACTCCAATCCAGTCTACCCCACCTGAACACAATCCACTTTACTCTAATCCAGTCCACCCCATCCCAATGCAAACCAATCTACCCCAATCCAGATCACCCGACCCTCTTTCAATCCAGCTCACTCCAATTCACCCTATCCAATCCACCCCACTCCACTCAACCCCACTTCAATCCGTTCCATCCCACTTTACTCCAGTCCACCCCACTTCACTCAATCCACCCCACTCTACCCCAGTCCAATTCAGCCACCCCACTTCAATCCCCCACTCCAGTGCAATTCACCCCACCCATTCCACCCAGCCCATTTCAATCCACCCCACTCCAATGTAATTCACCCCACCACAATCAACCAATTGAATCTACATCACCCTACTCCACACTAGTGCACCCAACTCCAAACCACCCTACTCCAGTCCACCCATTCCAGTCCACCCCAATCCAGTCCACCCCACCCCAGTCCTGTCATCCCAGTCCAGACACACCAGTCCAGCCACCCCCATCCAATCTAATCCACCCCACTCTAATCCACTTCACCCCATTTCAATCCACCCCACTCTAATCAAAGCCACACACTCCAACCCACCCCACTGTACCCCAGTCCACCTCACTCTACTCAATACAATCCACCCCACTACCTCAATCCAATCCACCATATTCTACTTCACTCCTCCCCACTCTACACCACTCCACTCTAGGACACTGCACTCTACAACACTCTCTGCCACTAAACTACACTCCTCTACTCAACTTTCCAAAACTCTACTCCCCTACTCTACTTCATACAACACTCTACTCCAACAAATCCCCTCTGCTTCCCCACTCCACTCTATGACACTCGGAGCAACTAACTTTTAGCCACGCTGAACAGCAGTCACACTGGTGTTTAACATAGCCAAAACACATTGCCAAAGCCACTGTCTCTTGTATAGGCAAGACCTATTGGCTTTGCCAGTGCTTATTTAAATATACATCTACTCTTAAGAATGCTGTACAAAATATCAGTATTTATGGTATTCTGTACATTTGAGTAGTAGGATACAACATGAATTCTTGCACACAACATTGTCGAATCCATAAATCCTTTAATTAATGGAGGAATCCTATACAATAAAAACCTTGTTGATGTTTTCATATTGCTCACAGTAGGCCATAGAGTTTCAGAGTGTTTCACAGAACACAGAAAAACATATACATCAAGACTTTCAAAGGGAAGAGAGCTGAGCGAAAGCACAGTATCACATTCAAGAGCACATTGACATTATATAGCAGTAAAAGTTCAACTTCATTTTCCAGAATGGAAGATAAAGTTGATAGAAAGGGAAGTGAGTCACTTAAGATAAAGATAGGAATAAACATTGAAAGAGATAGTTTGAGTAGTAGGTTTGTTATCCTCCTCAATTCAGGGCGTTTTCCCAGGCCCTTTGCATGATAGGCCTACATTTGAAGACCTTGGGTTTATCGAAAGGTCTTTGTTATGGGGTCAAGTTGAAGATGAAAGAGGAGTTGAAGAAAGGGTTAACTTGGTGGTGGGAGAAATTGGAGGCATGGATTGGTCGGGCTGTTTTTAGAACAGTTCTTGACTTTGTGTTTGAGTCAGATCCAAGCAATTTAGGATGGGGAGCAATATGTTTAGGTCAAGAAACTGGAGAAATACGGAGTTGGAAAGAGAGGGAGGAATACATAAATCATTTAGAAAGGGACAGCAGGATTGTTTGCATCACGCAGTTTCAAAGATTGTTTGCGAGGTTATTCAGTCCTTCTCAGGATGGACAGTGTTACAGTGGTAACCTATATAAACAAACTGGGGGAAGCGGTTCAAGAAGTATTCTGAAGTTGCAAAGGAGATTTGGGAGTTTTGTCAGAAAAGCGAGATAAATGTAACAGCATAGTACTTCCCAAGGAAAGACAATGTGATGGCAGATTGGAATTCTCGTCATCTCAGGGATTACAGTGCACAGAAGTTGAGGAAAGATTTTTTTGAAAATAGAGTCATAGTTGTGCCTGTTGGAAATGGATTTAGTTGCATCAAGGTTAACTTTCCAAAAGAAGAATTCATTCAGTTGGCCACTGGATCCGGGAACCATGGCAGTGGATGCTTTTATTCAGAATTGGCAGGGGCTGAAAGGATATGCTTTCCTGCTGTTTGCTATGGTTCAGACATATTTGTACATGTAAGGAAACAAGGTGTCACTTGGTTCTAGTGAGTCCCTTTTGGACCACACAGATCTGGTTCTCTTCAGTTTTCAAGATGGCGATGAAGATTCCTTTTTTGATAACTGTGTAGGAAAGTGGCCTCTTTCTAGCTTGGTTACCCCCACTTTTGGCCTGTTTGTCAGTGTGTTTGACTGTGCCGACTGGGATCCTGTTAACCCAGCGCCATTTTCTGCTAACTGTGAGCTTTGCGTGTGTCAAGGATTGTTTGCAGACTCCAGTGACGCAAACCAGACTGCAGTCCTCCATCCGGTGTGGGATATCACTTGCACTAACCAGGAACCCGACTCTGTCTTCTTGAGGGGGGGGGTGTTCTAGTACTTACCTTTGGGATTTTCTAGTACTCCCAGCTCCCCTCTATTCACTACACTTGCCTAGGTGGGAAACCGGCATTTGCATTCTACTTTCTTAGTATATGGTTTGTGTTCCACCTAGGCCCATTTCTAACTATTGTGATTTTCACTAATTGCACTGTTTTCTAACTTATTTACACATATTTTTGCATACGAGTGTATATAATTTGTGTATTACTTACCTCCTTAGGGAGTATAGTCTCTATGGTATTTTTGTTACTTCGGCCACCAAAATAAAGTACCTTTGTTTTTGTAACACTGACTATTTTCTTTCATGTGTGCGAGTACTGTGTGACTACAGTGGTATTGCATGAGCTTTGCATGTCTCCTAGATAAGCCTTGGCTGGTCATCCACAACTACCTCTAGAGAGCCTGGCTTCTAGACACTGCCTTTACTACACTAATAAGGGATAACTGGACCTGGTATAAGGTGTAAGTACCGTAGGTACGCACTACAAACCAGGCCAGCCTTCTACAAACGTCATGCAAAGGAAAGTTAAGAGTAGTAGATGAGGAAGAGCATCCTTTGGTGGAAGCGGGTATGCTCAACCTTGTAGTACGGAAAGTATCAGGTGATCAAACAGATTTAGAGGTCGAGAGAGAGAGAGAGTGAGGGAGGCTTTAGAGTTTCTTAATTAATTCTAGGCTCCGGGGACAAGGAATTGACATTGGGATGCATGGAAGGTAAGGTTTTGTTGGTGCATGGAAAGGGATTTGGATCCCGTGGTGCCAGATGAGATTGAGGTAGCCAGTTTTCTGGCAGACCTGTTTGGTAAAGGCTTGTCTTATAGGATGGTAATTGTTACAGTTCAGCAATTGCGACTGGACATTTAGAGGGTAATTACCCAGGTAGAAGTCCATTGATTTGTAGAGTAATGAAGGGTATTCGGTTAAAAAGACCCACTAAAGGAAAATATGGAAGTCTTTGGGATGTACATTTAGTTTTGAAATTTTTCAATGTATAGCCAGGAAATAGGTTTCTAACATTAAGAGAACTGACATGGAAGTTGGCAACTCTTCTGTGCTTGATTTTATTTAAGAGAGTATCTGATGTTCAGACATTAGACTTAGGAAGTAGGTTTTATCAGCCATTTAGTGTACTTTTTGAAATTTGGGATTGAACCAAGACTATGGGGGTCATGAACACGGCGGTGTTTACCGCCGTGTTCATGCTGGCGGTCATTTCACTAACCACCAGCCCCACTAGGACCTTGCCGGCCGCATAATGAACATTCTGCTGGGCCGGCGGGCTGAAACATTGTTTCCTCCTGCCGGCCCAGCAGAATGCGTGGCCGGGACATTGCCACATGGAGCTGCTTTCAATGCCTCTGTGCGGCAGGTGCAGCTGCAGCTGCACCCGTCGCGCTGACCTGCGCGATGGGGCACTGTACAGGGGGCCCTGCACTGCCCATGCCACTTGCATGGGCAGTGCAGGGTCCCCCAAGGGAGCCCCGGAGCACCCCTTCCGCCAGACTTTCTCTGGCGGGGGAACCCGCCAGGGAAGGCTGGTGGCAGAAGGGATCATTATCCGAGGGGCAGCCCTGCTTCCACCTGCCCTGTCAGAAAATGATTCCCTCCACCGTCAGGCTGCCTGGTGGCGGCAGCCTGGCGATGGAGGAGGGCCGTCTGTGGCGGCCCTCCCTGTGTTGTTTATATGGAGGTTCAGACCGCCATGCCGGTGGCGGTCTTTTCCGCCGTCGCCGGCATGGCAGTCAGAACTGCCATGTACATAATGAGGGCCTATGTCAGAATCAAAGTGTTATCCTATTTTTGAGGAATTTCCCAAGTTTTGTGCGGTAAGTTAAATTAGGGAATACGAGACGAGAGTAGAGGAATTCAGGGCACATGGTTTGTCACAGTTGTTGATTTCATATGTAAAGCCTAATAAAGCTGTTTCAGTGGGAACGGTTGCAAGATGGATGAAGAGTATTATGAAGGAGGCAGGAGTTGATGTAGAGAGATTTAAATCACGTTCTGTGAGGCCTCTAGAGTTTTTTAGGCAGGAGCAGGGTCGAAGGAGATAATGAAGGCAGCAGAATGGTTGAATGCAGAGGTTTTTTCGAAGTTCTACTTCAAACCAATTGAGCATGTTTCTAGTTTCATTTTGAGGAGCTTTAAATATGCTTAATGCTAGCCTCCTGTCTTGCCATAAAATGCTGATTCTCAAAGCCATTCTGAATATAGAATTGTGATTTTATGAAAGACACGGAGACTATCATTATCACACTCTCCCTCACCGGCATGTTAGGAGGGGATGGTATATAATGTTAGCATAAAAAGTAGAAAAATATTACATTGTAGGGAATATTTTGTTAAAATGGATAAAATGTTACAAGAATAGAAGGTTGTTAGTAGTTTGATGTTTTATTGAATGTATATATTTCTACTTTTGCAGACAACTGAGTTACAATATGGGACGCTTTGGAGGAGGGAGCAAGCAGGTTGAACAGGGCAGCACCAAAAGAGGAAGAAATTAGAGTGTTGAGGGTTTTTATGGACTGGATATTCTAATTTAGGTAAGAATAATCCTGTAGTTTAATGAATACATGGAGCCCAGGTTCAGCGCTTCTCACCACCAGGAGATCTCCAACCTACTGCTCAGCCAGTGGCAAAGAGCTTCTGGAAACATCAGGCTCGAATGTGGAATCATGATTGCAAGAATGCAATGCATGAGATTAGTATAAGCATGTAAAGAACAAAGAATACAATTCACATTGTGGGTACAAGCATATAAGAACATTATCACATCATCTTCCCCTTTACAAAAGAAATGAGCATAAGACATGCAAGGGGAAAATGAAAAAAAATAATGATTGCATCTTGTTGGAAGTTTTACTTTGCAAATTGGCCTATCCTGAACAGGTTCTTTGTCCAGAGAGAAATTAGGCTAGTCAACACACTCCTCTTCAAGGGTTAACTGATCATCAAAACCACCTCTTGGAGAACTCTCATAACCCGTCACTGTGGATGATTCAATGGAGGCGGTAGTCGTAAGATCCTTTTCATACATATTCAACCACCACGAACCATACAGTTGACTAGACAGCACCTGAGGTTTAGACTTAAGCAAAATAGCCTGTTCTTCCGTAATTTTCACCAACTGTTGTTTGCTCCACCATACTCTGCCATCAGTTAAAATAGCAACCTTGGAATCTCTGACAATCTTCATTGGAGGCACACATTTAGACTCCCCCTATCATTGTTTTTGCTGTCAAAGAGTTCCTTAGAATGTCTCTGATGAGCCTGGACTTAAGTCGATACTTCATTATGCACCTTCTCATTAATTTCATTGGAAAACGTATGTCTTAAATTAGATCTGGGAGTGTGTTTCCTTAAAAGTTTAACAGAAAAAACACTAGTGGCACTGTGAGGTGTGACAGAGTCCCCCCAGAATTTTTGCCTCAGACGTTCTTCCACATCTACACCACAAGGTAAAGTGGTTTCAATGCCTTCTTTCAAGAAGTTATTGACTCTCTTCACTAGGCCATTTGAAGTGGGAGAGTATAAGGCTACATGCAAATGATTAATATCAGTAAACTGTCTCATGACATTAGAAGCAAGCTGTGTCCCATTATCGGTAACCTGAACCGAAGGAACACCCTCAATTTGAAATATCTTCTTCAGAAACTTAACCACAAAAGAAGTTGTGGGAGAATCAACAAAATTAAAGTATACTCACTTTGAAAAATAATCAACTAAGACTAACAAAAATATTTTCCCTGGTGGTAATATGTCAGAAGGCCCCACAGAATCCAAAGCAACCTTATCCCAAGGATTCTCAGGTAATTGAGTAACATGCAAAGGTGACCCAAACATTTTCCAATGCTTATATGAATGAGGACAAATACTACATGAAATTATAAGACTAACTACCTGAGACTCCATGGAAGGCCACCAGTAGTATTGTTTCAAGTTCTTACACATGGCACTGATGCCCAAGTGACCTTCATTGGCAAATTCATTTAACAAGTTTTGAATGGCAACGGGGGAACACACAAGTCATGGTGCATGGGCAGACCATTAGCAATAGATAACTCTTCAGAGATCTTTAAATGGTTTGAGCTCAGAATACAAATTTCTCTCCCTTGCCCAACCTTTTGTGATGAACTCAGTAACTTCTTTTCACACATTATCAGATTGCAAAACCTTAAGCCAGTCTGCTTTAGAAATTGCCCCTTTTTCATTCAGCATATCATCCACAAGCACAACCACACATTGGGTGTCACAACCAGTGGCCAAATCCAATTGTAAAGTTACCCTTGACAAATAAACCGCTTTCTTGCTTTTCCCACCAGGGATGTATTTCATGGTGAAGGAAAATTCTTGAAGACGTGCCAGTAATTTGACCAATCTAGAAGAGGCTTTACCTGTGACACTACCATCTACCATGTACACCAGTGATTTGTGATCAGTAAACATTTCAAATTTAGATCCCCACAAAAATGTTTTGAATTTTTCTGCTGCCCAACAGCAAGCAAGAGCTTCAAGCTCAATGATAGAGTAATTGGTTTCCGACTCCTTAAGGCAATGAGAGGCAAATGCCACTGCATGCTCCTTAATGTTGACCTGCTGTGAAAGGACAGCACCTAACCTAACTTGACTGGCATCTACTGCCACAAAACATTTACCTTCCGAATCATAGGAAACAAGGGCAGGTGCAGACATGATCATCTCTTTGTTTCTGGTAAAAGCCTCATTGACCATATTATCCCATGTGAATTACATACTTTTTTTAAGCAACACACCTAAGGGTTGTACAATGAAAGCATACCTCTCTATAAACCACAAAGGGTGCTCACTAAGACCCAAAAACAAGCAAAGTAAGTCTTTGTCCTTGGGTGGAATAGCTTCCTGAATAGCCTGCACTAACGAAAATGTAGGTTTGATATCTTCAGTTGAAATATGATGTCCTAGGTAATTGTATTCTTGTACCAAAAACTTGCACTTGTCAGATCTCAGCGTGATTCCAACATTTAAAAAAATGCGTAAGACACTTTTTAGAATAAGGTTATGTTTCTCAATAGTCTTGACAAAAATTAGTACGTTATCTCGAAAAGCCTGAGCCCCCAAATACATCGCCCAAGATGATATTCATAAACCTTTGAAATACACTGGTAGCTGACTGTAGGCCAAAAGGAACACTTAAAAATGTATTACCCCAAAAGGTGTGACAAAGGTGGTCAGGTCTTGAGACACCTCTTCTAGAGGAATCTGATGATAGGCTGAGTGTAGATCAATTAATGTAAAATATTTTGCTCTCCATATATTGGCCAGCATGTCATGAACTTTAGGGAGAGGGTGGCAATAACTAACTACAGTATTCTTATTCAGTGTGCGAAGGTCCGCACACAACCAAATCTCCCCTGATTTCTTCTGCAGAATGACAATAGGACAAACCCATTCCCCAGATTATGTGGGTGCAATTACCTTTTCAGCAGTCAACTTCTGTAGCAACTTCTTAAGATCATACCTAACACTTAGGGGAATGGGTCTCACTTTGTGAACGATCAGAACAGCATTGGTTTTAAGCTTGATCTTATGTTCAAGATTATTGATAGATCCAAACTTATTACTAAAGACCTCTGGGTAGGGGACGCTGTGCTGTAGCACTAGGACACGGGGGCAGGACCAAAAGCCCCAGACTACTCAGCTGGAGTGCAGGAGGAGGTGGGGACCAGGCGGCTACAAAACCTGCGCCGCAGTCCCATAGTGCGGAACGCTTTGCTGTAGCACGGCGACACGGAGGCAGGACCTCAAGCCCCAGACTACTCAGTGGGAGTGGAGGAGGAAGCGGAGACCAGGCTACAAAATCTGCACTGCAGTCCCGCAGCGTGGGACGCTTTGCTGTAGCACATTGAAACAGTGACACGGGGGCAGGACCACAAGGACCACAAGCCTCTGACTAAGTGGGAGTGGAGGAGAAGGGAGGGACCAGGCGACTGCAAAACCTGCGCTGTAGTCCCGCAGCGATGGACGCTTTGCTGTAGCACGGCAGCAGGACCACAAGCCCCAGACTACTTAGCTGAAATGGAGGAGGAGGCGGGGACCAGGCGGCTACAAAACCTGCGCCGCAGTCCCGCAGTGTGGGACTTGTTTTCTGAAGCACAGTGACAAGGGGGCAGGACCACAAGCCCCAGACTACTCAGCGGGAGTGGAGGAGGAGGCAGGGACCAGGCAGCTGCAAAACCTGCGCCGCAGTCCTACAGCACAGGACTCGCCCGGGCTTGTGGCTAGGCCAAGTCCGGGCCCGTTTTCGCTCGTCATCAGCCTGAAGAGGCCAGGCCCCTTCTCTTTCCCCCTTGCTCTGGGTGATTTCCCCACTGTGTGGGGCAAAATAAGGCACATGAGTACTACATTTTCAAAATGGGGAAGAGGAAGACAATAGTGCAGAATGATAAATGTAGCCCGGGTCTTTCCGCCCAACTGTCTATCACAAACTATTTATCATCTGTCAGGGGGGCTATAGAGTCCGAACTAGAGCAAGTGAAGGTCAGGATTGGGGTGGTGCAGAAATTGTCACAGAGTCCCCTCTGGAACCTCAAGTTTTAATTAAGTCTTCTGCACCAGAGCCTTTACAGCGGAATTTACAGGTTACAGATCTTACCCAGGATGGTTCAAAAGTTCACCCCTTGTTTACCACCCTGCAGGACCGGATCCCAATAAGGGATCTACTGAAGCCCTCAACAACAGATCCCTCCCCTGTGGCTTCTTCACCGCTGAAGAAAAGAAGGGCAGGAGCAAAAAAGCAGCCAACTACGGTAGGGAAAAAGGGATGCACACTTCTCACACCTCCAAATGAAACTAAGGATGCCCATATGATTGAGGACATGTTGAAGGGTTTTGAAAAGGGGAAGGGTATTTTAAATACATTTTGTGATAAAATTGATTATATATTAAAAGCGTTTTGTATAACTCTGGATGAGAAACTTACCAAACTGATTTCTGAAAAAATTGAATCCTGGCATGCAAACTTGGCTAGTTTAGTCCCTAAGACAATCAAACCTGAGATATTAATATGTGGGAAGTCATTCATCCCTGAGTTACACTTGTGAGGTGACATGCACAGTTTGGGAGTCCCTTCAAGAGCGGAAATTAATAGGCACACCCAAAGCTCTGTGGGGCCTGGTTTACACACAGTTCGTTCTTGTGCTAGTGCCCCACAACTAGATCAATTCAGTACTCTAGGAAATCAGACCCAGCCCTGTTCTGAGTGTCAATAAAATCTTTCCCACCTTACTAAAAATGCTAACTCAGAAGGAGTTCTACAGCTACCTGCTGAAAGCCAGTCATTCATCCTGTTACTGGAAAACATGCCCCCCCCACCAACAGAGGGCACTAAAGAGGATACAACTGCCCTGATAAGAAAGTCCGCACACTGGCTGTGGGATAAAATCAAGCTATCCTGTGGACCTAAACAATATGATTCTTTTTGCTTGTAGAGTGAACTGGGTTGGCCCTTTGAGGAAATCCGCTGAGGGATACAGTGTTGTGTTAAATTGTAAAGACCCTAGGCCAGTGAAACGTTTGGTGGGGATATTGAGCCACCCACCAGGGTCGATAGGAGGAATCAGGGTGCATCCACTTAGTCGCTTCTATTACCCATCTGTTATGTCCTCAGCTAAGTTAAAGGTGCTACAAAATAAGCCTGATCCTCTATACAGGTCAATGTTTATACTGCAAATCATTTATGAGTCTTTTAACTTATTGGATGAAAGCGACTGACGGGCAAGGACCCCCTGCAGGGTAGGGAAGCCCTAGGGAATTTAGGAGGAGAAGTAACTCAAGAATTAACTATCCAGTATGGAGAAATGAGTGCCCCGATCCTACAACCTCGGGCCCTTGCTGTGCTCCCTTTACTGGAAGAGACTAACCCCAGAACAAGTACAAAATCTTTATTCCTGATTAGCTGGAACATCGCGGGAGTCCGGGCTAAATTACAAAATTCAAACTGGTTACATTTTGTGTGCTCTTATGATATTATTTGCCTTCAGGAGACTTGGTCGACAGACCTCTTGTATCTGGATGGTTTTCTAACCTTACACCAACCGGCGATGTCATCCACAGTAGGAAGGGCCAGTGGGGGTCTTGCGGTCCTTGTCTTACTGATTTTACACAGGACAAGGGCATTTTTTAAACGGGCCTCTCCTCATTTCATGATTGTTTTATTAATGACTGTGGGGAATAAAGCTACCCCTTTAATACATTTTTATAATAATTCCCCTTATGGTTCCCTAAAGAGAAGTCTTGGGGAGGTAATGGGTTTTCTTGATTCTTCTGCCTGGCTTCAAAATATCAATGTAATTATGCTCTGGGTAGGAGATTTTAATATGTCTTTATGTCACGTAGCAGACACAAAACTGTGCAGTTGTGTTCCAGAGGACCGTGAAACATCAACTCATTTTAGACATTCAGAAGAAGGGGATGTGCTGAATTCTTTTATTAATAAATATGATTTTATGTTCACCAGTGTGGTAAGCTTACAAAGCTCACAGAAAATCCCCACATTCACAGGAGATTCTAAAGGGAGTTTTATAGATTTTATCCTTATTAGTTCTGCAGACTCCTATCTAAATCTCGATTCTAAGTTAATCCCCTTTTGCGCCAGTGACCACAACCCTTTATGTTTTAATCTATCTTATATTATCGAATCAGATGCTAAGAAAAGGAACAGGAGTAGCAACTTAAATTTTAATAGAAATAAGGGTATGCGCATTAAATGGGAAAAGGTTGATCAATTTGGGTTTAGTTAGAAGATTTATAAAGAGAAGGTAGAATCGATTAATATTTGCTGAGCTATCAGACCAAATAGTGAGCTCATAGTGCAGGAATATGAGCAGTTGTGCAGTGCCATTTCTATGGCCTTGGTTACTGACAGGACAAAAACCGGTCCCAGCAGCACAGGGTTGGTTTATATCTGCATGTATGGCTGCCCATCTTGACCTTACAAAAGCTTTAAATGAGGTTCCACACTCTTGTGATTAAATTAAAAGGGCAAGGAGCCAGTATAAAGCAGCAGTAGAAGAGAGGAAAACTGAAATTAGAACCAAGGCCTGGTCTGATCTCATGGCTGCTACGCTACAGAAGTATAGCTGTAAGTTTTGGGGGGTGATAAATCACCCATACTTCTCTGAGTAACACATTGAACAGGATGGCTGTTTGATTCAAGAGGATGTCTGGATACAACACTATGAAAGGGTCTCTCCAGAGAAAATCAAACAACCCCATGTTAGGATCGATGGCTCAATCTCAAACAGTGTGGAATTAAACCAAGTATCATTAGATCCTCCGATTGATGTACAGGCGGTCTTAACAGCAATTAATCGTTCCAAGGCAGGGAAAGCACCGGGGCCTGATGAGGTCCCTGTGGATTTATTAAAAACTCTGCCACATCTGTGGGGGCCCATAGTCATTAGAGGCCCTCATTAAAACATTGGTGTTAAATGCCGCCTACCGCCGCAGTGACGGGCGCCAGAAGACAGTTGCCGCGGCTAACAGCCGTCTGCTAAATAATGACCACAGCTGGATTTCCGCCACAAGAAGGGCGGAAATCCAGCTGTGGCCATGCTGGCGGATGGAGTTAAGGTGGTGCTGCTACCACCAGCAGCGCCACGCCAGTAGACCGCCGCCAGACATATTATGTCAAATAATACGGCCTGGTGGTGTTCTACTGGCGGGTGCTCCTGGCGGTAGCAGCACCCTGTCCCCTGTCGGAAGACCCTCTGGATCCAAGTAAGTTGGGTTTCCGACAGGTGAGGGGGTTGCTGGGTGTTGTGTGTGGGGGTGAGTGCATGAATGTTTGAACGTGTGCACGTGTGCATGAATGCAAATGTATATGTAGTGTTGTTTGCATGCGTGTATGCATGTGTGAGAATGCGTGTATGAATGGATATGTGAATGCATGTCTGCATGTCAGTGTGAATGTGGCACGGATGTGTGCTATGAGTGAATAGATGCATGCGTGTATGCCTGTGTGAGTGAGTGTGTGTATGCGTGGTGCGTGTCTGCATGTGTGTGTGGGAAGGGTGTAGGGGTGGGGGACTGGAAGGGGGTAATGTGGATGAAGGGAGGGTGGGGGCGTCTGGGGAGTGTTTGGGGGGGGGCCTTCTATCAGTGACACAGAAGGATTCCCTGTCACTGATAGGGCCTACCACCATGGTTATGCCACGAAAACCATGGCAGTAGGCAGGGTCAAAATGCCTGAGGCGGTACAAAAGCGGCCCCGGGCTGGAAATTCTTATCTCCAGCCCGGTGGCTGCTACCGCCATGGCGATTGGAGTGGCACGCTGGTGGGTTGGCTTCGGCCAACCCACCAATGTCATAATGTGGCAGTTTGTACCGCCAGCCTGTTGGTACCACCGCCACATTATCAGCGACCGCCGGGGTCAAAATGACCCCCTAAATGTTTAACAGCAGTCATATACAGTGCGGGTTTGTGGGGTCATGGCAAAGTTGATCCCTTGCAACATATCGAGAGCAACTTTGTACATATACTACTCTTGGTACCCAAAATATAGCAAATATTATTTGCCATGAGGAACTGGGGTTGCAGTTCTTAGAGGATTCAATTGCTGTACCTCCACTCCTATTGTGGATTAGATGCTGGAGAAATCCAGAGGCTACTGTGGTCCTGGGCTGTCTGACTGACTGCTTACAACTGGCCCACTCATATAGGATCCTGTGGTTGTCCTACTTAAAAAAGTCCTTTCAAAAGTTGGGGCTTGAAATGTTTACAGACCCCAAATCTTTGCCTAGTAATGCAAAATAAGTCGTAAAATCATGCTTTAGAGAGCTTATTTTGACCTTGAGACTCGAGGGTGCACTTAATTTGAGGTCTTTTGATCGGTATTGCCAGATCTCAACTACAGATGCCGTACCATGATGCCATGGAGCCCTATTTAGCCTGGTTTGAGAGTTCGGCAGTAACCTCAGTCAGGTTAAGTCTAATCCATTTTAGAGTGACGTTTCCCATATAGGATACTTGGTACAGAGAGCTGCCCTCATGCCCTTGTGGCGCAAATCAAAGCAAAGCACGTCACTTTGTACTATTTTGCACTTTGTATGCTGATCCAAGATCAGATTTTCCATTGCCAATGCCGCATAGGGCAAAGGTTAGGCATTATAAGGAAGCAATGACCTATATACACAAATTGTCATCAATTAAATCCTGACTCTCCATTTTAGATTTCATTATATCTGTTTTAGCTATTAGGAAACATTATGAAATGGTTGATATTTTTTTTAATAATTGATTTCTGAGTCCAGAACGACGTCAAGTTACTGGAGATGAGCAAGAAAGGGCATGCTCTTTTAGGGTTTTTATTTTATTTTACGATTTTTGTTTTTTTAGCTCAAACCTTTTATAACATTATTAGGTGTTATTGTGAAGCTATATGCTATCAAAATTTTAAGTGTATATAAATGTTTTTTTTTATGTGATTCTATGGCAAATGCCGAATAAAGAATGACTGACTGACTGACTTCTGGGAACTTCCTGATAACATCAGTCATGATCATGTCTGTAACATCATGAATAATTGGAGAGGGTGTAAAGTTAGTATCAACTCACAAAAGGAAAGCAGTGGACAAGCAGTTGTTCACTGAACTCAACTTTTTACATTGGCATTAAAGGTGTCAATTGCTCTTATGGGAGTCTACACCTGACAAATCAAAATAAGGTCTAATTTGGCTAGGTCAAGTCAACCAACCAACTAAACAAATTCCTGCCCTTAGCAGCTACATACGTTTTTGTGGTTGTTGTTCTACCAAAGCATGTTAAGGAATCACTGAAGAAACCCAATAAATCAATATCTTGCTATCCAAAAGCCTTAGGAGAGATATAAGGCTGTTGGAGGGCAAACTATTTACCCCACTGGTGATGGAAACATACATCATATAATATGGTTATTGGAGCACCAGAGTCAGCCATCATTTTAATCTTTAAATCTCCAACTGTGACCTCAAACCAGGGTCCCTTAACTCTGCCAACCAGGGTACAAACATTGTCCTGAATATTTAGAATGACTTTTGACAAGCTGGAAATACAATCATCCATAGTTATGTCCACATTACTAACCTTGATAGATGGCTTTTCCCCTCTACCAACACTTTGAAAATGCCCTACCTTCTTGCATTTGATACATTGTTTACCCAATGAGATTTAGACCCACACTTAAAACAGAAACTATAAGCTTTTTTTACTACATTTGTTTCAAATCTATCTTCTGTAGATATAGCACTAACAGAACTTTTTTCAGAACATGAATAAGCATTTACATGTGAACTGGATGAATTCTGTACTGCCATAAGTTTGCTTGAAAGCATGGAATGTTCATTTGCCTTAGCTACATCGATAAATTCAGCTAAAGTATGATCCCTACAGCTTAGCAAACGATCCTGATTTTTTTGGAGTATCAAGAAAAAACAAATTGATCTCTCAGATAAGTGTCTAACGACTCTCCAAAGTTGCAAGTTTATGCCAGCAATCTTAGGGTAGAAATGAACTCCTCAATATTCTCATCACCCAGCTGTTTTCTTTCAAATACATTAAATCTCTCAATAAGAATACTTGGTTGTTCTAAAAACTTGTTCCACAAATGTGAGACCACCTCCATTTATTTATACCACTCTTCACCTTCACTACCAGGTGCCTCAACTATTGATAAATTGACAAATATTTGCTGCTCTGTACGTCCCAGGTTACTAAATAGGAGAGCCACCTTCCTGTTTGATTCAAATTTGGCGCATCATCAATAGCCGCTAAAATGTTTTTAAAAATGCGGAACCATTGCTTTCAAGGAACAGGGGGTTTCCCTGGATTTTGTAGAAACAGAGCTATATGAACGTAACATTGACTGAAAGCCATAGCAAGGAATGTATAGAGGGCAAAACTTGCTAAATATCCAGTGCCCAAAAGATTAACTCATTTATAATTGGATTAAAAGGAAGTTACTTCCAAATTTCATTGATTTCCACTAAATAGGCCATTGCTCACATGCCCATAGGAAAGAAGACGTTGAAATAACGAAGAATTACTATGACAAAGCTGAAGCTAAACCCATGTGCTGGTGACGAGCCAAGGTGTGAGCTTGTAGCATTGTACCAATCAGGGTGCCTGTGTAGGAGCCCCTTAAATCAGCACAGGATAGTTCTTAAGAAACAATGTTGGGCCAATCAGGTGCATATGTAGGAGCCAATAGGAAAGCTCCTTGGATTGTCGAGATAGCTTCGGTGGAACAACATTTCAAAAGTGGTGTGAGCTCTGAAAGCTGAAGTTGCTGTAATGTGGGCATTCAAGCAACCGTGCACATGCCTTTGACTGCTGAGACCACAAGCGTGAGTTTAGTGCGCTCAAGTATCACACAAGCCAAGGATGTGCCACACTCTGTGAGCTGTCACACAAAACCAGTTGTTGTAGCTCGTGTCTTCGCTGCTCGAGCCCTTCCAATGGAGTTGGGAAGGGTCACACGAGCCCTGTGCCGTAGTACGCGGGGCAACCAGCAAGGTTCATTAAGGCAGCAGTATGAAGCAGCACCACCAACTGACCCCGACAGCAGGCCAATCAATCCAAATGTCAGTGCAGCAGACGCAATCGACCTCTGCAGTCAATATAAGAGATAGAACAGCCAGTATGTACCTGAGGTAGAAATGACCGATGAGCTCCCAAAAGAGTCCTTCCACGAGTCATCACCAAATTTGGAAGAAGGAGACGAAGAGGCAGGTAAAAATAATCCTGTAGTTTAATAAATACAGGGAGTCCATGTTCAGTGCTGCTTACCACCAGGAGATCTCTAACCAACGGCCCAGCCCGATTTAAGGAACTCCTCAAAGCGTGAGGCTCAAATGTGGAATCGTGATTGAAAGAATAAAGTGCACGAGGTAAGTACAAGCATGAAAAGAACAATACAATGCTCAAGGTAAGTACAAGAATGTAAAGAACACATTACCATTATCACACAGCACATCATTCCTGTGCTCACCATGCCACACCATGTGATGCTGCTATGTGTGCCCTAGGTGGCTAGGGTATGCCCAGACATGGGTCCCCTGCTCCCTGTGCCAATGGATTCAAGCTAGGCTGGCTGATAAGAGATGATAACCCCAAAACAGGTTCCAGGATGGTTGTTTCTGGTCCCGGGAGGACCTGGCTTGGCAGTTTGGTCTGTCCTGTTTCCATGGGGAGCAGGGTGAAGACTGATTTGCATATGGCTGGGTCCCAACTGAGGTGAGGTGGCAAGCAAAATAACAATGGATTAAACCAGATCTGTGACTGGGGGTGAGTGTTTTAAAGTTTCAACACTTTGTCCATCCTTTTATTTTGTGATGTAACCTTCACAAACTGTCGGCTTGACAGTTCCTCCACCCCTGAATGTATTCCAAATTGTAGCAATACTTTTGAAGATGAGCCGAAAGTCTAGCTAATCCTGCTGACCCCTTTCCAGCTCCGCCTGGTAGTGGAACCTTTACTAATGGCTTGTGGTCAATACGCAGCACAAACTACTTGGTTACCAAAGCTGCTGCAAGCGCCTCATGTTCTATGAGTAAATTATTTCGCTCAGAGGTGGTCAATCAGTCAATCAATCAAGGATTTATAGAGCGCACTAATCACCCGTTAGGGTCTCAAGGCGCTGGGGGGGGGGGCTACTGGTTGTACAGCCATGTCTTGAGGCGTTTCCTGAATGTGAAGAGGTATTGGGTCTGGCGAAGGTGGAGCGGTAGGGAGTTCCAGGTCTTGGCGGCTAGGTGAGAGAAGGATCTTCCTCCGGCGGTGGTGCGGCGGATGCAGGGGATGGAGGCAAGTGCAAGGCTGGCGGAGCGAAGATTGCAGGTGGGGTGTGGAAGGTGAGTCTGTCATTGAGGTAGGCTGGGCCTGTGTCGTGGAAGGACTTGTGTGCGTGGATGAGGAGTTTGAAGGTGATCCTCTTTGATTCTGGTAGTCAGTGAAGGTCTCTGATGTGGGGGGAAATGTGGTTGCGGCGTGGGATGTCCAGAATGAGGCGGGCAGATGCGTTCTGGATTCTTTGCAGCTTTGTTAGGAGTCTGGTTGTTATTCCTGCATATAGGGCGTTTCCGTAGTCCAGTCGGCTGCTGACCAGGGCGTGGGTGACAGTTTTCCTGGTTTCGACGGGAATCCACTTGAAGATTTTGCGGAGCATGCGGAGAGTGTTGTAGCAGGAAGAGGAGATGGCATTGACCTGCTGAGTCATGCTGTGTGTGGAGTGCAAGATGAAGCCTAGGTTGCGTGCGTGGGTGGTGGGTGAGGGCGCGGTTCCTAGGGAGGTGGGCCACCAGGAGTCATTCCAAGTTGAGGGGTTGGTGCCAAAGATGAGGATTTCTGCCTTGTTTAACTTGAGGTGGCTTGATTCCATCCTGCTGGCGATGGCGTGAAGTCGGTTGTGCTTTGCAGTTGTAGGGTCTTTCGTGAGGGAGAGGATGAGCTGAGTGTCGTCTGCGTAGGAAACTATGTTGATGTGGTGGGTTTCGTGCAATGTTGGCGAGGGGGGCCATGTAAACGTTGAAGAGCGTGGGGCTGAGCGAAGATCCTTGGGGAACGCCACAGATGATTCTGGAGGCTTCTGACAGGAACAGTGGGAGGCGGACTCTCTGGGTTCTGCCTGAGAGAAATGACGAGATCCAGTCCAGTGTCCTGGAGGCAAACGCCACTATCCTCTCATGCTTACCATGAATCTGCAAGAGGTCTACCCCAATACCTGTGGCACTGACATCAACGGTAAGTATCAATTTCAACTTTGTAGTAAACAGTGTTAAAATTCCAGCGCTGCAGATCTCTTTCTTTCTGAGATCAAAACACCTGCTGTTCACCCCCCCCCACACACACAAATCTGGTTCATTTTTTAAAAAGCAACCTAAAACATTCAGTCTTTTCAGAAAATCTGTGAAAAAATTTGACATAATACTCGATGAGGCCTAGAAAAGATTTCAAGCGTTCTTTGTCTGTGGGCGGAGGAGCCAACATTATCACATCTAGTAAGTTCTCCTTGGGCTTTACTCCATTCGCAGTCATCATGTAGCCTAAATATTCAACTTGGTCCACAAGAAATTTGCAATTGTCAAGCTGAAGAGACAGGTCACCTTCCCCAATCCTGTGTAAAGCCTTGCCTAAGGACCATACTGTGTTGTTCAACTGAGTCCTCAAAAACTAATATATTGTCTTGGAAATATAGGATGTTGGTCATACCCTTGAACACCTTACTCATCATTCTCTGAAATCCGCTCACTGCCGAACATAAACCAAAAGACATTCATTTGAGCTGAAAGGAGCCTTTCATGGTGATAAATATTGTAAGTGTTTTGGACTCTTCATATAGTTTAATCTGATGGCAAGCATTTTTTCAAATCTATTTTAGAAAAATACTTACCACCCCCACAGTCAGTATAAGTTTGTTTATTTTTGGCAGCAGGTAAGTATCCACAAATACATTCTGATTGAGAGACCTAAGATCCACGCAAAACCTATAATTGCCATCAGATTTGTCTGTGAGTACCACAGGAGATATCCACCTGGATGTCTTCACTGGTTCAATCACTCCAGTTAAAAGCATTTCTTCCAACATCTCCTTCACTGCAACTCGAGAGACCAAAGGAATAGGTCGTACTTTGGGCTGTACAGGAATGGCATCTGGCTTTAACACTATTTTATGAATATATCCTTTCAAATGACATAACTGTTTTTTTAAACATCCTGGGCTTTGTATAAAATGTCATCCAAGGGAATTTCTTCAACAACCATCACCTGATTTGGTGCCCTCGGATTTAAAACAATATTAAGAGAATATTGATGCATTCTGCCTAATATGTGTAGCCCTTCTTCAACTACGTATACCTTTGCTACAATCTGTCTCCCTCCAAACCTCACAGTAGTTTCTATGTACCCACCAGCAAATCAATAGTTTCCCCTTGATATCCTCCTGGATTAAAATCTTTTGGAAGTAATTTCATTCTTGACCCCTTTTCCATGAACACTTCTTTGGAGATAATGATATACATGGAACCCAAGTCTATAATGAGTTCAACTGCTTTTCCATTAATCATAAATTATGCCTTAGGTCTTTCCTTTCTCCCCGGTTCACTCTCTGTACTTTCTTCCCTGAGGATTCTATCCCCATGTATCTCCTGCGTACGTTCTTCCTCCACAGTAGCCACTCTCAGTTTGTTTTCTTGTTTGCACACTGCTGCGAAGTGACCTCTACGCCCCACTCCCCACAATCTTTGTTAATTGCTATGCATTTACACTATTCACCAGTGTAAAAATTACTTTCACACCGATAGCATGACTTAATTTTTTGCTTAGGTTTCACCTTGGAATTTCTTGACTGTATTACTGCTCATACATCCGATTCTACCCTACTAAACACTATACTGCAATTGCTGTCTTTTTTTTCTATCTCCCTCAAACAAAGTTCAGATTGCTCCACAAGCTTAGCAGTGTCTATAGCATCTTCGAGTGATTGATTTTTCGCAGCACGTAACCGCTCTTGAATTTTCTTACTCTTACAATGAACAATCAGTTGGTCATGGACCAGCTCGCCTGTCAGTGCTCCAAATTTACATTTAATAGAAGCACCCTCAATTTGGAAACGATCTCATCAAATGATTCTCCATCACCTTGCGAATGAGTATAACATTTATACCTATTCATGACTAGGTTCACTTCTTTAGCAAATTTATGTTTGAGACACTTTTAGCTTCAATGTATCCATCTTCGATGGGATCCCCATTAGACTCAGTTATTACTGGTAGGTACTTAAAAATGTGTTGACCCTCTTTACCTAGGGGATTGTAAAAGCAGCGCATTCTTCCTTGCTGCACTGAATTCTTGACCATGCAATGCTTCTATATATGTTTCAAACATACTTATCCAATCTTCCCATTCTATGGATAGTGGCCCCAGTTGTGGTAGAAATAATGGGGGTGAAACAGTAGCACTGTGAGATTGCATTATACCTCGGAAAACCAAGTCAACTAGACAGTATTTGATATAATATGAGACTGATAAATAAATTAGTCTTTCACCAGTATATGTTGTGGCTAATCATAGTTATGCTCTCAAAAGATAAAACAAAGGTGTGTGAATCACTGAAAATAATGACTTGCATAACATTGTGCTGCTGTGGTGTCCGAGGCACCGATGCACACACAGTTAGTCAGGTAAGTACTCCTTGTTGTAATGCCAAGGTAAGGATAACTCAAAAAACCCACATCATATCACTAGGAATTGTGAAGGTGTGCATATCACTTTACAATGTTTAAAAATCTGGAGAACAACTGGTGTGACTTCCTAGTTCCAATGAAGGTAAATGCTCAAAAGTACCAGCAGTTACTAAGATGTGCGTATCACTGTAACACTATCTGGAAGCTTAAAATTAGTTAAGAGTTAGTGTACATGCCTATTGTGAGATGGCGCTTGGTATGGTACACATGTGCCCTGATTGTGGGTGTAGTGATGTGCGTATCACAGTATGGGGCCCAATCCAAACAGCCGTAAATGTCACCGTACCAATGCAGGGCGATCCTCCCGCTTCCTCCCACAGCATTCTGTTTTAGTGTCGGCTCCCAGCCTCTGACGATTGCCGTGGTTGCCGCAATCTAACAACGAAGTAAAGCGATGGGTTCGGAGCTGCCTCGTAAAGTTGTGGACACTGGCCGCTCATAAACAATTCTTGTACTCCTCATGAAGGACGACACAACCAGAATGATGGGAAAGAAGTACTTATTAAGGTAAATGCTCTACAACTCAAGCCCAACCATCCATCAGCCAGTTTCTAGCAAACTGTCATCCCTGGAATGCTCACTCATAAAGTAGAACAGAGAATACAACAGCATTCCCTATTCCATGTACATGACTAGCAAGCTTATAACATTATGATTACATTATGTGGAGCCTGTGTCAGAGGAACACACACCACAAGGCGTCTGACTGAGATGGCATCTTAAGAAATGTAGTTCTGTACTGTGGGCTTGGTCAAGTTGGCAAGCTCATTGGACGCTCTTTGAACAAGCTCTGTGCTGGGCCTGATCAGCATCCTGATATATATGTGGCATCTGCCCTCCAACGTGCCTCCTTTTGCGCTTGCTCAGCTGGACAGGTGTCACTGCAAGAATGGGTCACTGAAAACAAGGCTGAGACCACATGGGTGACGACAAGAGGCAGCACAAGAGTATGGGGCCTGTGGCACTCTGGGGGTCATTCCAACCCTGGCGGTCAATGACCGCCGGGTTGGAGGACCGCGGGAGCACCGCCGACAGGCCGGCGGTGCTCCCAAGGGCATTCCGACCGCGGCGGTAAAGCCGCGGTCGGACCGGCAACACTGGCGGTCTCCCGCCAGTGTACCGCCGCCCTTTGGAATCCTCCAAGGCGGCGCAGCTAGCTGCGCCGCCGAGCGGATTCCGACCCCCCATACCGCCATCCAGTTCCCGGCGGTCCGCCTGCCGGGAACCGGATGGCGGTAGGGGGGGTCACGGGGCCCCTGGGGGCCCCTGCAGTGCCCATGCCACTGGCATGGGCACTGCAGGGGCCCCCGTAAGAGGGCCCCTACAAGTATTTCACTGTCTGCTTCGCAGACAGTGAAATACGCGACGGGTGCAACAGCACCCGTCGCACCTTCCCACTCCGCCGGCTCGATTATGAGCCGGCATCCTCGTGGGAAGGGAGTTTTTCCCTGGGCTGGCGGGCGGTCTTTTGGCGACCGCCCGCCAGCCCAGGGAAAAACTTAGAATACCCTCCGCGGTCTTTCGACCGCGGAGCGGTATTTCGGAGGGGGGAAGTCTGGCGGGCGGCCGACGCCGCCCGCCAGACTTGGAATGACCCCCTCTGTGTCCGCATGTGCATCTGATTGGCACTTAGGCCGCCCGAGAGCAGTGTGCGGAGAGCGGCTACAGTAGGGCCGTGCTGCAGGAACTAACTGCACTTGGTTCAAGGGGCTCCGACATCTGCGGTGTGCCCCTCTGCAGTGCTAACACTTGTTGCTTGGAGCACGGCCTTCTCACCCATGCATCGCCGCTTCTGGGCTGTGCAGTCCTGGACTGCCAGAGGTTCTGCTGCGGACCCCTGGATAGATAATATAGGATGGTGTTGGAGTGAGGTGATTGTGCAGCCTTGGGCGGAATGAGAGCCAGTGTGGTGCTATCATTATCTCCAGAGCACAGAGTGTGGGCTGCGGTGGAGCTGCGCAGCTGGACAGATCCTGTTCAGGATCTTGAAGCACCGTGGTAGACAGTGGTCCCCGAAGTAACACTGCCTGCTGCCTTTAGACACACAGGCATCAACCAGGGCAGTGCAGAGGATAGGGAGAGCCTACCACCCCCCTCCCTCCGGTGTGCTCTTGTGTGACTGTAATCCCCGGAAGTCCTGCTGATGAGCGCCTGACTGGCAGTGCCCCTTCTCCAGTGTGAGGAGTCCCTTTGGCTAGCTGGAGGCTGCAATCAGGAAGTGGCACTTGTTTGGACTCTGCAAATGGGCCTCATATTGGCACTGCATCACTTGTCTGACCCTGGGTTGGGGGCTGCCTGAGAGGGGTCTTGCGACCATCACCATTTGTGCCTTGAAGGTCCGAGGACTGCTTTAACCACTTTGATGGGGGTGGCACTGCTATGAGTGAGCGCCCCCCCCTCCTCCTGAGAGCAGTAGCCCGTAATTAATTTGGAGCCTGGAGGTGCCCCGAACTTGATGACCACTGTGACTTGGTGACCATCTCTTGCTTCTGGGCCTTATGGGGAGGCCATGCAGGGGCCGGTGAACCTTGAGGACCCAACATTCTGATTCCAGCCTCGCTGCCCATGAATTGAACTTCCTCCTGGCCTTACGACTGCAAACGCCTGCTCATTGAGGGCCTTGTCCAATGGAGGCGCCACCCTATTACAAGAATTGCGCACTCTTCTCTTTTGGTAGGGTGTCAACCCGATCAGTTGCAAGTGGCCCTTGAAGCACCTATGTTGGAGCGCATCACTATAGGGGAGGGCCCGGTCCTCCTGACCGACGGCCGACCCGGCTGGACTGTGCATCAGGGGCCCTCTTCCTCTGCAGGGGCTCCCCTGATGGACTGAAGTTGTGGAGCTCCCTCCTTGTTGTGCATTGGACTTGGGTGCCGAACTGGTGTGCCTGCGAAGCCCTATCTCGTACACATCCTATGAGATCTCCATGTTGCATCTCATTCTTACGGTACCATGATGGGGAAAACTAGAACCACCAAAAATCTGACCTGAGACTGGCACCCTGGCGCCACCCTCGACCTCCACCCTTGACAAGCACTCAGCGCAATTCAAGAAGGTTCTCCATGCCATTCTGGACACTAAAATGTTGCTAGAAGCAAAAATCAGCACTGTATCTCCGGACGTGAATTTGCTGAGGGCGGATCACCGCAAACTATCCGACCGCATTGACGACACAGAATCCACACTGACTTCCATGGGGCTCACAGTGCGTGAGTTGCAGGCCAAGTTGGACACTTAGAAGGAAGAGGTGTCCTCCTAGCACTGTTGAGTGAAGCTTCCCAGAGCGATCAGAACACCCCAGTGCCGAGCTCTTCCTCAAGGACTGGCTGATGGCCACTGTGTTGGAGAACATAGGGGGTCATTACGACCGCCAGGGGTAATGTGGCGTCCGTACCGCCAACAGGCTGGCGGTACGGAGACCCGTATTACGACCGCAGTGGTAGCGCTGCGGTCGCACCGCCGGGGTCGGCGGTTTCCCGCCGTTTTAGCCCCGGCGGTGATAATCCACCAGGGCAGCGCTGCAAGCAGCGCTGCCCTGGGGATTATGACTCCCCCTACCGCCAGCCTGTTTCTGGCGGTTTGCACCGCCAGGAAGAGGCTGGCGGTAAGGGGAGTCCTGGGGCCCCTGGGGGGCCCCTGCACTGCCCATGCCACTGGGCAGTGCAGGGGCCCACTAACAGGGCCCCGTGCAGCTTTTCACTGTCTGCACGGCAGACAGTGAAAAGCGCGACGGGTGCAACTGCACCCGTCGCACGGCCCCAACACCGCCGGCTCCTATGTTGGGGCCGCATCCCCGCCAGCCCAGGTGGAATGTTGTAATGGGCACCGCGGGATGCGGCCGCATTGGTGGCCGCCGCCCGCCAATGTTGTAATGACCCCCGTAGTCCCCAAGCTGTTCTCTTTGGAGTGGGCACTCCCGTATCCCGGGGCATCCACCTCCTCCTGGAGCACCTCAGCCGGCACTCACTGCCCGATTCCTTAACTACAGTGATCGGGACCTCATACTGCAGTGTTTCCACATGAAGTGCCATTGGCGATATGAGAACACCGAAAAAGTGTCATATGCTGATTTTGTGACCAAGGTGCGGCGACTTAGGGGTTTCTACATAAAAAGTGAAACAACTCCTGCGGAAGTTGCAGCTCTGCTACGCCCTATTGTTCCCTGAGAAATTCAAGGTGCTGGATGGCAAAACTTCCCACATCTTCTCGACACCTGAGCATGTGTGGACCTGGTTCCACGCGAAAGACCTAGCACCTATAACCGAGACTGACCAAGCGGAGGGGGACTTGGTGATTCAGCGCCCCAAATGATGAAGATGCAAGGCTGCCAGGTAGTGGGCCGCTCAAGATCAATTGGCCGTGGAGTAGGCCCAGGCGGTGGAGACAGCCTCTTTGCACAGCAGGAACCCTTTTACAGTACTGCGCTTCAAACTGGTCCTGGACTTTGGATCAGACACAAGTGTATCTGAGACTTCTACCAGGTCCGGCGCCTCTGATCTTAAAATTGTGCTGAGGTCGGCTGATGACCTACTGTAACCATCCTCTTACTACTGGGAGCTTTCCTTCCAAGCGCAGGGGCCACAATCCAGCTTCACTGAGGTGGGAGGAATCATGTTCGCATTGGTGGGTCGGATGCTGGGACATTTGGAACGTGCCCAGCAAGCAGTAAATAAGGTCAGCAGTTGAACGCCATCCCACCAGTGCTCCAATGGGGACTTATTTGTTTGTTTTTCATATTTTTTTGTTTAGTTTTTGTTTACAGTTTGGGGACTTTTGGACAGAGGGGCATCTATATACTGTCCTGGGGGGGATGCAGCCACTTAGGCTCTTTGTTATTCTAGTTTTTATAGTTATTTTGTTGCAGTCTCATAGCGGGTCTGCTGTACGCATACGTGTCTTTAGAGGGCTATTTATAGGGCTGAGGATGGCCTCCCTTGTAGTAGGTCACTATCACCCTGGATTGCAGCAGGGCACTACCTCCTTCAACACAACCCCCACCACAGGTTCATACAAAGGGGACAACAGCTGACATGCACATCCTGCTTTACCACGTCCTTACTTGGAATGTGCACGGAATGACCATCCCTGCCAAAAGGTATCAGATTTATGTCTACCTTAAACGCCATCATGCGCACATACCCATGCTCCAGGAAACTGATCTCACCCTAGCGGAACAGTCCAAGGTCCACAAAAAGTGGAGGGGGCAGGTGTATGGCACATACATGTTGACGTATGCCCAGGGAATGCTCATCTGGTTCACAGCAGTGGTCCTGTTCGCTTTGGACACTCAAAGGGTACACACGGAGGGGCGCTTTGTGATATTAGAAGGCCATCTTGATAGAGCCCCTTCATACTGATGGCAATATATGCCCCAAACACTAACCATTCGGGGTTCTATGACACGCTCACACAGGTGCTTTTTCCGGACCCTCAGCATCCAGGGCTTTGGGGAGGTGATTTTAATTGTGTGCCAGATATTGGTATTGACCGTTCTGCTCCTTCCTGGCTCGCAGCCAAATGTGTTTGCACCAAACAACACTATCACAACTGGCTCACACACCGCCTGTTCCATGATGCATGGAGACTTAGACATTTGCTGGATCGTGCATACTGCTTTTACTCCCCAGTCCAACTCCAGGTTCCATGACATGCACACTAGGATAGATCTTTTTCTCTGTATAGAGCAACTGGGCGTACTGGTTACATAGGTGGCATACTTGGCGCGCACCCTCTTGGACCATTGCCCCTTGTTGGTCACTTTACACTGGGGCAGACAAACGCCCAACTATACCCACTTGGCAGTTGCAAACAGAGGCTCGCTGTGACAACCCTCTCCCATTCCGTCAGGATCTAGCGCAGTGCATTACACATTACTTTGATCTCAACAAGGGCTCTACCTCATCCTAGGTGTTAGCTTCCTTCCCAAGGTGCACATTATGCAGTAAAGGCATCAGAACAGGAGGGCAACAGTGCCAAGGTTGAGCCCAGGTGGCAGCCACAGTGTGCAGGACGGTACGGTGAAACTGCTAAATGAAGAACTGCCCTCTCAAGTAGGCCCGCCGGGTGGGGGACTTAATTCTACACGGCGCATTCTGTTTGGGAACACGTCTTCTCACAGCCTGTAAATAAGCTGCTGAGTTAGAAGACGTCTAGGAGCCATAGGACAGTACTGGTGAGCTGCTGCAAGTCGCTCACCCCGGGGGGCTTGAGGAGAGTACGCATCACGGGACTCAATACAGTATAGCATAGCTTCCTAAGGAGAACACCAGCGGCACATATACTGAGGGTTGCTGGACCCAAGACTTGAGCAGTGGGCCCCCCTGGAGGCACATAGCCACTGGGAGACAAAAGTGAGGAGACCCAGGCCATTGATAATTATGACTGCACTCATACCAGAGGAAAGACAGAACTAGTGATTCACCCCGTTCCTGGATACATGCTCTGGGGTGTGGAGTGGCCCTGGGTGCAAGCTCCCTGGAATCGCAGCGTGGTGTCAAAATTGCGCAGAGATGCACCTTTGAGTCCTGGTAGACCACTAGATGCCCTCCTGGGGAGAAGCGCACCTGAGACATTTTGCATTGACCAGAATTCATAGGGAGAGAAGAGGTTAGAATGCTTGACACCTTGTGTTACTCGCCCACCTCGGGAACAGAGCTCTGTCACCAGGAAAAGCATCAGAGATCTTAAGTTACTATGGGGGAAAGATAAATATGCTAGGGGGGCCCAGACAGACCAAATTTTACAATACACCGTGCCAGACTGCAGGACACAAGCCAAGATGGGCCTCCACCTCTGGAGAGGGAACCAATGCGAGGTACAGCTGAAATACTGGCGGCTATAAGAGGATCTTGCGAGGCCGTCAAAACAAAATTGGATACAATGGCCATAGATATTAATCACCTGTGACTGGATCTTTGACAAGTGGTGTACTACCGAGGAAGAGGTGGCCACTCTCTGGACCACAGTGCATGAATTACAGGCAACAGTGGCAGGATTTAAATGCAGCACAACCCAAATGAAGGAATGCCCTGAAGACGCAGAAAGCCCTTCTAGACGAAACAATCTACAATTCCCACGATTTCCTGAATGTGCAGAGGATCCCTTGGCAGAACTGTAAATAGAAGACTGGTTTCTGTCTGTGAAGCACACAATCCGCCTTTCCAAGTTTTTCACAATTGAGTGGATACACAAAACTTTGGGTCTGGAACCGTGGCCGGGGGCTCACCAAGGGCAGTTATTGCACGGTTGTTTAACCATCGAAACAGGGACATCACCTTTCAGTATGTTCGAGCACATATCCCCCAGAATATGAGGTTATCTCAATACAGATCTTTCCAGACTACACCAGTAGGGTGCAGGACCTCAGCAAGAGTTTTCTGTCAGCCACACGGAGATTGCGGGAACAGAATATCAAATATAGCCTGATTTTCTCAGTGACCTAATCTCCAGACGAAGGCATCCTCACAACTACAAGAGACGGCCCAGAAACAGAGAGTGAAACAAATCCTCGTCTCAGAAGATGAGACACTGTGGACAGAAAGTGTTATGATAGAAACTCAGACTCCTTTTATCCACGGAGCCAGCTGACAGATTTATCGGAACAAGGGGCCAGATGTAGGTCCGAAAAAAATTGTGACTCGGAAATAGCGACTCCATGCGAATCGCTGTTTCCGACTCGCAAAACGAAATTCCAGAAAGAATCTCTATTCCAAATAGCGAGTCGCAGAGGAGTCACACTGAATTTTGCTACCTCGTTTTTAGCAAAGTTGCAAATTGCACGAAGGGTGTGGTCCGGTGTCGCAAATTACCTGCAGGTGGAACAAAACAGTTGAAATACCTACTTCCTGGTTCTGTGTGATGACATCAGAACCAGGAAGTAACCAAATGGAACAGGGAGGAGGGAGGAGCCCACCCAGCCCAAACTGCAGAGCCACACCCAGGTGAGACAAGCAGCAGCAACAATGGCTACACAGGAGAAGGAGACACCCAGTGGAGGCAGAAAACGAAAAATCAAGTTTTCTGACAAGGAGTTGGGAGTGCTGCCTGCACCATGAACAATTATTTGGCAAGGCAGCAATGAGTGTCCCTGACACCCAAAAAAAGAAGATCTGGCAAAACATCCAGAACAAGATAAATGCCATTGGGGTAAGCCACCGCACCCTGGATGAAATCCGCAAAAGGTGGTATGACCTTCGCTCCAGGACCAAGGAGAGGGTGGCGGAGCACATGAGGGAGATGCATGGCACTGGAGGAGGCCCATCCACTGTTCCACCCCCTACAGCAATAGAAACCATGGTTGAGACAACTCTGGAGCCGACGGCTGTACTGGGCGTTGGAGATGTAGACAGTTCGGCACTTGGAACATCAAAAAGTAAGTACCAAAATATATGCATTCACACCCACAAATGCACTATACACACAATCCCAGTACACATCAGCAGGCACCTCTAGACTAGCTCCATTCCAGTCTAGCAACCTCTAGAATAGTGCATTCTGGGCAATGTAGTACAGTAGTTCATATATAGGCAAATGTATATTCAGAGGCATAAAACATATGTGCGAGACTGACAGTGTATCCCCTATGTCCAATAGGTCTCCACACAAGGCCCCCCATCAGCGCCAATATGCAGGGAGCGGAATATGGCACAGACCCACAGGAGGAGGCTGCCACAGACACTGCAGGGGAGTGCAGGACAACACCACCCATGGAATTGGCACCTGAGTCCATGGACGATCCTGCGCTGGGTATGGAGGCAGCCGTAGAAACACCAGGGCCAATGCCTATGGAAAGGCACACACAGCCATCATCAGGCGCAGTTCGTAGACGCCGCCGCAGATTGCAGTCTGTGCGCAATGAGGATGTTCCAGATGTCGAGTTTGCAGGACTTGAGGCATCCTTATTGCAGGGTCAGCGCCTGCAAAATAGACAGATGAAGTTAATGAACCAGAACCTAACAAGACTGCAGACCACTGTCACACATGGGCTGGCAAATGTGGACAATCAGTTCACAACAATGAACACACATCTGGGTAACCTGACGACCTCCATTGACAATTTGGTCAGGGAACTGGTGGCTGACAGGGCACCGGCACGATGCAGGGAGCGCAACACTGCTGCCCGTTTAGACAGACTTGCTACATCCATAGGGCGCCTGGCAACAAACACCACCTGGCTGTCAAAGCGCACTGTCAGCCTGCAAGGAGAACTGGGGCATTTTGCAGGAGATGTGGCACGTGGACTTGGCCACATCAGCCATGTGGTGGATCTGCTGGAGACCAGACAGGCTGCAAGGGGCATAGGGGATACCCCGCAGGACAGTGAGGAGGGCTCTACAGTCAGTAGTGTGTCTGCCACTGATGCACGTGTGCTGCGGAGTAGCAGTGTACAGCAGGGCTCAGGGGACCAAGCTGGAGTGAGCCATGGTGGCGGCAGTCATAGGAGGCTGTGAGCCACTGACAGGTACTGGTACAGAGGCACATGAACATAATGTGTCTGATTTGACTGTTTCATTACCATACTGTTGCATATTTCACAATGATATCAACATTATAGTTCTGCAATAAAAAGGTTTGGTTTGTTTGACTACACAACTGGGCTATGTGTGTCTGACATTAGTGAGTGTGGTCACGGTTGCCACGTACCTGCCAAAGTAGTGGGTTGCAATGTGGTTCCGTCTCTGTCTGCCCTCCTTTGCGATGCTTCTATCCCCAGGCTGTCGGTGTGGTAGCTCTTGCTCCTCATTCTCCGTATCTGTGTCTTCAGGGGTGAGATATAGCCCACGTCTGGTGGCAATGTTGTGTAGGATGGCACAGGTGGCAACTATCTTGCATGCTGTTTCTGGGGCATACTGGAGTGCTCCTCCACTTTTGTGGAGGCATCGGAATCTTGATTTTAACAAGCCAAGCATCCTCTCGACTACAGTTCTTGTCCGCCGATGTGCAATGTTGTATCGCCTCTCGTTCTGATTGCCAGGTGTTAGGTATGGGGTGAGTATCAATGGCCTCAGGGCATATGCACTGTCACCTGTTTGACAAAATAGGCAAATTTAGCAGGGCATCACAGGGTTACACTGTGACCTGTATGTAAGGCTTCAGAGTGTAGTCACCAATACCTAGTAAATATCCTTCTCTAAACTCCCCACGTTCTAGGCGTTGGTGTATCCCACTGTGCCTGAATATATATGAGTCCTGTGTACTCCCTGGATATTTAGCCACAATGTCAGTAATGACATTATGGGCGTCACATACCACCTGGATGCCTGGATGTTTAGTGAGTGGGTACATTTCCTATTGCGGAACACATATTCCAGATTTGCTGGTGGGCAAATTTGTATATGTGTCCCGTCCACACACCCTATTACATGGGGGAAGTTGGTAATTCTGTAGAAGTCAAACTTGGTGCTGTTCATTTCTGCCTCATTTCTGAGTAGGTATATTTATATGGACATGTGTGTGAGTATGGCATCTAGGAAACATCTGAAGAATCGTGAGAGTGCACTTTGGGATACCCCACCTGCCACTGTAATCACCCCCTGATAGCTACCCGAGGCCAAGAGGTGCAGTGAACATAGCACTTGCGCATGTGTGGGGATGGCGCTGCCACGCATTGTCTGTCATTCAAGCTGAGGTTTCAGCAGTTCTAAAATCTCTAAGATAACAGCATTGCTCAGTCTGTAGTTGTCATAAATCTCCTCCTCAGTTTGTTGAAATAGTGTCTGCCTGGTTCGGTATATCCTCTCCTGTCTCTGCCTCCTCCTTCTCTGCTTGGCAGCCTAGACTCTCCTCCTCCATGCAATCACATATAGTGCAGCCATTTTGAGTAGCCCAGATACCTTCTGGGTCTCCTTTTATACTTTGGTTCTGGTTACCACCTGCTCTGAATCAGTGGTAATCTGTGTGTGCAAAACGGGCTTTTTGCGACTAGTCGCATTTCGCGACTGGCTTTTGCATACAGTTTGCGACTCGCAATTTGCGACTTCCTGATTGCGGGTCGCAAAATCAGGTCGCAAATTTTGCGAGTTGGTAATGGGTCGCATCGCTATTTGGTGATCAGAAATGTAATTTTTACATCCCATTTCAGATTTTGCGGGGTCGCAAATAGCGATGCGAGCCGTTTGCGACTCGCAGTCCTTTGCTACATCTGGCCCAAGATGCCTTGATGGGCTGAAGGGCCCTTTGAGCCATTTGAGTGGACCAGGGGGTCCGGTCCGGGTCAACATGTAACGCTGAGGGATGGGATGGGTGCACTGTGCAGGAAAGAAATAATACAGAGCCTTGAACATGCTGCAAATAGAGAATACTTAAGACAAAAGGAGAAAATACTAGGAAGCTGAATATAATCTGGGTTGGAAGAGTCCAGGCCCACATTGCTGATCTCTAATTAAGGGCTTGTGACAAGCGGGAACCGGGGATCTCGGTCAGTTTATAGACCAAGCAAACAGTATTAAGCTGAGCCAAGGCTAGTTTTTGGGAAAGGAATTTGGTGCGGGGTCAACTAACCTCTTGACCGGTGGTTGAACAGGAGTGGGGTTCAGTGGCTACTGCCCATGGGAGAAGGGCAGTTGGGTGATTATTATTAAATGTTTGCTGTTTCAGGTTTCATCACAATCAGATGTATTGTTTGCTTTTCTATTTGACGAAAATGTGAATCTGCAGTTATTTATATAATATATACTTGGAGGGAGCTTCCATGTTGAGGGATACAGCACAGGCCGGTGCCAGGATTCAAGGGGTGGGGGCATAGTAGCATTGTATATCTAAAATGTGCCTGGGAACAAAATATAAGATTATAACGTGGAATGCGAGAGGCCTAAATAACCCATTGAAGCGCAACAGAGTTATTGCTTACCTTAAATGCTAGGGGGTAGCAATAGCATTCCTTCAGGAGACACCTTTTTGGGGGAGATTATCTCAAAATCCCTATGGAAACGGTGGTGAGGCAAGGTAATTGCCATATTGTACTCCTGTTGTGCAAGGGGAACTTTAATCTGGATAGTCCGGGGAACCCCTTTCAATCCACCAGGGTCGTTACAGATACGGAAGGGTGATACACTATTGTGGAAGGAACATTAGATGCTCACGCCCTTTGCTCTGTTAATATTTACGCACCCAACACAGATGATGGGGATCAGTAATCCAGCCTGCATAGATTTCACCAACCACTGAAATTATCCTGGAAGGCGGCTGTAACTGTGCATTAAATGGGAATGTGGATAGACACCCCCCTTGGCTGGGAGTTTAATCCCGCGTAAGACACAGCACAGCCTAAGGTTGATTGACATATGGCGCCCGCATCACCCTCACACATGCACATATTCTTGCCATACCCCTGCCACAGCCACTCACAGTCATCTTTATTATTTCATCCTACAGACGACGGCAGCACACCGAGTTCATGATATACAATACCTAGAACGCTACATATTCAACCACTCCCCACTTTTACTAACATACTGCCTACATAGACAACCGCCCAAATTCCCATTGTGATGATTAAATGTTGAATCCCTGTCTGATACAGTTTTTAGAGAAACAATAGCAACATCATTAAATAAATATTTCAAGGAAAACTGGGAAGCAGCAGGGATGCTATGAAAGTGGTCATTCGGAGAATATGCATGGCTACTTCAGTTGACGTGAGGTGCACACTAAAAGAAAATCTATCTAAACAGGAAGCAGAGCTAGAGAAACTATAAAAGAAGCTGTCCACAGATGTGTCCCTAAAAACGGTCTGGGATAGACAAACATAAACTTTGCGAATTATGGGACCAATTAGAAAAATACAACAGAAAAAGGTCTAGACAACGCTGGTACCTAGAGGGAGACGAGGCGGGTGTGCACTCACAACAGGACATAAATGCTGTCATTTGATGACCATTTGTGTGAAGTCTATACCAAGCCATAGGTACCGAGTGGGGTGGAGGAATTGTCAGATTATTTGAATCAGCTCCAGGTGCTGTCCCTGTTCCAGGGAGACCGGAAGATACTGGGTGCCCAGATCAGTAAACAGGAACTTCTGGAGGTGCTGAAGCCCCTGAAACCCGCAAAGGCTCTGGGAGGGGAGGGCCTATCATCAGAATTTTCCAAGTATTTTCCATCTCTATTGCTAGATAAAATGGCTGAGGTGTACGTTGAAGCCTATGTACAGCGGGAACTTCCTTGGTCGATGAGTGAAGCCCTAGTTTTTTGATACCGATGTCAGACAAGGACCATCTGGAGACAGGGTCATACCGCCCAATCTTGATGCTAAATGTAGCCCTTAAGCTCCTTAGTCATGTTTTGGCATCCCACTTCCTTCAGTATTCTCCACATCTAATCCATGAGGGCCAGTCAGGGTTTATTCTACATAGGAGAACCCTGCATAACCTACGGCGACTGGCCAATGTGATGCATGCACCGCACGTGCAGGAGGGATGCTATGCTCTAGCCTTCTTAGATACTGAACAGGCTTTTGACTCCCTTAGTTGGAATTATGTGTGGAGGGTATTGGAGAGGGCGGGCCTTGGCTTCCCCTAAATAAACTGGATCAGGCTGCTTTATACACATCCATGGGCAAGAGTCCGAACGGTGTGCAATATCTCGAAGGAGATTGTTTTACAACGTGGCACCAGACAGGGATGTCCTCTATCCCCCTTCATTTTTGCCATAGCAATGGAGCCACTGGCATGTAGACTCCGACAGACCGTCAAGGGATGGGGAATACCAGTAGGCACTATAGAACATATAGTTTCATTATATGCGGATGACGCCATGGTATACATAAGACAACCTGATATATCGGTCCCGATCCGCCTGAATGTAATGCAGGAATTCAGGTTGTTCTGAGGCCTCCGGGTGAATGTGTCGAAGTCAATTTTGTTCCTGTTAGGCTATCTGACAGGTTGACTGCCGGAGAATATGTCGGTGGCAGGCCATTCCTGGAAGATGCATGGAGTGGGGGACCTAGGATCTAAATTTCCCATCATGAGAAACAATTCTATGACCTTAACATGGGAAGGGTGATAGCGGGACTAAAACCCTCTATATAATTCTGGAAGACTCTACATTTATTACTAATGGGAAAGATAGCACTTCAAAAAGTGGTGGTGCTGCTGCAGTGTTTGTATGTGATGCAGAGCACCTTCCATGAAATCCCTAGAGAAGGCTTCAGGGATCTAGACAAAATGATAGTGGAACTTCTATAGCAGGGGAAAAGATGTACAGTAAGCTTATCCACTTTTAGACACAAATGGGAAAAGGGAGGCTTAGAGGTCCCAGACTTAAAATTGTACTGTATAGCTGCACAACTGCAACATGCAGTACGTTGGTTGGATGGTGAGCTAAATGGGGAAAGGTCATTGTTGGAAGGATCCCATGAGGGACACCAACTGGGGGAACTGTTGATGCAGATCGCCAGAATACCCCACACATTCTTACATGTTTTCCGACTTATAGGTAGAATATGGGTGAGAGAGCTGTCATGCAGCTTCTTAAGAGGGCGCCTTATGCCCCTGACATGGATATTTGGATTCTGTCCATCTTTGTGCAAATTGCTCACACAATGATGGTGGGCAGGTGGCAGGAGGGAGGCTAGATTCATTACCTTGCAAGAAGCACAGGAGTCGTTCAGTCTGGGCACAGGTTGAATTCTACAATATGCAAATGTGGCAGCAACAGCTAGACAATTATGGCCTACATTTCCGGAAGCTCCAGAACCTGCTCAAACACTAGTCACAATAATAGCAGTGGTGGGAGGATGCAGGCTTATAACACACTTATACCAATCACTGCGCTCTGACAAGCAATTACAACCACTACCCTTAGGAAGCACTTGGCAACACCACAGTGGGGACCCTCTATCTCCATAGGATTGGCTCAAGATACATGCAGGTCTGAGTGGGGCAGCGGTGTGCACCCAGTTTAAACAGATACAGTACAACTTTATACCTATGACCTACCTATTTCTTAAACGCCTACATCCTATATACCCCTCTAGGTACCAAAGGTTCCCGAGGTGCCAATGCGGAGATAGCAGATTGTATCCATGTGGTATGGCACTGTCCTTCGGTGAAGGACTATAGGACGGAGGTCCTGGTCCAACTCAGGGGGGTGGGAAGCCCCACAAACGATCAGAAACTGCCTGCTCGGCCACCTCCCGGAGAACCCAAAAAAGGAACTCAGCAGACATTATACCCTTTTAGGCCTAATCGTAGCAAAAAAACGCAGCACAATCCACTGGTTGAGTCTCCGCACCCCAACTAGGGAAGCTTGGGATTCAGACTTGGTGGAGTAGGCTGGAGCTGAAGAAGTTTATATGAGGGGAACTGGGAAGCACAGGATTGTCCGGCAGCCTGGGCAGAAATTACTTGGGCGCTACTTGAATACACATATGCACAGCGGGGAAGTTCACCATCACTGCAGGGGGAGAATGAGTAATACCTGCCGATGGTAAAGATGGTTTCTCTTGGTTTGTTGGTGCCTAGAACTTATCGCCTACTGTCACCGGAAATAAACAAATGTGATGGACAGTGATGCACAATATATAATGCGCCTACCTTGGAAGCTTCGGGGGGGAGGTGGGTTGGGGGGGACAAGGGGATAGTGGTGAATAATAATTTATTTTGACAAGTTGTTGGGGGGATTGATTGAGATACATGTTGGTCTGATTACTTCAGTTGTTCATGGTGGAAATAACAAATGCAGATATTTATCTGACATGTATGTTTATTGTCATATCAACTAATAAAAAGAAATAAAAAAAAGACATCTGCCGTCTTTTACCCTCATACATGACACTCCCGCCGAGGCCTTAGGTCGGATGGTAATGTCATTAGAGATCAAGAAGGCGTTTGACACCCTGAGCTGGGAGTTTCTCTTCCAAACCCTTGAATGCATATAGTTTAGCCCTGGTTTTCTGGGATGGATCTGTACTTTGTATGACAGCCTTACGGCGAGGGATAGGACTGGTCAGCTGATTTCAGACATCTTTGCTGTTCAGAGAGGCACCAGACAGGGATGCCCGCTCTCCCCGCTAATGTTTTGCCCTTTCTGTGGAGCCATTGGCTTGGTATTTATGACAACAGGAGAAACAATGGGGATTTTGGAAGCTGGGTGTGCGTCACATCATTTTGTTGTATGTGAACGATGCCCTGGTATATCTTCTTGACGTAGATGTCACACTGCCTGACCTCATGTGATTGTTGGGCGAGTTTGGAGATGTCTCAGGGCTTTGGGTGAATTTGCCTAAATCATGCCTCTTCCCCCTGGTGCTGCGCCCTGAACTGCATATGGACACTTTATTGAGGACCAGTGGTGCTATGATACTTTTAAGCACCTGGGTGTCTAGATTTATCATTTGGAAAAGAACATCAAGGAAGGCAATGTTGACAAAGCGGTTGACTCTATCTGCCGATCTTTGCCTTCTGGCAATCGTTACCCTTGTCTCCACTGGACTGAGTGGCAATCTCCTAGATGCTGCTCGCCTTTTTCGAGGCCCTCATGTTGGTGCTTCCTAGAAGTTTCTTTTGTGAGCTGCATGGTCTCTTGGGCAAGCTAATATTAAGTGAGGGTCGCCATCGGGTTGCACTTACCACCTTACAACGGCTCTGCTCGAAGGTGGGGCTTGGTGCACTCAGTTTTGAGCTGTCTTATGCAGCGGCACAGCTGCAATGGCCAATGGCCTGGCTGCAGGTACATGCATGCCCTGAACTAGTGCCCCTCTCTGTGATCCTAGGTAACACAAGCGTCTACACAGTGCTATCTGATCCAATTTTACACCTGCGACATGAGGCGCACCAGGTGGCTGTGGCCGAATCTGCTGGTTTAGATTTGTCCATGGCACAGGAACTCACCTCCTATACTCTCTGTGATATAGGAATTACCGTGACTGGCACATCACACTGACATGATATGTGTACTTTGCGGGATTTGAGGGAGTTGGCCAATTGGGGGAACTTTATCACAAGGGCGTCTACATGTCTTTCCAAGACATCATGAACACTGGGAACTGGTCAGTTTCATACCATGCAACACTTAATGCACGCCACATGGGGAATCTCCTACATCTCCCATGCTGCATGTGCTTTTGGCCTATGATGGAACATGTCACGCCATTGCTGCTCTCTACGTTTCTCTTAACTCTGCACCACTGTAATATGCAGTGGGGGCTTGCAGCAGATGGGACGGAGTGTTCCCTTAGCCATTGTCGGATAAGGCCTGGTCTTGGGCGCTTCAACAGGTGAAGGACGTATCTCGCAACCTGAGATTCCAATTCACGCAGTTTAATAACTTGCATCCTGCTTACCTCTCCCCCAGCACATTCAGTGCATGTTCCCTACTTTGGTCTCTGAGGGCCCTCATTGTAAACTATTAGACACTGGATTTTACCACATGGTATGGGGCTGCCCGCTGTTACACCCTGTCTGGCAAGCAGTCACTATCACAGTTGCTGATCTTGCAGAGCATAAGAACTTACCCTTGTGTCTACATTGAATCCTGTCTGTTGGAACTACACCCCAGAGCGAAGGATGACATACGTTCATTGAGCTTGCATTTGTCATGTTTTAAAAGGCAGGTGGCAATGGCGTGGTAGGCGCATAACCCCCTCCCCCAGAACTCCAGTGCTGGCCACTCACATTGGTGGCATGGACACACGGAAGCTAATACCCTTAGGTAACACTTTCTGAGGGGAGACTCACAGACTGGTAGTGAGTGCTGGGACACCTGTTTAATCACCATTGAGGCCAAAACTGACACACGTCTACCCTGAGCTACATCCTGGACCCACTATCACTCAACTACTGGTGAGCTCCTTGCCTCAGAGGAGTGGGGAGTACCACAGCAACTGGGACAGCAGCACTAGAGTGCTCCACACCCTGACATGGTCCTCATTAGGCATTGGATCCACTGCCTTACGGAATTGCCCCTGACTCCCTCACATGGGTGCCTTGCACCTCCTCAAGTAGTTCTTCGTAAGGCCACAGGGCCCTTGTCGAATAGCCCACACTAGGGATTGCTCTCTCTTGACCACATTATGTTGTATGATATGACTCACTCTAACACTAGGTAAAATCCACGATTATAACTGTAGCTGATAAATGCATATGTGTTTGCTAATATAGTTTTGTATTATTGACAGTGACAGCAACTCTACTATTGGGCCAAGTGGATGTCCTGTTTGTAAAATGTTGAACTACATTACAATGTCTGGAATTCCTCAGTGTATTGCTTAAAAATCAATAAAGCACATTTAAAAAAAATGAAATTTAGTTCTGTAAATGGGTGTCTTTTATGTACTATGCCTATTTTAATCTTGCTTAGACTCACTTTGTAAGCAAACATATTTAGGTAGTACATTTATATTTGTCAGTAACTCCAGTAGCATATAAGACATGCATTTCAGAACAATTTAGACTTTTAATTATCTTTCGGTACATGAAACGGGGTCGCCTCTTAACAGGTTTAAGCTGCAGCTTCTGCAGAAGCAATAGGATGACAGAGTAATTTGTAGGATGTTATTTTCTCAACAAAGCAGAAGCCTACATCATAAATTAGTAGTTCTTAAGTATGTTGAATCATTGGGTTCTGGGCATGAAGAGGAGGCATTGGGAATAGGCACTTAGGGTACCATTAACACTACTCAGTTGGATTCTGATACAGCTGTGTGTAGCGCTTTACAAAACAAATGCCACTCAAAGGCAGGGACTTGAGTGTTCCAAGGCGTGTCTTACCTTGGAAGTGTGTGAACATCTTCATAATGGAAGTTTGTGGGTATTCACTAACTCCTCTCCAGTCCTGTGGGAAAATGCCACTGTTGGCATGGTCACCTCCCACTTTTTGCCTAGTGTTGATGCTATCTTTGATTGGAAGTGTACTGGGACCCTGCTAACCAGGCCCCAGCACCAGTTTCCCTGAAACTGTACCTTTGTTTGCACAATTGGAACAGTGCTGGCACACAGTTAAGTCCTTTGTAAAAGGTACCCCTGGTACCAAGGGCCCTGTGGCCACGGAAGGTCCCTCAGGGCTGCACCATGTATTATGCCACCCTCAGGGACGCCTCACTCAGTACATGCACGCTGCTTTGCAGCTTGTGTGTGCTAGTGGGGAGAAAAGACAAAGTCAATATAGCACTCCCCTCAGAGTACCATGTCCACAAACCACTGCCTGTGGCATAGGTAAGTCACCCTTCTAGCAGGCCTTACAGCCCTAAGACAGGGTCCACTATACCACAGCTGAGGGCATAGCTGTATGAGCACTATGCCCCTACAGTGTCTAAGTCAGTTCTTAGACATTGTAAATGCAGGGTAGCCATACTGAGTATATGGTCTGGGAGTCTGTCACTACGAACTCCACAACACCATAATGGCTACACTAAATACTGGGAAGTTTGGTATCACATTTCTCAGCACAATAAACCCACACTGATGCCAGGGTGGGATTTATTGAAAAATGCAAACAGAGGTGTATGTTAACCCAACTGCTAGTGCAAGGCTGACCGGTCTGTGCCAGCCTGCCCCTTCCAGACGAGTTTCTGACCACATGGAGTGAGTGCCTTTGTGCACTCTGTGGTCAGAAAAATAAACAAATTCCCCCAAGGGAAAATAATGCAATCACCCCACACACTCACAATCAATGAATCTCTCAGATAATCAATCTCAAAACAAAGGAATCTACAGGTATATATTTAATATAATCCCAAATCAAAACCCAATATCATAATAATCACAAAACAAGATCATCAATCAAAACCATCTATAAAACCAATCAAATCCAATAAAAGGGAGAGAAAAAGAAGACATACAATAGTCTATTAAAATTAAACTGTCCCAGTTTTGGTAGACATAGGCCAATCGATTGCTGTCATCAATCCTTATTTGATACCGGCCTCCTCCTGTGGGTCCAGTGATATAATATAGTGTCGCCGCGTTTAGGTGGGCTTTCAGACCTTTTCACCACCTTCTTCAGGACTAGCTAATATGCTCCCAACACTTATTAAATCAAGCCTAAATCAACCAACACAAAAAAACATATATGTATATATAGACACACACTTCAACATATCACAAGACCCCATGTTCCACCTACAACCACCCCAATACAAACATTTCATTCCCCAAATACAACCCCTAAGTTTTTTTTACACACCTAGATTCCTTTTATATTCATCGTCAATAAGAGAGATTTCATTGCCTACATTCAAAATCACTCTATACGAGAAAGGTATAAGTATAAATAAATACATATACATATAAAATATATATATATGTATAAAACTAATTTCATTAAATATATAATGTTTTAACAAAACCTTATTTATAAAAACTTTTACCTTTTCCACAACACTCACCTCCATTAATGCGAAATCAAATCATCCAAACCGATCCAAATATTAGCACTTTCCTTGATTTCCCACAGTCTTTTGGAAATGTATTTCTACATAGGTAAAATAAAGGTCATTAATAAATTGCTTCTCATCTAGAGTGGACCCTCATCAAATCACCACGTGATATCCAAAATAGTGTCCAATATTCCTTATCCAATCCATCCATGACTTATTGGTTATTACCCTCATAAGTGCATATAGAATGTGAGAAATACCATAATAAATATAAAAGAACAATCAAATTCATGTGCGTCATGCAGTCTCAGATTCTCTTAATTTTATATAGCATGCATGAACATCTAATAAAACACATTTTTTTTTTTTTTTAAACATAAAATGTGAGATTAGTGTTGAATTTATAATGTCCATGGAACTTACCATGGAATCCACATGTCCTATAACATAATGAACCATGACTGTTTATTGTCCATCCGGTTCTAACCTTAATTCTACAATAAAAGTCAAAAAAAGATAATAAAAAATGATGCATAATAACATGCCAAATTAAAAACTGCTTTCAAACGCTTCTTACAATATTAACTTTTCCTAATAAAAGATATAAAAATACCTACTCTCACCCAACACTAATCTCATCCCTCGCTGTTTACCCGGACTAATGATGACCATTTTAATACCAACATTCCTAGCTGGTATTAGCATTATCCTATAATTCCCTACCTTAAGCCTTTTAAATGGTTAACGATTTATTTTAAAATCTCTTTTCCCTCCCACTCTGTGGTCAGAAACAAAGCCTGTCCTGGGTGGAGGTGCTTCACACCTCCCCCTGCAGGAACTGTAACACCTGGCGGTGAGCCTCAGAGGCTCAAGCCTGGTGTTACAGTGCCCCAAGGCACTCCTCCTAGTGGAGATGCCCGCCCCCCGGACGAGCCCCCACTTTTGGCAGCAAGTCCAGAGGGATAATGAGAAAAACAAGGAGGAGTCACCACCTTAGCCAGGACCACCCCATCTTGCTTTGGAGGATTAGGACCAGAGGAAGTGGGCACAAGGAGAGTGTAGCCACCCTCAGGAACAGTAGCAATTGGCTACTGCCCTCTGACCCTAACACACCCCTAAATTTATTATTGAGGGACAACCCTGAACCCAGCTCTCCAGATTCCTGACGACTTCAAGAAAAGAAGACGGACTGCTGAGCTGAAATCCCCGCAGAGAAGGGAAGGAGACAACAATTGACTCAGCCTCAGCCCCTGCTGGCCCATCTCCTGCTTCAAAAAGCTACAAGAAAAGAAGTAATGCGTTCTGCAGGACCAGCGACCCCTGAAAAGCCTCCAGGGGACTAACTGCATCACGAGGACCAAGAAACTCCTGTGGACAGCAGACCTGTCCAAAAAGAAGATAAAAAAAAAAAACTTTAAAGGGACTCTTACCTCACTCCAGAAGTGTGAGTCCAACTACTCTGCACCTGACGCCCCCCGCCCGTGTCCAGAGAAACCAACGATCCAGAGAGGACCCCCGGGCAACTCCAATGATGTATCCACCCGGGGCTGACCTCTCTGCACCCCCATGACAACGCCTGCAGTGGGAATCCTGAGGACCCCCCTGACTGTGACTTCCCGGGACGAAGATATCCGATGCCTGGAGAAGCACTGCACCTGCAGCCCCTAGGCCCGTGAGAAACTGACCACCGGTGCAGCAACGACCAGCAGGTGGCCCTCACCCTTGCCCAGTCGGTGGCTTGCCGAGAGGCCCCCCTATGTCCTGCCTGCAGCACCTAAGTGACTCCTGGGTCCCTCCATAGAGTTCTATTGAGAACCCAATGCCCTGTTTGCACACTGCACCCAGCTGTCCCCGTGCCGCTGAGGGTGTGGTTTTTATGCCTATTTGGGGCCCCTCCAGTACTCCTCCAAACCCCCCTGGTCTGCCCTCCGACAACATGGGTACTTACTTGCAAGCAGACTGGAACCGAAGTACCCTCTGTCTCCATAGGTGCCCACGTTGTTTTGGCTCCTGTTTGACCTCTGCACCTAACCGGCCCTGTGTTGCTGGGTGTTTGGGGTTTTGTTGAACCCTGTAACGGGGTTACGAATCCTCTTTCAACCTCCACACGCTCTGGGCCTACGGAGAAGTGCCCCAGGGGCACTTCTCAAAGCTTTGTGTTGTTACAACGCCATTAAAAAAAATGGAAGACGACACGCGTCGCCCAGTCACTGAGGAAGACAACACGGAGGGAGACACGACCAGGAGGAGCAGCGTTACGGCAAAGAACAGCGGGGAAAAAGAGACGACCGACGAGGGAGAATAACCGAAGGAGAGCAGTACAGGAAGAGACGCGGATGGCGAGGAGGAGGAGAAGTAGGAGGTGGAAGAAAGCAGACAAAAAAACGTAATACTTCTGTTGAAAAAGTCTTCAGGTGCGCAGCATGGGGCAGGTTTCCCGTAACATCGAGGAGTTAGTCAACACTATCTCCTTGGTTGATGCTAGCGCAGACCTAGGAAGCCTAATCTCTAATATGGGATGGGCGACCGTATTGACCAACTGACTCAGACATACTTTGTCTTCTATTTGTAAGTGACTTTTCAGCACTTGACAATTTTTGTTGCATAGGAGAAGTAGTTTATTAAAAAAAAAAATTGGGGTCCTGAAGAAGCGTCATGGGATCACTTTGTGGCCAATTTAAGATGCGAAACATGTTGACCATCAGATAGGATTAGGTAAACTACCTTCCCTCGTTATAGAGTGTAGTGGTACATTATTTCCATCAACACTCCTTATATCCCCTTTTTAATCTTGGCCTGCACCTTGTCTCTGACTCATTAAAATGATGGTTTACGTTCAGAGCCAATTTTAGAGTTTTGTCTCTTTTCTACTCTCCAATCTTCTTTTCTCCTCTGTTGGACTTTTGCTTATGCAGGGTCATCCCCAGTCTTTTTCGCCTCCTGCCTCCTATTTTTTTCTGACATGTTGCTGTTGGCTTTTCAACTCTGAGCACTTTACCACTGCTAACCAGTGCTAAAGTGCATATGCTCTCCTGTTTAAATTGTATGTAAGTGGTTTATCCATGATTGGCATATTTGATTTACTAGTAAGTCCCTAGTAAGGTGCACTAGAGGTGCCAGGGCCTGTAAATCAAATGCTACTAGTGGGCCTGCAGCACTGGTTGTGCCACCCTCATAAGTAGCTCTGTAATCATGTCTCAGACCTGCCACTGCAGTGTCTGTGTGTGTATTCTTACACTGTAAATTCGACTTGGCAAGTGTACCCACTTGCCAGGCCTAAACCTTCCCTTTTCTTACATGTAAGGCACCCCTAAGGTAGGCCCTAGGTAGCCCCAAGGGCAGGGTGCAGTGTATGGATAAGGTAGGACATATAGTAATGTGGTTTATATGTCCTGACAGTGAAATACTGCCAATTTCGTTTTCACTGTTGCAAGGTCTGTCTCTCTCTCATAGGATAATATGGGGGCTACCTTTAAATATGATTAAAGTGTAGATTCCCCTAGAGAGTAGATGGACATGTGGAGTTTGGGATCCCTGAACTCACAATTTAAAAATACATCTTTTAGTAAAGTTGATTTTACGATTGTGCGTTTGGAAATGCCACTTTTAGAAAGTGAGCATTTTCTTGCTTAAACCATTCTGTGACTCTGCCTGGTTTGTGGATTCCCTGTCTGGGTCAGTTTGACAGTTGGGTTGTTTTTCACCTCACACCAGACAGTGACACAAAGGGAGCTGGGGTATAATCTGCATTTCCTGATTAGCCATCTCTGCTAGGAGGGAGGGGTGGAGTGGTCACTCTCATCTGAAAGGACTGTGCCTGCCTCTGACAATGCTGTCTCCAACCCCCTGGTGTGTGTCTGAGGCCTTGCCTGGGCAAGGCAGGATTTCACAAGAAGGTGTGAGTCCCCTTTGAAGGAAGGTGACTTCAAAGACTAAAATGGGTATAAGAAGGGCACCCAAACTTACAAACTTTAGAAACACTTCTGGAACCAAGAGGAACCTCTGCCTGGAGAAGAGCTGATAGCTGAGGAAAACGTGCTGCCCTGCCTGTGACTGTGCTTTGTGGAGCTTTCTTGCAGTGCTGCTTCTGCCAGAGTAAGAGGGCAAAGACTGGACTTTGTGTGCCTTCCATCTTGAAGAAGAAATCTCCAAGGGCTTGATGTAGAGCTTGCCTCCTGTTGTTGAAGTCTCAGGGATAGCAAAGACTTCTTCCTGCCAGCACCTGGAGTCTCTGGAGAGACCCCTACTCTGCTCTGTGGTGCCCTTCCAGTTCCTGGGACCCTGAAAGGAGAAGCTGGCAGCCTAAGGACAAAAATACACGCACCGAGTACCGTGCGGAGAAAAGATCGACGCGAATCCGATCGCGGCTGAGAAAACGACGCGACGCCGGTTTCGCAGCTGAGAAACGACGCCGCAGGAAACGCGACCGAAACACCGACGCCCGGAGCAGGAGAAACGACGCGCAGCATCGCTGACGGAGGCTGAGAGATCGCACCCTGCGCCGCGGGACTTTCGGATCGTCGTGTGGCTGGCTTTTTCAACGCGCACCGCCGTGCCGAGTTGTTTTCGACGCACACAGCCGTGCAGGGTTACTTTCGACGCACACCGCCCGTGCGGGGTTATTTTTGACGCAAACCAGGTACATTTTCACGCTAGCAGCGCTAGTGTGGTGTTACAACTACCTAAAGACTCTTTTTATTTTAAACCTTTAAAAAATCATAACTTGACTTGTGTATGTTGGATTTTTGTCGTTTTGGTCTTGTTTTGTCTAGATAAATATTTCCTATTTTTCTAAACTGGTGTTGTGTCATTTTGTAGTGTTTTCATTAAGTTACTGTGTGTGTTGGTACAAATACTTTACGCCCAGCACTCTGAGGTTAAGCCTACTGCTCTGCCAAGCTACCAAGGGGGTAAGCAGGGGTTAGCTGAGGGTGATTCTCTTTTATCCTAACTAGAGTGAGGGTCCTTGCTTGAACAGGGGGTAACCTGACTGTCAACCAGAGACCCCATTTCTAACATTGGTGACCAGCGGTCGGGATTGGACTTGTATTTGTACTTGACATACAGTAATTAGGTGTACACTACTGTTTTGATCTCAGACCACTACGTGACCACATACTACTTGTTTGGTGATCTTTTGATTTTTCTCTTAAGGACTCTTTTTATTCTACTTCCATGATTTTGCTGATCCCTTGACTGATTCTTTTTACTTCATTGGGAAATTATTTTTTTCTGCCTTTTGGAACTTTGCACTTGTGACCATCATGTCTCAATCTGGAGATGCAACAGCTGGAGCTGTGTTTGAAATGGAGAAACTGAAGGAGTACTCAGTTGCTCAATTGAAACAGTTCCTTAAAGATCTTGACTGTCCCACTGAGAGCTCCACCAGGGAGGGGGAGCTGCAACAGGCACAGAGGGCCTGGGTGACAATCAAGAAGGCTGGAAGGCACACAGAGGAGGAGAATATGGGGGGGGAAGTGCAGAGGAGACACAGTGGTGTAGTGGAGGAACCTGTTACGCCTGGGGGGAGGGTCCCCAGGAGGGATGGCAGGGTGTCACCCAAGGGTCTGACTCCTGAAGAGTTACAGGACAGACAGGCAGAGAGGGAGTACCAATGGGAGCTGAAAAAGCTCGATTGGGAGTTGGAAGAAAGGAGGAGGAACTTAGAGATTAAAAAAATTATTTATGCTTACGAGCTTAAATTGAAAGAGCTGGAAGTCATGAGGGCTGAGTCCAGCTGGAATGGTGGCAGCAACAATTGTATATCCAGTGATGCTGCAGAAGTGCACATGCCCAGAGAGGTGGTGCCCTACTTGAAGGAGGGAGTTAACACACGCCAGGAGGTTCAGGGGTATGAGGTAGCTCCAGTGATGCACAGGGTCCCTGAGGTGGATTGGGGAACTGGCATGGGGAGTCATATTCCTACTGGTGGGAGGGACACTCTACTGACTCTAGGTGAGAGTGACAGGGAGAGGGGTTCCCCCCAGGTAGAAGTCCTGGTTATGGAGTGTGAAAACATCCCAGAAGAGTGTGGGTTGAGTGTCAGGGACAGTCAGGTACTGTCTCACCAGTCTCAGGAGGGTGATGTGGGGTGCTTTTTCAAAGCAGAGTCACTGGATGGTTGGGTGAAGGGTACTTTGGTTAATTCATGTGAGGGGCTGAGTGATGTAATTGCTGGAGAGCATATGTCTAGTCCTTATTTTTCAGAGCTATGCCAACACCAGGTGGAGTGTGAGTTCTCTGACCCCAGGGAGCTTACAATGGAGGCAGACTTCTGGGTGAGTACCAGAGAGTCTGAAGAGGCATTTGGGGGTGCTCCTGAGAGGAGTGGTCTAGGTAGTTCCCAACCAGGTGAGGTAGGGAAGGATTGTAGTGTCCCAGGTAGGTCCCAGTGTAGTGGGATGGGTGAGGGACCCCATGTCCCGTCTCAGAGGAGAGGGAATGGGGATGGGTTGAGGCCCAAGGTGCCCGAGATCCGGTCCCAGGTCCTGGAGGGTTCCCTGCGGGAACACCAGGAGGGGAGCCTAGCCTGTACCATAGGGCCATCTGTTGAGGGAGACCCCACAGTGTCAGGAGAACTTGGGGGGGCGGCTGTAGCCAGCGTCCCACCAGTTCTGGTGTCTGGCAGTACCACTCCTAGTGAGGGGGTGCAGAAGTCCAGACAGAGGGTTGAGAGGGGGTTGCGGACCCCAGTGGAGAACCTGGAGGGTCAGGGGTCAGCTCTGAGAGCAGAGCCCCCCATGAATGACCTTGGTAAGACCATTTCTGGGTTGGGGGGAATCCAGACTCTGTCAGATGGGCAGAGGTCAGGAGACCTGCGCCAGCCAGACTCTTGTGTGGCCCTTCGGGACAGTGTGTCCCTTGAGGGGGGTAAGTGTGCCCCCCTGGAAGTCCTGGTGTGCCAGGCAATGGTTCAACCGCAGGGTGGTGACTCTGGGTTGAATGATCAGGTTCAGGGGGTAAACTCTGACCTGATGGGGGGTAAGTGTGCTCCCAAGGAAGTCCTGGTGTGCCAGGCAGTGGTTCAACCGCAGGGTGGTGACCCTGGGTTGGATGACCAGGTTCAGAGGGTAAACTCTGACCTGGTAGGGGGTAGGTATGCCCCCCAGGAAGTCCTGGTTTACCAGGCAGTGATCCAGTCTGTGGGTACAGACCCTGGATTGGGAGGCCAGGTTAAGGGTGTCCCCCCTGACCTGGAGGAAGGGGCTACTGCTAACAGTGCCCCTACCATGTTGTCTTCTGGGGGGGCCACTCCTAGTTGGGTGGTCCAGGACCCCAGAGGGGAGGACCAGGGTCAGGTTGTCATCCCTGACCTGGTGGAAGAGAGAGTGGTCAAAGGGTGCCAGGCACCTGGGGCTACCACCCCCCACTCTCCACAGTCACAGTGGTTAGAGAGGCCTGAGGTCGGGCTCTCATCCCTGACAGTTGTCTGGGGCCACTGTGGCTTGCTGTCCTGGTGGACAGAGTTGCCCCTGGGGGGGGGAGGACGAGAGTCACACCCCGGGGGTGGAGTGGGCAACACCACTGTGTTGGCCCTGGTGGTACTATCTGCCCATTGCCATACATCTGTGAGCAAAGTAAAGTTAGGTGTTGCACAGATGGTGTCTGTAGATGTGGAGCAGGGTTCCCCATGGGTTAGCTTAGTGGGCCCTGAGAGTATGGACAGAGGGATCCAACTGGAGTCAGGAAGGCGTAGAACTGGAACATGCCCCTGCTGTTGTGGGCCTAAGTCCCTGTTCTATCGCCCCAATCAGGGAAGTACATCAAGGTATTGATTGTTCTCCCCTGGCTTTAGGCTGGTAGGGGGTCGTGTTGGACTTTTGCTTATGCAGGGTCATCCCCAGTCTTTTTCGCCTCCTGCCTCCTATTTTTTTCTGACATGTTGCTGTTGGCTTTTCAACTCTGAGCACTTTACCACTGCTAACCAGTGCTAAAGTGCATATGCTCTCCTGTTTAAATTGTATGTAAGTGGTTTATCCATGATTGGCATATTTGATTTACTAGTAAGTCCCTAGTAAGGTGCACTAGAGGTGCCAGGGCCTGTAAATCAAATGCTACTAGTGGGCCTGCAGCACTGGTTGTGCCACCCTCATAAGTAGCTCTGTAATCATGTCTCAGACCTGCCACTGCAGTGTCTGTGTGTGTATTCTTACACTGTAAATTCGACTTGGCAAGTGTACCCACTTGCCAGGCCTAAACCTTCCCTTTTCTTACATGTAAGGCACCCCTAAGGTAGGCCCTAGGTAGCCCCAAGGGCAGGGTGCAGTGTATGGATAAGGTAGGACATATAGTAATGTGGTTTATATGTCCTGACAGTGAAATACTGCCAATTTCGTTTTCACTGTTGCAAGGTCTGTCTCTCTCTCATAGGATAATATGGGGGCTACCTTTAAATATGATTAAAGTGTAGATTCCCCTAGAGAGTAGATGGACATGTGGAGTTTGGGATCCCTGAACTCACAATTTAAAAATACATCTTTTAGTAAAGTTGATTTTACGATTGTGCGTTTGGAAATGCCACTTTTAGAAAGTGAGCATTTTCTTGCTTAAACCATTCTGTGACTCTGCCTGGTTTGTGGATTCCCTGTCTGGGTCAGTTTGACAGTTGGGTTGTTTTTCACCTCACACCAGACAGTGACACAAAGGGAGCTGGGGTATAATCTGCATTTCCTGATTAGCCATCTCTGCTAGGAGGGAGGGGTGGAGTGGTCACTCTCATCTGAAAGGACTGTGCCTGCCTCTGACAATGCTGTCTCCAACCCCCTGGTGTGTGTCTGAGGCCTTGCCTGGGCAAGGCAGGATTTCACAAGAAGGTGTGAGTCCCCTTTGAAGGAAGGTGACTTCAAAGACTAAAATGGGTATAAGAAGGGCACCCAAACTTACAAACTTTAGAAACACTTCTGGAACCAAGAGGAACCTCTGCCTGGAGAAGAGCTGATAGCTGAGGAAAACGTGCTGCCCTGCCTGTGACTGTGCTTTGTGGAGCTTTCTTGCAGTGCTGCTTCTGCCAGAGTAAGAGGGCAAAGACTGGACTTTGTGTGCCTTCCATCTTGAAGAAGAAATCTCCAAGGGCTTGATGTAGAGCTTGCCTCCTGTTGTTGAAGTCTCAGGGATAGCAAAGACTTCTTCCTGCCAGCACCTGGAGTCTCTGGAGAGACCCCTACTCTGCTCTGTGGTGCCCTTCCAGTTCCTGGGACCCTGAAAGGAGAAGCTGGCAGCCTAAGGACAAAAATACACGCACCGAGTACCGTGCGGAGAAAAGATCGACGCGAATCCGATCGCGGCTGAGAAAACGACGCGACGCCGGTTTCGCAGCTGAGAAACGACGCCGCAGGAAACGCGACCGAAACACCGACGCCCGGAGCAGGAGAAACGACGCGCAGCATCGCTGACGGAGGCTGAGAGATCGCACCCTGCGCCGCGGGACTTTCGGATCGTCGTGTGGCTGGCTTTTTCAACGCGCACCGCCGTGCCGAGTTGTTTTCGACGCACACAGCCGTGCAGGGTTACTTTCGACGCACACCGCCCGTGCGGGGTTATTTTTGACGCAAACCAGGTACATTTTCACGCTAGCAGCGCTAGTGTGGTGTTACAACTACCTAAAGACTCTTTTTATTTTAAACCTTTAAAAAATCATAACTTGACTTGTGTATGTTGGATTTTTGTCGTTTTGGTCTTGTTTTGTCTAGATAAATATTTCCTATTTTTCTAAACTGGTGTTGTGTCATTTTGTAGTGTTTTCATTAAGTTACTGTGTGTGTTGGTACAAATACTTTACGCCCAGCACTCTGAGGTTAAGCCTACTGCTCTGCCAAGCTACCAAGGGGGTAAGCAGGGGTTAGCTGAGGGTGATTCTCTTTTATCCTAACTAGAGTGAGGGTCCTTGCTTGAACAGGGGGTAACCTGACTGTCAACCAGAGACCCCATTTCTAACATCCTCTCAGTCAGTTTTCATTCCAGACCTCCTTTTTTGGCAATTTGACAACGGTTGAGTGCCACCCTGAATTCTGGGTGGTCCGCCAGACATTGCAGCACCGGTCTGACGAGGAGTAAGCCCAATGATGAAACCTGTCACCCTATCGGGTGCTTGAGGGCTCTCCTAAACTTCCATTATAGACTCGCCCTTGCTTTTTCAACAGAACTATTAAGTTTTTTTGTCTTCTTTCTTTTGGAACAGTGTACCTATATAGATATAACAGGTTCATTTGGGAGACCGTGCACTGGACCAATAATCTCCCAGTCCCTACTCTTGTTTAATAGGTGGAAGAAAGCAGCAAGCGAGTTCAAGGAGAAAATTCGACAGGTACGTACCCATATATGGGCTATGAGCAGTTATTGGGCATCTATAAATGAATCAGCTGGGGAAATAAAAACAGATTAAGAGAAAAGGCGAAGGGGTATAAAATATGCTATACACCTAAATGAAAAACAAGGAGAACACCTTCAAAGAATCGTCTTAAAGGTGCATGAGGAAAATACTATTTTTTTTTCTTCTTATACTCTTTCCTTCTTTTCCCTCCTTTTTCTCTCACCCTCACACTAAGTCACTGGGAAACAAAAAGAGAAAGAAAAAAAAAGAGAGCACAATATGAAAAGAATAAGTGGAACACAGAGAAAGTGCGCAGTTCCATTTCAGTTATTCCCTCACACCCCCTCCCCATAAACCCTTTACTATAAAGAAATAGAGATTGAAATCCCCTCCAACTTACCTTCTTTTCCTATAGCTTGTGTTTTCTTCCGCACACCCCCGGAGTGACATCTAAAAGGTCCCAGATGTGTCTGAAAAGAAATAAAATCAGAGACAATTAAAAGACAAAGACAAGACAAGAAAGGAGGAAGTAAGACACAGATGAAGAACTAGGAGAACCAAGAAAGAGACGCACAACAGAGAACACAGACAAAGAAAATTGGAAAACCAAAGATACGAAAAGAATTCCTGAGTTTTTAAAAAGTTTTTTTCATTGTTTCTTTCTTTCTGTCGAGAGTGGGAAGGAGAAAACTCAAATAATAGGAATAATAATGGAAAGTGCCCTAAAACACTATATTTAATATTTTTTTTTCTCACAAGTGTTAGTGAACCTGCTGAAAGAGAGCAGGGGGAGATTTTTCGTGGACTAGCCCACCTCATCTTGGTGTCGGAAGTGGGATAAGTTCCTAAGTGAGAAAGGAACGATAGAGGAGAAACCTTCCCTTGAGGACATGATTAACCAACTGGCTGAAGGACAAAGACACCTACAAATAGTATGGGAGGAACAACTGAGAGAGGCCAGAAGTGATAGGGAAACCTTGCAAAGCGCCCTGAAAAGCCAAGCCACTATCATAGCAAACAATCAATTGGTACATGAGACAGCCATTCAAAAACTGACAGACACCATAGCCTTTACAAGGGTACACCCGAATGTACCCAGCTCGGTGCTGCAAAAATTCCTAGAAGGTGAACCCCCTGATGTCTTCTTTGAGAGGGTAGCTGCTTCAGCCAATTGGCCACAAGATAGGTGGGGACAATATATAGCAAACAGCCTATCAAGCGGTAAATCCAGGGAAACCACCCCATATGGAGATGTTAAGAGGGCTATTTTAGAACGGGTGGGGTATGACACCTAGCATTATCGCATCAAGTTCAGGAAATCTAAATGGATGCCCATGGAAAACCCCAGAGCATTGTATTATCGAATACAAGACTTAGGACTAAAATGGTTGGGCCCTATTAGCACCAATAGGTAAGAAGTTCTACAGATTATTTTATTAGAACAATTCCTAGAGGCGTTGCCCCTTCAGACACGTAACTGGATCAAGCAGCATCCAAACATCACAAAAACGACCGCCATCGATTTGGCCTGCGCTTTCCACCGGGCTCCTGACTTTAGGGTGTCCCCTATTAAAGGGCAAACGATAACCGGAAAGACAATTAGTGCCAGTCCTAGGGCCTGAGTATCAAAAAGTTCAGAGGAAAGTACCAACCTAATTTTCAGGGATAAAGAACATGATCAAAGTCCCCAATGTTTTCATTGTGCAGAGTGGGGCCATATAGCACGTAACTGTCCACCTAAACTTCCAAAGCCTGAACCCATGGAAATTGTTATAGCTAGGGATAGGGTGCTCTGTATGAGCCGAACATCTACTCGATATGCTAGAGAAATGCTAGTAAATAATAAACCTACCAAGGTATTGGTTGACTCAGGGTGTAGTCAGTCGGTAATAAAGGCTGAGATACAAAATAAAAAGTTATGGCGACAAGAGGAAACAGTGTCTGTATGCTGTATACACGGAGATATAAAGGATTATCTCACAGCTGAGATTACTATAAATTGGAGAGGTGGGGACGAACCCCTACTATTAGGAGTAATACCCCATCTAGTCAAGGACATGATTATCGGTACTGATTATTCTGCTTTCTCTAAGCTCTTGGGCAGCATTAACGATGAGCCTATAACTGACTCTTGGTTCATCGATGCACCTTTTTCCCCACAGTGCCCTTACTCTGAGTAAGATAAAACCAAAACTGAGTAGGCAAGAGAAAAGAGAGCAGAGAATGGCATATCGAAGAGCGGTTCCAAGTGATCCTATTCCTGTAGTTCCTACAGAAACCTCAGTGTTAACGAGTCCAACACCTTTTCGCATGTGTCAAAGGGATGACCCCACACTGAAACACGCCCGGGCTACTGCCGTTACGGAAACAACAGGACTAGTGGGTCCTTATTTCCTTGTCCAAAATGGTTTGTTGTACAGGGTTATTAAACAGGGCATTGAACAAAGAACCGAACTGGTAGTACCTAACCCTTATCGCATCCAGGTGCTCCATTTAGCCCATAGTCAGCTTGGGGGTGGACATTATGGACGGGAAAAAACGAAGAGTACCCCCTCTGATGTTTTATTGGCCTGGGTTTTTTTCTGACAGCCGCAGATTCCGTTCACAATGTCCTAGGTGTCAACTTGTTAACCCAGGGAAGGTCCAGAAGGCACCCCTTTACCCATTACCTATTATAGATGTTCCTTTTTCCAGGGTAGGAATGGATTTAGTGGGACCTTTAACCCCTTCATCCTAAGGGTACATGTATCTTTTGGTTCTCGTGGATTACGCATCTCGTTATCCATAAGCAATCCCCTTAGCAAGCATGACTACAAAAAGTGTGGCCCATGCTATGATTGGGTTCTTTGCTCAAGTTGGGTATCCCAAAGAGATACTAACAGACCAAGATACTCCATTTATGTCTCGCCTTGTGACTCAGATATGTCAAATACTTGGCGTAAAATACATCGGAACCTCCGTCTATCATCCCCAAACAGATGGACTTGTGGAGAGATATAATCGTACTATAAAGACCCTTCTAAAAAAATCTGTATCCGACTCAGGACGGGATTGGCTTAAGAAGTTACCGTTGGTCCTCTTCGCAATCTTTACACATGTACAAGCATCAACGGGACATAGTCCATTTGAGTTAGTCTTTCGAAGATTACCAATAACTCTTTTGGACATGGCTGCAGAAAAATGGGAGGAAAAGGAAACAAAGCAGAGCTATATTAGAGTATACCCAACAATTGAAGGACAATATACAAAACAAATGGGAAGATGTCAGGGGACATCTAGAAGAGGCACAAGAAAAACAAAGGAAATACTACAATACAGGCACAAGATTACTAGAACTAAATAGGGGCGAAAAGGTCTTGGTCCTTTTGTCAAGCTCTGAAAATAAATTACTAGCCAGATGGCAAGGACCGTATGAAATATTAGAGAGAGTAAGCCTTGTCACCTATTGTTTACAATTATCAAAATCACAACAGAAAGCACAGATATATCACATCAACCTTCTCAAGAAGTGGGAGGAAAAGGACAATCCTAATCTTACTGTAGACCCCGTGTTGTTGGTAAACAATCTAAGACCTCTAGAAATCACTTTATGTCCTCCAAAGGGAACCTCCATAAAGCGATACCCAACATAAACTCCAACATGTCCGGTGAAGAAAAAAAAAAATCCTAAATGTTTTACGACAATATAGTATAAGTCTTCTCCACTGTACCAGGAAAAACTCATTTAATACAACATAATATTGCTACTAAGAAAGGGAGGATAGTTTGCTTAAACCATATCAAATACTGGAGGCCCATAGAAAGCTTGTAAAACAAGAAGTGCAAAATATGTCAAGCACTGGTAAAATTGAGCCGTCTACTAGTCCTTGGTGCTCTCCGGTTGTATTGGTACCAAAACCCAACGGAGCGATTCATTTTTGTATAGACTTTAGACAACTGAATGCTATCTCAGATTTTGACACTTATCCAATCCCTAGAGTGGATGAACTAATTGAAAAATTAGGGAAAGCCCAATATCTGTCTACATTAGACCTCACCAAAGGATACTGGCAGATACCTTTAAACCCTCAGGCAAAAGAAAAAACTGCTTTTTCCACCCCTTCAGGACTTTATCAGTTTACCGTACTACCCTTTGGTTTACATGGAGCGGCAGCTACATTTCAACGATTAATGGACAGAATATTAGGACGCCACATAGATTATGCTGCCGCATACTTAGATGACATAGTCATATTCAGTGAAACTTGGAAGCAGCACCTATTCCATTTATAAAAAATATTTCCTACATTACTTGAAGCAGGGTTAACAGCAAACCCAGAGAAATGTAAACTAGCAAGGGATTCTATTGCCTACCTCAGTTACAATATAGAAAGAGGGCATATAAGACCACAAGTCAATAAAGTGTACGCCATCATGAAGCTACAACCCCCGAAAACAAAAAAAGAGGTACGATCTTTTCTAGGATTAGTGGGGTATTATCGTCGGTTTATTCCAAATTATTCTACCCTGGCAGCTCCATTGATCAATCTCCTAAAAAAGGGACAATCAAAGAACTTTAGCGAATTAACATCTGTCCAAAAGGAGAGCTATTAAACTTTAAAATGTTTCTTAACACATAAACCCGTGCTCCACTGCCCAAATTGTAAGAGGCCCTTTTGTTTACAAACCGATGCCTCTGATGTTGGTAAAGGAGCAGTATTGTTGCCGGAAGATGGAAAGGGTATAGCACATCCGATAGTGTATATTAGTAGAAAGTTGTTACCAAGAGAAAGACACTATCCGACCATAGAAAAAGAATGCTTAGCTATCAAGTGGGCTGTAGAGAGCCTACAATTGTATTTATTGGGACACACATTTACCTTTGTTACAGACCATGCCCCTTTAACGTGGTTGGCACAACATAAGGACACTAATGCCCGAATATTGCACTGGTTTATGGCCCTGCAACCTTTTGTGTTCCAGGTGCGACATTCTCCAGGCTCCCAAATGATACCAGTGGATTTCCTCTCATGACATCCCTTGGACCAGGGACTCGAACAGCCCTGTTGAAGAGAGGACGAGTGTAACGGGGTTACGTAACCCCTCCACACGATCGGGGCCTATGGAGAAGTGCCCCGTGGGCACTTCTCAAAGTGTCGCGTTGTTACGATGCCATTAAAAAAAACGGAAGACGACTCGCAGAGCGCCGTCACTGAGGAACACAACACGGAGGGAGACGCGACCAGGAGGAGCAGCGTTACAGCGGAAAACAGCGAGGGAAAAGAGACGGCAGACAAGGGAGACGAACCGAAGGAGAGCATTGCAGGGAGAGACGCGGACGGTGAGGAGGAGGAGGAGGTGGAAGAAAGGAGCGAGCGAGTGAAAAGAGAAAATTCAACAACTTGCCGTGACTGGAGCGGGTACATGCCCATATACGGTCTATGAGCAGTTATTGGGCATCAATAAATTAATCAGCTGGGGAAATAAAAACAGATAAAGAGAAAAAGCAAAGGGGTATAAAATATACTATACACCTAAATGAAAAACAAAGAGAATACCTTTAAAGAATTGTCCTAAAGGTGCATGAGGAAAAGACTATTTTTTTTCTTGTTATACGCTCTTTCCTTCTTTTCCTTCCTTTTTCTGTCACCCTCACACTAAGTCACTGGGAAATAAAAAGAGAAAGAAAAAAAAGAGAGAGCACAATATAAAAAGAATAAGTGGAACACAGAGAGTGCACAGTTCCTTTTCACTTATTCCCTCACCCCCCCCATAAACCCCTTACTCTAAAGAAATAGAGATTGAAATCCCTTCCGGCTTACCTTCTTTTCCTATATCTTGTGTTTTCTTCTGCACGCCCCCGGAGTGACATCTAAAAGGTCCCAGATGTGTCTGAAAAGAAATAAAATAAGAGACCATTAAAAGACAAAGACAAGACAAGAAAGGAGACAGTAAAGCACAGATGAAGAACTAGGAGAATCAAGAAAGAAACACACAACAGAGAACACAGACAATTAAAATTGGAAAACCAAAGATACAAAAAGAATTCCTGATTTAAAAAAAAAAAAATCATAGTTTCTTTCTGTCTGTCGAGAATGGGAAGGAGAAAACCCAAATAATATGAATAATAAAGGAAAGTGCCCTAAAATACTATATTTAATATTTTTTTTCTCACAAGCGTTAGTGGACCGGCTGAAGGAGAGCAGGGGGAGATTTTTCGTAGACTAGCCCACCACAAACCCCCAACGGTGGGCTACCTGTGCCCTGCAAACTGAACCTGTAAGTGTGGTACTTCCCTCAGAAACTGTACTTTACTTACCTCCACCATGAACTGTTGAAAATTGCAGTGTCCACTTTCAAAATAGCAGAAGAAATAAAGCACTCGTCCTAAATCCTTCTTTCTTGTGTTCGCCATGTATGAAAAGCTTCTTAATTCTTTGTTGAAATTGTAACTTCGATGAAGAAATCACTTCCACTTCTGCCAACACGTGTTTCGTCAGAGATGTAACCCAATGATTTCCTCAGGACTTACTGCTACAATGTTTCAAATATTTCCTGCTGTTCCTTATTTCGACTTTCAAACTATTGTAATCGTGTCCCAAGAAGCTACTAAATTCCGCAACACTTCGTACCTTGTTCACAGTCTCTTATCACTCGAGTATTCTGATGCTGGCCTTACAAGTTATACTTTGTCTCGACGCAAGTACGCTTCACATTATCTCGTGAGAGATAAGAGACTGTGAACAAGGTACGAAGTGTTGGGGAATTTAGAAGCTTCTTAGGACACGATTACAATAGAAATAAGGAACAGCAGGAAGTATTTGAAACGTTGTAGCGCTAAGCCCTGAGGAAATCATTGGGTTACATCCCTGATGAAGCACGTGTTGGCAGAAGTGGAAGTGGGCTGAAGTGGAAGTGATTTCTTCATTGAAGTTACAATTTCAACAGAGAATAAAGAAGCTTTTCATACATTACGAACACAAGAAATAAGGATTTAGGACGAGAGCTTTATTTCTTCTGCAATTTAAAGGCAATCATCGGATTGTCACTGTACAGGGTTGGGGTGGTTCCCTGATTGAGCACCATCCTAAATTATTGTTGGGACAGGACATTGATTTGCATTAAATTATGGACATATACGTTTTGTGTGCGCCATTTGTTCCTTTGCCCACAAAAAACGCCTACCTGTATAATCCACTTTTAAAATAGCTTTTTGCCATTTTAAAGAAAACTGTGTACAATATTGATTTTATTCAAAGTCCTAAATATTACTATGCAAAGTACCTTTCATTTGATGTATTTACCCGCTAAATTAATCCTGTGGTTTTAGAAATAAATTAACATAAGAATATTTTTCTATATAAAAACCTATTGGCCTGGAGTTGTCATTGAGTGTGTGTTTATTTCACTTATTGTGTGTGTACAACAAATGCTTAACACTACCCTCTGATAAGCCTAACTGCTCAACCACACTACCACAAATAGAGTATTAGTATTTTATATTATTGCCTCTGTCAAACCTCTTTTGGAGCCCCTGGACTCTGTGCACACTATATCTCATTTTGATATAGTATATACAGAGCCAGCTTCCTACAAATCCTCTTAGAAAAGAGTTAGAGATTTACTGCAACACAGGGCTTGAATAACTCCCCATCCAGAGAGGAAAGGGAAACATATCACCCAGGTATTTGCTGGGAGTTTTCTCAGTGGGTTTTTTTTTTCCCTGTGGAGAAACAAAAATAATAGAAATGTGTACAGGGGAACATATTTACCCTGTCTGGAAAATTCACAATGGAGAACTCTACATAGCAGGAATAGGAGGAGACTGCAGGGCAAGTCACATGACCTCCGAACATGAAGATCTGGAACCCATCCCCTAGCACAGCTTTCTGTGTGTACAATTTGAAATTCTTGTTGTAGGAAGGTGGCTCACTATATGGTGTACTAAAAAGAAGCACACTGTGCAGAGAGTCCACAATTGGTTTGCAGAAACAAAAGTAGATAGGACTTGTGCTCTATTTTGTGGTAGTATGGGGGAGCAGTTAGGCTTATCAGAGGGTAGTGCTAGGCATTTGTTGTACTCACAGAGGCAATAAATGAGACACACCCTCAAAGAATAATCAGAAACCAATTTAGAAAAACAACACTTCTTTTTATAGATACTTTAAACCCAAGAACTTCATTATAAGGTAAGTACGTTTTCAAGCAAAAATACTTTTTAGTTTAAAAAACCGACAGAGTGCACTTTCAGAGTTCTTCAGTGTTAAGTTATGGGAGGAAAACACAATAAGCAAACAAGCACTTATTGACCAATTTTGTAGACTTAAGGTAAGTATTGGGCATTGGACAGGACCACACCAGCAGGTCACTCCGGGCAGCACTGGGACAGCCGGGTGCAGTATGCGTCGGGTGCCCAGTGTATTTCAATGGGGATTGGTCTCAGTGGATTTAGGCTGCAGGCTCCACCTGGTGGGTCCAGTCGGGGCTACCAACAGGTAGGTCACAAACATGGGGTGCTCTGGAATGTAGGGGCACCTTTGGTCCTCTTCCCCAAGGCCCCGGGGCAACGGATGCAGGGGTATCCTTCGGTGTTGGGTTTCCTAGTCAAAGAGCTCTCACTGTTGGGGGGTCCTGGGGTCTGAAGCTGCAAGCGTCGTTAGGGAGTCCAGGACGGGTGAAACCACAGTGGACTCTAGCTCAGGAATGCTGAGGGACTTTGCTGACACCTGAGTTCCACTCCCACTTGGGTCGGTGACTCCTGGTGCAGTGGTGTCTTCATGTGTCAGGTCTTTGCAGTTTCGGAGGCTGCACAGTTCTTTCCATGAAACTGATTAAAGAACAGCTCCGCTGCTCACGGGAGACTTGAGTCTTTTTCTAAGGCAGGCAGTCCTCCCAGGTTTCTGGAGGTTCAGCTGCAGGACGAGGCATTTTTTGAGTGCAGAGTCCATCGAGGAGTGCAGACAGGCTGGCGGGGTTGATACCAGGGCAGCTGCTGCTTCTTCTCCTCTTCTGCAGGTGCGTCTCTTCTTTGTCCTCTTATTCTTAGGTCATCAGAATCTGAGTTCTAGGGTTCAGGGGTGCCTCCTTAATACTCAATTTAGGGGTGTTACAGGGAGGGCTAGGTGGTAGCCACTGGGCTGACCACCTTTAGGATGGCTACACCCTTCCTAAGACCACTTCCGCTGGAAAGTGGACATAATCCTAGTGGCCTAATTCCTTCCAAAAAAAGATGAAGGAATTTAAAAAGTGATGTCCACTTCGGCTGGTCCACCTTACGGGTGAGACTGCCATGAAGTGGGCACACCTCCTAATCTGCCTAATTTTCCCATCTGTTCCGCCTTTGCGGTTAGGACAGGTGGGTCAGTCATCTCTGCCATCTGGAGAGACCTGGCATAGGCCTTTGAAACTTCCCACCTTGGAATTTCCATCCTGCCTGGGTGAGGTGCTAACACCCCCAGCCAGTGGAGGCTTTTGTCTCTGGCCCTTGAGAGCATTGGCTCTCACTTTTGGGGGTCAGAAACGTGACTAAGGTGGCTGAACCGGTCAGTTAATACACTAGTATCTGGTAGATTTTCAGGGGGCACAAAGGTGCCCTCTGGGTGCATTTATTAATAAATCCCTAACTGTAACTGGAATCAGTGATGGTTTATTAATCTGAGATGTTTGATACCAAACATCCCTGTGTTCAGAGAATCCATTATGTAACTGGGAACCTTGCAGTGACCAGTGTCCAGCACATGTATTTAAAATGGCTTCCCTGTTCACTTACTATGTCTAAGAATCGACAGAGACATGGCAGGGGCATATCTGCTCATGCAGATATGCCCTCATGTGTGTCCTGATGCACCCTGCCTTAGGGGTGAATTACACCTGGAACTTGCTGTGGTAGGGCATCTGGCACACAGGGGTGTGTGACAGGTTGTGTTTCAATTTTACCTGCACCAATACACGTAGTCTGCAATGGCAACACTGTGTGGGTTTGGTGAGGGGTCCCTGTGGGTGGCACAACTGGTGCTGCAGCCCTCAGGGACCTTCCTTACTACCCTAGAACCTGGGTACCGTGGGTACCATTTACTAGGGACTTACAGAGGGTGCTAAAGCATGTGCCAGTTATGGTGAACAACTGTGCAGTTTTAGGAAAGAGCTCTGGTCCTAGGGTCCTGGTTAGCAGGAACCCAGTACACTTTCGGTCGAAATCACATCAGATACTAGGCATAAAGTGGAGGTTAAACATGCCAAAAAGGGTGCTTTCCTATACTTGTGAATTCCCAAAAGCCTTAAATCTGCACTCGTACATAGTTGTAAATATGCTAGTGCAGATAAAGAAGTTTGCTTGTTAATTTGGCTCTAAGTGAATACAAGAGAGGGATACTGTAATATTAGCAGCAATTTGTATGCATTTCATACGATTGTAGTGCATGCATCACTAACATTAATTGGGTGTGGCTAAATCAGGGGTCTCCAACCTTTTCTGTTATGAGAGCTACTTATGATGAATAAAAATCCTCCCAAGCTAGTACTATGATTAGTATTGTAATATTGATCACATCAGGCAAGATTACGCTGGTGGCTACCTTATGTAAAATTACCTGCAGTGGTCACCTCTGCACCAGGCAGAATTGGCAGCAGTAATGCAAAAAGGATTTGTCAATTTAGATCATCTTAACGTGGGTAATACATAACAAGCAAAGCTTCAATGTGCATGGCACCAAAGTAAGAATATGAGAAATAAACCTCTCCAAAGCCACATGATTTACCTCTCAAATATCAGTTTTGAAATATATTTTGAAAATTCAACCATCACCTCATCTTTCTGAAAATACACATTTTTGTTTCGAATACACCTTTTTTTATCTTGGTATACATAGAATCATTGAGTCAAGCAAAAGCTCTGTATTTATTATGCTAGACCGGACACAGGAGAGCTACTTTTAGATAGCTGGAGAGCTACCAGTAGCTCATGAGACACTCGCTGGAGAAGTGTGGACTAAATCCTTCATTCGTGACTTTGAGTCCTGTGCTTTCAGTAATCCTTTTACCAAAGGATAAATACTCTTCTGGTGGATTAATCTATAGTCAAAACACAAAAAAGAGCAAGTTTTCACTTGCTTCATATAAAGCACAAGACATCCAAACAGAAAGGAACTGATTCTGATAAAAGTCTCTGTTCTAAACACTTGGTGCATGAATCACTATTGAGACGACCTTTGTCTCAGACTATCATTACTAACCCTCTCAAATGCAAAAATAGCTCCCATGATAAGAGTACTTATTAATCTGTAAAGCAATAGAGGTGTCCCAGCTCTTCCGTACTCAGACCACCACTGAGGGCGTACATGTCCTCACCTGTGTCAACAATATTGATTCTAATGGTTTCCAGGCCAGCTGACATGAAGAATAATCTTGGATAGATGAGTTTAAAAGGCATTGAGAAATACCATGACTGACTTGAGTGGGCCAACATCCAAGTTGCCTTGTGGCCTTATTCTAGCTGACACCCAACCATTTCTTATTTTTCAAATGTTTATTCTTTTAACTCCTAGCAAATATGTTTTACTGGGCTTGTTTCACCTACCTACCTACTGCCCAGTGCAAGTGTCAAATAATTAAGCCTCTGTCAAGTAATATTGTCTGCGACTTGCTGCTCAGTGTTGAGCACAATTACATAGAAGCATTAGAGATCTTATAAAATGCCTTCCCATATATTGTATTCACTGCTACTTGGGCACCAGATCATCTACTGTATGCTTTCTCACAGGTGATATGTAATAGGAAAGTGGATAAATATCAGATACTGCTCTGTCAGCTCCTCGACTGCCATCTTATTTAGTAAAATACTTCTTTTTTATGTGCCTTCCTTGCCCCGCTCATAAACTAGGTGGGTGTTCACTGGATAATCTTCCAAGTTATATGTTTCCCCAAAGGCAGCATATCCTTTCACCAGTCAGTAGGTGCAGATCATTCCACAAACTATGCTCAGCATAATTCACACAGCTTCTTGTGAGCCACCATATATTGATATGCTGCAAGCTGGCATTAATACTAGTTGCTTTTTGATTCTGATAATAGAGGTCAGGATGAAAGTGATGACTTGAAGTGATGGTAGCTTCATGTGAATCTGCAGTTCCTCCTGATCCCCACCTTATGCACTTTATTCCAGCTCTACAGCCGACCTTTACCATGAGAAAAGTGTAGAATCCTAAGTATTCCCTAACCATCATGCATGCCACACGGATATGTGAAATTCTCTCGAATTCCACCAAGTTTGATTGCGTATGTGCCTCTGAGAGAAATTCCTGTCATGCTTTGTTGCACAGGCACAGCATCAATGCTGATGGAGACTGGGTAAAGGAAGCATATCATAGGGCTGGCAGAGGGCATAGAGAAAGGTCCTTTATCTTGCTTTATGTGACTTGGCATGTCAGCAGTGCAAAGGCATGCCTGACCTGTCACATTGCTTAAATAACCCAGGTATCGACTTGCCCTTGGATAAAACATGTATTTGGTTTTCAGCTCATGATGAGTTCCTACAGTGATAGTCTCCGACAATGAGCTCACTGTATCCTAACCTGTTCCTATCCAGTGAGTGGTTCCAAGGCACAGTTTTAATTTCTAGAGCTACACAGTGCACACCTTTTTTGCTGTAAGGAAAAGCCTTTATAGCTTTTGTCTGCTCTGTCAACTGATCACCAAGGGCGCGCTGAGATACCAGGGCTCAGGAGTGCTTGGCTTCAGCCTCGCTGGTTGTGGATTGTGATCAAAGGGAACCACGGTCAGAAAGCGGCACTTGGGAGGTACTGCCTACCGTTTAGTGTGGTCCTTGTGCAGGAAATCAGTATTTTAAAGCCATTATGCTGAGTGCATTTCAGGCTGGCGATCATCTCTCAGTACTGTTATTGACTAGATTCAGTGGACACAGTACATAGTGGCACTCTGACTGAACTACAATTCCTTGCAGCCATGAACTCCTGGAAAGACAACACCCATCTTAGATCTTCAGGTATACCTTTTCTCATGATTCATGGCATATTTTGCTAGGCTGCCAATCTAGGACCTTTCTACATGGATAACAGATTGCAGTTGCCTAGACACATTTCTTTTTAAATGATGGTTCTATGGACTTTTTGAATTACATAGAAGTATTCTGAAGTCGTGTTGTTAAAAACTATTTTTTGAAAACGTTCTTCCACATTTGTTTGAACTCTAAAGACTGGGTTATAATTATTCACACTTTTAGTCTGGCTTTGTATGTTCTGCAAAGAGTCTCTCTAAAGGAAAAGCATGGATTCTTAGGAGAGTGATTGCCTGGGCTTATCTTCCACCAAAGAGTGTACTGTGGCAAAGCTTGAGGTTTCAAGACTAAGGTGGTCATTATGAACACGGCGGGCCAACTCTCCACATAATGATCATGGTGAGGGCCGCCATCGGCAGCCCTCAATCACCGTCAGGCAGCCTGGGGGCGGGTGGAAACATCATCCGACAGGGCAGCGGCGCTACCCCTTGGATAATGTTTCCTAATCCTCCAGCCTTTCCCTGGTGGGTTACCCCACCAGGGAAAGGCTGGCGGAGGGGGTGCCCCGGGGCACCCCTGGGGCCCCTGCACTGCCCATGCACCTTGCATGGGCAGTGCAGGGGCCCCGGTGCAGTGCCCCGTCGTGCAGGTCACTGATTGATTTTCGGGCAGTGATCTGTGTGACGGGTGCAGCTGCACCGGCCGCACAGAGGCATTGGCGCCGTCAATGTCCCGGCCAGGCCTTCCTGTGGGCCGGTGGGTGGAAACAATGTTTCCGCCCGCCGGCCCACAGAAAGGTTCATTATTTGGCCGGCGGGGATCCGGGGACGCTGGCGGTCAGTGTTTTGACCGCCAGCATGAACACAGCGGTTGTTACCGCTGTGTTCATAATGACCACCTAAATGTATCTTTAGAAGTGTACAGTATTGGATTATACAGGTATATTGTTAAGTTAGCTACTACAACCTGCCTGTAGAGTTCTATGTCTCTATTTTCTCTTTTATTCATTTTCCCTTTGTCTACCATAGGCCTTCATGTCCTAGTGTATGTAGTCATTGGTGGGGACAATGAGAGACTGGAAAGAGCATCTCTTTCATTGGATCCTTTGCACAAGATTAGTGCAGCCTGACAATCACAAGCTTTCTACTGAAGATGCTGATGGAGTCAATAAGTTCTATCTGATGGGAGACAATAAGACTGTGCCACTCATGTTTTTTTGCAGAAAAGGTTGAGGACATGTCATAATAGAGCCAAGAGACTACCACTAACACTGAAAGGTTATAATGAATATACTATCAGTGGTCTCCAGTGAGTAGCTTATGAACAACATCCTAAAGTGTTTCTGGCTGGTGTTTCTATTCCTCACTTTTATTTATCCAAGTGATGTATAGCAGAAATCATTTTCTATTATGAAGGCAAGCACATGGCGTTCTTCATGGACATGTAAGGATAAAAACAAAGTTTCCAGGATCTCAGGGAACAAGAGTGTGCTTGCAACATCTATAGTGCAAGATTGTAATATAATGGGAAATGCTTTGTGATGAAGTCAGCAAGATGCATCAGGCGATTTGAGAATATGTGATATAGCCAGGTGAGCATCAGTCTTATACATATTGATTATATACAAGCTTCAAGGTGTATTAGACCCTTCGATTTAACATCTAGGATGAGATCATCCTGTTTTTTGCTAGGGGCAACATTCTGGAATTTTCAAAGTGTGCATTATTAAAAATAGCAAAATGTACGACACCCATTCAATTTGAAAATTGAAAACAATTGCTAAATGAGCATTATGGAATTTGCAGTTGTGTATACTGCTGGCATTGAGGAAGCTTGCAAAAGTGATACTGGGCATTATGTAAACAACAACTTGAGGTAATGGATGCATTATGGAACCTTTTAAAGGGCTACCTCTGGCACTATAGCGTTTTGCTTCTGTACATACAGTAGTATTTTTGAAGGTTGCAAACTTTTAGGTTGTAAAAACATTGGTGTTTATCTCTCCAGCTTACCACAGAGGAGCCTCTGGGCCCTGAATATAAGTGCTATTTATCGTACATGATAAATAACGATAACGAAGGGTACGGTATGTATGGGATGTGATAAATAGTATCCATAATGAGTTTCTGGGGAATAACATGCGGATTTTGGTGTTTAATGTAACAAATGGTCAGTGCAAGCCAGGGCCTTGTGAACTTTTGGGGAAAATGGTAGGTATAATTCTTCTGGCCCTTTCTGGATTACCCAGCTGCCCCTCCCACAGAAAATAATTAGGCTTGTGGCAGCATGTAACAGTTTCCAGGCTGCCAATTCTCCTGGAATGCTGCTCCCTTGCACTGCACCTTTGTCTTTAGTCTGTGGCGAGTTGGCACACTTCTTCCGGCTGTGGGCGGATGCTCCATGGCTCATCAGAACGGTTGTGCTGACTTGGCCCCGGCCTTATGTACATTTCTGCTCTGTCCTGCACAATGTCTTGTATACATGTGCATGCTGTAAATGTGGCTCAGTCACAGGTGCTATGTCTTCTTAAAGGCAAACCACAGCAGGTGATTGTGATCTCTGTGACTTTCAAGCTATTGTGGTACTTTAGCTTTTGGGCACACCGCAGGAGCTCCATTGTCTCAAGGCTTCACCACAGTTTGGCTGTGCACATCCTTCTCTGTGTTGCAGCGATCTGTGTTCTGTTCCTCATACCAAAGCCCCTCATGCCCATTCTGCTGTAGGCAGCGTGGTCTTTGTGCAAGGGTGCCTTCATTAGCAGTCAGTAAGCTTCATTCCTCTAGACAACTCTTTCTGACACATTGCAGAACTTCCAGGTTCCTGTTCCTGAACATGACTGCAGATTTGAAGGCTCCAGAAGTTAATACAACATTGAAGAAGGCTGTTAATTGGATTGGGAGAAATGGCAGTCATTCCTGTGTTACAACTACACCCTGTTCTCCACAGAAAAGTCTAATCTTTGTAATGAGATTCATCACTGGAGCAACCTGGGTTTCTCTTCTTTCATAGCCATTAGTCATTTGAGGGGTTGGTATCAGTCTGAACCACAAACCTGGTACCACAAAGTAAGGCCTGAATTTGAAGGGCCCATAGAATGTTAGAGCGCTTATATTCAATGGCAGTTCATTTCTGCTTGCAAGGCAGAAGAAACCTGCAGCTGATGAAAGCAACTGGATAATCCCTGCCCTTCTCATTGAACTGAGGGAGGTCTGCCCCCATTTTCTTGTGAAAGCATTGGTTGGCACAATAAAAGGTTTACTGTAGTAAGTGTCTTTTCAAGACTCGTGCAGGGCACAGTGTGGCCTTTTATGTAACTGAAGGCCTTCTAAAGACAGTCTGACACTCCACAATCCTGATCACCTTCCTGGGCTGCTTCTCGGAGGTCAGGGATTTAAACAGGACAACTATAGACCCAAAGGTGGATACAAAATCCCTGTAGTACCTAGTGAGGCATAATAATGCTCTTGTCTTAATAGTGGGAATCTATCAAGCCAGTACTGCTTTTACTTTTTCTCAAGAGGGTAAATCTTCCTATTGTCAACCAGGTGTCGTGGCCTACAAAGGTCTGACCTTCCTGGCACTTCGTAGCCTTAAGGGTCATTTTGCTCCCTTAATTTTTACAAACACTTGCTCTAAGTGCTTCAAGTGGTCCTGAAAATTGCAACATTGTCCAAGCATGGCATGCAGAACTCCACGAGACCAGACAACACAAGTTGGGCCAAGTGCTGTAAAGTGGCAGGAGCGTTCTTTAGCTCAAAGGGTATAGCTGTGAACTGATAGAGGCCCTCGAATGGCGAAGGTAGACCTAACCTTTGCCCTAGGTGCCAGTGTAGTCTGCCGGTATTCACTGTTAAGATTAAAAGTACTTGGCAGCGTCAAATCTGTCCAACAGTTTGTCTGCTCTGAATAGTATGGGCATCTTTGTTTGAGATGGTACTGTAGGGCTGATAGTCCATGTGAAAGTGAACGTTTGCAAACCAGTACCCAATACTGGCCAGTGGACTAACCAGTCCTCTATCACTCCCAATTCACTCTAGGGCCAGATCTGGTTTTTACTGGCAAGCTACCCCAGAACTTGCCATGTACACAGATTGCAATGGTGAGTAAGAAAAGATAAGCAAACTGTTTCAGAACTTCTGTATAGTCCCCTTTTCTGTTCAGGAATCTGGTCAGAGGCAAGTTTCATTTAATCAGCTAAGCTGTCTTTTTTACTTCTATGCAATAGGTATGGGAGGGGCTCACTAATCTAATTGACTTGCCATGACTCTGACCTTCTGCCGTGCAAAGATATAGCTTAAGCTACCGGACCCACTCACTGAGGATCATGAGTGACACTTGTGTCAACCAAGTATTTGGCATCACAAGGTGTTTCTTACCACCTTGTAGGCACCACCCTGTTTGTCCTCCAGAGCTCAAGGGCAAATCGGCTTCAGTCCCGGTATCTCCTGACCCTCTTGCTATCCAGTTAGCGTCGCCTTTTGGTCATATGATCCCTTCATCAGCTCCTGACTATTCTGATTTTTTTTTTTTTTACTTTGCTGAGGAGTATATCTCCTGAGGCCCTGAACATAATCCACAGATTGAGGGGTACATTCCCAACCCTCTCTGACCAGAGTCAGGGGATGACATGTAGGGCACCTAAGTTAGAGGGGGTTAAATCTTACCCCCTTCTATGGGATTTTACTGTAAGTGAGAAAGAGGCATGGTGGGAGAAAATGGGATCTCCTCTTGAGTTATCATCATCCTCAAAAGTATATTATACATGGTGGAGAAGTTGCCAAAAAGCTTGCATATATGAAGAGATGAAATTAGTCCCTCTGTTGTATCCCGCTGTCTTGAGACATCTCACCCTGGACACGATTTCAAGGAGGGCCTTGCCACTTACCTTGGCCGTTGTGCTCCACAGAGGGATAGCCACAGTGTGTTTGGTGTACAGAAAAAACTGATGGGTGGAATGCTTGAATTCATCTCAGGCACTAGTCATTACTTGGGACGCATCCCAGTTCATCATTATCTTGCACATCATGCCACCTCAGTTTGGACCACACCATAGGCAAATCTGCTTTGACCCTACTTCATTAGGAACAATCCAGCCTGAACTTCTAGGAAAGGTCCTCTCTGAACCGGAACAGAAGCAACCCAAAATCAGTTGATTGATGACAATATCAACCATAAATAAGAAATACTTGTTGCCTAAAGAAAAGAAAAGGTCTAGTGGTGCAACTGTGTCTGTCCTCACCCTCTCAGATGGCACACCAACCATGAGTAAGGGCACCAACTGTGCCTTGGTTTCACCTCCAGGCTTACTGCTTGCTTGACAAGCTGCCAGGCTCTACAGAACTAAGTACGTATTGACCCATATCTCGACAGTAGATCGAAGAACATGCCATTGATATTTTTGATGCCCAAGTGCCCAGTGAAGGGTAACTCAGGGGCCAGCATCAGCAGGAAATTACTCTGCCCCTGCAGGACTACCAGCCTCATGCTGGAAACATGTTCTGGGTTCAAGGCTCACTATACAGAAGGCTGTCTGCCAAGCACTGCAGCAGCAATCTGCTTTTAGACCACTTTATGTTGACCCACAAGAGTATGGCATTCTTCCTATCCTGCTGGAAGACTTCCCAGGACAACCATCCAGTAGCTAGCAACTCTGGCAGTGAGCCAGACTCCAAGACATGGTCCATGTCCAATTAATGATTGTCTCTATCTGGAGCTAGGGGCAATGGGCACTATAGTTAGGCTGGTGCTTTGCTCTAGCACATTGTTAAAGCACCTAGCTAATCCATTGTCAGCCTACACAGCATTTTTCTCCACATCTTTCCCCGTCACATCAGACTAGCATTATCTAGGGTGGTGTGATCCTCCCTAGGTCACTCCACCATCATTAACTAGTTAAGGGACTAGTAATTCTTCACTTTGATACCTCTAACCCACTCATTCCATTCATGCACTGTCACAAACTCAGTACTCAAATAGAATTCACTCATAGTCTTGTTCTAGTAGAACCTCTGGCGGTACTACAGCTTCTCAGAGCTTCTTTCTTGCGCTCTTAGCTCAGATTGTCATTCTGAGGCATCCTTTCAGTGACTATAGTCCCTTCAAAAGGGAGACAGTGCAGTCTGAAAACTAGAATCACCCCAAGATGTCAAAGTCTGGCACATACTTGTGTATCAATTCCAATTCCTTGGTTACCTTAGTGATGGATGCTTTGAACTTTGAGGGGGACTCACTTTTCCCAGTGCTAACCCCTTTATTTGCTGCTTGCAGAGCTTTGTTTTTTTTCAGGATTATGCATTCTTTTTTTAATTTCCTATGTCTCTCATTTCCAGTAGCCAAGTGATAGGTTTTTGGGACAGATAAGTCCTCTACATGGTAATAGGCTTGCAACCCTGCCCTGAGTGCCCCACTGTACTGATGGTGGATCCCTAATGCTGATTTTTGTTGGGTTGGTACCAAAGAAGAGGATTTCTGTCTTGTCTGTGTTTAACTTCAGGTGGCTTGATTCCATCCAGCTGGCGGTGGCGTGAAGTCCGTAGTGGAGGTTGTTTTCTCTGCAGTTGTAGGGTCTTTTGTGAGGGTGAGGATGAGCTGAGTGTCTTCTGCGTAGGTAACTATGTTGATGTTTTGGGTTTGTACGATGTTGGCGAGGGGGGCCATGTAAACGTTGAAGAGCGTGGGGCTGAGCGAAGATCCTTGGGGAACGCCACAGATGATTCTGGAGGCTTCTGACAGGAACGGTGGGAGGCGGACTTTCTGGGTTCTGGCTGAGGGAAATGACGAGATCCAGTCGAGTGCCTTGTTGCGGATTCCAGCGCTGTGGAGGCGTGTGTGGAGAGTGTGATGACATACCGTGTCGAAAGCTGCAGAGAGGTCCAGGAGGATGAGTGCTGCTGTTTCTCCTTCGTCGAGCATGGGCCTAATGTCGTCTGTGGCAGCAATGAGTGCAGTCTCGGGCTGTGGTTTCTGCGGAATCTGGATTGGGAGGTGTTGAGTACCTTGCTGTCTTCCAGGAACCGGGATAGTTGGCTGTTTACAACTTTTTCGATTAACTTGGCTGGGAAGGGGAGGAGGGAGATAGGCCGGTAGTTCTTGGGGTCGTCTGGGTCTGCCTTTGGTTTCTTCAGCAGGGCGTTGATTTCTTCGTGCTTCCATCTTTCTGGGAAGGTGGCTGACTCGAAGGAGCTGTTGATGGTTTTGCAGAGGTGGGGGGCGATGATGATGTTTGCCTTATTGAAGATATGGTGTGGGCAGGGGTCCGATGGTGATCCGGAGTGGATGTAGGCCATGGTGGTGGCGGTGTCCTCTATGTTGACGGGGGTACAGGTGTGGAGGAGGTGGGTGTTGCTTGGAGCGTTGGGTTCTTGGGTGTTTGTAGTCAGCTGATGGGTCTGGGGTTTGAAGCTATTGTGGATTTCTTCTATCTTTTGACGGAAGTGGGTTGCCAGTGAGTTGCAGAACTCCTGTGATGGCGGGGGTTCGTTGGAGCAGGTCCTGGGGGTGGAGAGCTCATTGACAATGGCGAAGAGCTCTTTACTGTTGTGAGCGTTGGCGTCGATGCGGTTTTTGAAGTGGGTCCTTTTGGTGGTGCGGATCAGTTGGTGATGTTTGCGTAGGGCATCCTTGAAAGCGATGTGGTTGGAGTTGGTAGGGTCAAGGTGCCAGGTTTTTTCCATTCTGCGACATAGCCGTTTGGATTCCTGTAATTCTGGGGTGAACCAGCTGGCCTTGATTATGTGGGAGGTGTTTGGGGGTTTTTTGAGCGGTGCGAGGGCGTTGGTGCAATCTTCTATCCAGCGATGCAGGTTGGTGGTGGCTGTGTTGTGGTCTGGGGGCCCGGGCGAGAGTGGAGATCAGTTGATCCGTTGATATTTTGCTCCAGTTGCGTCGGGGGGGTTGTGTGCGGTGGTGGTGAGTGACTGGTTTCTGGTAGGAGAAGTGGATGCAGCGGTGGTCTGTCCAGCTGAGTTCGGTGGTGTGGCTGAAAAGAGACGTGGCTCCTGGCTGAGAAGATGGGGTCGAGTGTGTGGCCTGCGGAGTGGGTGGGTGTAGTGACGAGTTGCTTGAGGCCGAAGTTGTTGAGGTTGTAAATTAGGTTGGTGGTGTTGATATCGTTGTTATTTTCTAGGTGGAAGTTTATGTCACCGAGGAGGATGTAGTCTGTTGAGGCGAGGGCTTGGGAGCTGATGGCGTTGGCGATGTCGTCGCAGAACTGCGGTCTGGGTCCAGGGGGTCTGTAGACCAGTGTTCCTCTGAGTGTGTTGTTGGCGTTGATGTGGATTTTGAAGTGGAGGTGCTCGGCGGAGTTGATGGTGTAGTGGGAGTTGGTGGAGACTCTTATGGGGTTTTTGTGGAGTATGGCGATTCCTCCTCCTGGTCTGTTGATTCGGTCTCTTCTGGTGATCTTGTAGTTTTCAGGTATGGCTATGGCTACGTCTGGTTCCGAGGCCAAATTCATCCAGGTTTCGGTGAGGAATGTGACATTGGGCGAGTATGTGGTCAGGAGGTCCCAGAGTTCAATTGCATGTTTGTGGATGGAGCGGGTGTTAAGTAGGATGCATCTTAGGCGGTTGTCTGTTTTGATTTGGAGTTTGGAGGTTAGGTCGCAGGTGTAATTGCAGGAGAAAGGTCCTTTGGTGCGCGTCAGTGTGGACTGGAAGCAGATGGAGGAGCATCCTGGATTAAGGGATTAAGGGCGTGGAGTTAGTTGGCAGTGTAAAGGTGTTCAGTGGCGCGGGAGGCGTGTTGGCCAGGGGGTCTGGCGCTGGGCACGGTCTTGGCGTGGACGGGCGCAGACGGGCTTGCCTTTGGTGCGCCTTCGGTGCCCCAGCGGCGCGTCCGCGCTGCGGCTGCATAAGGATGGAGGTGGGAGGGAGTGGCAGCTGGGAGGAGGGAGAGAAACCTCCAATGGGAGTGCGGGGGCTGGGGGCAGCAGGATTCAGGAGCGGGAAGAGCTCCGAGGAGGAGGGAGGGGGGCGGGCCTTCCGGGAGAGGAGAAGCCAAGAAGCCCAAACAAGCCCAAACAAGCCCAAACAAGCCCAGACAAGCCCAAACAAGCCCAAAACAATGGCAGCACTTACCGGAGCAGTGATGAGGAGGAAGCGACCTGCCTGCAAGGATGCAGGGTCAGAGGTCGCTTCTAACCTCGCGCTGCGGCCGTCATAAGAGTGGAGGTGGGAGGGAGTGGCAGCTGGGAGGAGGGAGGGAAACCTCCAATGGGAGTGCGGGGGGGCAGCAGGAGTCAGGAGCAGGAAGAGCTCCGAGGAGGAGGGAGGAAGGCGGGGCCTTCCGGGAGAGGAGAAACCAAGAAGCCCAGACAAGCCCAAACAAGCCCACAAATAATGGCAGCACTTACCGGAGCAGTGGTGAGGAGGAAGCAACCTGCTTGCAAGGATGCAGGGTCAGAGGTTGCTTCTAACCTCGCGCTGCGGCCGACATAGGAGGGGAGGTGGGAGGGAGTGGCAGCTGGGAGGAGGGAGGGAAACCTCCAATGGGAGTGCGGGGGCGGGGTCAGCAGGAGTCAGGATCGGGAAGAGCTCCGAGGAGGAAGGAGGTGGCGGGGCCTTTGGGGAGAGAAGAAGCCCAGACAAGCCCAAACAAGCCCAAAACAATGGCAGCACTTACCAGAGCAGTGGTGAGGAGAAAGCGACCTGCCTGCAAGGAGGCTAACCTCGCGCTGCGGTCGGCATAAGAGGGGAGGTGGGAGGGAGTGGCAGCTGGGAGGAGGGAGGGAAACCTCCAATGGGAGTGCAGGTGGTGGGGGCAGCAGGAGTCAGGAGTGGGAAGAGCTCCAAGGAGGAGGGAGGGGGGCGGGCCTTCCGGGAGAGGAGAAGCCAAGAAGCCCAAACAAGCCCAAACAAGCCCAGACAAGTCCAAACAAGCCCAAAACAATGGCAGCACTTACCGGAGCAGTGATGAGGAGGAAGCGACCTGCCTGCAAGGATGCAGGGTCAGAGGTCGCTTCTAACCTCGCGCTGCGGCCGGCATAAGAGTGGAGGTGGGAGGGAGTGGCAGCTGGGAGGAGGGAGGGAAACCTCCAATGGGAGTGCGGGGGGGCAGGGGCAGCAGGAGTCAGGAGCAGGAAGAGCTCCGAGGAGGAGGGAGGAAGGCGGGGCCTTCCGGGAGAGGAGAAACCAAGAAGCCCAGACAAGCCCAAACAAGCCCACAAATAATGGCAGCACTTACCGGAGCAGTGGTGAGGAGGAAGCAACCTGCTTGCAAGGATGCAGGGTCAGAGGTTGCTTCTAACCTCGCGCTGCGGCCGACATAGGAGGGGAGGTGGGAGGGAGTGGCAGCTGGGAGGAGGGAGGGAAACCTCCAATGGGAGTGCGGGGGCGGGGTCAGCAGGAGTCAGGATCGGGAAGAGCTCCGAGGAGGAGGGAGGGGGCGGGGCCTTTGGGGAGAGAAGAAGCCCAGACAAGCCCAAACAAGCCCAAAACAATGGCAGCACTTACCAATGCAGTGGTGAGGAGAAAGCGACCTGCCTGCAAGGAGGCTAACCTCGCGCTGCGGTCGGCATAAGAGGGGAGGTGGGAGGGAGTGGCAGCTGGGAGGAGGGAGGGAAACCTCCAATGGGAGTGCAGGTGGTGGGGGCAGCAGGAGTCAGGAGTGGGAAGAGCTCCAAGGAGGAGGGAGGGGGGTGGGGCCTTCCAGGAGAGGAGAAGCCAAGAAGCCCAGACAAGCCCAAACAAGGCCAGACAAGCCCAAACAAGCCCAAAACAATGGCAGCACTTACCGGAGCAGTGGTGAGGAGGAAGCAACCTGCCTGCAAGGATGCAGGGTCAGAGGTCGCTTCTAACCTCGCGCTGTGGCCGGCATAAGAGGGCAGGTGGGAGGGAGTGGCAGATGGAAGGAGGGAGGGAAACCTCCAATGGGAGTGCGGGGGGGCAGGGGCAGCAGGAGTCAGGAGCAGGAAGAGCTCCGAGTAGGAGGGAGGAAGGCGGGGCCTTCCGGGAGAGGAGAAGCCAAGAAGCCCAGACAAGCCCAAACAAGCCCAGACAAGCCCAAACAAGCAGAAAACAATGGCGGCACTTACCGGAGCAGTGGTGAGGAGGAAGCAACCTGCCTGCAAGGATGCAGCGTCAGAGGTCGCTTCTAAACTTGCGCTGCGGCCGACATAAGAGGGGAGGTGGGAGGGAGTGGCAGCTGGGAGGAGGGAGGGAAACCTCCAATGGGAGTGCAGGGCCGGGCGCAGCAGGAGTCAGGAGCGGGAAGAGCTCCGAGGAGGAGGGAGGGGGTGGGGCCTTCCGGGAGAGGAGAAGCCTCACTAATGTATTTAACTGGCTCCAACCAATAAAATGTAATCCTGACAAAACTCAGATTGTGTGTTTTGCCCCACCTCGCCAGATTTATGGAGAATCTTTTGGCCAAAGGAAACTCCCCTCCCTGGCCCTCAACAGAGCACGGTAAAAAATCTAGAAATCAAAATTGACAGTGCTTTTACCATCCAGCCACAAATTTATTCACTGGTAGGCTCCTGTTTCGGGCTGTTATACTCCTTGAAAAAAACTCCTCTGTCTCTTGAAGCTACAAAAACAGTGATTCAATCATTAATACATTTCCAGACTTGACTATGGAAACGCACTATACCTAGGTCTTCCAGAATACCTTCTTAATAGACTTAAAATGGTGAGGGGGGCGTGGCTTGGCGCCGCAAGATGGCGGGTGGCACCTGAGTTGGCTCCTGCTGCCTGGTGCGCAATCTAGCTTCATGTGTCCCCATCCGGGCATGTAACCTGCACTGCTTGGTGGGATGGATCGGCCCGACCGAATGGGCACCCGGAGACCAGTTTGAGGCCTGGTTGCCTGCTTAATTGGGGAGCTAGCGGCAACAGACCATCAGGCCTCCCCTACGAGGTCTGGAAGGGCGACGGTGGGCTACGCCTAGAGACGGCTATAGGCCTGACCATGGTGAAGAGGGGCAACTGTGGGGGGACACTGACAACAACACAACCCTCCTACTCCCCTCTGCGCACAAAGAACGGCGTGGTGAGCACCTCCACCGCTTAAGTACACAGGCAAGAGTGGACTGAGACGAGTGTGCTGGGGGAAGAACCGGCATAGGACCGCCACAGCTGCTGGACGGGTCTCCACTGCTGGGCGCCTGTGCACGGAGGCACAGGATGGCCTGTTAGGGAGAGTGATGGCACAGGCGGCTGCAGTGAGTGGAGCCCCCTTGACAGAGACCCCAGAGTTGCCGATTGGCCTCCTGCAGCACTGGGACGCCTGCTGCACTGACATACAGATAAGAGGTGGCACCCCCGGCGCTACTGTTAGATGTGCACTGCGAGACCGGGAGAAATGCAGTGAGTGGACTGCTGGAGCGCCGGTGAGTGGTGCAACTTTGCTTAAGATTGGCTGGCTCGGCATGACCATTCCTGGCACCTATCCCCTGAACTGCTGAACTGGGCGTCAGTGGTGATCCTGAGTGATGGGCCCTGGCCACTTACGACTCCCTGGAGGCCCACATAACCACAAACATTGACTTATTACCATCGCGCCCTCTCCCCTCTGCCAAACATTCACAGCGGTTGTCCCTACAGAGACAGCTTGCCTCAGGGTGCAGGGAGGAGCCTGCGTAGCATACCTGTTGGGCGTTAAGGACGGGTTCTCCCTCATTGGCACATACTCCATCTCATCAACCCTGATCGGTGGAGGTTGGGCTGCTAGTTTCCCTCCTTTGGCCATTGTGGAACGCAGACTGTAAGGAGGGGTGGGGCAAGCGACCTCTTCCGCTGGTCCACTGGCTGCCCAGACAGTCCTGCATGGCTCCTCTCTGCTACCTCTGTGGGCCACACCCCTAGCTGTTTGGCTAATGCCGCCTGCCTAGGTAGGGGAGGACAATTAGACTAGCGATTGTTATTTGTGGCCTCTGTGATCGTCACCTACAGCCTTGGCGCCATGGGTAGGCGGGGGTTGACCGCTGACTCACTGGAACATCGGACAGCTGTATCAGCACTCCCCTCCCCCTGGAAGCGCAGCACATAATGGAGATTCCGATACCCAGCCTTCATGATGACAAGCACAGCAAGATCCTGGACGCCATTTCAGCAACAAGACAGGACTTGCGAAATCGAGTGGATGCAGTGTGGTGGAAGTTTACTACTGCAAGAAGATTAGAAGATTTTGTCTGCCAGAGTAGCAATCACGGAAAGCAAACTTAGGGAGTTGCGACCATCACTAAAGGATCTGGAGGGGCAGGTCCAGTCTCTTACCACCAAACTCTGGGAGCTGGAACACAGAACGGAGGATGCAGAGGGCTGATCCCGGCGGAGTAACCTCTGAAATTGTGGGGTTCCCGGATGGGGTGGAGGGCTCTGACCCAAACAGTTTTTTAGAGAAATGGTTGGCCCAAATGGTAGGAGCAGACAATCTATCCTCATACTACATTGTGGAACGAGCACATAGAGTGCCCGCCCCCCAAACCAGTGCTGGTCTGTCTTCTAAACTACAGTGACAAAGAAACAATACTGCAGAAGACACGAGCAACACTACCGCTGTAGTATGAGACTACCCGCTTCTATTTGTTGCCAGATTACACAACAGCTGTCCAACATCAGAGAGCCTCCTTCTCGGGAGTCAAAAATCTATTGCGCCGGGCCGGTCTAACAAGCTGCTTGTTGTTCCCAGTTAGACTCAAGGTGATAGGCAATGGTACTAGTTTCTTTTTTAATGAGCCCACTGATTTCTGGGACTGGGTGGAGCAGAGCAGGTATGAGACCTCCACACCATACTCACCACGTGTCCACACTAAACAACTGAGAAGGAGGAAACGTGGAAGGAGAATCCTTAAGAATCTGACTCGGACTAAATGAACAGTCTGTTACCCCAGCTCAGGCGTGTATGGAACAAAGGCAGGCCTTATCAGTTGCATCTGCGCTGTGGATTGATAGGCGGTAGGCCCCGTCGCAGGACAGCAGCGGATGGCTCTATGAGTCTGACTTGAAAGCCTCTGCCTGTGAGACTCCCTCTGAAATACTGCCGCAAGTCACCCCACTGACAGTGGTTTCAATAATTTAGCGGGGTCCTGTCCGCCTGTGAGCATATTGCCCCTCTGTGGCCCCTCCTTCAGGCCAGCCGTTAAGACTTATAAAGGAAAGGAATTAAGTGCTCAATATGGGACATTTGCATTCTGTTATCGATTATACACTGCAGGCCAGGCAGCACACACACCAGGTGCCGCTTCTGTGAAGCTGAAACAGTTGAACTTAGTGATGAACAGGCTACCCTCCCCCACACCCTGCTCCTGGTTGCCTAAGGCCCTTGCCACTGGGCTACATGGAAACCCTATAGTTTGGGACTGTACTTTCATTGTTTGGACGTACCCTAAAGTTCGGGATCGCCCTGGGATGTGAGTTGCGGGTAATGGTTGGAGTTAAAACCAAGTTTGAGGAAGTAACATAACATGCACAGGCACGGGTCTAGGCCCGGCCCGCAACAAGGAGGATCACCTTACCCGTACCCTTTCCCCTTATTGCAGTTAAATGGCAGAAATTAAACTAGTGACTTGGGATGTTCCTGGTATGGGCACGATTTGTAAGAGACACGCAATACAACAGTACATCTGATGCCGTGGGGTGCAAATATCGCTATTGCAGGAAACACACATAGGTGGGGGTGAAGACATCAAGCTGCAGCATAGAAGACGTGGACAATGCTGCTGCACCATGTACTCCGGGTTTGCACGCAGAGCCATGGTTTGGATCTGTTCCATTCCACCAGCACAGACATTGACCCAAACGGCTGATTTGTTTTAATGGAGGGTTCACTAGATGGTAGGCCGGTGCTGCTGGGCAGTGTCTATGGCCCCTACATCTCCCAAATCGCTTTCTTGGCACGATTATCCACTTTTTTGGTAAGATGGGTGCACCTCCCATGGATAATAGATGAGGATTTCAATAGTGTGCTCAACGTTGATTGTGATTGTTCATATCCCCCACTACCCACCTCACCTGAGGTGTCAGCGACTGCTCACTTCTTCCAATGGCTGCAGCAGTGGGCGTTACGCGACTGCTGGTGCACGCTACACCCCACAGAGTTTTCTTAAACTATTCCATACCGCATGACCTGCATGTCCGTTCAGTCTACGTGTTTTGTCAGTCCCATTTGCAATTGTTGGCCACTGCTGCAGAATACCTGGGGAAAACATTTTCTGACCACAACCCCCATTGGTACAATTCCGCTGGGGGTACCCACGACCACCAGTTCCTACCTGGAGGTTGCAGCCAGTGGCGCTGGAGGACCAAGGGTTCAAGGAAACCACTTGGGAGAGCTTGGTGCACTATAATTGCACAATAAGTGCAACCACTCATTCGGTCAACTGGGAGGCAACTGGGAGGCACTGAAGGTACTAGTACGTGGGCACTGTATTCGCACATCAGTGGGGGTTTGAGCTACAATACATAGGGAGCTGACACAGAAACCGTGCTTAGAGAGGTAGCACTCTGATCACACACTTCCCCTGAGGGAAATCGTCATTTACTTGCTGCCACCAAGACGCATGTCCGCTTAGTAGAGCAACTCCGCTGTTTGACTTTAAAGCGTATCAGGCTAGAATGCATGCTGAAGGGAACAAATTGGGTCATCTGTTGGGGTGGATGTTGTGTAGCTCAGTTCCCCAGTCGCCTATTACAGCATTCAGAATGTCTCCCACATGCTTACTAACTAATCAAGTAGATATCCATGATGCATTCACTACTTAATACCAAGACTTGTACAGCCCCCACCATTGGACAGAACCAGGAGGATGCATGCCTTTCTCCAGGGAGTCACACTGCCAGCACTACCCCCTTGCTGTGTAGAGGATCTTAACGTGCTTCTCACAACACTCAATGTATGTGAGGCTGTAAAGGAGTTAGCTATAGGTAAGATCCCAGGGCTAGACGGGTACCCCATCAAATTTTATAAAACGTACTTGTCAATATTGGCCCCTAAATTATTAGAGGTGTGCAGGAAGGTAGACTTCCTCCATCTATGAGGGAGTCCTTGCTTTTGTCCCTCCCTAAACCGGCCAACAACCCTCTGGAACTGGAACTGGCTTCCTCCGCCCCCTTTCAATGCTAGGATCCAATTATGCATTTTTTGCAAAATTATTGCCTCCAAGTTACTAGATCAGCTGTCCCCACTGATACACATAGACCAGAATGGTTTTGTTCCGGGCAGGTCCACGACACTCACTATCTACAGGCTACGCAGCATTATGGAGCGGGCGCCAGTCCAGTGGCCCTATGCTGTATGCCTGGTTATAGATCATGAAAAAGCGTTTGATACACTGGACTGGAACTACATGTTCTCAACCCTCACAGTCTTTGGCATCACGGGCCGCATGCATATCCTTATCTGCCTCTAGTTTGTTGATCCCATAGCCCTGGTGAGGGTATGTCAGTGTATTTCCCCCTCTTTCCCTGTGAACAGGGGAACGCATCAGAGGTGTCCCCGATCCCTTTTGCTTTTTGCCGGAGCTATGGAGCCACTGGCTCAGAAACTGCATCAACAGGGCAGAAATTGGGGGGACATCAAAGACGTCCTGCAGGGGGCCTACACCTTCTACCTGTGTCATCTGGAGAGCGGTGCCCTCCTAAGCGCCTACATCGTCTGCTGGATTCAACCTGGTAGCAGTGGTGTAAGCGTGGAACTAAGTATTGTTCCTAGAGACCAGGTTGCCTGGTGCAGAGCCTTCAAAGTACTTGCCGCATTCAAGGAGTGTGGCTCTTCACCGTGGGGCCACAACACCCTTAAGCGCCTTGTTGGTTGTGAGCGGATTCACCGGTTACGGAACCCCTGTGGCCTGCTTTGTCGATCATGTCGTATTTCTTTTATGCCACACACCAACTATGCACTCATTGCTTGCGGTGTCTGTAGGAAGCTGGCTCTGTATATATACTATATCAAATTGAGACATTGGCCCTCATTCAAACCGTAGGTAGACCACCATTGCGTTCTGAGCACCTCCCACCCTATAAAGAGTTCACAGCAGGGCTGGCGGGCGAAACAGTGTTTCCGCCCGCCGGCCCTGTGGTGAACAGTGCCTTAACATTGACGCCTGCTCGTAATCAAAACAGTGCCCATTGGCGGTGTGGTGGGTGCAGCAGCACCTGTCGCGCTTTCCACTGCTCGTAGTTCAGGCAGTGGAAATCGCAACAGGGCTGTTCGTGGGGGCCCTGCACTGCCCATGCCAAGTCCAGGGGTTCCTTAGAGGCTTAACAGAGGATAAAGTAGATAATACTGATGCTCTCTTTTGTGGTAGTGTGGTCGAGCAGTTAGGCTTATCAGAGGGTAGTGTAAAGCATTTGTTGTACACACACAGGCAATGAAGAAAGCACACACTCAATAACCATCTCCAAGCCAATGTTTTTTATATAGCAAAAATATACTTTGTTACTTTATTTCTAGAACCACAAGATTCAGTTTGCAGGTAAGTACATTTGCAAGTAAGTATCAGACATATATATCAACAACACTTTGTTTCAGTTTGACAAGTTAAACAGTTTTCAGGAAAATAGCAACTATCTGTTTCACAAGTTTACAGTGCAATTATCAGTGACACTTCTAGGGGGGAAGAAACGTTAGTATGGTTCTGAGTTAAGTACAAGACCTACAGTTCCATTCTCCAGGGGTTAGGATGTCCACAGTTTGGGGTTCAAGTTAACCCCAATCAAAGATGATGCAGGATTTAAAATGGCCTCCAATGGAAACTGGAGGTGTTTGGAATCAGGCCTGCTTGCAGGTAAGTAACTGTGTCTTCGGAGGGCAGACCTGGGTTTTTTTTGTGAGCCCGGGGGGGGGGGGAGGCACAGGTCAGCACCAAAGACACACCCTCAGCGGCACAGGGGCGGCCGGGTGCAGAGTACAAACACAGGGTTGTGCTCCCAATGATTTTCAATAGGGGGACCTCGGGTGTCACAAATAGGCTGCAGGCTAGGTCCATGGGGTCGGTTCCAGAAAACTATAGGCTGGACAAGGAGAAGGGCTACCTGCTGAGCGTTGCTGGACCGATGGTTGGATTCCCCAAGGCCAGGGGGCTGCGGGTGCAGGGGTACCTTTAGGCGTTAGGAATCTTTGTCCGGTTCTCTTGCAGTCAGAGGATCCTTGGGATTAAGGCTGCAAGTGTCGTCGTGTTGGCCAGGAGGGGTCAACCCGTGGTGGACACAAGGTCAAAATCGGCTGCGGACCTGTTCTGGACTGGTGGACCATCTGGACACGGGCCGTGGGCGTCAGGAGCAGAGTGAGCAGGACTTGTGGATCCAGGGCAGTTCTGGAGTACTTTGCTGGAATTTCTTTGTGGACATTGCCGCTGTCCATGGGAGATCTTGGTCCTCTGATGTGCAGGCGGTCCTCTTGAGGCTTTTAAAAGGTCGCTGGTTCTGCAGGATGTGCCACCTTTTTGTAGCAGGACTCCAGAAGCTGGAGAGAGGCCTGTGGGGCTGGGGCCAAATCAGTTGGTGTATTCAGTCTTCTCTTCTAGGGGTAACCTTAGCTGTCTTTCTTCTTTCTTCTTGTCGTCTTCTTGAGGTCGCCAGGAATCGGACAAGCTAGGTTCAAGGGAGCCCTTAAATCCTGGATTTAGGGGCGTTACAGGGGTCAGAGGTCAGTAGACAATGTCTACTGCCCCTGAGGGTGTCTACACACTTTTGGTGTCCACTCCCTTTGGGGAGGAAGACAGAGACCTAACCCTATTGGTCCCTGTCCTCCAATCCAAGATGGAGGATTTTGCAATGAGGGGGTCGTTTCAGTTCTGGACATCTTCGGGGTGGTCCCAGCTGAAGTGGCCACTCCTCCTTGTTTTCCTAATTTTCCTGCCGGACTTGCCTCCAAAAGTGGGGCTTTGTCCGGGGGACAGGCATCTCCACTAGCTGGAGTGCCCTGGGGCACTGTGACAAGAGGCCTGAGCCTTTGACCACCAGGTGTTACAGTTCCTGCAGGGGGAGGTGTGAAGCACCTCTACCCAGTGCAGGCTTTGTTTCTGGCCACATAGAGCACAAAGGCTCTCACCCCTTGTGGTCAGGAACTCGTCTGGAAGTGGCAGGTTGGTACAAACTGATCAGCCTTACACTACCGGGTTGGTTAAAAGACAGGGGGGTACCTCTAAGATGCCTTGTGGGTGCATTTTTCAGGAAATCCAACACTGGCATCAGTGTGGGTTTATTGTGCTGAGAGGTTTGATATCAGACTTCAGTGGAGCCATCATGGAGCTGTGGAGTTTATAATAACAAACTCCCAGCCCATGTACTTTATATGGTCAAACTGCACTTACAATGTCTAAGAATGGACTTAGGCACTGTAGGGGCATATTGCTCATGCATCTTTGCCCTCACCTGTGGTATAGTGCACCCTGCCTTAGGGCTATAAGATCTGCTAGAGGGGTGACTTACCTATGCCACAGGCAGTGGTTTGTAGGCATGGCACCCTGACAGGGATGCCATGTCGACTTTGGATTTTTCTCCATATCAACACACACAATCTGCAATGGCATTGTGCATGTGCTTGGTGAGGGGTCCCCCAGGGTGGCATAATACATGCTGCAGCCCTTGGGGACCTTCCCTGACCACAGGGCCCTTGGTAACATGGGTATCTTTTACAAGGGACTTAACTGTGTTCCAGGGGTGTTGTAATTGTGGGAGCAATGGTACAGTTTTTGTGAAAGAATGCTGGTACTGGGGCCTGGTTAGCAGGATCCTAGCACACTCTCTGTCAAGTCAGCGTCAATATCAAGCAATAAGTGGGGGCGGTAACCATGCCAAAAGGGGCACATTCCTACAGTGTCTGATTCACAGGTTGCGACCCTCAGAGGTGGAAGCGTACCCGGAGCAGTGCTGCATTCTACCTTGTGTGGCACTGCTGAACTTGTGTCCTTTGTGTGTGGCCAGGTTTGGTCTGGTGTGACTCAAGTCATCGCGCACCAGACATGCCTCATTCCAGGGAGGTACGGAAGTTGGTACTCTTTGTGTGTGTTTGAAATTGTCTGATGTGACTCAAGTCATGGTGCACCAGATATTGTGCCTCATTCCAGGGAGGTACGGCATTGGTAACTTTCTGTGTGCAAGTGGAATTGTCTGGTGCGACTCAGGTCATTGTGCACCAGACGTTGTGCCTCATTCGAGGGAGGTATGGCATTGGAAGCTTTCCCTGTGCAAGTGGAATTCTCTTGTGTGACTCAAGTCATCACGCACCAGAGGTTGTGCCTCATTCCAGGGTGGTACATCAATTGGTAACTTTTCATGGGTAATCAGAACCGCCTGCTGCGACTCAGGTCATTGCGCACCAGACATTGTACCTCATTCCAGGGAGGCACGGAACTAATGACACTTTGTGTGGGACTGGATTGTCTGGTGCAACTCAAGTCATCGGGCACCAGGGGTTGTGCCTCATTCCAGGGAGGTGTGGAATTGGTAACTATTTGTGTACGTGAGTGCCTGACCTGGGTGGGCACTGTTGTGATGATCGTGCGTCCTATGGTGACCCTCCCCTGTGCTTTGCTGACCTGGGCCACACCTGAATACATGGTGTGGAGACATGAGTGAAGTGTGTGCTAGTGCTTGCTATTTGAGTCTGCCTGAAATCTGTGGCACCTCATAGCGGTGTGCAGTGAGTGTGTGGGAGTGACTGCCTGTGATTGACTGCACTGCACGTCGTTGTTGCCATACACGTTGTTGCCTTGTTAAAAGACTATCACGGTTGACATTGGTTCTCACCCATGCAGCCTAGGCAGCAGAGATATTTAAAAGTGCTGAAGTTATCTGTGTGTACACATTGCTGCTAACATTGTGAACCGGGGTGCACCCTAGAACTGTGTGATACTGAATTGGGATACCTGCTGTGGTGGGTCTCATGCTGATAACATTTTGCTCCATATGATGATGATGGGACCTAGGATTTTTACCAAGTGTAGATGTTGCTGATATTGTTTTTAACACTCTTGGACCTAGTACTGCTAGTAATATTTCTGAATTTGTGATTTATGCCCAAACTTACATGATGTTCATGTTATATTAACTAATTTGTATACAAACTTTCTTTACGTACAACTTGTGTGAAGTCTCTTTTGTGATGGTCAGAGTATTTATGGTGCAAGAGTGCTGTTACAATGCTTTACACATTGTCCCTATGATAAGCCTGACTGCTCAGTGCCAAGCTACCCTAGGGTGAGCACGGCTTATACAGTGAACTTAATCACCCACCTCTGATGGGAGTATTAGGTTCTACCTGGCTAGAGTCTTGCCTCAGCCAACCAGAACGTGCCGCCTCCTACAATCCGGTTCTTCCAACAAGATTAACATGATGATCAGCAATATTGCGAGCAGCCTTGCAATTAGTGCTGAGACACACTTTGGAGTGTGCACAAGCTCTATACATCTCATATGATCATAGGTGCTGAAGAAGTTGTGGATGTTTTGCATAATGCAGTTAAGTTGAGACATAGTAAAGTGTGAAATCTGAATAGGGTAGCTGTTGGGTTAAAGGATGTGTGGATGGACCATGGTGAGAGGTCTGTAGAAGAGGATTTTGTATGGTTGCGTGATGACGTTGTTGAAGCAGGGAAGGAAGCATCAGGTAATATATTGTATGAAGATAATTGTGACACACAGTTGCATTAGAAGATGTTTCTCATGTGGGGAAACTTCTCCACATAGTACTGGGAAATATGTCTTTGATGGTTGTGTACCTAAGAGTAATGTTGGTTGTTCTTATAGTTGTGGTTCCGTGGGTGGTGACTGTTCTAAGAGGAGCAGGTTCCAACCAGATTGGTTTAAAGATTACATTGTTAATAAATAAGGTGCTTGAAGAAGTCTGCGCATAGTTAGGAAAGGAGTACGTGTTTCTTGCTTTTTAATAATTATTCCTCCAATGTTATTTCAATTAATGTTTTTTCAACCTATATTTGTATATAGTATTTCTTGTTCATGGTGTAATTTTTTTTAAATGATTTTGATTCACGTTCAGTGATTATTCCTTCATTGTTTATATTACATATTGTTGACCAGCTTTTGTGTACGAAGAGGGGTATGTGCTGTGTGCGTATGTCAAGTTGGAATGTTGAATGGATTCCAGAGCATGACTCGAGATTTCCTCTTGGTGCAGTCGTGGAGAGGACGAAGCCTGTGATGGTGTTGCAGCTGTACGCTCTTCTAGTGTAATAAACTCACTTAATCCTTTGTAGAGTGCAACCATTTTTAGCGTAACACACTGTTTAGTTTGAGTGCTTGCTAATTTAGGTATGGAGTTCAATGTAATCTCCACACACTTGCACTAGAATGTTGTAGAGTCAAATACACTGAGGTAGTGATCTTGTGTACAATTTAAAGAGTTGAGGGGAGAAGGGTAAGCCATGTGGGTACACATAGTTGATGATTTTTGTTGAAGAAGTATATTTAACCTTATTTCTTTCTTGGTTTTGGTTAGAGAGACATGACAACAGACACCATAGAAGTGTTACACCGCAGCGCTCGCTGCGGCCGCGGGCTCAGGTTGCCGCGGCGCGGCACGTTAATTTTGCCGCGGCCGACGCCCGGGCCGCGGTAGACGCCGAGGCAGACACCCAGGTCGCGGGGGTCGCCGCGGCTCCGGCGAGGGCCATAAAGGCTCCAGGGAGCCGGTCTGGGGGTCACGGCGCTCGCAGCTCCCCCTTTTTTAAGTTCTGCCTTAAAGGCAGACGCGGCAGAGCCTGAAACCCCAAGGGGGTTTCAGGCATGGCCGCACACAGCGCATTATGCGCTTAACATTTATTTCTCTTGCATGTATTCACCTGCCCACCACCACTTACCGATGTTCCTAGGACAAACCGAACCCTTCCACGGGGGGTTCTTTATACTTGCCTTTTTTCTCTTCCCAGCATGCTTACCACTTCCTCTCTACCCAGCATGCATTGTCTAACACACATACCTAATTCATTACTGTTTTCTTTTCCCCAATCCAAGATGGCGGTGTTCTACTTCCTGTTTCCTGTTTCGTGTCCAGGGGTATTTAAGGGGATTCCAACTGCCTGTTCATTGCGTTGCAACACTCCTTGGTGATAGTCACGCTCCTATTTGATATCCTTCTGCGAATCCTGTCTGTTCCTGATTTGCTTTGTTTTCCTGCCTTCCTGAACTGCGGTCCTAATACCCTGGTGTCCTCCTTTCGTTTCAGGGAGTTCCTGTGGAGGTTTTTTACCCTACTGGGGTTTTTCCTCTGGGACTCCTTCTGGAGGGCACGGACTGTAGTGGTTCGCTCATACCAAACAGCACCGTGGCTACCGGAAGGGGTCGCCCCTACCTCGGCCAGAGCAGAACCCGTTGGAACAAGGACCGTTCCCCTACGCCTCTCCGCTGCGAGGGTAAGACCGTTGAGAACCGCGACAGATTGCAACGCCCACAATTCCTGTTGCAGTCCGGAACTATGGATAACCCAGTGGTAAACACGGAACCTACTAACCAGGACCTGCTGGCGACGATACAACAACAGGCTCAAGAACTCCAGCAATTACGTACTGAGAATACTGTTTATCGACAAACCTTTGCCTCCAGGACCACAGATGTCCCTGCAGTAGCCGCCTCTACACCTCGATTTTCCGGGGATCCCACCACATTAAAAGAATTCCTGGATGCCTTAACGGTGTACTTTGCCTTTCGCCCCTCGCAATTTGTACAAGATAAGACCAAGGTGGGGTATTTGATTAGTGCCTTATCAGGACCAGCCTTGGCCTGGGCCACACCTCTAGTAACCAGAAACGATCCCTGTCTATCTAATTATTCCATCTTTATCACTACTTTTAAACAGATGTTTGAACGCCCTGGACTCGAGGCGTCAGCAGAAGAGGCTCTTTGCGAAGTCCAACAAGGGAGTCAGGATGTATTACAATACATCACCCGTTTCAGACAATTAGCTGCAGAAACAACCTGGGTGGAACGTACCTTGGTGACACTCTTCCGTAGAGGTCTAAGAGAGGACATCAAAGATGAACTAGTACATTCTGCCAGGATAGAAAACCTCAAAGGGTTGATGGACCAAGCACTAACTATAGAGTATAGGTTAAATGAACGACGAATGGAGAAAAAGAAGAGTCGTTTGCCTTTTCACTCAGTACCATCTCGTCCCTTCGCCCATCGTTCCGAGGAAGCCCGCCCTGAATCCAAAGGGAATACCGAGGAAGAGCCCATGCAGATTGACACAGCTGGCGGACCTCTATCCGCCAGCGAAAGGGAACATAGACGAAGGAAGGGGCTTTGCCTATATTGTGGTGCAGCTGGTCACCTAATTCGCGCCTGCCCCATTCGTCCAACCAAGCCCTTGGGAAACGCCAACTCCCGTCCCCAGTAAGAAGGGTGAGGACGGGATATCGTGATTATACCTATTTGCTCTTCCAGGGAGGAAGGAACTGCTCTTTTTCTCTTACCAGTTATCCTCCATTTAACTGATGGCCGCGAAGCAAGAACTTTGGCTTTATTGGATTGCGGAGCCAGTGGCCTATATTTAGATGAAACCTGGGCCAAAGAACAACAAATAACACAAATACCCAAAGAAATACCAGAACAGGTACATACTGTTGATGGGTCACTCTTGGCCTCTGGACCGGTACAATACACCACCCCTACTTTCTGTTTACAGTTCGGTAAACATCAGGAAATTCTCTCGTTTGACTTAATCTCATCACCACACCATGTCATGATCCTGGGAATTCCATGGCTTACACGGCACAATCCTTACATCAACTGGGAAACAAAAACCATTTTGTTATCCTCCCATTTTTGTCAACACCATTGCTATCCGGCCGGGGATTATTGGTCCCCAAAAAGTCTCTCAACAGCACCTGCCCAGGTGGGAGGATCCATTAATGTTCTACAGGGAGTTCCCAGACAGTATCAGGACTATATCGATGTATTCCAGAAGCCAGAAAGACCTGAATTGCCACCCCACAGAGAATACGACTGTGCCATTTCTTTAGAGCCAGACACTGTAGTTCCTTTTGGGCGGATGTACTCCCTCACCGAACCAGAGAAACAAATTCTGAAGGAGTACCTAGATGAGAATCTACAAAGTGGGTTAATAACTCCATCCTCTTCACCCGCCGGGGCTCCTCTTTTCTTTGTACCAAAGAAAACCAAAGACCTGCGTCCCTGTATCGACTTCAGAGGGTTAAACAGGATCACTATCAAAGACCGGTATCCGCTACCCCTCATCAAAGACATCTTAGAAGCAGTCAGAGGAGCCAAGAGGTTCACTAAGCTGGATCTCCGAGGAGCCTATCATCTGCTAAGAGTCAGAGAAGGTGATGAGTGGAAGACCGCCTTTAGAACACCTTTTGGTCACTACGAATATAGAGTAATGCCCTTCGGACTCACTAATGCCCCGTCCATCTTTCAAAGATTCATGGATTCTATCTTTTCTGATCTTTTGCAACAAACAGTGGTAGTGTATCTTGACGATATCCTAATTTATTCGGTTCATCCAGAGGAACATTCCAAACACGTCCGCCAAGTCTTAGAAAGACTCCGACAACATCATTTGTTCTGAAAGCCTGAAAAATGCGAATTTGATCAGATCGAAGTGAAATATTTGGGATACTGTATAGACCAAACCGGAATTGCCATGGACTCAGACAAAGTACAGGCTATATTGAACTGGCCATCTCCTTCTTCCATCAAGGAGACTCAATGTTTTCTGGGACTAGCCAACTTCTACCGGCAGTTCATAGCAGACTTTGCCCAGAGAACCAGCTTCATTACTCAAACCCTCAAAAAGGAACACCTAAAGAAAGGTTTTTGTTGGACACCAGGCGCTGAGTCAGCTTTTCAGGACTTAAAGAAAGCCTTTAGTCAAGCCCCTATTCTTCGACACCCAGACACTAGCAAACAATTCATTGTTGTCACAGACGCCTCAGAAAGAGCCATTGGGGCTGCCTTGTTACAAAGACAAGACGATGATGACCTAGAACACCCTGTATTCTATCTATCCCACATTCTATCTGATTCTGAGCGAAACTATTCCGTGCTAGAACGCGAATTACTCGCCTTAAAGGTCGCGTGCACTGAATGGAGACACTTTTTGATGGGATCAAAGGAGCCCTTCGAAGCCCGGACCGATCATAGAAATCTACAGTGTTTAAGAAATTTCCAGTGCCAAAATAGCCGGCAAGCTCGATGGGCCTTCTTCTTCAGCCAGTATGATTTCTATATCACCTACATCCCTGGTTCTCAGAACATCCTGGCGGATGCCCTGTCCCGACGTTATCCTGGGTGCGGTGATTCCGCGGTTCAAAACTTATTCGACAACAATAAAATCATAGGGGTAGCACAGACCTTTTTAGATCAAGTTAAGTCTGAATATGCCCGTCTACACGAAACAGAACTAAAGAGGTTACGTCCACAGCTGCACATAGATCATGACTACTATTATCATGATAAGGCCCTGTTTTTACCCACTAAAACAGTGCAAATCGAAGCCTTACACATGTGCCATGATTCTCCTATTGCGGGTCATCGACGAGTGAAAGCGACTCAAGATCTTTTGCTTCGCTCTTTCTGGTGGCCAACTCTCAAGGCTGACACTGAGGCATATGTGTTATCCTGTCCTACATGTGCTCAAGCCAAGACACCCCGAACCAGACCTGTGGGCTTACTCCGCCCATTACCTGTTCCCCCAGGCCCATGGCTTACCATATCCACCGATTTTATGTGCGCCTTACCTTCCTCAATGGGAAACCACGTCATAATGGTAACTGTGGACTCCTTCACCAAGATGGCCCACTTCACGGCCTTGAGAAAGTTACCCACGGCAAAGGAGTTAAGTCAGGTCTTTACTCAAGACATTTTCAGGCTACATGGGCTACCCCAAGTTATTATATCAGACAGAGGTCCCCAATATATCTCCCGTTTCTGGAACCAATTCTGCAAGATCTTGGGGATCCAGGTGGCCTTGTCATCCGGGTTCCACCCTCAAACCAATGGACAAACAGAACGACTCAATCAGGGTCTCGAGCAGTACTTACGTAGCTTCTGTAACGCTACACAAAGTAATTGGGCTCCCTACTTACCGCTTGCCGAATTCTCCTATAATAACTCTCTTCACAGTGCCTCTAAAGTCTCTCCTTTCTATGGCTCCTATGGTTTCCATCCCAGGGCCTTCCCAACTCCCCTGAGAGACAACTCCAACCTTCCCGCCATCTCCTCTTTCGTTCGACAGCTACGCGGTATACAGCGAATTATCCATTCTAACCTTGTGTCCACCAAGTCCCGCATGAAGACAATAGCAGATAGGAGACGCTGTGCGGCTCCTCTATATCAAGTCCATGATAAGGTCTGGCTCTCCTCTAGATTCCTACCTCTCCGACTCACCCAAAACAAATTCAAGCCCCGCTTTTATGGTCCCTTTCTCATTCTCAAGAAGATCAACCCAGTGTCCATGCGTCTTCGCCTACCTCGGACATGGAAGATCCACCCAGTATTCCATGTCTCGCAACTGAAACCTTACCGTCCTGATCTCTTTCATAGGCAGTTGCCCTGTCCCCCTCCTTTGTTGGTTGACAATGTGCCTGAATACGAAGTGCAGGAGGTCTGTGACTCTCGATTTTTCCATGGGCGCCTCCAATACCTTATTCATTGGAAGGGGTACCCTTTGAGTGAGTGTTCCTGGGAGGATGCCTCTTCAGTCCATGCTCCTCTTTTAATCCGCCGCTTTTTTTGGCTCTTCCCTCACAAACCCGGGGCCTCGGGGAGGGGGCATACTGTTACACCGCAGCGCTCGCTGCGGCCGCGGGCTCAGGTTGCCGCGGTGCGGCACGTTAATTTTGCCGCGGCCGACGCCCGGGCCGCGGTAGATGCCGAGGCAGACACCCAGGTCGCGGGGGTCGCCGCGGCTCCGGCGAGGGCCATAAAGGCTCCAGGGAGCCGGTCTGGGGGTCACGGCGCTCGCCGCTCCCCCTTTTTTAAGTTCTGCCTTAAAGGCAGACGCGGCAGAGCCTGAAACCCCGAGGGGGTTTCAGGCATGGCCGCACACAGCGCATTATGCGCTTAACATTTATTTCTCTTGCATGTATTCACCTGCCCACCACCACTTACCGATGTTCCTAGGACAAACCGAACCCTTACACTGGGGGTTCTTTATACTTGCCTTTTTTCTCTTCCCAGCATGCTTACCACTTCCTCTCTACCCAGCATGCATTGTCTAACACACATACCTAATTCATTACTGTTTTCTTTTCCCCAATCCAAGATGGCGGTGTTCTACTTCCTGTTTCCTGTTTCCTGTCCAGGGGTATTTAAGGGGATTCCAACTGCCTGTTCATTGCGTTGCAACACTCCTTGGTGATAGTCACGCTCCTATTTGATATCCTTCTGCGAATCCTGTCTGTTCCTGATTTGCTTTGTTTTCCTGCCTTCCTGAACTGCGGTCCTAATACCCTGGTGTCCTCCTTTCGTTTCAGGGAGTTCCTGTGGAGGTTTTTTACCCTACTGGGGTTTTTCCTCTGGGACTCCTTCTGGAGGGCACGGACTGTAGTGGTTCGCTCATACCAAACAGCACCGTGGCTACCGGAAGGGGTCGCCCCTACCTCGGCCAGAGCAGAACCCGTTGGAACAAGGACCGTTCCCCTACGCCTCTCCGCTGCGAGGGTAAGACCGTTGAGAACCGCGACAAGAAGAGCCATTTTAGCTACTGAACCCTAATTTCCCAGATGTTTTTTGTCTTAAGCTGCTGACTATGATAAGGGTTTCCAGGAGACCAAAATAGGCTCTTATGAATATTGCTTATAATCGTTTCAGTTCCTGTTTCTGATCAGAACACTGATTGCCTGTCACAGAGAATGCGGTTCTTCTCCAGAAAGTCTTGTAGTTCATCTATAACTTCACATGCCTTGATTTTGTCACTAAAGGATAGATTGAAATGGGCCTTTAAATAGCAAGCTCTTAAGTGTTAGAGATAGGTTTCCTTAGCAGAGGAGTGATAATAGCTTGTGTTGTGGGTGTGGCCAAGATGGTGCCGGCTAAATCGTATCAGCTTGGGGCTCTGCACTGAACTAGGCCCATTGCTGCTAATCCTGCATGAATCCCCCCCCCCTCCTTTGTGCCTTTGAACGGTCCTCCCCTACCCTGGGACAGTCGACAACTGTGAGGCGCGGAGAGTGCCTGTAGGGGGAGTAGCCGGACGGTGAGACCCAGCACCACAGCGGTGAGGCAGAGGCCCGCTCCAGACACAGGGCCTGGCAAATGTCCTGCAGCGAGGCAGGGATGGAGGAGTAGTGCGGCCTGAACATAACTGCCCAGAGAGCTGAGAGGGCATTAGAACCGGCAGCAATCCATGCGCGCCGAGTGGTCCGCAAGCTGGGAGGTAAGCCAACCTGGGGGCTAGCGCGCACGCTGAAGGCTTTCTGCCTTCGCTCTCCGGGATCAGATTCTAGCAGCAACCACCGCGGGCCTAACAACACGGGGATGGAGAGGTCTGTCGCCGCAGGAATTGGCAGGGGCATAGCCCCCCTCTCCCCATTTCCCCACTATTAGGAACTGGCTATGAGGAGGAGAATAAGGTGTTGAGGTCCAGCTGGCATGTGATTGCCGTGACAGTATCACGCCCCTAGCACGGAGAGCCTTTGCGTTGGAGAGCCACATAGACCTAACCCACAGAACACTCCAGACAACGACGGACTACACCCATCTCACCTGCTTGCGGGAAAATTAAGGACACACTGTGACTGCGGGTGTGGCCTGGGCAGTTTTGTCCTCCCTTGCGAGACGTGGGCCGGCACACTGAGGTAGGCCTGGGACCTCCGGGCAGTTTTGGGCCTCAGGTGGCACATTGAAGGGGGCACTGGTTGGTGGTGTAAATAAGGCGGCTGCCTTCCTCCCGCTTTGGAAGGCTGCATACCATTGGTGTCTGAGAGTGGTGCCGGGGAGGCGAGCTGACAGCTGGGCCACCTAGGGTCACTAGTTCTTCCACCCCAACCAGGACACTAGAGGTATTGGTGACAAGGGGCCCCACCTGGGAGGCTGGCCTAATCCATGCCGCTTACCATATGTCAGAGCATCTTCCCCACTGAGACAGTTGGCCTGTGAGAGTAGTGCTGGACCATGTATAATCCTGTGAGTGGTGTATGCTGAAGGGGCTGCTACATTGCCGGAAGGGACTGGTGGAGACTTGACACACTAGTGGCCCTGCAGAAGAGGGAGGAGAGCTGCATGCAGAGCTGGTGGAGTGACCCAGGTCATGATGGCCGCATACGATGATGGGAATTGTGCTGATAGTACCTTTGGTGCTGACTCCCCCTTCATTGTTGGCTGGACACTGCTTGACTGGTGAGACCCCACGGAAATGGGCGGTTGGCTGATAAGGAGAAATCCTTGACGAACGGACGAACTGGAGTCACCGACCCACCTGCTCAACATGGGACAAGTAGCTTCAGGGTACCTGTGATAGCTTACGTTAGACTGTTTGGTATTACCTGTGTTGCAAGAAACAAGATGGTTAAACTGAAGACAACTGGGACCCCACACCCAAAGAAATCAATGGTGACTATGTTGGCGACCTCTTCGGGCCAACCAGACCCGATCTGCCTGGTAGAAGCTGCACACGAAAGAATAATGGGCATGTTTGACAATCTACTCCAGGCCATACAAGACTTTAAAGCGGCCATGGAACTCCAACTAGGGGCTATATAAGTAGAGACAGGCCTCTTGCGGGCTGACCTCACCAAACTGGTGGCAAGAATGGATGAGGCGGAAGCTGCATCTCTCCGTGTTGACGGTGCAAGACCAACGGAATACCCTACAAGCTGAAGTCTGGGAGCTCAAACTACAAGCCGAGGATGCGGAGGGAAGCTCTAGACACAACAACGTTCGCTTCTTCCAGGGACCTAAGTTCTTCTCAGTAGGGTCGGCCCACGGTATCCCGGCTCGTCCGCCACCCCAGAAGCCACCTAGCGCCCGGTGATAGCATGACTACTGAACTATAGAGAAAGAGAGCTCTTACTGCAACTGTTTCGGACAAAGGGACCTTGGTCATACCAAGGTCATACAATCACAGCATATCCAGATTGTAGGAAGCTGTCTCTGTATATACTATATCAAAATGAGATATAGTGTGCACAGAGTCCAGGGGTTCCCCAGAGGCTTAACAGAGGCTAAAGTCGATAGTACTAATGCTCTCTTTGGTGGTAGTGTAGTCGAGCAGTTCGGCTTAACAGAGGGTAGTGCAAAGCATTTGTTGTACACACTCAGTCAAGAAAGGAGGCACACACTCAATGACTAACTCCAGGCCAATTGTTTTTATATAGCAAAAATATGTTTGTTACTTTATTTCTAGAACCAAAAGATTCTTGTTGCAGGTAAGTACAGTTGTAAGTATGTATCAAGCATATGTATCAAATGTACTTTGTTTAGGTTTGGCAAATAAAACAGTTTACAGGCAAGTAACACTTTTCACTTCCAAAAGTTGACAATGCAATTTTCGGTACAGTCTTAGGGGAGGAAAAGAGTTAGGCCCTCATTACAACAGTGGTGGTAAATGCCACCTACTGCCGTGCTGACGGCCGCCAACATACCGTGCCCGCGGCGGTAATATGACCCACACAGAGAATTCCGCCACAGTACAGACACCCACACAAGTCCGCCAGCCCAAAGGTCAGTGATAAACTGGCGATAGCCAAACCCACACCGTTACGCCAACAGGAATACGCCCACAGTATCACGACCCACGAATCATCCCAGCGGTCTTTCAGGCGCGGTTAACCATTGGAGGTACATACTGCCACGCTCAAAATACACACACATTTACAAAACACCACCAGATTGGACAATTCAAACTACCCACTCAATCAGAGCCACAGAACACCATCACCCATACACCATTCATGCACATCACAGCATACACCCCAACACATCACCCCACACATCCTCACACATATCACAGACACCACATCCATGGCACCCCAAAGAACCCCAGGAGGAGCTAAGGGTCATGGTGGAGGAAATCATCTGGGTAGAGCCACAGCTATTTGGATCACAGGCGCAGCAGACATCCATTGCAAGGAAGATGGAGCTATGGCGGAGAATCGTGGGCAGGGTCAGCGCCGTGGGACAGCACCCAAGAACCAGGGATGACACTAGGAAGAGGTGGAACGACCTACAGGGGAAGGTGCATTCCGTGGTTGCAAGACACCAGGTACAGAGGACTGGCGGTGGACCCCCAACTCCTCCCCCACAACTGACAACATGGGAGGAACATGTCTTGGCAATTATGCATCCTGAGGGCCTTGCAGGAGGACTGGACTCTGGTAAGTCAAATCTTTACTACTTTATCCCCCCCACCCTACCTGCATGCCATTACAAACTCCTACCCCTACCCTCACACCCATTACTCCAACACCTCACATATACCCCACTATCACAACCCACCCATCCCAATACCGAGCCCTGCATGCAACACCAAAGCATGGACTCCCAACACAGACCTGCATGGACACCCATCACCACAGCATGCCCAGTAGAGAGACTCACCCAGCCTACAAAATCACCACTCACACAAGGCCAAGCTGACAGAGAAATCACAACCATACAGGGAAACACACCCATGCACAAGAATGCACAAGCAGATACATTAACACTGCATTTGCATCCCCACAGGACCCATACTCAACGTCACCGGAGAGGAGGTGCCAGCTACATCCAGTCCCCCTCCTGAAGAGGCCCACAGTGACGACAGCAGCTCTGCACGCCTGGATCAGGATGACCAACCTGGCCCATCAGGGACCTCTGGACAGTCGGACACCCTGCCACAGTCCCAACCCACCACAGAGCCTCCCCCCTAAGGAAACACCAGCACCCACCCAGCGGGCCCATGCCACTGTTCCCAGGACACATCAATCAGCAGTGTGTCCACCACTACAGGGACCCCAGGCAACCCCACAAACACAGGACGATCAGGGACCTGGGGTCAGTGGCAGTGGGCACACGGTTCAGGGGACAGAGGCACAGGACAACAGGGAAGCTGGGAGGACTGCTGTGCGACACGGGGAGGACAGGCCCAGGGAACCCACTCTCCACGAGGCACTCTCCAACATCCTGGGATCATGCCACCATTCCCAGGAGACCATGGACCAGATACTGGCCATGTTGTAGGAGACCCAGCGGCTGCAGGAGGGACAGTACCTGGGGATCAGAGATGACCTAACAAACATCTACACCACCCTGGTCACCATTGCAGGGGTGCTGGCTGACATGGCCAACACCATGAATGAGGCAGTGGCACAACAACGGGCGCCTGACAGTACCCCAACCGATGAACATCCTTCCACCTCTGCCGGCACTAGTGGACAGGAGGCCCCGCCACGGGACCAACAGGCCACCAGCACCCCCTACAGAAGGAGAACCACCCCGCAAACGGTCCCTGCGATCCATGCAGAAGCCAGAGAACATTGCCAAGATCCCGGCCATGAAATGAGAACCTCCTGATTGTCACCCTTCTGTCCCAATCTGTCACCCTGTCCACCTTGAACTGCCATTACTCCCCTTCCTATGCCCCACTGGACAATGCACCTATGATACCAAGAGACTGGACTCTACCCTGGACTTTCCTCCACCATCAGCCCAGCCCACTGCACATCCCCCTCCACTTATGAGCACCTAAATAAACACCCTTAGAACAAATACTAATCTGGAGTCTGTCAAACGATTCACAAATGTATTAGTACAACATTATCAAAGCATTGCAACTCAAATGTACAGTGAAATATACTTTGGAATGACCTTTGATGGGCAGCAGTACACAAAGCTGGAGCCAGAGTGGGTCACAGAGATCTGTAAGTAGAGATGCCAAAGGGTACAGTCAGTGGCCATAGACATAGGGTAAGAGGCTGCCTTGTACAATGTCCAACAGATAACTGAAATGTAAAGTGAACGTACAGTGTCTTACCTGTTGTCACTGGAAGTACTGCTGAATTATATTGATTCTTTTGTTAACATCTTTTTCCTCTGCCTCCTCTTCCTCACTGTTCACAGGCTCCACCGCTGCCACAAGACCATCTCCAGGCACATCCTCCTGCAGAAAAGGCACCTGCCATCTCAAGGCCAGGTTGTGCAACATGCAACGATGATCTGGCACACCTTATTGGGTGAGTAGCACAGGGAGCCACCTGTCAGATGGAGGCACCGGAACCTGGCCTTCAGGAGGCCGAAGGTCCTTTCAATAATCCTCCTTGTACGCCCATGTGCCTCATTGTAACGTTCCTCTGCCCTTGTCCTGCCATTTCGCACTGGGGTCAGTAGCCATGAGAAGTTGGGGTAACCAGAGTCACCTGCAAATATCGAGGGACAACTGTTAGACACACATTAACCCTTAGGGACAACCCCATACCCAGACACCTACTCATAGTGTGTGTGGACCTTTGGCTCACCTATTAGTCACACCCAGTGCCTCTGGAGTTGGCCCATCACATATGGGATGCTGATATTCCTCAAGATAAAGGTGTCATGCACAGAGCCAGGATATTTGGGATTCACATGGGAGATGCACTGGTCTGCCAAACACACCATCTGCACATTCATAGAGTGATAGCTTTCTCTCTTCCTGAAAACGTGTTCAGTTCTCCGGGGGGTGACAAATACCACATGTGTACCATCAATGGCACTAATGATGTTGGGGATATGACCCAGGGTGTAAAAGTCAGCTTTCACTGTGGCCAAATCCTCCACCTGGGGGAACACAATGTAGCTGCGCATGTGTTTCAGCAGGGCAGACAACACTCTGGTCAACACGTTAGAGAACATTGGCTGAGACATCCCTGATGCCATGGCCACTGTTGTTTGGAAGGAACCACTTGCCAGGAAATGGAGCACTGACAGGACCTGCACTAGAGGGGGGATACCTGTGGGCTGACAGATAGCTGACATCAGGTCTGGCTCCAATTGGGCACACAGTTCTTGGATTGTGGTTCGATCAAGTCTGTATGTAATGATAATGTGTCTGTCCTCCATTGTCGCAAGGTCCACCAGGGGTCTATACACCAGAGGATGCCGCCATCTCATTCAGCCTCAGCGGTTGAAGCCTATGGAAGAGAATGGTGAGCAGAGGGTCATATTCCCACATCTATTGCACTAATGATGATTTGTTTACTTTACAGAAACAAAATGTGAACCCGACAATCAGTTGCTGTGCCAATGTCTGCTGTGACGCAGTTAGGTGCCATGCCCTGTGCCCCCTTGAAATGGCGGATGCCTGACCTGCGAGGAGGGACAAGTGGAAATGAGGTAATTGCGCTGGTGTTGTGCGCCGTCGCGGTAGGCGGTCAATGACTGACATGCAATTTTGCATTGGTTATCATTGGGCCCTATAGGTTCCAGGAGCCAATGGCGATGTATGCCGGTGGTGACGTAAGCACTGCCACGGACGTCACCGCCATTTTCTATCTATCCACTCACTTGCTACCTGACCTTCAACAGGAGAGGACCTACACTGCAAGTGCTGCTGTGACCTGTGTCTTGAACCGACCATGGCTCATGTGTCTGGGGAAAGGGCCCCTGCCTTCGCTGCGGAGGAGTTGGAGAAACTGGTGGATGGGGTCCTACCCTAGTACACGTTACTCTACGGTCATCCAGACAAACAGGTCAGTACACTGTGAGCATGATGCGTGGGTCATGAATGTATGGAGTCCTGTGTATGTAAGCCACATGTGGGGGGGGAGGGGCAGAGGCGTCCTGGCCAGAGTGCAGCATGAAAGGTGGACAATGCATGTGCATCAGGGGATGGGAGAGAGCTGGTGGGCCATGAGTCTGACAGTCAGGACGGTTGACTAATTCCCTTTTCTGCTGTCTTTTCCCTGCAGGTCAACGCCCACCAGAAAAAGGGTATTTGGCGTGCAATCGCCAAGGAGGTGCAGACTCTGGGGGTCTTTGACAGGCGGAGCACCCACTGCTGCAAAAGGTGGGAGGACCTGCGCCGCTGGGCAAAGAATACGGCGGAGGCCCAGCTGGGGCTGGCCTCCCAACGAGGAAGGGGTGCCCGTCGCACCATGACCCCCTTGATGTTCTGCATCCTGGCGGTGGCCTATCCGGAGTTGGATGGGCGCTTGAAGGCATCACAGCAGCCACAAGGGGATGAGTATAGAATATGACACCTGACTTTGCGCGTGTTAAGAGGTACCTGGTTGGGGGATGTGGGCTATGGGTGCCCCTAGGCCAGGACGAAGATGGCAGCGTAGGTCCCTTGTTGGGCAGGCTCTGAAGCACTCCTACCCCAATAGTGTTAGTGGGCATCCACTACTGGGCAGAGTCCTGTGGGTTTCTGGTGTACAGCTGATGGCGTTAGGCATTGTACCCCATGGGCTGGTGACCATCTCAGTAACTGGTTGGGCATGGCCTAGTGCATAGGGCTGCTCCCTGTGTGTTGTGTACGCCAACGGTAGTGGTGTTGCTGGCATTGACCAAGTGTATCCTCTGTCTCTTCCCTCCTTTTTTTGTTTTGTCACCCTGTCCTTATGTGCATTAGCATAATCTGGCGGAGGAGCAGAGGCACCGCCGACAGAGGGAGCTGCATCCCACATGGGCCTGGAGGCCGAATCCACCGACGGTGAGGGCACAAGTGGGACAGAGGGCGAGGGGAGCACCACGACGGGGACAGGAGGGGAGACCACAGACAACGACTCCTCCTCCGATGGAAGCTCTCTGGCGGTAGCGGACACCTCTGTGCCCACCCCAACAACACGTACAGCTACCACCCTGCCCTACCAGCACCGTCCTCCCAGCAGCTCCTCAGCGTGTTTCCCATGCCCACTCACCCAGGAGGGTGGGCATCTCCTTCGCCCCAGGCACCTCAGGACCTGCCCCAGTCAGCCCTGCTGCCCTCAGTGAGGAGGCTACTGACCTCCTGAGATCCATCACTGTTGGGCAGTCAACCATTCTGAATGCCATCCAGGGTGTCAAGAGGCATTTGCCACAAACAAATGCATAGCTGAAGGGCATACACTCTGGTGTGGTGGCCCAACAAAGAGCATTTCAGGCTCTGGTCAACTCCCTGATGGCAGCCCTTGTCCCTGTGTCTAGCCTCCCCCCTCCAACTTCCTTTACCCAGTACCAATCCCCTCAACCCCAGCCTATCCCAAGCACACCTTCAGACCAGCATTCACCCAAATCAACACACAGAAGTGGTTCAGGCAAACACAAGCACCACACATCATCCCACAGGCACTCACAGAAGCACCATACCCATGCAGACACACCAACATCCACTGCCTCCACTGAGTCCTCCGCCTCCTCCTCGTCCACCTCCCTGCCAGTATTGTCCCTACTCAGACCTGCATGCACTACATCATCATCCACTACCTACATCATCATCACGCACATCACTACTCACCCCTCACTGGCAGCCACCATCTCCATATCCATGCACACATCCCCTGTGTCCTGTCCCAGTGTGTCTGTGACCGCTCCTCCCAAAGTACACAAATGCAAGCACCCACCCACCCAACAGCCATCCACCTCACGTGAATCCAGCACATGCACCTTCACCCAAACTCAGCAGACAGACACCTCCTACCACGACTCCCTCTTCCTCCACTCCCAAACCCCCTCCCTCTTCCCGCCCCAGTGTGTCTAAAAAGCTTTTCCTGGCAAACATTGACCTGTTCCCTACCCTTTCCCCCCCATCCTTCCCCTAGGGCCAGCACCTCAGCCACCAAGTCGGCGTCCGCTGTGGTACCTGCAACTTCCAGAGGCTCAAAGGGGGCACCCGTCAGGCCAGCCAGTGTGCCACCAACCCCTGCAAAGGACCAAACCATTCCGCTACCTGCCAAGGTGAAGAAGGGGACAACATGCAGCAAGGGCAAGGAGCACGACCCACCCAGAAAGACCTCCAAAACTCCCGCTGCCAGAGCCAAGGTCACAACAGCATCTGCCAAGGTGAGGAAGGAGCAGAAAACCAAAAGCAAGACACTTCAGCCGTCGGAGGTTGCAGGTGAAGACCTGGTGCCCACCAGCAGAACCGCCAGCCCCGCCACCTGCACCGCGGGCAGCACCACCAGCAGTCCCGCCGCAAGCACCGCCACCTGCACCGCTGACAGTAGGACCACTACCAGCACCAGCAGCCCCAGTGGGCGGCCATCCGAGGCTGCAGGAGACAGGCTGGTGCCTCCCACCACCACTGGCAGCACCCCCACCAGCACCGGCACTACCACCACCAGTCTGCAGCCTTAGGCGCCACAGGATGGAGTCTAGCCCTGCCTCTATGGACTATCATGCAACCTGGTCCCTGCAAATCTCGCGCCTCAGCCACCCAGGTGAGGGAATGTGAACTTCCACACCCCAAGTGCTGCATCACTTGGCACAAGGCCCCCTCCAGAGCCAGTGGAGATATGCATCCACTCAGCGCCTCCTTTGTAGGATGAAGCACAATGGGCACCAAGCCCCCTCCAGAACCAGTGTAGAAAGGCATCCCCTCACCCTATCCTTGGCAGGATGAAGCACACTGGGCACCAAGCCCCCTCCAGAACTAGTGGAGAAAGGCATCCACTTGAGTGACTGTGGCCTTGCACTCCCCAGGAGCAAGCAGTAGGCAAACCACCCACTTGAGAGACTGTGGCTTTGCACTCCCCAGGTCCAAGCAGTGTGCAGATCACCCACTTGAGAGACTGTGGCCTTGCACTCCCCAGGGCCAAGCAGTGGGCAAACCACCCACTTGAGAGACTAGTGCCTTGCACTCCCCAGGACCAAGCAGTGGGCAAACCACCCACTTGAGAGACTGTGGCCTTGCACTCCCCAGGGCCAAGCAGTGGGCAAACCACCCACTTGAAAGACTGTGGCCTTGCACTCTCCAGGACCAAGCAGTGGGCAAACCACCCACTTGAGAGACTGTGGCTTTGCACTCCCCAGGACCAAGCAGTGGGCAGACCACCCAATTGAGAGACTGTGGCCTTGCACTCCCCAGGACATCGCTGTTGGCATGGAGCCCCCTCGAGGAGCAGCGGCGTTATTCTTCTGGCTGAGGTGCCCCCTCCTTCCCTGTTCCCCGGAGGTGCCTGTGTGTTTTCGACCTGATGCCCCTGCAGTGTTCTCTCCGTATTGAGGCAGGAGTCAAGTGTGGGCTTGGCCCATGATTTTTGGCACAGTGACCCAAGGACATTTGGAAAGGACAATGTACGGCCTTATATACATATTGTATATTTTTGTAAATACTGTCTTTATAATTGTTACGTATATCTGCCTATTTCTACAGTATCAATGATTTAACTCTATTCCTTTTGTCCTTGCGTTCTTCCAGCGGGTTACGGGGTGTAAATGTAATGTTGTTGTATGTGTTTGTGTGTGTGGTGTTGGGGGTGGGGGTGTTGCGTGTGTGTGTGTCACTCTCTGAACCCCCCCTTCCCCTGTGTACTAGGTGCAGTACTCACCGTGGTCGTCGCCGCCGTCTTTGGTATTCTTGGTAGATGAGGAGGTAGACCAGCATGGGCAGGACCTGTAACTCGGGCTCCATGGTGTCCTGGTTCTTTGTCGGGTGTCGAGAGGTGAGTGATTTCCCCTCCAAACATTGTTTCTGCTGTGCTTTTGATGGCGTTGGTACCGCCTCGGAAAAGCTGGCAGATTGGCGGGTTGTGATGGGGTGGCCGGTACATTGTCTTCGGCCTGGCTGTTGGCGGTGACGGCCGCGGTGTTTGTTGCTACCGCCGTGGAGGTCGAAGTGTTAAAGTGGCTGTCAGTGTTGGCGGTTTCAGCCGTGGTCGTGATCCCATTTCTTTTACCGCCGGCCTTTTGGCGGTATTACCACCGCTTTAACACCGATCGCCAGGGTTGTAATGAGGGCCTTAGTGCCGCTTTGGGGTAAGTACTCGACTTACAGTTCCAGTCTCTGGGGATTAGAATGTCCACTGGTCAATTTTCAAAATTACCCCAAACATACACCACCAGCAACACGGGCCGGATGGGTGCAGAGGTCAAAGGTGGTGTTAGATTTAGAATGGGGTCCGAAACAGATCTGCTGGCAGGTAAGTACCCGCGACTTCAGAGAGTAGCCCTGGGGGTTCTGGGTGAGCACCGGGGGGGGCACAGGTTAGCACCAAACACACACCCTCAGCGGCACATGGGCGGCCGGGTGCAGGGTGCAAACACAATATTGGGCTCCCTATGCTTTTCAATAGGGTGGCTCCGGGGGTCACAAAGATGTTGCAGGCTGGGTCCAGGGGTTTGGTTCCGGAAAACCAAAGGCTGGACAAGGAGGTGGGCCGCCTGCTGAAAGTTGCTGGACCGTCAGTCGGATTCGCTAAGGCCAGGGGGCTGCAGATGGAAGGGTACCTTTGGGCGGTGGGTATCTTCGTCCAGTTCTCTTGCGGTGAGGGGGGTCTTCCGGATTTTGGCCGCAGGCATCATCATGTTGGCCAAGAGGGGTCAACCGAGGGTGGACACAAGGTCGGAATGGCTTGAGGACCTACTCTGGACAGGTGAGCCACCTGGATACAGGCAGTGTGCTTTGGGGCAGAGTGGACATGACTCGTGGATCTAGAGCGGTTCTAGAGTCATTATTGTAGTTTCTTGTGGACAAGGCCGCTGTCCTCAGGAGTTCTTGGTCCTCTGATGGTCAGGCAGTCCTCTGGGGGTTTGTATAGGTTGCTGGTCCTGCTGGGTGAGTCGTCTTTTTGTAGCAGAGTCCTTGAAGCTGCAGACAGACTGGTAGGGCTGGGGCCAAGTCAATTGTCATCTGGAGTCTTCACTGCAGGGGGGTCAGCTTAGCAGCCCTTCTTCTTTCTTCTTTTCTTCTTGAAGTCACCAGGAATCTGGTGAGCTAGGTTCAGGGGTGCCCTTAATTCTTAGATTTAGGGGCGTTACAGGGGTCGGAGGGCAGTAGTCAGTTGCTACTGTCCCTAAGGGTTACTACACCCTTCTTGTGCCCACTCCCTTTGGGGAGGGAGGCACATTTCTAACTCTTTTTGTCCCTGTCCTCCAAACCAAGATGGAGGATTCTGCAGGGAGGGGGTCACTTCAGCACTAGATACCTTGGGGTGGTCCCAGCTGGAGCGGTCACTCCTTGTTTTTCCTAATTTTCCAGCCGGGCTTGCTGCCAAAAGTGGGGCTTCGCCCAGGGCGGGCATCTCCACTAGCTGGAGTGTTCTGGGGCACTCTAACAGGAGGCCTGAACTTTTGAGGCTCACCACCAAGTGTTGCAGTTCCTGCCGGGGGGAGGTGTGAAGCACCTTCACCCAGAACAGACTTTGTTTCTGACTCCAGAGGGTACAAAGGCCCTAACCCCATGGGGTCAGAAACTTGTCTTTTAGTGGCAGGCTGGCACAGACCAGTCAGCTTTGCGCTATAGGGTTGGTTAAAATACAGGGGGCTTCTCTAAGATGTCCCCTGTGTGCATTGTACAATACATCCACCACTGGCATCAGTGTGGGATTATTGTGCTGAGAAGTTTGATACCAAACTTCCCAGTCGTCAGTGAAGCCATCATGGAGCTGTGACAGACTCCCAGCCCATGTACTTAATATGAGCACACTGCACTTACAATGTGTAAGAATGGACTTAGACACTGTAGGGGCATATTGCTCATGCAGCTATGCCCACACCTGTGGTATAGTGCACCCTGTCTTAGTGCTGTAAGGGCTGTAAAGCCTGCTAGAGGGGTGACTTACTTATGCCACAGGCAGTGATTTGTGATCATGGCACCCTGAGATGGGTACCATGTCGACTTTGTCTTTTTGCCAGGGGTGTGCCAATTGTACAGTTTACGAAAAGAACATTGGTGCCGGGGCCTGGTTAGCAGGATCCCAGCACACTCTCAGCGGGTCAGCATCAATATTAGGCAAAAGGTGGGGGGTAGTGGGATAACCATGCCAAAAGGGGCACTTTCTTACACAGACTACATTGCTAAGGCCCCCAGGCGATGTAATACATTCGGAGCGTTGAAAATGCAACTGCAGAAATGGGAGTTTAAATATGCTCTACTTTTCCCTGCAAAATTACATGTAAGCTGATATGACCCACTTCACACCACCCAATGAGGCCTGGAACTGGTTACATTCCAAAGGAGTTCAGGATCTGGGTGGAGCGGAAAACGACGACCTGTGGGGATGGTAGAATAGGAGGGCCAGGCGCCATCGACACCTGTGCGGAACCCATTCACGCCCCTCAGAGAAATAGGCAGCTGAAGAAAGGGTGTGGTGGCGGAGGTCTGTCTTCATGGAGCCACCAACTGGTACCTGATGTGGATCTTGACTCAATGCCGGGAGGCCATGGTTCTCTGGCCTCAGATCATGAATCTACTGCCTCCATGAAATCACCTCGAAAAGGGAGGCCAAAAAAGGCCTGTAAGTGTACTGATACATACTGTGTGCGGTGTAGGGGGAGCAACAGAGGGATCCTCTTAGTGGATAGACGTCATTCCCAGGAATGGCAGGGGACCACATTGTGTGGTGGGGTGATCCAAGGAAAGTGGGGAGACATGAGGAGGGCCTGGACATCCTGGGCCTCAGTGGGCCATTTCTTGTGGGTTTTTTTTCGCTTGACCCGACCCTCCACGGATTTCCGCATGGCACTGCTACAAAGTGGATACCACGTTATTTGTTGTGGGACTTCTGGCACAATGCATGTTAGCGCCCAAGCCAAGGGAATAGGTGTTAATGTTTTTGGTATGTTTTATTTGGTTAGGCTCTCTGGGACCGGGTCACAAGATATGGGAGGGGAGCAAGGGGTTACAACTGCTGTATAAGCATCCTGTCAGGTCAGATGAGAGAAGTAATTTGCTTAGGACTTGGCTGTAACTTACAATGCCTTAAAATGGACTGCAAGGGGCATGGCAACACCGGTACACCGACATCGAATTTTTGCATACCTCAGATACAGACACATACGCATTGCCTGTTTGCAAGAGACACACATTACGGCCACTGAGCTAGACAAGGTCTCTAGGCGCCTGAGTGGGTAGGTTTATGGCACCAAGTACTCTGCCAGTGCTAGAGGGGTCCTGATTTGGATTGCACCGGGAGTCCCATTTGTACAGAGCAGAGTGTCAGTGGACCCGAAGGGCCGGTTTGTATTACTGGAGTGGGCCCTAAATGGGCATCCTTTATCAATGACCTTACTTTATGCACTTAACACATACCAGAGAGACTTCCTCAGCTCCTTGTCCCCAGCCTTGCTCAGAGATCCCAAAGCACCCACTCTTTGTGGGGGGCAGATGGGGATTTCAACTGTGTACACAGAACTGATCCTGATTGTTCAGCTCCCCCCTGCCTGGGACACAGGTTCTACAGGCAACCAAGCACTTCAGACATTGGACCGAAACAACAGAACTCCACGATGTTTGGCGGCTGAGTATCCCGGAAGACACAGGATACTCATATTATGCACTGTGCCACCAGGTACACACAAGACTAGATAATGCAAAGTCATGGCCCAGAGTCAGACACTCGGAATATCTAGGTAGGACACTGTCAGACCACATTCTCCTTGTGATTGTCCATGGGCTGGGGGGATAACAGAACGCCGATCCCCGTCTGACATTTGCAACGGGAGGCTCTGGTGGATGCGGCGTAAAGAGAGAAAATTGGGGCTTACTTGCTACATTACTTTGAGGAAAACAAGGGCTCCTCAAGATCTAGGAATGCTGAGTGGAATGCTATGAAAATGATAATGAGGGGGAATTGCAATAAAACTAACTAGGGTGTGTGAATGTCCCTCACTTACAGCTTGCTGACATTGGAGACACAGTTCCGAGCTGCAGAGATGGAGGCACTGACCTCGATTGAGGCGAGGGCGTGCCTGAGAGACTTGAGAGGTCAACATAGAGAAGAGACCCACCGCCTGCAACTACTAGACTATAGGGCGTCCCTGGCGTGGCAGCATGCTGAAGGGAACAAACCAGGTTATGTTTTAGCATGGTTGCTGCATTCTAAGGTCCCCAGAACCATTATAGAGATGATCTGAAGTCCCATGGGAAGGAGAGTATGCACCCAAGCAGAGATCTGAGAGTTTTAAACAGTACTATGAAATATCACGCCAATTTCCCATCGGTAGGGGCACCCAACAGGACTGCTTCCTCTCACCAGTTATTTTCCCCCTGGCTATGGAGCCGCTGGCCGCCCTATTACGGATGACTGGTTCTACCTGGGGCGTAGCGGTGGGTCCCGCATGGCATATGGTGTCATTATATGCGAACAATGTCCTAGTATACTTGAGAGACCACAGGCACATCTTGTCAGACCTGTTTAATGCCTGGATAGCTGTGGGGCCATGACAGGCCTCTGGGTGAACTAGGGTAAGTCCTGTGTTTTGCCCCGAGGAGATTGGCTAGAACCAAGATGGGGACATTGGAACCCACCCGGCTGCCTTGGCGATATGAAACATTCTCGTACTTGGGTGTGAAAGTTTACCACTCAGACAGAGGCCTTCTGGATATTAATCATGGCAGGGCACTGGTGTCCCTGCAGGCCTCCCTCAGCTTTTGGACGCAACTGCCACTATCACCTATTGGCCGCAAGTCCATTGCAAAGATGTTAATACTCACGCAGCTACTTTATTTCTTTGCGGCAATACCTTTCATTCCTATCAGGGCATTTTTTGTCAACTTAAGGTAGTTACTCTCTGATCTGGTTTGGGGTGGAGCACGAACGCTAGTTGCCATAAGAATGCCACAGTGGCCTCTGACAGGTGGAGGCCTAAGGGTCCTAGTTCTCGAGCTGGTTTTTGCAGCGGCTCAGCTGCAGAGGCCCATGCACTGGCTAGCAGGATAAAGGGTGGGAAAGAATAGATTGGTTGTGGAATAGCTGGGAGAGGTGCTAGAGTGGATGATGATGCTGAGAGGCACACCTCGTAAAATGGGCATAGTGACGAGGACCACTAAACTCTGCTGGGGTAGATCTAGCCAACCAAAGTGCCTGATGCCGTCATATGCCCCACAACTGCCGCTTTGGAGTGTGCCTGGGTTGAGGGGAATAGAGAAGACGCAAGCCCAGAACCCATGGCAGCAAGCAGAGGTGACATGTATAGGAGACCGATACGTTGACAGGGAGCTGTGTTCCTTCCTGTTTTTGCAAGAAACCCATGGCCTGGGAGCTTGTCAATTCTTGACCTATAATGCCCTGGTGCTGGCCATCAGAGACATATGGGGGGTGGGACAGGAGGCCCTCACCCTACACCATGGTTTTCAGAGCACACTGATGCATGGACTGGGATGGCAGGCTATCACGATGCTGTGCGCAGCATTACAAGCCGCTACTTCCGATATCTCAATTCTTGGTAAGCCCCAAGGAATGCATGCTTGGGGGTGGCAGTAACACCCAAACAGTGGGAAATGGCACTTGAACAGGTAAAAAGGGTTCCCAGTAATGACCGCTATAAAAATGGGGTCTCTAGTTGGCATTCACTTTACACCCTGTCCAAGGAGGGACCCTCACTCTAGTCAGGGCAAGGGAGTCACACCCCTAAGATATGTCCTGCTCACCCCCTTGGTAGCTTGGCACGAGCAGTCAGGCTTATCTCGGAGGCGATGTGTAAAGTATTTGTACACACACAGAGTAACACAGTGAAAACACAACAAAAAGTCTCCATTCTAGTTTAGAAACATAGCCAATATTTATCTGAATAAAACAAGACCAAAATGACAAAAATCCAACATACACAAGCAAAGATCACTTTAAAACAGTTACAGAGTCTTAATCCAGAGGAATCAATGGGCGTCTTTTTTAACACACAGTACCTGGGATGCATCAAAAACAAAGACGATGCAGGCCGCAGAGGAGGTGAGGTGCCGGAAAACAAAGCGATGCGTCGGTTCCTTACTGCGCAGGGGAAGTGATGCGTTGGTTCCTTACTGACCGGGGTGGGGGTGGGGGGGTTGATGCATTAATTCTCTCCTTGCAGAAGAGATGATGCATCAGTTTCTTACTGGCAGGGGAAGTGATGTGTCGGTTACTCACTGGCAGGAGAGGTGATGCATCGGTTCTCTCCCGGCAGGAGAAGGGATTCGTCAGTTCCCGGTCACGCAGCCTCAGTTCCTTGTTGCGGTGCGGGGTACATGCGAAAATGACGCCCAGTGATGGCTCGTGGGAAAATCCAGCCGTAGAGTGGTGATCGAACTGCGATGGAACAGGAGCTGTGTCGGTTCTACAGGCGCTGTGTTGCTCTTTCCACAGCAAGGCAGGTGCTGCGTGGATTCCTCAGCGGCAAGGCAGCTGCTGCGTCAATACTTCTGCCGCAAGCCAAGCGATGCGTTGATTTTCAGCTGCTGTGATCCATTGTGTGGACACCAGTTTCCACTTCCAAGAGCCCAGGGACTGGATTTGGCACCACTTGGCAAGTCAAGGCACTGGCAGGTAAAGCCTTTGATGTCCCTGGGACTTCCTAACAGGAGGCAAGCTCAGTTCTAGCCCCCAAAGAACCTTGGGAAGCAGGACTTGAAAGCAGAGTCCAGTCCTTTTACTCCCAGGACAGAAGTGGCAAGCAGCAGGCCAGCAGAACAAAGCAACGGGCAGAGTGCCAGTTCTTCCTACAGCATCCAGCTCTTCTTCCTGGCAAAATATCTTGAGTCAAGAAGTGTTCTGAAGTTGTGGTCTCAGAGGCCCAATACTTATACTAATTTTTGCCTTTGAAGTAGGCAAACGTAAAACAATGCCTTTCGTGCCCTGGCCCCAGACACACTCCAGGAGGTTGGAGACTGCTTTGTGTAAGGACAGGCACAGCCCTATTCAGGTGCAAGTGTCAGCTCCTTCCACCACTCAAGCCCAGGACTACCCATCAGGTTATGCAAGACACACCTCAGCTCCCTTTGTGTGACTGTCTAGAGAGAATTCACAAATAGCCCAACTGTCATCCTGACCCAGACCTGTGTTCCGCAGCCAGACAGAGGCACAGAATGGTTAAGCAAGAAAATGCCCACTTTCTAAAAGTGACATTTTGAAAGTTACAATATAAAAGCCAACTTCACCAAAACATGTACTTTTAAATTGTGAGTTCAGAGACCCCAAACTCCATATCTCTATCTGCTTGCAAGGGGAAATTACACTTAAAAGATGTTTCAAGGCAATCCCCATGTTAACCTATGGCAGAGATAGGCAAATGGGTACACTTGCCAGGTCGAACTGGCAGTTAAAACTGCACACAGACACTACAGTCGCAGGTCTGAGACACATTTACAGGGCTACTCATGTGGGTGGCACAATAGGTGCTGCACGTCCACTAGTAGCTTGTAATTTACTGGCCCTGGGAGCACATAGTGCACGTTACTAGAGTAAATCAAGTATGCCAATCATGGATAAACAAAGTACCAATACAATTTAGACAGAAAGCACTTGCACTTTAGCACTGGGTAGCAGTGGTAAAGTACCCAGAGTCCTAAAGCCAACAAAAACAGGTTAGAAGAGAAAGGAAGAAGAAGGCAAAAAGTTTGGGGATGACCCAAAGGGCCAGGTCCAACACATGCCTTAAATTCATCCAATTCAGTTATTTGCATCACATTTACCTCATGCCACACCGGTTACATAAGATGTTCCCAGGGGTCCCGGTGTGGTGCCCCCACTGTGGACACCAGGATGCGACCTTTTACCACATGATGTGGGAATGCCCTTCATTGGCACAGGTATGAGCACAGATCCTGGAATGTATATCGATGGTAATAGACATGTGGCTCCCCCCTGACTCTGTGCACTGTCTTCTTGGCATCCCCAAGCGCACAAAATACAGCAAACAGTACCTAAAATGGGCAGACTGCAGTGGTCCTTTTCAAATGGCTCATAGCCATGGCATGGAAGGCGGCTCAACTTCCCTCGATTGACAGTTGGATATGTGTGGTCCTTGAATGGACAGATGCTGAGACAGATGCAAGGACTCGAGACTCCCACACTAGAGGAGGAGGAGGAGAGGTCAGTATGTGGGACACATATGTGATCAAGCTACAAGAAGTAGCGGGTGCTCTCCATAAACCACAGTTCTAACACCATGGTTGGATGCACAAACCTGTCTTCCTCATTGAGCTCCCTAGGTGCTCACTCATGGGAGAGGGCCCTATTGCTTTATGCTAGTCACAAGAACCCCATTGACACTGTCAGCAGTACGTGAAAGCTGCCCCCATCTTGCTATCCACTCCTCCTTCGTCCCCTACTCCTCATATGCTAGTATCTCCCTCTCACCCCCTTCCCTTCTCTTTCTTGTATCTTTCATCCCACACAGAATAATGTCACATGGAAGCATGCCATGCCCAACGTCCCCGGGTGCCCAGAGAGCTTGTTTAATTGGTTCGTAGTTGAGCATTTTGTCACTGTTTACTTTCTGTAACACAGACGTAATCTGCAATATACACACTGAAGGACAGTGCAAATTTAACCCACAGACCCCGGAGGAGAGCTACTCTTGACAAACCAGTACTGTGAAAGCCACAATTTTCCACTGGGACACCTTAATACACTATGGGATATTGGGCCAACCAATAGGATAGTTGCTTCTGTTGGGACAACTGTGTAACCGTTTGATGTTAAATATGTTCCTAACTGCTGATGATTTGATTATCATAGTTGCGGTCATTGAAGAAATAATGTTGAACTAAGATGAAAATGCCGGTAAAGAAATTTTTTTAAAAAAAACAAAAAAACTTGTGTTAGTGACATGGGGATCATGCCCTTTTTGGAAAGAGAAGTTTACGATATTCGTATTGTAGATTGGCAATATTTAAGTTTAATGCCAGGCATGGTTCAACTGGTAGATTGTCAGCTTTAGATTTTTTTTTTGGTTTCTTAGAACACTGGATCCAGATTCATTTTGGTAAAGGTCAAGAGGACAGTGCTGATGAATGTTGGATCAAGTGGGCAAATGGAAATGGCTCAGATCTCATGCGTTTATTATCGCAAAACTTGTAGACCTTGCCTTCAGCAAAAGTAAGTTCGTTTTGGCACAGTTTTAGGTGGTGATCATGGTGTCCCTTAAGACATATATATCTGTTGTTTCTGTATACATTTAAATAACTCCTCTATTCAGTTGTGACTTGCTTGATTTGGAACGCATAGTGATTTTTCCTAAGAGTGTTGTCCTAGAGCCTTGTGGTAAGTTCTTCTGTGGGATTTGCAAAATTCTCAGCATTTCGATTCCTCCACTACGGTTCAAGCTTATAGTCATGTTTTGTTAGGATGGCCCTGTCTATTGTGAATCCACTTTAGGGATAGCAAAGTATTGAATGAGTCTATGTGTTTGAACAGTGGTTCCCAACCTTTTGACTCGCGAGGACTAAATCACTATTGGAAGCTGGGGACCCCCAAGCAATTTGTATGATTTAAATTTCAAACATTAAACAGTAGTTTGCAAAAAATACACAAACAAGTACACACCAAACAAATACTCGAATAACTAAAGATAAAATTATTTCATATGGAAAAAAATATGCAAAAATCGAATACTTTTAATGGGAAGTTTGGCGCTGCATCTCGGCAACTAACTTTTCAATGTTTGGTTTTATTTAGGAAAGCTGAATCCTCAGGTCAGATTCTACATTTCCCAAGCGATTTTTATTTTTATTTTTCAGGTATGTAAATCTGAGAAAGCTTTTTCACATGAATAAGTGATGTGGAAAGAAAGTAAAACCATAAGGGCTTCTCATCATTCCATAGCCTCTTTGTCACATGTAATTTATTTGTTCTGTAGCACCTATCCTACCATTGTAGGGTGTAGGAACACTTTACAGGGGACTTCAAGATGTAGAATTCACATGTCATCCATACTGGTAGGCATGGTGCTTGGACTGGAGAAGCACACACTTAGGATTCAGAACATTACACAGCGGTTAGCATTGACTTTAATAGTAATGTATTTCTATGCAAGCAAACCTTTCTTATCTGCATAAGGAAAATGAAAGACTGGGGAAAAATACATAACTTTCTAATTTGTGCCATGCAGTTTGCATGCAGCTCTTTGAGAACAGTTCATAGCTCACTGTGCTAGATTATGATTGTAATTTATGAACTGCACAGTAACAAAATAATCTCTCTGACAAAAGCAGTAACCAACTGTGCTATGCACATAAAATAATGTTCTTTGCATGATACACACTCCTTGAAGCAGGCATATTAACCATCTGAGCAACCTTAGATGAGTCAAGACTGCCACTAGACAAAACTCCCATCTCTCTCCAGCAGGTACATTAATTATTTTGCTGCTTATATTTTTGCCCAAAATCTGCTGGATGTACAAGGAACTTTGCAGTGCTTTTAAAACTGATGCACAAAGGAAGTAATAAATATAAAAATGTGTATGTGTTTCTGTGGAGAGGCCCCAGCTGGAGAAGTGACTTCCTGTCAGCCCTGGTCTGTGAACCCCCTGGAAATGTGTGTCAGAACCCTGGGGGCTGCGGATCACAGATCTCTGAGTCTGGGTTATGCCTAAAACAGACCTCCAAGTCACAGGCGTAACAATCAACTGCGTGGTGTGGGGAGGCCCCCGGACTTCTCTACAGCAAGAGGTCCCCCTCAACTTGTCTGTGCAGTATATGGCCCTAAAGCAGCTGCAGTGTGCTGCCTACTTTGAGCTGACAAAGCTCTGGCCCTGGACAAAATAACGTATGTGTTTCTTTTCAGTTCAAGCCTGCCAGGCACTTTACAGGAGTGGGCAGGGTCCCTGAGAGAGTGCACCCTTGACAGAGCACTGAACATTTTAGGGAAAAGAGGCAGCACAGAACTTTCTGATGTAAAAATAGGGTTGCCACCTTTCCGAGAGAAAAATGCCAGCACACTCTTCACATTTTAAGATTATGCAAAGGCCTACACATGATTGGTAAGTAAAACTTTATATGAAATAATCTGTATTCATTTTAACATTGCCTTTATGTCTTTGTTGTCTTAAGGTATCAGTCTGGGGTCGAGCGGACTGCTGTAAAACACATTCTAAAGTGTTTTCTTCTTACTTTAGCTGTTTAAAGTATGTACTGATAAGGGGAAAAACATAAGGCAGGACAGTAAACGCTAGTCATTACAGGTGATTTCACAATGTTGCCATTAAAGTATCTGATGGAGTTCTTAGTTCCCTTGGAGATGCTTTGAACAACGTTGAATAATTTGCTAGGCCAAAAGCAATGTGCCAAACATATAGTTTAAAAATAATTGACAAATATATACCAATAAAAGCACAGCATTGAAAACTAAAGTGGCCAGCTTTACTGAAATATTTGCAAGTGTTTCATGTATTTTTTTAAACTAATTTAAAGCTTCTGCCTTACATAAAATAACTCAGTGAATTCAATAATTAAATACCCACATTAAGTTGCAGGATTCTAAAGCAAAGATCTCAACCTCTTTCTTCTCAGATGTTTCTTGTTTTTTTAAACCTGAGTCTTGTTGCTTTGCTTTTCCCCTTATAGACAGGTCTGCAAATAACAAAATGCAATGCATTAACTACTCATAGCTGAAATGGAAAAATGTGAGTTCACTGTGTAAGGTCTAAGTGATAATTTATTTTCCTGCGTTGTTCTCTCAAATTATATTTGTGTTTTTATACTGGTAGCTCCCATACTAGGAATGTACAGAAGCATTGGTTATTTTAGTTTCCAAAACCTTTCCTCATGTGTAACAAGGCAGTCAGTGATACCAAGGCATGTCTAAAGGGTGCGAGGAAGGGGACCAAGCACATGATTATTTTGGACAGACGATGATCATGGCAGGTGGTGGTTAGATCATTATTGCTGAAAGGGGAGTGAGAGGTCCAAATAAAATCAATTTGTATTGCTAGGTAAAATTCATGGCACAATTAGGGTAAGTTACCTGAGTGCTGGCTTTAGCACTGGTGACGCCTAGTGTGACAATTTTGTTTATCGCCCTCTTGACCTTCTCCTCTGCTTCTCTTACTACCACCTGGCAAAAGTTCTCATCTCTTCATAGCTCCTTTCTCACATACATTTCATTTGTTTTAAAGTGCTGGTAAAGGCTAGTTTTACTAATCCACCAATCTATCCACATCAAATACGGATCTGTTCTGTGCAGAATGCATATTAACCCTCTGCACTACTTTATGACAAGTCAAAACTGCCACTAGACAAACTCAGATCTCTCTCTCTCTCTAGCCGGAACATTAATCACAAAAATTATCTTGACATTTTTACTGCTGCCTGAATGCTGAACGCACAAAGAACTCTGCAGCAGGTGCTTTTAAATCTTGCTTTGGCTAAAAACAGCGCCCCCCTCCTGATGTCACTGCCACCCTCCAGCCCTGAGCAAAGCGTCCTTGTAAATACATCTTGGAAAATTCCTACTATGTGTGCATACAAATTACCTGCTTGGGTCAAAGACAAAGTTTTCCTTAAGGTGTCACTATGAGTGTCACATGTGAGGCCTAATAATGCACTTTAGCAGTTGCACACCACAGACAGAACCTCTTCCACTTCAGGAGTTATGTTTTGTTAGTACTATTTGCCCCTGCCTTAGTATGTCCCTGCAGTCCTTTGGAATATTCAGATGACCAAATTCATGGAATTCAGGAGCCTGGCTCATAGACTGAGTGAGCTGGGATCTGTGTGCCCAACTTGTCCCTTGCTCATCATCAGTAACAATGGGATAGGTTTGAGCCTAATGGGAGGATGCACTGACAATAGGAGAAGATCTGTGTACCAGTGCTGATGTAGCCATGCAAGGGCTATTAGTATGATCTGACAGGACGCGGCTTTCATCTTGTTGAGCACCCTTGGAAGGAGAGGAATCTGAGGAAGGGCGCAAGCAAATATGCCGGACCATGCAATTGAAAAGGCACCCCCCCCATGACCCCTGATAGGGATGCCAGCTTGTGAAGAACTGGCATTTGGCCACTCATTTTGTACTTGACGGGATAGCCCGCCGCCAACCATGCGGACGGTCAAAAGAAGACCGCCAGGCATCCTGCCAGATAATGACACCCAAAGAGGGCCACCAGGCGTAATGCTGGTGGTCGGAGGCGAGGGTGGATGCTGCTCCACCCTCACCGCCACATCAGTCTAGACACCCCCAAGCCTATAATGATGCAGCCATAGGTGTGGCAGTGTATGGAGGCGCAGCAATGCTGGCGGAGCAGCATCCTAGGAGCCCATTCCCTCCCGCAGCAGCACCACGGAACAGGGAAGTGCTGCCCAAGAAGGAAGGAGGGGGAGGAGGGTGTGGGGGTGTGTGTTGAGTGAGTGGGGTGTGCGTGGGTGTTTGTGAAGGGGGGATGTGTGTATGCGTGTGTGTATGCCTGTATATGGGTGCATGTGTATGTGGGAGTTTAGGGAGGACCTGAACGGAAGTGGGGTGGGTGGGGGATGGTGAGGGGGGGTTGTGGAGGGCGAACAGGGAGATTGGAGGGAGTAGGGATGGGGGTTGATTTTCAGGGTTGGGGGTGGGTCTAGTGGCTTGGTGTGGCGGGGGGGCTGGCGTGTCACATACAGGTGACAGGAATGAGAATTCCTGTCACCTGTACGCTTTCTGCCAGGGATTACCTGGCGGGGTATCCCACCAGGAAATCCCTGGTGAAAATGGGAACATTATCCCACCACCGGTCTGGCCTCCACCGCTGGGTCGAAAGCGGCTACCGTCAGCCCGGTGGGCGAATCTGGCCTGACGGTGGCTAGTAGTGAACTGGCTGCTTTGCAGCCAGTTCACTACTGTTTTCATTATCTGGCGGTCTGAACCGCCATGCCGTCGGCGGTAATTACTGCCGGCGGGCGGTCTGCACCGTCAATACAAAATGAGGGCCGTGGTGTTCTGTGGGGTTACGAAGAGATCCAGGCTCGACTTGCCCCACCAGAGAATGATAGAGTCTAGCGTTCTCTAGTCCAATTCTCACTCATGACAAGTGGTACTCATCCTGCTTAGAGTGCCTGCTATGGCGTTATGGAGTCCTGGCACGTGTTCCGCCTTCAGGTGTACTGTGTGGCAGATACATCAGCTCCAGATTAGCTGGGCCTCCTGAGACAGTAGGCGAGATCGAGTTCCTCCCTGTTTGTTTATGTAGTGCATTGTCATTGTGTTGCCTGTTCTGACACGCACTGTAGAATGTTTAATCCTTGGAAGGAATGCTTCTAGTGCCAGGTATGCTGCCCTTAACTCAAGAAGATTTATGTGAAGGCACCGATGTGAAGCAGGCCACTTGCAGCTGACCTGAAGGTCCTGGAGGTAAGCTCCCCATCTGTCTAGAAATGTATCCGTTGTTATGACTAGTGGGGAAGTTTGAGGTAAGAATGGAAGGTCCACTGAGATATTTGCAGAGTTTGTCCACCAGTCGAGAGACTGGACTATGAACAGAATTACTTGAATGATATCCTCAAATGAGCCTGTAGCTTGTTTCCCATGGATATCCAGTGCTTCCTGAAGAGGACGCATATGTAGGCGACAGTACGGAATGAGATGAATATCAGAGGACATCATGCCTAGAGAGATTTGTAAAGGCGAACTGAAAGTGACTTTTTTTTTGCAGTCGTCCTGCTAGGGTTGTTAATTTTCGCTGTGTCTTGAGTGCGGGGTAGGCCATATTGAGGCTTGTATCCAGTATGGCTCTGTAGAAGCTTAATCTCCGTGTTGGTTGTAGCACCAATTTGCCAGCGTTGAGAGTGAGCCTGAGTTCGTGGAAGAGGCGTAAAGTAGCTGTGGTGGACACATTTGCAGAGTGTTCGGTGGGAGCTTCCACCAACCAGTCATGGAGATAGGGAAAAAATTGATACCTCTGTTGCCTGAGATAAGCTGTGATTGGTACTAGGAATTTGGTGAAGATGTGGGGAGCAGACTTGAGACCAAAGGGTAAGACTCAGAATTGAAAAAGATTGCCGACTACCGTAAACCGTAGGAATTTACTGTGCCTTGGGTAGATGGCTATGTGAAAATAGGCATCTTGGAGGTGTAAGGAGAACATGTAATCTCCCTTTTTGAGGAGCTGCAAAATACCTTGGAGTATGACCATGTAAAACGGTTGTTTCTTGAGATATTTGTTGAGTTCTCTCAAGTCAAGAATTGGTCTCCATTGCTGTTACTTCTTTCGTATTAGAAAGAAATGAGAATAAACCCCCACCTTTTGGGAGGAGGGAACTTTCTCTATTGCCCCTTTTTGTAACATGGCCTTCAATTCTAATTTGAGCAAGCCTATATGTTATTGTATCCCTGGTTGAGGTGGTGTTGGAGGGGGTCTTTGTACAAATTCTAGAAGGTGTCCAAATTGAACTATGTCTAGGACCCATTGGTCTGAATTTATCTGCCTCCATCGAGGCAGGTGGCCTGTAATTCTCCCTGTTACCCTGGATTACGGAGAAACTGTGGTAGCCGGCTCCTAGTTGTGGTCATTGTCTGTGGGAGGTGTCCACAATACTCTTCTTACTCAGAGTAGTCTTGAATATGACATGCAGCTCAGATGTAGTCCTTGTCATTCTATAAAGGTCATCATCAGATTCATCGTCATCCAGCAGGTGGGATAGCAGGAGTGCTGACACCTTGCTTGGTGATGTTACAGATGGTGTCAGTTGTGTATGTTTCAAAGATTTCAGTCTTATTTGGACTGTTGATGTTGTTGTCGAGAATAGAGGGAAGGTGGTGGGTCCTTGCCTCCCCATTGGTGTTTGAATTGTTGACAGTGTGATTTAGTGGAATCCATCATAGTTAAATCAATTGTAGGGTGGTGCCCTGTCGTCGACAGTGAAGGCGTCGACAAGAGCCCCATCGACGGAAGTGCCGTGAACCAGAGCGTCAACAGGAGCGCCAGCAACGACGGGAGTGTCGTCGATGTGGACATCGATGTGAGCGTTGTTGACAAGGGATGACTGTCGTTGGCAAGGGCATCAATGATAATGTAATAGTTATCGTTGATGGCAACAACGTCTGTATCGTCGATGATGACTTCGTAAATGTGCAGTATGCTGCCATCAACACTGTGATGGTGGTGACAGTGGACGTCATAACAAAGACTGTAGACATTGTCATCGTTGATGTCTTCATCGACGGAGATACCATTGACGGTGCACGTGCCAACAGTGAGGAACCTGGTTTTTCAAAGGTATGTTTTACCTAAGTTGGTGGTATTGGGAGCTGTGAAGTCGATTTCCATGTAGATTTTGAGGGAACATCTGACTGCTTTTGATCCTTATGTGGCAGAATGGCACGTTTAAGAGGTGATTTTGAGGGGCTGTGATGTTTTACAGAGCCTTCAGCAGATTTTTTGGATGCCTTCATAGGAGGATATGAAGAGGTAGGGATGACTGGAACCTCTCTAGCAGGCTTCACTGTTCTAGAAGATGCAGTGGATGAGGTTTTGCTTTCTTCCTCGGAGACTTTGGATTTGAGCTTTTCCAGTCACAGAAGAAGTCTTCCTTCACGGTCTTTTAAAGTTTTTGTAGAAAACGTGCAACATACCTTGTAGTCTCTAGTCTTGTGTTCTGGGTAGAGACAGTATATACAGTCCTTGTGAGGATCATCTATGTGCAGCGTCTTCTTCATGCATGTGCCACAAGGTCTAAACAGTCCCTTTTATGGTCTCTCTGACATTCTGCTTGTCAGGTTGAAGCACCAAGTTGTAGAAAGTGGCTTCTTATGGAGCAGAAGAATGAAAATGAAGAAACTGTGCTTCTGAAGCAGCTGTGACTGGAAGAAAACTGAGCAGAGATCAGAGGAGACTCCTTAGCAAAGTTTGGTCTTTTTAAAAAATTGACTTTGATATGATACTAAACTAAAGGCCTAAGACCTACAATGTATGTCTATTAAGACATTGCTTTTCTTAGGTACCGGGGACTCCCATCTCAACGACAGGGAAGGATTCAAGCATGTGGATCTATGAAAGATTCCAGTACTTGAGAACTACAGTTACAACTAAGTGACTATTTTCTTATTTCAGGTAACAAGGAAGACCTGTTGCTGGAATTTAGACAAGATATTGAGTTTAAAATATCGAAAGACAGAAATATCATAAAAATAGATATCAGGATGCAAAAATATCATGATCCAAATATATCATTATCAAGAATATTGTTTTTTGGGTAAGTAATATCTTTTTTTAGAGTATTGTTTTTAATATCTTTTTCAGTAATGTAGTTGTACAAAATATCGTTTTTTAATTAATTTACTGTGTTTTGAATTAATAGATTAGTTTTATGTTTTACTACTGTTTGAATATTTGTTTCTTAATACAGTTTGTAATTTTAAGTAATTTAGAATTTTTAACCGGTTCTGTGCCTTGGACGAGGTGACCTCGTCCAAGGCTACAGTTCCCCTGTGCCTTGGACGAGGTCACCCCGTCCAAGGCACAGGGGAACTTGGGGGAGCGCTAGCGCTCCCCCGTGCACCCCCACCCCCGCTGATTTGTCACAGGGGCCTCCCCCATCGCGCTGTAAGCTCTGCTTCCAGCGCGATTGAAAGAGAAATGCAAAGCATTTCTCTTTCTATCACTGGGGGAGGCCCGGAGGGGCTTCAAAGGGAAGCAAATGTATTTACTTCCCTTTGAAGTCTCTCCCAGGGTTTCAAAAGCCGGATTGCTTGCAATCTGGCTTTTGAAACCCCACTAGACACCAGGGATTTTTTTAATTTTTTTTTTAGAAATTGACATAAGGGAGCGACTCCTTGGACAAGGGTCGCTCCCGGGGGGGGGGGGCATTTTTCAGGAAGGCCTTTTCTGCCCCCAGGGGGGCCAGAAACCTCTAGGCACCAGGGATCATTTTTTTGTTGTTATTTTTTTTGGTTTTTTTAGGTGGGGAGCGACCCCTTAGGCAAGGGTCGCTCCCCTAGGGGGCAAATTATAATTAGGCCATTTCTGCCCCCCTTGGGGGCAGATTGGCCTATTTTGATGAGGCCAATCTGCCCCCAAGGGGGGCAGAAACCACTAGACACCAGGGAGTTTTTTCTTTGTGTGAATTTCACGCAAGGGGAGCGACCCCTTAGGCAAGGGTCGCTCCCTGGGGGGGCAAATTTATTTTAGGCCGTTTCTGCCCCCCCCGGGGGCAGAAACTTCTAGGCACCAGAGCAAATTTTTTTTTTGTGTTTTTTTTTTTGTTTGTTTGTTTTTTTAGAGATGGGGAGCGACCCATCAGGCAAGGGTCGCTCCCCTGGGGGACAAAATGTATTTAGACCATTTCTGCCCCCCTTGGGGGCAGATTGGTCGATTTTAAGTCAATCTGCCCCCAAGGGGGCAGAAACCACTAGGCACCAGGGAGTTTTTTCTTTGTGTGAATTTCACGCAAGGGGAGCGACCCCTTAGGCAAGGGTCGCTCCCTGGGGGGGGCAAATTTATTTTAGGCCATTTCTACCCCCCTGGGGGCAGAAATCTCTAGGAGCCAGGGCAAATTTTTTTTTGTGGTTTTTTTTTTGTTTGTTTGTTTTTTTAGAGATGGGGAGCGACCCATCAGGCAAGGGTCGCTCCCCTGGGGGGCAAAATGTATTTAGACCATTTCTGCCCCCCTTGGGGGCAGATTGGTCGATTTTAGGTCAATCTGCCCCCAAGGGGGCAGAAACCACTAGGCACCGGGTTTTGTTTTTTGGCGCCAATGTCACGCAGGGGGAGCAACCCCGTAGGCAAGGGTCGCTCCCGGGGGGGGTGGGGGTTGGGGGGGCAAATTTATTTTAGGCCATTTCTGCCCCCCCTGGGGGCAGATCGGTCTATTATTAGGCCGATCTGCCCCTAGGCGCCAGGGCAAATTATTATTTTTTTTTTTAGAGATTGGGAGCGACCCATAAGGCAAGGGTCGCTCCCCTGGGGGGCAAATTGTATTTAGACCATTTCTGCCCCCCTTGGGGGCAGATTGGTCGATTTTAGGTCAATCTGCTCCCAAGGGGGCAGAAACCACTAGGCACCAGGGATTTGTTTTTTGGCGACAATGTCACGCAGGGGGAGCGACCCCGTAGGCAAGGGTCACTCCCGGGGGGGTGGGGGTAGAGGGGACAAATTTATTTTAGCCCATTTCTGCCCCCCCTGGGGGCAGATCGGCCTATTATCAGGCCGATCTGCCTCCAGGGGGGGCAGAAACCTCTAGGCGCCAGGGCAAATTTTTTTTTTGTGTTTTTTTTTTGTTTGTTTGTTTTTTTAGAGATGGGTAGCGACCCATCAGGCAAGGGTCGCTGCCCTGGGGGGGGGGGGGAAATTGTATTTAGACCATTTCTGCCCCCCTTGGGGGCAGATTGGTCGATTTTAGGTCAATCTGCCCCCAAGGGGGCAGAAACCACTAGGCACCAGGGAGTTTTTTCTTTGTGTGAATTTCACGCAAGGGAAGCGACCCCTTAGGCAAGGGTCGCTCCCTGGGGGCGCAAATTTATTTTAGGCCATTTCTACCCCCCTGGGGGCAGAAACCTCTAGGCGCCAGGGCAAATTTATTTTGTGTGGTTTTTTTTGTTTGTTTGTTTTTTTAGAGATGGGGAGCAACCCATCAGGCAAGGGTCGCTCCCCTGGGGGGCAAAATGTATTTAGACCATTTCTGCCCCCCTTGGGGGCAGATTGGTCGATTTTATGTCAATCTGCCCCCAAGGGGGCAGAAACCACTAGGCACCGGGGATTTGTTTTTTGGCGCCAATGTCACGCAGGGGGAGCAACCCCGTAGGCAAGGGTCGCTCCCGGGGGGGGGGGTTGGGGGGGCAAATTTATTTTAGGCCATTTCTGCCCCCCCTGGGGGCAGATCGGCCTATTATTAGGCCGATCTGCCCCTAGGCGCCAGGGCAAATTTTTTTTTTTTTTTTTTTTTTTTTTTAGAGATTGGGAGCGACCCATAAGGCAAGGGTCGCTCCCCTGGGGGGCAAATTGTATTTAGACCATTTCTGCCCCCCTTGGGAGCAGATTGGTCGATTTTAGGTCAATCTGCTCCCAAGGGGGCAGAAACCACTAGGCACCAGGGATTTGTTTTTTGGCGACAATGTCACGCAGGGGGAGCGACCCCGTAGGCAAGGGTCACTCCCGGGGGGGTGGGGGTAGAGGGGGCAAATTTATTTTAGCCCATTTCTGCCCCCCCCTGGGGGCAGATCGGCCTATTATCAGGCCGATCTGCCCCCAGGGGGGGCAGAAACCTCTAGGCACCAGGGCAAAAAAAAAAATTTTTTTTTTTTTTGTTTGTTTGTTTTTTTAGAGATGGGTAGCGACCCATCAGGCAATGGTCGCTGGCCTGGGGGGCAAATTGTATTTAGACCATTGCTGCCCCCCTTGGGGGCAGATTGAGCAATTTTAGGTCAATCTGCCCCCAAGGGGGCAGAAACCACTAGGCACCGGGGATTTGTTTTTTGGTGCCAATGTCACGCAGGGGGAGCGACCCCGTAGGCAAGGGTCGCTCCCGGGGGGGGGTGGGGGTTGGGGGGGGCAAATTTATTTTAGGCCATTTCTGCCCCCCCTGGGGGCAGATTGGCCTATTATTAGGCCGATCTGCCCCTAGGCGCCAGGGCAAATTTTTTTTTTTTTTTTTTTTTTTTTTTTAGAGATTGGGAGCGACCCATAAGGCAAGGGTCGCTCCCCTGGGGGGCAAATTGTATTTAGACCATTTCTGCCCCCCTTGGGGGCAGATTGGTCGATTTTAGGTCAATCTGCCCCCAAGGGGATTTGTTTTTTGGCGCCAATGTCACGCAGGGGGAGCGACCCCATAGGCAAGGGTCGCTCCCGGGGGGGGGGGCAAATTTATTTTAGGCCATTTCTGCCCCCCCTGGGGGCAGATTGGCCTATTATTAGGCCGATCTGCCCCCAGGGGGGGGGGGCAGAATCCTCTAGGCGCCAGGGCAATTTTTTGTTTGTTTGTTTTTTTAGAGATGGGGAGCGACCCATCAGGCAAGGGTCGCTCCCCTGGGGGGCAAATTGTATTTAGACCATTTCTGCCCCCCTTGGGGGCAGATTGGTCGATTTTAGGTCAATCTGCCCCCAAGGGGATTTGTTTTTTGGCGCCAATGTCACGCAGGGGGAGCGACCCCATAGGCAAGGGTCGCTCCCGGGGGTGGGTGGGGGGGGCGGGTTGGGGGGGCATATTTATTTTAGGCCATTTCTGCCCCCCCTGGGGGCAGATCGGCCTATTATCAGGCCGATCTGCCTCCAGGGGGGGCAGAAACCTCTAGGCGCCAGGGCAAATTTTTTTTCTGTGTTTTTTTGGGTTTGTTTTTTTTTTTAGAGATGGGTAGCGACCCATCAGGCAAGGGTCGCTGCCCTGGGGGTGGGGCAAATTGTATTAAGACCATTTCTGCCCCCCTTGGGGGCAGATTGGTCGATTTTAGGTCAATCTGCCCCCAAGGGGGCAGAAACCACTAGGCACCGGGGATTTGTTTTTTGGCGCCAATGTCACGCAGGGGGAGCGACCCCGTAGGCAAGGGTCGCTCCCGGGCAGGGGGGGTTTGGGGTGGGTGGGGGGGTCAGATTTATTTTAGGGCATTTCTCCCTCCCCTGGGGCCGGCTGAGCTAGAGGCCAAAATCCAGAGGTAGGCACTTTGCAAAAAACACCTCTGTTTTCTGTGAAAAAATATGATGTGTCCACGTTGTGTTTTGGGTCATTTCTTTTCGTGGGCGCTAGGCCTACCCACAGAAGTGAGGTACCATTTGTATCGAGAGACTTAGGGGAACGCTAGGTGGAAGGAAATTTGTGGCTCCTCTCAGATTCCAGAACTTTCTGTCACCGAAATGAGAGGAAAAAGTGTTTTTTTGGCCAAATTTTTATGTTTGCAAAGGATTCTGGGTAACATAACCTGGTCAGAGCCCCGCAAGTCACCCCATCTTGGATTCCCCTGGGTTCCTAGTTTTCATAAATGTGCTGGTTTGCTAGGTTTCCCCAGGTGCCGGCTGAGCTACAGGCCAAAATCCACAGGTAGGCACTGTTTTCTATGAAAAAATGTGATGTGTCCACGTTGTGTTTTGGGCCATTTCCTTTCGTGGGCGCTAGTCCTACCCACACAAGTGAGGTATCATTTGTATCGGGAGACTTGGGGGAATGCTGGGTGGAAGGAAATTTGTGGCTCCTCTCAGATTCCAGAACTTTCTGCCACAGAAATGTGAGGAACATGTGTTTTTTTAACCAAATTTTGAGGTTTGCAAAGGATTCTGGGTAACAGAACCTGGTCAGAGCCCCACAAGTCACCCAATCTTGGATTCCCCTAGGTCTCTAGTTTTCAAAAATGCACAGGTTTGGTAGGTTTCCCTAGGTGCCGGCTGAGCTAGAGGCCAAAATCTACAGGTAGGCACTTTGCAAAAATCACCTCTGTTTTCTTTCAAAAAATTGGATGTGTCCACGTTGCGCTTTGGGGCATTTCCTGTCGCGGGCGCTAGGCCTACCCACACAAGTGAGGCATAATTTTTATCGGGAGACTTGGGGGAACACTGGGTGGAAGGAAATTTGTGGCTCCTCTCAGATTCCTGAACTTTCTGCCACAGAAATGTGAGGAACATGTGTTTTTTTAGCCAAATTTTGAGGTTTGCAAAGGATTCTGGGTAACAGAACCTGGTCAGAGCCCCACAAGTCACACCATCTTGGATTCCCCTAGGTCTCTAGTTTTCAGAAATGCACAGGTTTGGTAGGTTTCCCTAGGTGCCGGCTGAGCTAGAGGCCAAAATCTACAGGTAGGCACTTTGCAAAAAAACACCTCTGTTTTCTTTCAAAAAAATGGGATGTGTCCACGTTGCGTTTTGGGGCATTTCCTGTCGCGGGCGCTAGGCCTACCCACAGAAGTGAGGTACCATTTGTATCGAGAGACTTAGGGGAACGCTAGGTGGAAGGAAATTTGTGGCTCCTCTCAGATTCCAGAACTTTCTGTCACCGAAATGAGAGGAAAAAGTGTTTTTTTGGCCAGATTTTGATGTTTGCAAAGGATTCTGGGTAACATAACCTGATCAGAGCCCCGCAAGTCACCCCATCTTGGATTCCCCTGGGTTCCTAGTTTTCAAAAATGTGCTGGTTTGCTAGGTTTCCCCAGGTGCCGGCTGAGCTACAGGCCAAAATCCACAGGTAGGCACTGTTTTCTATGAAAAAATGTGATGTGTCCACGTTGTGTTTTGGGCCATTTCCTTTCGTGGGCGCTAGTCCTACCCACACAAGTGAGGTATCATTTGTTTTGGGAGACTTGGGGGAATGCTGGGTGGAAGGAAATTTGTGGCTCCTCTCAGATTCCAGAACTTTCTGCCACAGAAATGTGAGGAACATGTGTTTTTTTAACCAAATATTGAGGTTTGCAAAGGATTCTGGGTAACAGAACCTGGTCAGAGCCCCACAAGTCACCCAATCTTGGATTCCCCTAGGTCTCTAGTTTTCAAAAATGCACAGGTTTGGTAGGTTTCCCTAGGTGCCGGCTGAGCTAGAGGCCAAAATCTACAGGTAGGCACTTTGCAAAAATCACCTCTGTTTTCTTTCAAAAAATTGGATGTGTCCACGTTGCGCTTTGGGGCATTTCCTGTCGCGGGCGCTAGGCCTACCCACACAAGTGAGGCATAATTTTTATCGGGAGACTTGGGGGAACACTGGGTGGAAGGAAATTTGTGGCTCCTCTCAGATTCCTGAACTTTCTGCCACAGAAATGTGAGGAACATGTGTTTTTTTATCCAAATTTTGAGGTTTGCAAAGGATTCTGGGTAACAGAACCTGATCAGAGCCCCACAAGTCACCCCATCTTGGATTCCCCTAGGTCTCTAGTTTTCAAAAATGCACAGGTTTGGTAGGTTTCCCTAGGTGCCGGCTGAGCTAGAGGCCAAAATCTACAGGTAGGCACTTTGCAAAAAACACCTCTGTTTTCTTTCAAAAAATTGGATGTGTCCACGTTGCGCTTTGGGGCATTTCCTGTTGCGGGCGCTAGGCCTACCCACACAAGTGAGGTATCATTTTTATCGGGAGACTTGGGGGAACGCTGGGTGGAAGGAAATTTGTGGCTCCTCTCAGATTCCAGAACTTTCTGCCACAGAAATGTGAGGAACATGTGTTTTTTTAGCCAAATTTTGAGGTTTGCAAAGGATTCTGGGTAACAGAACCTGGTCAGAGCCCCACAAGTCACACCATCTTGGATTCCCCTAGGTCTCTAGTTTTCAGAAATGCACAGGTTTGGTAGGTTTCCCTAGGTGCCGGCTGAGCTAGAGGCCAAAATCTACAGGTAGGCACTTTGCAAAAAAACACCTCTGTTTTCTTTTAAAAAAATGGGATGTGTCCACGTTGCGTTTTGGGGCATTTCCTGTCGCGGGCGCTAGGCCTACCCACACAAGTGAGGTATCATTTTTATCGGGAGACTTGGGGGAACATAGATTAGCAAAACAAGTGTTATTGCCCCTTGTCTTTCTCTACATTTTTTCCTTCGAAATATAGGAGAGTGTGTAAAAAAGACATCTATTTGAGAAATGCCCTGTAATTCACATGCTAGTATGGTCACCCCGGAATTCAGAGATGTGCAAATAACCACTGCTCCTCAACACCTTATCTTGTGCCCTTTTTGGAAATACAAAGATTTTCTTGATAGCTATTTTTTACTCTTTATATTTCAGCAAATGAATTGCTGTATACCCGGTATAGAATGAAAACGCACTGCAGGGTGCAGCTCATTTATTGGCTCTGGGTACCTAGGGTTCTTGATGAACCTACAAGCCCTATATATCCCGGCAACCAGAGGAGTCCAGCAGAAGTAACGGTATATTGCTTTCGATAATCTGACATTGCAGGGAAAAGTTACAGAGTAAAACGTAGAGAAAAAATTATGTTTTTTTCACCTCAGTTTCAATATTTTTCTTTTTCAGTTGTTATTTTCTGTAGGAAACCCTTGCAGGATCTACACAAATGACCCCTTGCTGAATTCAGAATTTTGTCTACTTTTCAGAAATGTTTAGGTTTCTGGGATCCAGCATTGATTTCATGCCCATTTCTGTCACTGACTGGAAGGAGGCTGAAAGCACAAAAAATTGCAAAAATGGGGTATGTCCCAGTAAAATGTCAAAATTGTGTTGAAAAATTGGGTTTTCTGATTCAAGTCTGCCTGTTCCTGAAAGCTGGGAAGCTGCTGAGTTTAGCACCGCAAACCCTTTGTTGATCCCATTTTCAGGGGAAAAACCACAAGCCTTCTTCTGCAGCCACTTTTTCCCATTTTTAAAAAAAAAACGAATTTTTCACTGTATTTTGGCTAATTTCTTGGCCTCCTTCAGGGGAACCCACAAAGTCTGTGTACCTCTAGAATCCCTAGGATGTTGGAAAAAAAGGACGCAAAATTGGCTTGGTTAGCTTATGTGGACAAAAAGTTATGAGGGCCTAAGCGCGAACTGCCCCAAATAGGCAAAAAAAGGCCTGGCACAGGAGGGGGAAAAGGCCTGGCAGCGAAGGGGTTAATTGTTAGTTATAATTTATAGTGTTGTAGCAGATTGCTAGGTTTGTAGGGGATAGGACGGGAAGTTAAGTAATAATTAGGATTAATTATTAATTGTTAATTGTGTAATTGATTATTAATTATGTAAATTGTTTAACACTGATTTATTTTAGTTATTTTTTGATGCGCAGTGCTAGGTTTGTAAGGGAGGGAATAGGGTTGGAAGTTAATTAAGTAATAATTAACTAACAATTATTTGTTAATTATGTAAATTGTTTGGTACTGATTTATTTTTAATTCTATTTTAGGTGTGGGCTGCTGGATTTGGAAGGGTATTGGGTGGAAAGTTGATTAAGTAATAATTAACAATTAATTGTTAATTCCTTATTAATTATGTAAATTGATTAACTGCTTTATTTTAGTTGTATTTTAGGTACAGGCTGCTGGGTGGAAAGCTACATAAAATTAAATGAAATGTAATTTCATGTTGATTTTTGTACATTATATGTTATTTGATTACTCGCTGTGTAAATTAATGAAGTTATTAATAATTGTGTAACTATCCTACTATTTATTTTATTTGTCTATGCATTTTAATATTTACATGTGTATTACTCATGCATTTTCAAATGTGTATATTACTTTTTTTGGATGAGCTTGTTGGGCATAAAATAAAACACACACACACACAGACACACACACACACACCTCCTTCACACAGACAACAGACTTGTACTCCAGGATCCGATTTAATCACAAGAGTTTATTGTAGCAACACGTTTTGATCCAAAAGATCTTTGTCAAAGCCATCTTGAAAATTGTGCAACACCTCTTTAAAACACGTGTCAAACCATATGGTAAATATTGAAAACAGACTATCCCATTTTTTCCACACAATACGAAAAAAGACTCCTATTATCTTTCACCCCATACATATTGATGCAAATTTTAAATGTAACATCAGTTACAAAGAAAAAAACTTATCTTTTTAAGGGTGCATATTAATATGGAATTGTAAACCAAATTAGGGAGTTATAGTCCCACTTCTCAACCACATTAGTTCCATATTTCATTACATGCGGTACAATAAGCAAAAATGCGTGCAAGCGGCTTACATAAATTTTACATCCCTTTACTTTTACAAAATACTCAGTTCTTTCTGTACAACTTAATTAACAACATATTTTCCCAAGTGGAGTCACAAAAGGAGTCTCTTTCTATAATTTAACCCTGCATCTTGATTTCGACTCTAAACAAGACATCAATGATATGACACCAGCAAGCACACATGTTGATACCAGAATTCTAAGCAATTTTTCGTTTTATATTCTATCTAATGGGGCATAGTACATATCAAAAGGTAAGACTTCTGCTAACTACACACCTAATATAAAGGAGATTTGCTCGAAAAAATTGTATATATATTATTACAATCTCCAATAAACATTTTACAGTTTAACCAATGTGAACAAAAAGTTCAGCATCTGAATTTAAACCTACAGGTGTATGACTGTTTAACCGAAGGATGTATTCTTGTTCCATAATCCTGAGTTTCTTCTCTCTGTCTCCGCCTTTGTTGTTGAGGATGACCCTGCCAATGCCATAAAAACGTAAAACATCAGCATTCTGATTATGTACTTTGGCCCAATGTCTTGCACCAGGATAATTTGAGTCACATTTCATAATGGCTTGCATGTGTTCCAGAACTCTCTTCTTCACTGGAAAATTTGTGCTGCCCTCATAAATCAATTTGCATGGGCACACTAACACATATATTCAGTAATCACTGCTACAAATTATGATCTTGTTGATACGTCTCAATTTGTAGGTGGGAAGAGAATAATCCTTGGCATTCTTACTTGCTCTGCATGCCTTACACTGACCACACTTGAAAAAGCCCTGTTGTTCTTTCAGCCACCCCCGTCCCTCTGATGTACCGATATAACTATGTACTAGAAATACCGCAAGGAAGGAGATTTATGGTACGTGACAGCATGGTCATTGGGTAGCTCAGAACCAATTACTTGGTCAGATTTGACAAGATGCCAATGTTTCAAAATAATTTTCTTAATGGCCCTGGATTCAGAACTATAAAGTTGTGATCAACCATATGTGATCAGAACGCTCCCTCTTCATGGTCCCCTGTCATGAGGAGCTCATCTCTAGTTCTGCATTTAACCTTCTCAACAGCTGTTGGTGTGGCATGTCTAGGATAACTCCGGGATCTGAGTCTCTCAATCATTTTCTTCTCTTCCTTCTGACTTGACTGCAGACTACTGCAGTTCCGTTTTGCCCTAAGAAGTTCCCCATAAGGGATACTCCACTATTCCATGTAAAATGCTGTTACCTGCCAATGGCTTATGGTACAATGAAGTGTGGACAGATCCGTCTATTATCTGGACGAGAATATCTAAAAACTACTCCTTTTCATCCATCTTGTAGGTGAAGACCAAGTTGATAATATTATCTGAAATGTGTTTGAAAAAATCAAGGAAGATGCCTTTGGGACCATCCCAGATGACAAATAAGTAATCTACATAGCTAGTCCAAAGGACTATAGGCCTCATTACGAGGCTGGTTTTCTTGAGACCGCCAGCCTCGTGGTTGCGGTCCGACCCCCACATTAAGACCTGGCAGTCAGACCCCCAGTGTTCTACCGTCTCCACCCGGATCGGTGATCCCGATGGGTTGACGACGGGTGGAGGTTGCAATGGGCCAGGGCGGCGCTGCATACTGCGCTGCCCTGCTGATTACAACCTAGTTCTCTGCCAACCTTTTCATGGTGGTATTACCACCATGAAAAGGCTGGCAGAGAGCAGGTGCAGGGAGCCACAGGGGGACCCATGCACTGCCCATGCACTTGGCATGGGCAGTGCAGGGATCCCCCTGCCTCGCACCATCACAATGTTGACTGTCTGCTGGGCAGACAGTCAACATTGCAAGGGACCTGGTGAACCCTTCAGGGGACAGCATTGATGCTGGCTCAATTATGAGCTGGAGACAATTCTGCCGCCAGTTTCCCGCTAGGCTGACGGGCAGAAACCGTGGTTTCCGCCCTTCAGCCTTGTGAGAAACTTGTAATTGGTCTGGCGGAGTGGTTGCCTTTACGCAGCAACCACCCTGTCAGGAGTTTGGTGGACGGGTGTTCCCGTACCCAAACTCATAATTAGGCCCTATGTGTTTGATCTATTCCTCATTCTGGTCAGTGCTCCTCCCACCACCCCATAAAAATCCTGGCTAAACGGGGGCGAAGGAACTGTCCAACGCTGTACCACATATCATTGAAGAGGAAAAAGTTGTTTTCTAGACTAAAAATTAACATCTGCTAAAGCATCATGGAATGATCATACAAATGAATGGCTCTGTCCCGAAAAAAGTGTCTGCATGCTGTAACCCCTTGTGTATGATTTATACATGTGTAGAGAGAAACAATATCAGTAGTGATCAACATGTATGTATCCTGCAATGGTGTTATTGATCTTAGTAATAAAATCGGTGGTGTTGCGCCAATAGGAAGGTAAACTTAGAACATAAGGCACAAAGCAAAAATCCAAATGAACAGAAGTGTTATTAGCAGTGAGGAACACTGAGAAAATCAATTCTTACTTGTGTGTTAAACAAACAATGGCATCCTGCTTCTACTTTCTTCCTAAAATATATAAAATCAGGCTAACCCTCCGGGGAGACCCATAGTATCTGTTAATAACTATACTGAAACCAACACTTTCCCTACTGTTGCACTGACTGGAGTGGGAATACTACATTTAACCTCACAGAAGTCCATCACTTTCTCTACTGTTGCATTGTTTGGAGTGGGAATAGTAAATGTAGCCCTGCCGAAATCCAACACTTTCCCTACTGTTGCACTGTTTGGAGTGGGAATATTAAATTTAACCCCTCCGAAGTCTAACACTTTCCCTACTGTTCAATAGACTGGAGTGGGAATTGTGTATCTAATATTCCTAGACTCCAGTACATTTCCTAATATTGGTTAACTATATTTTATAGTATTTTATTTTTATAAATCTGTTTATCAAAGCGATGCTCAGCGTACAATGCATGATTCAGATAATGCGAAATATATTCATTACAGCCAAGTAACCTAGTAACCATAACAAATATAACAGTGTGAGATTTCAGAGGCACATGGAACTCTGCAAATTGCAGCTTTGTCATTGTAGTAACCCACCACCCTCTCGCCTCCCCGCCCCAGGGCCCCCTCACCACCCTCCTCAGTTAGCTTTCTGAGTCTCTGTATGTTGACCACCGTAACCATATTTTCTCGTATTTTTTGGGGGCAGGCACGACTCTGGTAGACCACTTGCTCCGCCCGCTGGCACCAGTCCAGATTTCTCTCCCCGTCAGGGATCCCTGTGGACCCATTCGCCCCCCACAGTCTCGCAGTATTCTGCTTGGCCAATCCTGCCGCCACACTCTGCCAAATTCTTAGATATTTGGGCCATGTTTCCTCCCCTGTAATGTGTAGTAGGAGCCATCTGGGCTCCAGTGGTATCTGAAGACCCATAACCTTGGACATGGTTTGTGTTATCTCCCTCCAGTAGTTCTGCACCATCGGACATTCCCATAGGATGTGAAAAAAGGATCCCACTATGTCACATCCCCTGGTGCAACGGTCAGATGCACACCTCCTCAGTCAGTGCAGCAGTGACCTGGAGTAATATGCCCTGTTTAGGATTCTGTGTTGTATTAACTTAAAACGGGCCCTTATGGCAATCTCCCTGGGGCTCTGAATTGCCTCCGTCCAGTTATCATCCTCAATCAGCCCAATGTTATCCTCCCAGGTTATCCGGAGGTTCTGCAGGGGGTCAGGAGAGTTATTGAGTAACTTCCTATATATCAGGGAGATGGCCTTGGTCATCATGGGTTCTGACAGGAGCCTATCCTCTAGTGGCGCAGACTCTGGGATTTGCTCCCCCCTCAGGGATATCGCATCTCAGTGCATGTCTCAGTTGCAAGTATCGAACACCTTCCAAGTCGCCTATGCCAAACTCTTGCTCCAGGACTGCAAAAGGTAGGAGCCACCCCCTCTCAAAATGTCTCCCAAGTAATCTATACCATTTAGCCCCCATTGCTTAAATCCTTGTAGTTTCCCAACCTCACGCAGCAGTTTGCTGCTCCAGCTAGGTGTCCCGCATGTCAGTCTGTCCGCCCAGCCAAGAAATTTGCTAGCCTCCTTCCACACTCTCACCACTGATTGGGTGTGCAGCGGTATTCGGCCCTTACGACCAGCACCATAAGGAAGTGACAGATAACCTTGATCTCCCATTGCCTCCCTGTCTACCCGATATGCCGGGCCATCATAGGCCGCAAAACTCAGTCATTTATTGTGCATAGGTGTACTGCCCAGTAATTTAGCTGTATGTCTGGTACCGCCAACCCCCCTTCCAATACTCCACATTGGAGCTTAGACTGAGAGATTCGGCAGCTACGCCCATCCCACAAGAGGCGGCACACTTCACTGTTGATTTCCCTGAACAGTTCATCTGGCACCCAATATGGAGTATTCTGTAAGACGTACAATAGGTGTGGGAGGGCCATCATCTTAAATAAGACTCCCCTTCCCATTAAGGATATCGGAAGTCCCTGCCAGTGTGCAACAGCCCTATGGAGGCGCTCCAACTGATGATGCAGATTCTGTCCTACAAAAGTGTCAACAGATCATGTCATGTATATACCCAAATATTTGTACCTCCGCTCATCACGAGTACCATGCAATGCACAGGGAGCGCGGGAGATTTCTCTGCAAGGGGGAAGACGAGGGACTTATCCTAGTGTATTTCCTACTCTGAGTAACGACCAAAAATCTCTAAGATGTAAAGCAACCTATCCACTGTGGTGTGTAGTCTGGTGGCATACAGTAAGATGTCATCTGTGTAGAGAGAAATACACTCCTCCCATCCCCCTCCTTCTGTGAATTCCTTTCACCAGTGTCCTGTCGTATCCAGGCTGCAAGCGGCTCTAATGCAAGAGCAAAGAGCATTGGAGAGAGGGGACAACCCTGCCTCGTTCCCTTCTATAGGACAAATGAACGGGAAGTCACCCTGTTTACACGCACTCTCGCACTCAAAGCATGGTATAGGAGCCTAACCCAGGTACAAAAGGAGGGGCCGAGCCCTATCAGGGCCAGAGCAGCAAATAGGTATGACCATTCGATGCTGATGAATGCCATTCGTGCATCCAGCGACATCAGAACCGTGTCTTCATGGCCAGGTTCACCCGCCATGTGCATGACCCGTGCAACAGTCTCAGGTTAAGCCTTGTACTTCTGAGAGGCATGAATCAAGATTGGTCCGGGTGGATCAGGGTCGTGATTACTTTTTAAAGTCTATTAGCTAAAACCTTTGCCAATACCTTGGCCTCCACATTTGAGAGAGAGATGGGCCGGTATGAAGTACAAGCGTCTGGATTCTTGCCCTTTTTGGGTATCACCACGATTGTGGAATTCTTTGGTCCACCAGGATAATCCCCATCCTCTCGGCTTCCCTGAACATATTTAGCATGTGCCCAGCCACCCCCTTAACCACACATTTATATAGTTTGATGGGCAGCCCATTGGGGCCTGCTGCCTTTCCACTCTGGAATTCCCTGATTACGTTCCCAACCTCCTTTCAGTCAAGTCCTGTTCTAGATCCGCCCTGTCCTCCCCAGAGAGAACTCGGACAGAGATATCTTTCAAAAGATCCACACATTCCTCCTCTGTGTATGTGGATGAGGACTTGTATAGCTGTTCATAGTATGTGGCTAAAGTATCTGCTATGGCTTCCCCAGTAGTGTGCATCTCCCTCCTGCATCTTAGTGCCACAACCCAGTTCCTCCCCATCCCTTCTTTCCAGCCAAGCTATAAGTTTATTCGCCACGTCTCCGACAACGTAGAGATGGCGCTGTGTCGCCAGTGCATACGCCCTGGCCTTATTTTCAGCTAAGTCTCAGAGTTCCCGTTGTCGCAACTGGAGCCTATGGCTTTCTTCTGGGCTAGGCTGCTCTCCCCCCAGCACCTCAGCCATCCAAAGAGGCAGGTTCCTTTTCTATCGTCGTGCATTGCAGAGTGCGCTCTTTCCTTATGCCACCAATCAAGGCCTGTACATATCCATGCAGGACCACCTTGATGGCTTCCCACAAAATGTTTTATGAGGCAACCGTTCCTTCATTTTCTCTGAAGTATTGGGTCTTCTGTACCTGCATTTTGTCTTGGAATGATCTTTCTTTGAAGTAGTGGGGGGTCTATCCTGGGCAGAAGCGTTTGCCCTGCTCCCGGACCCGTCAGTTTGACCACCGCTGGGAAATGATTCGATGTGCCTCGTGGCAAGTGGTCCGCCCCATGAAACTGTTCCACCTGCGCAGATTGAGTGAATATGTAATCCAAACAGGAATAGCTATTATGTGCATGTGAAAAATAGATGTATTGTTTATCCGTTGGGTGATGTTCACGCCACAAATCAACTAGGCCCATAGCTTCCATATACATTTTGAGTGGGCCCACTTTAGTTCCCCCCTGTATTCTGGACAGCCTGTCTCTCTCTCAGGGTCCAATGCACCATTCATATCCCCTCCCAATACCAGTTTTCCTGTAGGAAAAGCAAACAAAACATCGACAACAGCCTTAAAGGTTTCCACATGGAGTTTTGGGGCACATATATGGAGCAGAGCTTGATCGCCCCCCCACCCCCAAAATCTGCCTAGTGGGTCTTTCCATGTCGTACTCTGCATGTAGGGGACTGCTGACTTAATCAAAATTCCCATTCCTCTGGAGTTGGTGGTAATGCCGGAATGTGCCAGGAGGGAGTAACTCATTCGGTCTAATACCATAGGTGGGGTCCCCAGGTTCCAGTAATGATAAAGTAGAAGTCCACAGAAGTCAAAAGGTTAAAAACCACTGCTCTAGCCTACCCAGAAGTGCAGTGCAGTACTATTATTTCTCTGATGACAACCTATGTCACTTGTAATAAAGCGGACAGAATCTGCTAGGTTTGTGACTGAGTAGTACCCATCTACCAAACTCTAAATAAGACTGTTAAACTTGTTTAATTTACTGCGTGCCACACGTATGACTGCCCAGAATGCGTCGTGTTAGTCCAGCCGAATTATTGTCATAGTACGTTTTTGCTCGCAGCTGCAGGTTTAATAAAAATCGATAAATTGCTTTATTAAAAAATAGGTGTGTGTGTTTGTAAATTTACATTTTCCCCATATAGTTTATGCCTAAATCTGGTGAGAGTTACAGGTTGTCCACGGGGGGGAGGTCGGTCATCCGGTTGAAATGTTTTGCCCAAAAGACGGGTGAAAAACGGTCAATGTGTTGACCATGCTGTTTCTAAAGTCAGCCAGTGGGCGTCTCTTGCTAAGCACATAGGGCCGCAGCAAACATCATGTTTCGCAGTTGTCGAAAGTAAAAATTGTGGGAATGTTAAAAAAACAGAAAGCACGATAAGTACGTGGCACGGTGGTGTTAACCGCATCAAAATAGTTTTTTTTTTTTTACTGTTTATTGTGACATTTCACATCCATAACCAATAGATGGCGATGTTCAATTGATTTCGTTCAGTTGCAGTGTTAGCAGTCAGTCTCGTCATATGAAGTAAAAAGGCGTGCCCCTTTCCCCGTTGACGATACATCAATTTGTTATGCTTCATTGTGCTAGTGGTTAAAAGTTCGTGTTTTGTAGCTTCTGGCTATTCAAACTGATCCAGCAGTGGCTTTATGAAAACAGGCCTTTCCAACAGTTCAGGTACCAAAGGGCGGGAAAACTGTTTCTACAGATCTTAGGTAAATTCTGTTTTTTCCCTTACTCGTTAATTTTACATAATTTGTTTTGGAAAAGGTAACCCTCAATTGTATGGTACAATATCAGTGCATAATAAACAACATATTTTAATGCCACTACAACTATCCTCCTTTTCATATGCTGATCTTGAATGTCCGCATTGTAGAAAAAATAAACACGCGAAATTAAGAGATTTTCCCTTTTGTTCTTAACCCCCCCTCCTCCCCCTCCCCCCCCCCCCCCCCCCCCCCCCCCTTCACAACCTGCTGGAAAAAGTAATTGAACTGTGGCGTGGCCGAATCAACTAGGAACCTCTCATTTAGCTCTGGCAGATGCCTCATTCCCTCCAGCTGCACGGTCGAGTTTCTAAAGTTAAGAAGATGGAAACTGATGTAGAGGTGGTGGCCCACTACATCCCAAATGACAGACCTTAAAGTGTGTCTGCAAGTACCAGATGTCTTCGTGGCTTTCTTCATAAACGTCAATTAGGGATAGACGGGAGTAATAGCTGCTACACAAGGGTTCGCCTTTGGTACCTTTGGCACCACCTTTGATATTGGTGGTATCGGAAACAAGGAGGACATGGCAGGAACAAACAAGCATTGTCAAAGCTAATAGTTCTTACCTGTGCACGATCTATCGGCGTTGTCATTTTTTTTTAACCATGTTATACGGCAGAGCAGCTGTAATGGGTGATAGGAGGGTGTTGGTGGATGTCAAGCAACAACAGTGAGACGGGCAAGCAACAAGAACAGTGCCAGCAAAAGCGGGTAAGCAACAGAGGAGTAAGCGACATCGCAGGAAGGGAAACGGATGAAGCAAAAACCGTGGGCAAGCAACAGCACAGGAGTGGGTAGGGAAAAGCAACAATGACAGGGCAAGCAGTGATGTGGGGGATGGGTAGCAAGTTGCAACTGCCAAGCAACGACACAGGAAGGGGGATGGGGAACAAGCAACAACAACAGCAATGATGGGGTTAGAAGAAAAAAAAGAACCTCAATTCCAGCGCAAACAGCGGAAGGACACTGTTAGACCCATATCTTTCTGCAGGATAACCCCAGATTTTTTGCCTTCCTCTCCCTTCCTTTGCTGAACACGTTTTTGTTGGCTTTAAGACTATGCACTTGACCACTGTTAAAGTGCTTTTGCTTTTCCCTTCAAACATGGTATATTTGGCATGCACGTAATTGGCACATTTCATTTACTTGTAAGTCCCTAGTAGGTGGTACTACATGTACCAAGGGCCTGCAGATTCAGTGCTACTAGTGGGCCTGCAGCAGTCATTGTGCCACCTTCTAAAAAAGCACTTCAAATCATGTCTCAGGCTTGCCACTGCAGCCTGTAGTGGAGTTTTAAACTGCCATTTCGACCTGGCAAAATATGCCTTTTGCCCGACCTAAACCTTTCTTTTTGTCACTATAAGTCAACTGTAAGGTAGGCCCTGAAGGCTCGTATGACAGGGTTCATTGTATTTAAAAAGTAGAACGTGTGTTTTGCATGTCCTGGCAGTGAAAAACGAAAATTGTTTTTCTCTGTTGTAAGGCACATCTCTTCCATTGACTAGCACTGGGTTACTCATTACATTTTAAATGTGCCAACTCTGGATTGGGAGCAGATAAAAATATATTGTTTACACCTAAATGAATTGTAATGTGAAATCCTCTGTAATAGCGAAGTTGAATTATAAGTTACAGTTCTGAAAATGTCACTTTAGACAATCCTGTGTCACATGACTGTGAATGTCTCTGCTGTTGGGATTTATGCATTGTTTGCAGACAGGACCACAAGGTTGGCTTAGGTGTCAGCAAGATCCTGGCGGAATGACTGAGGAAGGGCAGTCCCTGGAACCTGACACCTATCCTGTCCTGCCTTTTCTCACGCCAGACAATTTTGAGATTTGACATGACAAAGGAAAGAACTTTCCAGAACCAGATGTGTGGTGTAGGACACATACAAAGGCTAGCACCAAGTATTGGACCAGAGGCGTCACTCATCAGAACACTCCTGGACCCGTGGAAGCTACAGAAGAAGGACTACCCTGCTGCCAGAGGACTGCACTGCTGCTTGAAGGACTGCCTTGCTGTCTGAGAAGGAACATTGGACGTTCTAGTATTCATGCCAGGCTACCCAAACTGACTCCAAGGAACAGTTGTCTGGCCTCCTGAGTGAATTACAGGAACACAAGAAGCTTCACAGCCCCTCCTCCCCCACACAACGGCCCTGTTGACCTGCTGCAACTGGATCTACCTAGATTTGCAACTGGATCTGCCCAAGGCCAGCTGCTGGTCTCTGTTGGAGTGAGTTCCTCATTCCCAAGAGGTCTGGCATTTTGTGACTAGATGTCCATAACTTTAATTTTCCTTCTGTTGCTGCTGCTTGTCTAAGCTTTTAGAGCCCTTTCTGGACATTGTTTAGCCAAAAATAAGGTCCCGGTGGTTAGCAAGGAGCCTGAAAGAACCTTTAAAAGTCCACTGTGTGGATTATACGAAGAAAGAATAGAAAAACAGGTGGATTGACAATGAACTCAATCTAGTTAATTCCAGCTTAGTCACGAGGATTGAAATCTATGGGACTGCTTGTATAGGGATAACGCCTATTGTTTGAGGGTGCTTCATGGCAGGCAAACATACCTCTTAATAGCATTTCTGCAAGTAAAAATTTTTCCGCACTGTGTCCTGCATATGTTCTGTGCTGAAGCTCGTCCTTTGCAGGTACCTTATTATGGCCATGTAGTGCATTGTTCATGTATGTAGTTTTATAGAATACAAGGCATAGATTAAAGGTGAAAACAGAAAGAGAAAAGATGCATGTGTGCACTCACATTAGAATTTGAAGCTTTGCAAGGTACTGCCATGCGAGCTCTCATTCATCATACAAACTAATCATATGTTTGTCTTCCCTAAACAGAAATAAAAAAATGATTACAAAATATCCTTTGGAATACTCAGTTGAAATGTCAACAGGATGGAGCATTCCATAGAATTCCTTTTTGATTGCCAATTCTTCTACATCTTTGGAATGGTCTATTGAACTCACATTCTCTTTAAGCCTAGCTCTTTCCCTAGTTGTTTGGCTAGTGACCACTGACAGATTTGGGCTGTTCCAGCAATATATACAGGGAGTGCAGAATTATTAGGCAAATTAGTATTTTGACCACATCATCCTCTTTATGCATGTTGTCTTACTCCAAGCTGTATAGGCTCGAAAGCCTACTACCAATTAAGCATATTAGGTGATGTGCATCTCTGTAATGAGAAGGGGTGTGGTCTAATGACATCAACACCCTATATCAGGTGTGCATAATTATTAGGCAACTTCCTTTCCTTTGGCAAAATGGGTCAAAAGAAGGACTTGACAGGCTCAGAAAAGTCAAAAATAGTGAGATATCTTGCAGAGGGATGCAGCACTCTTAAAATTGCAAAGCTTCTGAAGCGTGATCATAGAACAATCAAGCGTTTCATTCAAAATAGTCAACAGGGTCGCAAGAAGCGTGTGGAAAAACCAAGGCGCAAAATAACTGCCCATGAACTGAGAAAAGTCAAGCGTGCAGCTGCCACGATGCCACTTGCCACCAGTTTTGCCATATTTCAGAGCTGCAACATCACTGGAGTGCCCAAAAGCACAAGGTGTGCAATACTCAGAGACATGGCCAAGGTAAGAAAGGCTGAAAGACGACCACCACTGAACAAGACACACAAGCTGAAACGTCAAGACTGGGCCAAGAAATATCTCAAGACTGATTTTCTAAGGTTTTATGGACTGATGAAATGAGAGTGAGTCTTGATGGGCCAGATGGATGGGCCCGTGGCTGGATTGGTAAAGGGCAGAGAGCTCCAGTCCGACTCAGACGCCAGCAAGGTGGAGGTGGAGTACTGGTTTGGGCTGGTATCATCAAAGATGAGCTTGTGGGGCCTTTTCGGGTTGAGGATGGAGTCAAGCTCAACTCCCAGTCCTACTGCCAGTTCCTGGAAGACACCTTCTTCAAGCAGTGGTACAGGAAGAAGTCTGCATCCTTCAAGAAAAACATGATTTTCATGCAGGACAATGCTCCATCACACGCGTCCAAGTACTCCACAGCGTGGCTGGCAAGAAAGGGTATAAAAGAAGGAAATCTAATGACATGGCCTCCTTGTTCACCTGATCTGAACCCCATTGAGAACCTGTGGTCCATCATCAAATGTGAGATTTACAAGGAGGGAAAACAGTACACCTCTCTGAACAGTGTCTGGGAGGCTGTGGTTGCTGCTGCACGCAATGTTGATGGTGAACAGATCAAAACACTGACAGAATCCATGAATGGCAGGCTTTTGAGTGTCCTTGCAAAGAAAGGTGGCTATATTGGTCACTGATTTGTTTTTATTTTGTTTTTGAATGTCAGAAATGTATATTTGTGAATGTTGAGATGTTATATTGGTTTCACTTGTAATAATAAATAATTGAAATGGGTATATATTTTTTTTTGTTAAGTTGCCTAATAATTATGCACAGTAATAGTCACCTGCACACACAGATATCCCCCTAACATAGCTAAAACTAAAAACAAACTAAAAACTACTTCCAAAAATATTCAGCTTTGATATTAATGAGTTTTTTGGGTTCATTGAGAACATGGTTGTTCAATAATAAAATTAATCCTCAAAAATACAACTTGCCTAATAATTCTGCACTCCCTGTATACTGCTTCCAATCTACTTTTGTCAGTGCTATGTGAAAAGAGACTGCAGTAACTACAGCAGGGGACGTGCTCTGGATAAGACCATCCTCAACCTGGTATCCAAGAGTTTCTGCCACAGATAAATTCTGGTTGTTATGTTGAAGGCATAATGATCTACTAAATAAGAAGGACAAAAGGTGTAAAATTGTCAAGCACAGATACATAGCTGTTCACATGTTGATAAACTGAAAAAAAGTAGCTGGTGATCTTGGTGAAGGGACTTCTGCTGTATGCAACCAAAAACTAGCATTACAAAGCTAGTAGGTCTGCAAACCTATTGTATTTACTAATGCTTGGTCTTTCACAATGCTTTATCATTCCAAGATAGCTGCGCCTGCATGCTCATGTGTGCAGATGCACAGGCAGCCATCTTGTCTTTTTTTTGTTTGTAAAACTTTGTTGCAGAAACAGTGATAGGTGTCACACACACGCGCGCGACAACCTTGGAAAAAATTATGCAATAAAGTTTTATAAACACTATTGAAAGATAGCCTTTCATATGTCCACACATACATTCACGCATGGGCAGAAATCTTGTACTGGTGTAGGAAGGTCGTTTCCCAGAGAGCTGCGTTATCAGTCACAGTTTAGAATGTGGCGCACTGCAAGTGACAGTGTTGGTCCCGGAAACTGTGTTTAGGGAGCCAATGGTCTCTACAAAACGAAAATATCCATATATACTTTTTTGTAGAGGATACATTGGGTCACCATTCCTTGGGACTAAAAGGGATTACTTTTTTCTTCAGATGCGCACATCGTACAGAGGAAGATGGTGAACACAGGGAGAGGAGCCAATGACTGAAGTGGCCAAAACTTACCTTGATGGGTGAAAGCAAAATAAGAATGCACAATAGAATACTGGATAAAAAGCGCTGATTGAAAGCTATCTGCATATTTGTGTATATGTATTATTTTATATATGTTTTTTAAATTCATGGCTAACCCCAGTCCTAAAAATGACTTTTAGCCAGAAGTAATTGCAAGGATCTGTCTTAAAGATCTTGTTGAGCCACAATACTACCTTTCATGTTGCATTTAAAGTGCATTACAGTGTGCCCCAGTACACGCTGAAAGTGCTAGAGCTGGCATATTCTCCACCCACGTGGTAGCTCTGGCAGAGAAATAGGGTTTACCCCATGTAAAGGTTCTCCTGGTGGTGCCAGGTGCTGTAGTTCAATGGTTCCCAACCTTTTGACTTCTGGGGACCCCCACTTTATCATTACTAGAACCTGGGGACCGCCACTGAATCATTGTAATCCAGGGCCCCCCCTGTGGAGTCATCACTGGAAGCTGGGTACCAGGCCTAAACATTGTCGATTTGAACTGCAAAACAATACGCCAAAAATACTGACACAAACTTTCCATCCAATATATACATTTTATTTGATTTGCAAAGACATTTTTAAAAAATAGGAAGGTTGGAGCTTTTCGAAATTCAATTGAAGGAATGCATCGTCTATACTATATTCTGTTTGATGCACCCTTACTGCTTCCACAAATCAATCGGAGGATACAATTTAATTTTTAGCCTCAAATTTCAAATTCCTTGACATTAACAATACGTTTTAAAAATCTTCAATTGTACATTTAGCCACTTTATTTACATAAACTGTATTAATCTGTTACTATTAGTTAATTTTCCAAACAGTCACGGACTCCCTGAGGAGGCTTTGCAGAGCCCCAGGAATCCCCGGACCACAGGTTGGGAACCAATGCTGTAGTTTACATATTGTATCTTGCCAAACTGGTGGTTTCATTTTAAGTTTCTATGATTATTTATAAGCCTCCATCAGCATCGCTAGCATTTTTCACTGGTAAATATGCTGGCATCAGTGTGGAAGGGTAAATATATATTCATAAAACACAGGACTCCTGCTTACATATGGTTACCTGGGCAGGGAAAAACTATCAATAGGAATTAGAACCCATGTCAATCTTACTATTTCAATATCTTGGAAACGTATCTGACACATACGCATGAACATATACGGTTCAGAAGAGTCTAATTTTCTTTTGTGCAGTTCTTTAATTTTCAATTCAAAAATATATTCCCCTCTACATCATTTTTTTTTTTTTTTATGTAACCTTAATACATTTTTGACACAAGTTTTGACACAAGTTACAATGGAAACAAGATTGAAATAAGCAGAGACATTACATTTCCCCTCCATACCCATACACACTGCACCCAACTCCTATCTCTCATCCATACATGCAGTTGATAAAAAGATCTTTTTTGTGACAACCCAGGTCTTGATAATTTTTTAGAATATCATTCATTTAATTACGTTCGATATCAGAAAACATGTTTACATTTCTTTGCATATTATTCAGTTCTGTTATAACAAATCATTTATCCATTATATTCACAAACTGTAGCTAAAGTGTTATACTAAAGTGTTATTCCTTTAGAAGCAGTTGATCGCTGGCCCTCTTCTGACAAATCAAAAAGATATGAATTAAGAATGGAAATTGAGTGCTACTCCTACATGCTCAACACTCAATTTATATCTAAACCAAAAAACCCTATTCACTCTCCAACAATACAAAGGAATGAGCCATCGCTCATAATCATACTCACATCAAGCCTTTGGGCTAAAAACCCAATGTACACCTCGGGCTAAGCCAGCAGTTAAAGACAGCTAACTTCATGTATGTCAAGAAAATACTATGCAGCTCTCCTGTGGAATCCTCTCAACTAGTATGATCAATGGAGAGACTCCCATGACTATTGTTGCATTATCTCTAGGGATCTGCGCTACCATAAGGCACCAAAACCATGTGTTTTATAGGCCGGATATAGACCTGTCCAGCCTCCCAGTAATTTCATGTTATAATGGCCATCTTTAAACAGATTGACTCCCTTTGAATCTAGAGAAATAATTACTGTCTCTGCATACAGAAGTTCTAAGACAATGGGTGTACTATATGGTAAGGTTGGGGCCTTATCTTACAGTACACTTGCACTTGTCTTCTTGGGTCCAGTTAGAGTTATTTGCTTTACCCCCAGGTCAACCCTTTGGTAGCCATGGCACAGAGTAGCAAGGCTTAGCAAAGGAACAATGTGTAAAGCTTTTAACAGCATCAAACAACAAAATGAGAAAGTCACCAAACAAGAAAGAGACACAACAACACTTTATAACAATAGAGCATATTTTTATGACTTTTTAGAGTGATGACTAAAATCCACTGGAAGGTTCCGGAGATATACATTTTTAAAGCACTTAAAGTTAACATCAGGCACAAACAAGCATTGTCAAGTCAAAACATTTCAAACTTTGTAAAACGTTGTAAAACATTTGTTACACTGAGTTTGGCGACCCTGACCCGAGTTTGGCGACCAAATCCACCAGGATAGAAGCCTAGGAGTCTAGTAAGTAAACTTTGGACAGTTACTTGGCCACCAGAGTGTCTTAGAAGAAAGTTCCAAACTTGATAGGACAACCGCCATTAACTTCTATGGAGTGGTCCTGATGCTGACGGATGCAGGCCTAAAGTTTCTCAGTGGAAGCTCTAGATGCTGTGCAGTTCATGGGAGTAAGTCCAGTCGAGTCCTCGGTCCACAGGTACATAGGGGCTACTCTGGCCACAGAATGCAGGGTCCTGCAAAGTCCTCTGTGCAGGGGTCAAAGGGCAGCCGATTCTGCTCTTTTGTTCATGCAACACAACTGTTCCAGAGCAAACCTTTGGTGGGGGCTAGTGGCCTTGTAGTCCAACTAATCGAGTCTCTGACAGCTCTCCCAGGTCTAGCAGACTCGGGTGCAGACTTTGGTTATCTTGGATTTCTTTGTTGGTGCGACTGATAGCAGGGTAACTTCAGCAAGGGCTACCACTTTGTCATTTTGAGCTCTTTCCACTCTTGTGTCCTTCGAGCAGGTTCCAGGTGATCAGACACCTGAATACAGTAAGTGCTAACTTCTCAGATACCATGGGTGCCCATTATACCTAATAATGGGCTAGTAGGTCCCCTCCAACCTGGTGAGACAGTTCCAGTGATGTGTGGCATCTAGCTATCACAGAGTGCACTTTGCACACCACAACCAACATGGCTGGGGACTTCCTCTAGACCTTGGTTGCCCACTCCTGGGGTGGTGGCTACCGTGGGTAGCACGCCCATAGAAAACTGGTTCTAAACTGGTTTTCCCTCCTTTAGCCCTGGCTCTACCCTGGCTAGGGGAAACAAAGGGGGTCCTGCGCAGAATGCTGTCACAGAGCCCCTTCAAAGTTGGCACCATCCTTTGATGCCTGTGTTCTGGGCTAACCCTCTTTGCAGGCCATCCTGTGGGTAGGGGTTGCACCTCCAGTGCAGCAACAGCCTTTGTTCTCAGCCTTTGAGCCATTCACACGTCTCCCCTTGGGGGCAAAAACCTGTCTCAGTCCTTGTTACTCTGTGAAGTCACTGGACTGGCTGGGTCAAAGTATGGCAATTTTCCTAAAAGTGGCCCGCATTAAAGTAGACATAAATTTCGACTACGCCATTGAGTTGCATTTAATGTCCCCTTTAATTTGATACCTTTAATGTCAGGGTTAGGTAGCCTCTGCCAGAAGTTAGACGAACCTTGTAAGGCTACCTTACTGTCCTCAGCAAACACTTCAGAACTTTGCTGTATAGACATATCAAAAATATATGTCTATCTTAACAAAGCACAGCTCCTCGCCATAGAGCAACGTAGGCCTGCCTTAGAGGAGACTTACATATATAGTTAAGGGACTTAAGGGGACTTTTCCATTAGAGGTAATGGCAAAGTTGGGTGTGCAGTACATACTCAGCCTCTTCAGTCTGCAATGGCAGCTGAAAGTCTTGTTTTCACTTTGTCTCGCACAGAGTGGTACAACCAGTGATGCAGATCTTTTGTGGACAGCTAGCCTTACATGTCCTTGGTACCAGGGTACTAGGGACTTATAAGTAAATCAACATATCCCAACTGGGGGTATGCAATGCAACATATGCTTTAGACAAGAGACTGAGGTCTAGACAGCAAGCCTCAGTGCACTCTCACCAGCACCACTGTCACTCACCAGTAGTCCACAATGGGCAAAAAGTTGGGGTAAACCTGCAAAAAGTGTGTTTCCTTACAGAATTCATCAGTCCAGACATAAACAATAGTTCAAATCTATCCTAATTCCCTAGGGTCCATGCTCCTGGAGGACATCCACATACTTGTGTTTTAAAAGCCGGGAACAAACCAGCTATAAGTGTCCAGCCTCACAGTAATAACTTATTGAAATGGTGGCCGTCTTTGGATGGACTCATTCTATTTAAAAAATAAGGAAAGATTGTTGTCTCTACAAACACTTGCACGTATTACGTTTTCCACTCTAGTTGCCATGTTAAGGTAGGGGAGACCTGCTGGTAGACTCTTTAAAGAGACAAAGTTGACCAAAATGTGCAGTGCTTTTCCCCAGCCAGGCAATATAGACGTTAAATGTCCATTGATAAAATACAGCTACTTTACTATCATTCACTGATGATCCAATAGAAAAACATGGAGTAATGCAAAATATGCTTCCGGAAGACATTCATGTACAGCTAGATAACTTTACAAGCCTCAATGGTATTATCCACTTCTGTCAACCGTATAGGGTCACATTCTCCCAGGGTATCTCATTATTCACAACCCAAATGTGTGTTTCCAGCACAAATATCCAGAAAACTTCATGCAGTTTCCTAATTGCCGCTGGGTCTTTACCATCCCTGGCAATTATTTTGTTCTAAAAAACAAAACAAAAAACATTTTGGCCCTCATTGCGAGTCTGGCGGTCACTAGACCGCCAGACTCACGGATGGTGGTCGGACCACCGCCAATTTGGCGGTCTGAGCGCCATATTTTAACTCTGGTGGTCGGGCTGCAATGAGACCGCCATCACCCCCTGGATCAGGGATCCCAGCGGTTGCGGCAGTCCTAATCCACCAGGGCAGTAGCCATGAAGAAGGCTGGCGGAGAACGAATGCAGGGGGCCCCAGGTCGGCCCCTGCACTGCCCATGCAAAGTGAACATTGCAAGGGTGCTATTGCACCCTGAATCCTACAGCAATGCCGCCGCCAAAGATTACGAGCTGGAGACAGTGGTATAGATTGTTTCCCGCTAGACCAACGGGCGGAAACTCAGGTTTCCGCCCGCTGAAATAGCGGGAAACTTGGCGGTAGCCTCCACTTCCGAAGTTTGGCGGACTGTTTTAACCGTCCGCTGGTCTCATAAACAAACCTTTAGTGTCTTCTGGTTGATGTCCTTTGTCCAGGTAGTGTTTTACTATGGGGGCAATTACTTTTCAGGTTTGGATCACTAATCTGTGTTCAGTCAGGTGAGTAAACCAACAAGAAAAATGATGTAGAGGCGAATATATTTTTGTACAGAAAAATACAGAATTGCAAGTAGAAAATTATAATCCTTTGAGGCACATATCTTCATGTGTATGTGTGGGATATTGAAATAATAAGGTTGACAGGGGTTCTAATTTCATTCAATGTGGAGGAGGCCACAGACATACATTATGCCGATAGTAAGGTGAGACTGTGTCATGTGACTTCTCTGGTTTTTCTCATATGCTTATATCAACTATTATGTTACCTTTTACGCCAGCTGATGAGACAGTGTTCTGTCCAGTATGTCCTTAAGTCTGTAATATCAGCTTTGATCCATATAATAAGCTGGTTGGGTTTGCTTCACATCCAGGGTTGTTTCACATCTGGGAACCAGATGAAGAGGCACAGGTTCACCAATGTTCATTTTGTTCTGTTCCAGTCATGCAAAGCCACAGGTTTAGAAGTCACTTTTAGGGGATTCCCAGTTCTAGCTCTTTTTATAATGATTTGGGTTAATTCAATCTAAACGATAGATCTCATGCAAAGAATATTCATTTTAGTTTTTGTCTGTTGTCCCGTCTTCTCTTAAGTACGGCTTTGCATGAGTTATGTTCTGAGCTATATCCTGAGGTTTTGGTTTTCTGTAATGTGTATGTGCGGGTATTCTAAATTTAAATTGTTTATTTTTCTACATCCTGTGGCAGAGTTTGGGCTATTTACATCACTGTGAAACCTATATTTTACTACGGTTTGTGGAGAGTAGGTTATTTTGCCGTCTTTTTCTGCTAATTGAACTTGCTATTTGTTTTTTATACCACCTTAAATTGTTATATGTGCATATTAAAATAACCAGTGAGGGCGGATGGCTGTTACTAGGAACAATAGCAGGACACAGTGTCACTTACAGAAACTGGAACCGACATTAAGGAAATCGGGAGACGAGGTCTAATGGCTAACGTATTGTCAAGCATCCAGGGATCCTGCGTTCTACTTTCAGTTTCCACCCTTGACTTCATTTTGTGAACCTAGCTAATTCAGTTTATCTCTCTGCTCCTGATTTCCATTATCTGTCTAATTGTGGATCACTTCATGTTGTTACCTAGTGTTATACAAATACCTAGACATTGTCAGTTGTATAACATGAGGGCGCCCGTTTCGTTCGGGCAATGACAGCAGCAAACAACAAAGTAATGGAAGGAATGCCTGCAACAATCCACCGCTGTTGATCTCTCGGGGCCCCTTTCAAGACCATTGTTTTTCCTCCTCTGTGCCACTCTAAAGCGAAACCAACTATCTACAAATAATTCTTACTCCTGCTCCACCTGGAACAGTCCAACCCGAACTGCCATGCCAGCTGCCCTTCAGACCGGAACACAAGCAAGTCTAGACTGAATGGCTGAGATTAATTCTAGAATTCCACCCATTACTTTTTTATTTTCTTCAGTGCGATGCCATAACTGTGACTGGTATGCCTAAATGTTGGTCAAGCTATAATTCACTGAAGATGCCTAACTAGGCTGTAGCTAGTATGAGGTTGTTTGTATTCCTGTTTGGAGAGGATCTGGCCTGGCGGTTTGGGCTTGGGTGTTCCTACGTGAGCTGGACCAAGAATGATCTGGATATGAGTGTTTCCTGTGTGAGGTGACATGGTTGGAAAAAAAAACATGGACTGGGTTGGGCCCACAGTAAATACTAGTGGTGAGATTAATTCAGTTATTCCATGCATCACTTTTACATCACGTATATGCCCATACGTGCTAACTGTGCCACTTGACTCAAGCTTATGAGGCCTCAGAAGGCCAAGCGGGCTTGAGCAACCCTTGACTGGTTGGCTGAGATGAATTCAAGCATTTCTCTCACCTTTTTTTTTGTTTTCTTCAGTACCACTGCCAAAGTGTGACAGCTATGCCCAGACATGGGTCCTTTGTTCATTCTCTGTGCCACAAGCCTCAAGCCATACCTCACTGAAGAGGTCTAAACAGACTAAAACCGGTTAGGGATTGATTGTTTTCATATTTATAGCAGGGCCAAGACTGATTTGCATATGACTTGTTCCTTTGTGAGGTGCCATAGTGAGAAAAAAAATGTCAACCAGATTACAGCCCAGAATCATTAACAGTGGCTAAGATTAATTCAAGCACTCTACCTATCACTTTTTAGGTCTCACCTAGATAGCGCATGTGCTGTCTCTTCCAGGTATTTTGTTTACTCTTAGTGAGCTTGGAGTCACCCATTACTTACCATTGGTTGGCTTCAAAGCCTCTTTCAGTTGCTTGCTTCCTGCTGGTCAGCTCTGCGGGCAGCACTTTCCTCTTCTTGCATGTGACCATTCCTTGGAGCATGGCCCAAGCACTTGTATCCCTACACTGCTCACACATTGGGGAGCTATATTTTTCTTTTTTGTTTGTTTGAGCCACTCTCTAGTGTGCATATTTTGTAACTGCCTCTGTCATCTGCTCCCTCTCACCATCTTGTTCCCTCTGTACTGTTGTGTCTTAATGATGGTGTATGCTCCGTGGGTGAGCAATGGTAATGTTACACCTAGTAAACAGAGATACATAATAAATGAGCTGGGAGGCCACATGCCTTTGTCCCGCTGTGCTTCATGAAAGGCTCTGACTTTTTTTGTTGTTGTTGTTTTTACTAGTGCAAACTCAACCCAAAGGTATTGGAGAGCTTTACACGAGCACCAGTTATACCAAACAAGGACACATTCATTTTTTGTTGGCACAGGAAGATTAATTTGCCCAGTCACAGGATGTTGAGCCCATCTCTGAGACTTGAACCTGGTTCCCAAGTTCCAAAGTCTGCGGCTCTAGCCAATAACTCTCAGACATAGAGCATGAATGGGAGTAGAATTATGCACAGCTTCTGCCAGGCACCCAGCACATGTGAGCGTCAGACAGAGAACCTTACAGACAGATGGCATACGCAGGAGTTAAGAACAGCCTCCATCAGACACTGGCCACGAGAGAGCTCAATTCAGAACCACTGTCAGACATGAAACCTGAGGACATCTGGTTGAGACACAGCACGGCTCATGAATAAAGTGGAGCACAGTTTCTGTAGGTCCGGGAATTCAGTGAGATGTGACCACACCCCCTGCCAGACACCATGCAAAAGGGGGACTGAGGCATGGAGCTCGTAAGTCACAGACCAGATCACCTGACACTTAGCATGACAATGTCTGGTGTGCAGCCCCTGTCAGTGCTTCTATCTTGAGTTACTGTTTGACATACCGCCTTTCAGACACTTTCCACAAGAGAGCCCAGGTCACAGCCTTTGCCTTGTACTTAGTTCAAGCGAGCCCACCCCTACTGCCCCCACCTTCGCCCCATGCAGGGACTGGATTTACTTGGCACTGTGGATGATCACTGTCAGACATCTGAAGTAAGAGATCTTCAGTGTTAGACAGTCATGTGGCAGAGACTCCTGCACATCATCTCCATACGATTCCTGACTGCAACATTTGTGGGGCTCTAAAATAAGGCTTTGCTGCATGTGATCTCTGTGCAGAGTGTCTAGCATGGTAAGGGGACAAGTATCGCAACTCAGCAAGATGATGATTGGAGTGCTGAAACTTTTCAAACACTCACTCCCAGTCACAGATCTGGGTAAAATCCATCGTTCTTTTGCTCATCATGCCTCCCCAGTTTGGACCCAGCCATATGCAAATTAGTCTTGACCATGTTCCCCACGGGAACAGTCCAGCCCAAACTGCCAGGTCAGGTCCTCCCTGGACCAGAAACAAGCCTCCTATGACCGGTTTTGGGTTCAGGTATCCCCAGTCTAGGTTTGGTTGATGCTGTGAGGCGCAGGTGTGTGATTTCCTGTCCTCCTAAAGATTCTGTATGCACTAATGCAGAGTCAGAACGGGGCCCTTGATTAGAAACAAGCAAGCAATTTGTTCTGTAGCTGTGCCGTTTGTGGATGTGAGCCTGGATTGTTCTGCTAAATACTCTGGATGTGATTGGGTGATGCTGGGGGTGTTCATTAAGCTTGTGTTTAAAATGTTACTTTAAAAGTAGGGTGTCCATGACCAGACCTTTTGAATTTGCCAGCACAGTCAAGATTTTTCGCCATCTGTCCTGAGAAATTTTAGAAAAATAAGCAAAATACACTGGCCTTCAGAGAAGGTCGACTGAACACAAAGGGAAGTGATGTTTAACTAGAGGTTAAAGTGGGCAGGATTGGAGGGGCACAACGTGGCTATACTTTTCGATTTATGAAAAAACGTTCCCCTACTTTTTGTGAAAAGACAACCCTTCCTGAAGTGTTAATTACAGTAGTTTAAATACTTCAGTTTCAGTGTTATACAGTGAGTCTCCTGTGCTGTGAAACTGAAGCCTTACAGACAGATAAACAAGCCTTCCTGCCAGGGTGCCTACTTGTCCGAAAGATATGCAAATGTGCGCTATGAGTTGATCTGAAAATGTAAAGGGTAATCAGCAAATGTAAAGTATGCTTGGGAGCCAGTACTGGCTTTAATTGATTGAATCACTTGAAGCTTTGTGATGACAAAGATTTATTCTTTCTCAGTGGTAGTACCAGAGTTAACAACTGAGCTGTAAAAAATGCATGCTTTTAATTGTAATTGTACTTATATAGCACCTACCACCCCTCAAGTTGTTAAAGGGACAGTAATGGACAGTAAATAAAATGTAATACATACAACCTGGGTATTATTAAAATCTATATTTTGGAAGTACGATCCATTTTATTTTAAACCATTTTGAGAATTTTGTAGCACTCTATCTTATGCTGTGTGTAATGCAAGCTTAAAGTAAAGACTTACATATTCTCAGTGCTTTCTGTTACAGGCTGTGACTTCATAGCACTAAAAATACACAAGTCACTATTTTCCACTGCACCAACCCAGATTTAATTCTGTGGCTCTCTCGTTATACACAGACCTCAGCAGTGCATTAACTAAGAGAGGTTTCATAATGTGCTATAGTGCATGTCCCACTGAGTAACAATGTTTTAATATATTTTTCATTTAAGCTGTGTGTTATTTTATATGTAGCTACCTTATGGTAAAAGACAAAAAAAATACTGAATATTTTGTTTTCTACCCACACCTTCATCCTGCCCCCCGCTCACTGACACTCACCCCCACTGCATGTACTATCACAGCTCCCAAACTTTTTTAAATACAATTTAGCCGCTGGTTTTACCACAGGATTGGTGAGCAGACCTTGTCAAAATCAGTTTATTTAAAAAAGTAATGCAATGTCCCATTCAAAAGCCCAGGAGCTAGCATGAAATGTCTCAGAGTAAATCTAAACCACACTGGTCTTTCAGGTCTGAGTGGTACTCTTGTCTCTGTCAGGGTAGTTTAGGGAGCTGAAAGCTCACCCAAAAAAATGGGGTGATTTTATGTTCACAATTTTCAATCCTAGAATGAAAAATTGAGTACCAATAAATTGGGTAATAATTACGCCTATTTTTACAGAGTTTACAAAGGGCGTTAACACTGTAAAAATGTTATTGTTACTGATGTGACATAACTACCAATGCGACGGAACTTGAACCTGGTTCCCAGCTCCAAAGTCGGCAACTTTGGCTGTTACGCCACATCCCCACCTCTTGTTTGCTTGCAGTTATCATTGGATAACAAATAAATATGTTTATATTGCTGAATGCCGCAGTGAATTGGTGCAGTATATTTTCATGATTCTCACACCTAGACACATTATTTATTTTTTCAATTGAATCCATCCCCTCCTGCCCGTCCCTCTTTCTTCTTCTCCCACTAGCCCCCCCCCCCCCCCATCTCTGCTTTTTTCTCACCTTCTAACCCCTATTTCTTCTCTTCCACCCCTGTCCCATCCCGGGTTATTCTTTCCCATTCCACCCTTGTTTTTTCTACCCCCCAACAGACAAAAGGGAAAAAAAGCACTACAAAGTGACCAGCTCTGGCCACTTCATAACACTTTTTTTACCAGTCTGATTATCTCCCCTCCGACTTTCCTGTTCACGACCCTCACCCTCCCTCCTGTTCACCACCCCACCAGATTGCCAAAGCCAGTACCTCGCCCATAGGCAAGGCCTATTGGCTTTGCCAATGCTTGTTTAGTTTTACAAAGAATGACAAGAGGCAATGCTGCTTTGTTACAATGCACTGTCTCTACTATCTTACAGGAGAAGAAATGGAATCTTAAACTGTCTCTCTCAAATACTTGTTTATACATAGAAGCCTTGGTGGGGGGGGGGGAGAAGGGTTATACATTGAATGCTGAATGAAATGGTAGATAAATGCAGAGGTTTCAGAGCAGATGGGAATACTTTATGAGACACTGTCTTGTAAAGAAATTGTAGGGACATTTCTTTTTGACCTTCAGCCTGTATCTTTTACTTTGTTAATCTCCTGCCAACATACTCCACTCAAGTGGTTCCCCACACTCGTTCCCCACCGTGCCTTCCTGACATCTAACGTCTGACTCCTGATCTCTACCACAGATAGGTGGGCCAAGGCCAGTATGGACCTACCACTCGGGAGGGAAAGGAAGATATTTCCCTTTATGGGATGGGGAGTCTGAGAAATACACTCTCTCTTCCATGTACATCCTTCATAAAACTTAAGTTTTCCCAGCCAGGAGCGCAGAGATTACATTACAAAGCAATATCCTGGTTTTAATTCAAAAGATAATAATCCTTTTCTTTTTGTAAGTGACCCTCACCCACTCTAGTAGTGGCATGCTTAATCATCGGTTCTACCCAAACCCCTAAAAGCCAAGGTGGGCTCAATCATATTCCAGGGAGCACTTTTCATATTGATCCTACTTGGGGGGGCGGGGTTAAGGAAATAAAGATACCTTACGCTGGTCAGAGGTGTCCGTTTATTAGTGGTCAGCGCAGGTATGAGTTAAAATCACCTTGAGGGAATTTCTAGAATATTATAATCCTAACACCCTCTCCTAAACTGTCAACATGTTTCAGGCCCTATCAATGAACACACCTCCAACTAATAAAAATCACGTCCCCGTCTAAGCACTTTGAAATAAAACTTTAAAAAAGGCTTAGAAAACTAAGCAAATCCATCCTCATTTACTAAAGTTGAACCAACAATATCAACTCATCATGCTGCTTTATGCCCAATATTCATCCCGCTCTCTCTTAATCAACCATCCCCTTACTCAAAGAAAAAGGATGGCACAGAGTCTAGTGATGGCTTAATAAAGACAAACACTACAAAAGGCCCTGACAAATATGGAGCTGAATTACAGAAAGCCAGTTGGGTGATCAATTTAGGACCTAGCTTGGCACCTTTCAAATCTAACTGGTAAACCTTCAGTCAGTTAGCATACTCAGCCCTCTCCTCTAAGGGAGCAGAATACCATAAACGCAGCAGAGGCCAAAAAAGGGCTGAACCTATGCTGAAATAACAACTTATTCTGCTCAACACATCTAGAGGGTGCAATATATCAGCACCCTAAAGCTCTTCAGGATGTATTGAGTTCCCCAAACCCAGAAAACAATACCCTTTCTTCAGTACAAAACCTCAAAAACATCTAAGTGAATTGTCCCACACAGGAGTTATGATATAAGGTTAGTAGCACTATCTACTCATCAGCTCTGCCAGTCATTTAAGGATCCACCCTTAAAGTCTATCCTTTTAAGCCCTTCCCACAAAAACAGATTTGAAACAGGAACCCTGCCCCCCGGACTACTGCATGTAACATAATCCTAAATTATTATTACCACCCTGTACGATTTACCTTACCTTGTTACATCTATGAAAAAGGCCTTTTGACATCTTGAACTGAGGCAACAATTTGAAAATGATAGAATCCATTCAAAAGATGTCCTCCATTACCAATGCATCTTTATTATTGTCCCTTCTTCCAGTGAACACTGTCCTCGAAAGAACAATATTTGATAATCGCAAAATAATGAGGGATCTCAATTACTGGAGCACTAGCGGAGCAATATTCTCTGTTTTTAGTGCCAAACAGACACATTGATTTGAACAATGGTTGTAATAGAACGAATACAACAGGCACAGCACAGACTGATGCTTGGGATCTCACTGCAAAGGAGATTCTAAATACTCGAAACATGATTTAGCTTTTGTCAGAGAACCTCAAACAACAATGGTCCTCAGGAACATTATGTTAAACAAAAGGACAATTAATTAAGACTTTGAGATACGCTAGCTGGTCAACTTTGTCATGTGGAAAATGCTGAGTACATCAGGAAGGGGTATAAAATGCAGTGTGGATTGCCAAAAAATAGCACATAGAAAAAAGGGACAGGCCCTCCACTTAGCATCCTGCGAAGGATCTTAAAAACATTCTGAAACCTTGTTAACTCCCTCTTGGGCTCTCAAACCAGACACCAAGTAACAACATAAAACAGGTTGTATGTCTAATGTAGCTCTGTCTCCACGGATTTGACGCATGATACTAATCAATAACCTAAAAACAATATCTTATTAGCCTTTCAACTGGACTATAACCCAGTTGAAAACGAAACAAAATAACAGTTACAACTCGGAAATAATGACTTTTATAAAGGAAAGGTGAAGCAACAGCGCTCTGACCCATAATGATGTTTGCCCACAGCAATTTTCAATATTCCCCACTGTTAGATATGGGGTTTCTGGTTGGCTAGGGTATGCACCTTAGCCAGGCAGAACCTGCCCACTCTAGTCAGGGTGAGGGAGTTACACACCCAAGATAACCCCTGCTCATCCCCTTGGTAGCTTGGCACGAGCAGTCAGGCCTATCCCAGAGGCAATGTGTAGAGCATTTGCACAACATTCACAACACCTGTGATGCAGTAAATACACCACAAAGGGAACACAACACCAAGTTATGTGAAAATAAACTGTATTACACAAAACATCATTAGACCAAATAAAATAATTATCCATAATGTCCTGTTACACAAATAGTTGTCAGAACATTACTCAGGTACTAGTACTCTGTTTAAACCAGCAGTAATCATAATAATAACACATAGATTACTGGTTGTCCTGCAACATAAGCAGTAGTCAGATTGTCATTAGTGCTGACAGTGCACTGTGCAAAATAAAGTTATAATTTGGGGTGCCCAAACATCATCATGAATAAATACTACATCAGACATTCCTGTGTGGCATGTATGATATTGGAACATTCCTCACCCGGCAATCCGGAAAGAAGTTAATCACCCAACAAGGTGATTGTGTGTGCCGGGCCCTCTAGCAGGGGGAATACAGCTCCAGCACTCTTTGGGGGGGCCGAGCGGGACCAGGGGGCCCCCGGTGAGGTCACCACCCCACCCACGAGCCACAAGCTTGGAGAGGGGGCCCAGCGGGAACAGGGGACCTCTGGTGAGGTCACCACCCTGCCCGCGGGCCACAAGCTGGGAGAGGGGGCCCAGCGGGAACTGGGGACCTCCATCAAGGTTTTCCACCTGCCCGCTGGCCTCAATAATCTGATCGGAAGGGGGCCCTGCAAAGATGAGGGATGGGTAGGGATACTCCAGCACAGAGCACACTCCCGGCTCTCGGGGTCTGTGCAGCGCTTCACACTCGCTGGCTCAGGGGAGATCCAAAAAGAAGATTAATTGCTTTCCTCGTGCTTAGACACCAGTAGGGGCAGGGGCTGGTGGCGGCACTTGGAGTGCAGTGGGCAGCAGCCAAATGAGGCCAGCACCCTAAAGGCAGGTAGGGGCAGTTCCTTCTGGCAGTCCAGCCATGCCCAGGAGACCCCAAGGCAAAGAGTAACTGGCAGGGAGGGGAACAAGCAGAAAAGCAATCTAGCTGAATCCTTTGTGCCACCTAGCAGACACCAGGCAGCAGAGCAATAAAGAGAAGAGCAGTCCAGATGAGTCCCTTGCACCATCCAGTAGCCTTTCTGGAAGAGGTTTGGTCCCAAGTGCTCTAAAACATGGGGAAAAACACCCTGTACTTATACTCATTTCGCACAACTGTTAGAAAGGGGGGGAGAAGAGGTCCCACTCAGTCCTAACTGGTTGTAGGAGTGTCCCCTCTCTCCTACAGCACAGGCTCCAGACATAAAAATAAAAATCCACCTACGCCAGTGAGGCACATTTCTCACTACCATTTCAACCATACCAACCATCTCTATCCTACCCCTCATAGATCAGACAATACCACCTAGATAAATGGTAGGTAATTTCCAATGCAATCCTATAAGAAGGCAGCACTCACAGCAGTGAGAAACCAAATAGGCTGTTTGTCACTACCAGGACAGGCCACACAATTAGGCACATGTCCTGCCTTTTACATATATAGCACCCTGGCCATAGGGATAGGTATGGCCTACCTTAGAGGTGACTTATATGTAGTAAAAGGGGAGTTCTAGGCCTGGCAAGTACATTGAAATGCCAGATCCCTGTGGCAGTAAACTGCGCACTCTGGCCTGCGACAGGTTTGAAGGGCGACTTCTGTGGGTAGCACAAGCAGCACTGCAGGCCCACTAGTAGCATTTAATTTACAGGCCCTGAGTATAGGGATACCACTGTACAAGGGACTTACAGGTAAATTAAATGTGCCAATCAGGTATAAGACAATCATACCAAGTTTACAAGGGAGAGCACATGCTCTTTAGCACTGATCAGCAGTGATAATGTGACCAGAGTCATAACGTCAGCAAAAAGAGTCAGAAAATAAATAGGAGGAGAAGTCAAAAAGTTTGGGGAATGCCCTGTAAAAAGGGCCAGGTCCAACACCTCCCTATTGGGCCAAGGTATCAGATGATTTATTCATGACCTCTTATACTAAAGAAATCTTTCCAGCAGCTTGGTAGGGCTTAATTCCGCCCCTAAGTCCCAGAAAAGGCTTAAACCGAAGCCCTAACAACTATAGAACTAATTGCTCTCTTTGTTGTGAGTGCAAAATACTACTCTGTTCCACTTCTTAAAGAAATGTCAGCTTCGGCCCCACGACAAAATCGAATTCCTTGGTTCCAAAAGGTTTCTCTCGAGGCATCTCTGCAATAGATAACATCATTGTAATTTCGACCCAATCCCCACATAGCATCAAAGAAAGCTTAAACTTGTTTGTGTGTTTTATCAACTTCAAAAAGGCCTTCGATTGTATCAAAAGAATCTTGTTATGGCTGAAACGTGAGCAGATGGGTACATCAAACCAACTATTAAAGGCCGTTCAATTCTTCTACACCAATAACGGAGTTCAAATCCAGCTGGGAAAAATTTCACACTTACAGAAAAGGTCCCAATTAAGGTCTTAATACAAGGTGTTTTCTGGCATCCCTGTTTTTTAATCTGGTTGATATGTGAAAACTCTTGAAACAATTTGTTCACACCCTCCTAAATTATCTAATAATCCTCTAAGCAATACGCTGACGACGCCGTGGTCTTGGACCAAACACAGATTGGTCTCACATGCACTTTGATTGCTTTGTAGGCCTAGTGAACAATCAACAGGCTGGAAGTTATTCTCCCAATACAAAATTAATCTTGCTAGTAACTTCATTAAAACATAAATTCAGATGGAGACTATACTCTTATCCATATTTACGAGTTCACTTGTAACTAAAGGGTTCCTAAAAAACACATCCAAAATCCCTCTTAAGTTGCATCCATTTACAAAACTAGCCTACAACATGTATCGACCATCATTTTACGACACTTTTAGAGGTAATTAGAGCAAACTTTTAACTATATGGTTCAACACAATTAAACGTTGGTAACTGGTTGAACATAGCACAGTGTAACCTTTTTAGAAAACTGTTTCGCTTTCCCTCCACTGTTCCACAATCTCAAATCTCACTGGGAGTTCAACCTTTATAGTCAAACCCTCACCCAGAAGACATGACTTTTCTGCTACTAGCTTAGATAAAGCCAAGCATCACTCTTTAAAATAACTGTTGAAAAAATACCTGGATTTGTGGCATTCGCCATGTCAGTGGACTGTAGCTTTAGCCTTGAAGCTACATTTAGGGACAAGGTCTAACATGTCTTTCTTTCAAATGAATACTATCAAAGAACTGCACGTTTGTGTCAACTGTCCAGGAGCTTGCTCTCTTCAGTTCAAGAGGCAACAGTTGTCCTGCTCTTCCCAGCAATGCCAGTAATAAGGCACTTGTATATCTAAAACTTCCAATCTCTTGGTATTTTAAGATTATTTACTTAAGAGTATGATTTATCCTGTTTGACATCAGTGAAATGTTTCCAAAATGGAAAAACAAGAGAAAAGATAGCAGCTGCTGCTTTTGCAATTGGAAATGTGGATAATTGGCACATGTACTATGCTGCTACCCATTAAGCAAGCTTGAGATTCACATCTGCCATGACACAATACCACGCTATTTAAATTGCACTGAAGGCCAGTTTTGTTTAATTGATAACTGTGATAGCTAAACTGGATAAATTAAACCATCACAAAGATACATACATTTTAACTATCTTGTAACTAACTTGGTAACATCTTCTTTTTACATAAGTATTTAAACCTTGCCCTCTTCTGTTCTGATGCAGCTCGCCTAGGGATATGTCCAGCAATGGTATCTTATGAAGCTGCATGTGGCTCACCAAGTAGGAACTATGTAACAAAAGTGGCTGCTATGCCTCTTTGTTATATTAAAAATGTAATGAACAGTTACCCAGAAACGTATTTAAATGTCTTGATTTACTTTGTTGTTTTGACGATTTTAAGAAGCACAAAAATTTAATTTCAGCCGGTAAAAACCAGGACAGTGTCATTGAGAACAAATGGTGAATGCTTCCTATAGCTATTACATTTATTTAAATTCCAGAAAATTTAATTTGGTTATGGCAGCTATTTTATTGTAATGTGAGAGGTTCCCTTTACAAATGGTCCTTTATTCTTTGACCATGAGAGGACCATCTATTTAGCTTTCATCATGCATATATTCAACTTTCTTGATAATTTTCATGAAGCAGTGATCATTTCTATCAGTTGTGGATTGCATACCAGCCTGGATTTATTTCTATTCTCATAGGGAAACTCTACGGTCAGGATAGAGATCAACACACGGTAAGGGGAAAAAACGTTTATTTAACTTGAAAATAAATATCACAACTAAATATTCATGTTCGTTCATTTTATATGCTTACTTTAAATCTAGAACAAAATAAAAGTGCTACAGCACTATTAAACTAGTTTGAATTATTAATTGGAATAGATATTACATTAAATTACATGTATTATTCTAAAGTTCAAATTAAAAAAAAAATTCCCACTGAAGGAAAAAAAAATGTTTTTTAATGTCAACTAATAATTGTTTAAAGTAATGTATAGAATTAAAATCAATGTCATTATTTTAATAAAATATTTTGTTGCTTTATTTTTGTAATTCAAACTAAGTTATTAAAATAGTTTATAATTAACTATAAAGGTACCCTAAATTGGTATCGTATATACTTAACATTATTCTATATTTATTTATATTTTTACCTATTTTAAACCATTTTATTTAATGAACATTATTCCTATGGGTTTTATTAAAAGTCCCTACTTCCATTATTTTCTAAGGGAGGGTTTTGCAATACCACTGGTTGGTCATGTGTAATGCTGGACATACTACTATTTTCTTTTTGCACTAACTTACATTGCGTTTGTTAATCCTGAAAAGTAGCAAACTTGCTCAAATGTGTAAACTTCCTCAAAAGTGTAAGCTACCTTTAAGAATCATGCCCTGGTTGTTCTATGTGTATGCGTTTTTCTCAACTCTATTTGTATTTATATTTTTTGTTTGCACAGTATTTGAAACTTTGGATCCAGTGATCTGGTCGGTATCCTATACCTGTTTATGCTCTTCACTAGGCTAACTACTTGGAATAGTAGGGTCTTACACAATCCCATCAAACATCCAAGTGTGTTATCAAATGTATCTAGATTAAAAACCTCCTTCAAAAACTTCATATATCTGCTGACAAATTGAAAAGTTTATAGGTTGTTAATGTTTTCTCCATACCTGCTTTTTGAAAAGAATGGTGCTATAATCTTATTTCATGTATTGCATTAAGAACAAATTAAATCCCAGGATTGTGACATATTAGGTAGATGGTTACTGTTAGATGTTTTGATAGATTATGTTCCATTCTCTTTAATGTGTTCTTATGGTCCTAATTCTACCAATGTTTCATTTTGGGAGAAGATAAAGGAAAAAATAATGATAAGCTTGAATCTCAGTGTCATTTTTGGGAAATGATTTTAACCAAGATTACAACCCTTTTATCGATTGAGTTCGTACTCTTATTAGGATTGAGCATAAACACTTTCAGAAACCTATGATACAAAGAGGACTAGATTACGAATGGAGGCTTTCCAATCCAGACAACAGCGAGTTTTTTTCAGTCAGTCAAAGAAACTTTATTTCAGCCAAAAAGGCCATAAAAAGTAATTCCACAGAATATACACATATTAATAATATCACTGACTTAAAAATATATTAGAAAAACATAAAAAAGATAAAATAAAAACATTATGGGAGTCATTTTGACCCTGGCGGTCTCCCGACCACCGGGGTAAATGTGGCGGACCCATCGCCAACAGGCTGGCGGTACAGACCGCCACATTATGAGTGTGGCGGGTTGGCTTCTGCAAACCCACAACATATCCACTCATACCGCCATGGCGGTCTGAACCGCCGGGTCGGAGATGATCATCTCTGACCTGGCGGTCCACAGAAGACCGTCGGCGATATTTGGAGCAGGCCTTCTGACATGGTTTATGCTGCGGTAGCACCACCACGAAAATCATGGCAGAAGGGCGAGAGGGAATTCCTTCCCTGTCACCGGTACACGGCTCCCCCACCCACCCCAGCAAGCACTAGCCCCCCCTCCAGCCTCAGCGACCCCCACCCCCTCTTCTGACATAGCACCCCCACTCCCTTCTGACAATGCGCCCCCACTCCCCTTCTGACATAGCGCCCCATCCACCCTCCCCGCATACATGCACACAGACACCCACACGCACCATGCATCATCCCATTCACCTACACTTACATCCACGCATCCACTCACATGCATTTATGCACTTATTCACAACTCCATTCATACATGCATTCACAACTACATTCATACACACATTCACAACTACATCCATGCATTCACAACTGCATTCATACATGCTGTCAGACGATCACTTTACCTGTTCCAGGGAGAAGGTTGTGCAGGGGGAACGGGAAGGGGTGCTTCCACCTCTGGCAGCGCCCTGCCAGCAGGACACCGCCAGGCCATATTATGGCCTATAATATGGTGGGCAGTGTCCTACTGGCGGTGCGAGGCCGGTAGTGGAACCGCAAGAATGCATGCGCCCGCCAGCACGACTACTGGCGGATTTACGGCCCAAGTGTGGCGGAAATCCATCAGTACTCGTGATATGGCAGGCAGGAGACCGCCAGCACTGGCGGTCTCCTGGTGCCCCCGGCTTTGGCGGTCTTCATGGAAGACCACCAAAGTCGTAATGAGGGCCTATATCATAAAAAGTCTGTTACAATTAATGCCAGAAGCCAGATACAATCAGAGACTGAGTTAACGCTGCTTTAGGCCTAGCCAACACTGACAACCACAATAATACTAGTGCTAATCTTACCGTATCTTCCAAAAATGGGAGGCCAAGTTCTTCATGAACTATAATACTATGTATACTACCAGGGAGTGACAACAAACTTCTCAAGAATTTATTCCCGCTAATTTGCAATATGGATGAATCAGTATAACCCCATACACCCGCACAGTATGTGGTGATAGAGGTGGGCCTGGCTTTATACACAGTGATAATCGTATCAAGGGGTGCAGAGCCTAATCTGGAGATTACCTTTTGCAAAGATGTGACTGCCTGCTCATGCTACTTGACTCTAACTGTTTTAAGATGGCCCTACTTACTACTACTATCGAAGGGTACCCCCCAAAAAAGTGAATGTGGAGACACATTGAAGATGTGTGTCTCCAGTATAAAAAGGGGCAACTCTACTTCTTGGGCAACCACAAGCCATCGTATAGGATTTTGCATTGTTAGTGGAAAGGCCTGGAGCAGACATAAAATCTACAAATTTGTCTAGCGGCTTCTGGAGGCCTCTTCCAGTTCATGCCATAACGAAACACAGTGAGTTTTCTTTTTTCTATTATTTTACTAACAATATTTTATATTCAGATATAGGGCAATACCAATATCTGATCATACCCCATTTGTTCCATTTTTTATATTTTTTTTATCCTAGATCTAACAGATCAGTGCTACTCAAATTACAGCCCTAGGGCCACTTCCAGCCCTCCTGACCTTCACGTGCAGCCCTCTGCTGAATGACCACACTGAGCTGCAGTTTAGTTAAGAGAACACTAACTTTCAGAAAGATGTTAAATAATGAAGTAAGTGTCTGTTTACAAGATAACTGAAGGAAAAGAGGCACTAAGGTATCCAGCAGCACTTAACTTTAGGAACACAAAAAAAAAAGTATATAAAGATGACAAAAGGCCTCATTACGAGTCTAGCAGTCGGACAAGCCAACCACCATACTCACGGTGAGGAGACTACCACAGAACTTCCAGTCTCCCCATCAACCCCATTACAAGGGTTCCACTGAGATTATCAGCGGAAACCAAGGTTTCTGTGCGGCTCATGGCATTGATCTCAGCTACACATGGAGCCAAGGCCAATGTTGTTGCACGGGGGACCACCAACACCCTTGGAATTGGCTGAGTACATCTCAGACTGCCGTCAGACCGTCGGGAACCGCCAGGGTCGTAATGTGGCAGTCGGACCGCCACAGTTGCAGTGGTCCAACTGCCATTGCAAGTTTGGTGGTCTTTGAACCGCCACCCTCATAATGAGGCCCAAAGTCTCTACAAAAATTTAAAAACCTGCATATTGATAGAATGTGTGTGCTTGCAGTTCCTATATAGTTGTTCCGTTGCTGCAGGAGCACCAGTTGTACATGGGAGCAGTCAGCACATGCGGAAAACCAGCAATTTGATAGAAACCTTGCTTGGACTTCTGCAGTAGATGCTGGGTGTTTGGGAAGCATATGTGGTGGGGTGTGATGCGTAGGATAGCATCCAGGACCTTAGGTAGAAGGTAGAAGAACCGAGAAGGATGACTGGGAGATACCCATTATCTGAAATGAACCAGACGCCAGCGTATGGAGGATAGCGAGGAATTTGGTCATGGGTGGAATGTTAGTGGGAATTTGCATTCTTGCTGTGATGTGTGGCGCAATATGGTGCAGCAGGCGTACAATGGAATCCTGGTTCAGTCTGTACATCTGGATCACATCTTGTTCCCCCAGTGCAAGGATGGCTGTGTGCAAAGCAGACAGTACGCATTCTGAAATTGCTAGGTGGGGGGCTTCTTCCTTGGACATGGGCAGTGCAGCAGTGGCTCACTGCCAGCCTTTCCTTGTAGTCAGACCGCCATGGAAAGGCTGACAGTAAGTATAGTTGTTATCAGCCAGGCGGCGAAGAACCCAGTGCCGCCTTGGCTGAGTACATCTCAGACTGCATTCAGACCGTCGGGAACCGCCAGGGCCTTAATGTGGCAGTCGGACCACCACAGTTGCAGTGGTCCAACTGCCATTGCAAGTTTGGTGGTCTTTGAACCGCCACCCTCATAATGAGGCCCAAAGTCTCTACAAAATTTAAAAGAAAATGTTTATTTCACTGACATGCACAAGCATTTCACTTTAGTGCATCAAATTATATTGATGCATTGAGAAGTATTTTTTAAAAGTTAGAGTTTTCAAAAAATGAATGTAGAAACATTCATGACTCCTCCCAACCTGCTAACAATGCCACTAGTGAGCTAACAGGCAAGTCAGTTGTCGTGTGGACCCCTGTGGGGGCCTGGGCTGTTATTATACATTATAGTTTATTAAATCAAACATTAGAGAAGGTTTTTTACAGTGCATGTCCGGAACACACATATTTCAAGATGCTCTTACATGCGATAATGAAGAAAAGAGGGCAAGGTGAAATAGCATAGTTGCCTAGGATCTCACAATTTGGTCAAGTGGGGAAGGTGGGACTGATCATAGGTTTTGTGGTTTCACGTTCTGCAATTCTTTTTCATTCCAATTCAGTAACAAAGTTACTTCTGTGTTTTCACACTTGTCGCCCCCAAGGTAATGATAGACAGTAGAGAAGGCTTACCCCAAGTTGTGGTAGAGGGATAGTGATTCAGATACTACATAATACAATATTCTCAAATCTTTGAATCTTTAGAGGTCTTCAGCCAGTAGCTCGTGGGCTACTAGTAGCTCTCAAACTACCCATGAGTAGCTCTCCTGTGTGTAGCCCAGCCTACAACATTTGAAACGTTTCTATTTAAAACTAACACGTAAACTTGTCTGATGTGGTCAGTGTTAAAATTCAAATAATATTCGTAGCTGTGGATGATTTTCATTAACATAAGTAGCTTTTACTACAAAAATGGCCGTAGACGTAGAATCTAGAGACTGTGGGCTTCACTCATTATTAGTTTGATATTAGTTTGACAGTTGTGAAAGCCCGTCCGCCAAACTCCAGACGGGGTGGCTGCTGCTTTCGTGGCAACCACTCCGCCGGACCTATTAGGAGTTTCCTGCTAGGTCGGTGGGCAAAAACTTCAGTTTCCGCCTGCCGGCCTAGCGGGGAACAGGCTACAACTCGTATTCGAGCCAGCAGCAATGCTGTAGCCCACAGGGTGCACCAACACCCTTGCAATGTTCACAGTCTGCAAACCAGACAGAGAACATTGCGACGGAGCTGGGCAGGGGGACCCCTGCCCATGCTAAGTGCATGGGCAGTGCAGGGTCCCCCAATGCCCCCTGCACCTGTTCCCTGCCAGCCTTTTCATGGGGGTGTTACCACCATTAAAAGGCTGACTGAGAACGAGGTTGTAATCCGCAGGGCAGCGTTGCATACCGCGCTGCCCCGGCGGACTATGCTCTCTGCTACTGCCACGCTGTTGGGATCATGGATCCTGTCAGAACCCTGGCGGTCTGACTGTCAGGGTCTTTATGTGGTGGTTGGACCACCACAGCAGCGGTGGTCCTGACTGCCACTGCGAGGCTGGCGGTCTGAAGACCACCAGACTCGTAATGAAGCCCTATGGATTTACTTAAAAGGCAATATTGAACGACACCTTCAAAATGACTCACTGACTACACATGTACATGCTTTACTGTCCCAACGCCCACTTGACCGCCACCCCCAACCCGCAAAGAACTACTCTCACCCCGCTGGCATCAATGCATCCCTCAGGCACACCACAGACCACACATTGGGGTGCCTGGGAAAATGTTTGTGGGTACCCATGTATTAGATGGACATTTAATACTAATGTGATGGTTAACTTCAGGATTATGACAAAATGCTAGTTATTTTTCTGCTCAAATTGTTAGAATGCTTGTGAGATATCACCTTGAAAATTCAACATTAGTTATGTTTTGGAAAAAGAAGAGCTCTGAACCCAAATCAAAAATAAGTTTGAATTATGTTAAACATTTGGAACATAAATATTATATTTCTAAATCTGAGCATGGTTTTAGAGCTTATGATACCATTTATGCTTTGAACACAGCATTAAATGGAAGACAAAAGAAGGCTGGGAAACTGATAGCAAATTAGTTAAAGATTATAAAACAAAAGTTACAAATTTCATCCATGTCAAGACTGCTCATTGAAAAATTGTTTATACTTTTCTTACATTTTATAACATTATTTACTCCCACGTCACAATAATTAATATTTTTTTAAAATAATTATTTTTCTACAATTGTGAGAGATGCTTACATTAACACTGATTTATTATCGTTGAAGAAGATACTACTTTAGATTAGAAATACTTATTATTATTATTATTATTATTATCGTTGAAGAAGATACTACTTTAGATTAGAAATAGTTATTATTTATTCTGTCTTTTAAACCAGTTTTTGCCTGTATTAGACAAATCAAATATTAAAGGTTTTTAATTTCAAGAGAAAAAGATAAACTATTCTGCATATTCAGATGATGTTCTTTCAGATATCGATGCCCCCAGTATCTCTACCATTTCTTAAGGAAGTGGATCTGTTTTCTAAAGTTTGCAGTTTACAGACTGCGGACCTCATTGCATAGCTGTGACGGTCTTACTGCTGCGAGCCCGGCGGTAAAGACCGTCACATTACAAGTTGTGGGGTTGGCAGAAGCCAAACCTCCACAACGTTGACTGGCCCGCTGGTGCAGTCACCTCCAGCCCGGTGGCAGGCCTCAGCCTGCCAGCTGGATTACTGGGCTCCAACCGCCAGGCTTTCCATGGAGGTCACCCCGCAACAAAAACCCTGGTGGTAACGCACCCGGTGACAGGATTCCCCATTCCTGTCTCCGGCACACGCACCCCCACACATCCACACACATGTACGCATGCACTCACACACGTCCACACTCTTACAAACATGCACCCCACTCACCCATGCACTCGCTATATACACCCCCATTCACTCAGAGACACACACTCAAACACGCTCACTGAAACACTCATTCAAACACTTACACGCACTCAGGCACACCTATGCAAACGCAAACACCCACACGAACACCTCCATTCATGCGCACACACATTCACTTTCTATTGCCTGCACGCATGCATTCACAATCCCCTCCACTCATACACGCAGACAACCCCCCACCCAACCCCCCATTTTGGACGATCACTTACCTTCTCCATCGAGGAGGTCATCCGGGAGGGGATGGTTCCTGACCGGTGGCCTTCTGTGGTACCAGCATTTCATAACCTCTTGATTGGCCTTGAGGTTGCTCTTGGACTTTTTCCAGAAGCGGTGCATCTGGTTGCAGAGGGCCAACATGTAGCTGACCACATCTTACAGGTGTTTCTTGGGAGCTTTATCCCACCCCTCTTTGACAATGCTTAGGGGTCCCCTAACATATTACCCATAAAGAAGCTCAAAGGGACTGAACCCTTCCCCTCCCCCCCGGGCTACCTCTCTATAAGCAAAGAGAAGGCATGGCAAGAGGACGTCCCACTTATGCCTCACGGCCTTAAGCAAGCCCGTGATCATGCCCTTCAAGGTCTTTTTGAATCTCTCAACGAGACCATTGGATTGAGGATGATAGGGTGTGGTGAACGTATAGGTCACCCCACATGCATCCCACATGGATTTCATGTATGCAGACATGAAGTTAGTGCCTCTGTCAGACACTGTCTCCTTGGGGAACCCCACATGGGTAAAGACCCTCATCAGAGTTCTGGTCACCACTGGTGCAGTCACCGTCCTCAGAGGGATTGCCTCTGGGTAACAGGTGACATGGTCCACCAGAACTAGGATAAACCTGTTGCCTAGGGCAGTTTTGGGGCCTTATGGACCGATGATGTCGATGCCCACCCTTTCAAAAGGGGTGCCAATGATGGGAAGTGGAATCACAGCAGACTTTAGCTTTTTCCCTGTCTTTCCACTGGCCTGGCAGGTGGGTCCGGACCTACAGAATGTATCTTAGGCTGTCCGCATTTGAGGCCAATAAAAGTGGGTGACAAGCCTGGCGAAGGTCTTGTCTTGCCCTAAGTGTCCTGCCAGGGGTATGTTGTGAGCCAGGCACAGTAACACTGGGGGACCACCATCACCCGTGCTGCCCCAGTACCCGGAGCATTAGGCTCACTGTAAAGGAGATTAGTCTCCCAGTAGATAAGGTGATCCCCAGAGGCTTCACCTGCTGCTTGGGCTGAGGCCTGTTACCTGAAGCCAGCAAGAGTAGGACACTCTTTCTGCACCGTGCAGAATTCCTCCCTGGTTGGCTCACCCTCAGCTTGCCAGCCAGCAAGCTCAGTTAAGACACCCAGGGTAGCAATGTCTTCCCTGGTTGGCTCAGGGGCCTCCTCCTAAGGGACCCCGTTAACCTTCACCGCTGGCATTTCTGGGACCCGTTTCCAGTGTCCCTTCTCCCACTTCTTGGCAACTGTCTGAACCATTCTGTCAGACTGTAGATGCTCTTGATTTCCCTCCCGAACAGCCATGGACTGTGTGGTCATGCAGACCCACTCAGGCAATCCCAATATCTCCAAGTGAGACCTTAGCTCTAGTTCCTTCCAGGTAGTGTGCTCAAGGTCATTGCCTAACAGACTATCTACAGGCATGGCAGGACTCACAGCTACTTTCAGAGTACCAGAGGACCACCCCTCCCCTCACTCGAAGGGAAACAGAGCCACCAGTAGATGGCTCCCACAATTGTCGGTGAATTGGTGGAATGTGTTCGGTAGGACCTGCTCTGCTGACACCTGACAGTAGTTATGCTAGCTCCTGTGTCACGCAGAGCCTCCACCCTTTGCCCATTAATGGTGACACACTGTCTATACTTGAAAGTATTAGCAGGCGTGTGGGCTTTTGGCACCCTTTCTGCATCCCCGAAGGACACTAGGGTTACCTCTGTCTGTTCCCCAAAACGAACTGGACTACCTACTCCCCGAGCGCTTCACTAGCCAACCCAGGTGTCTGCCCACCAGCTGGGGGCTGTGCCATTCTTTGGAGATTTGGAGTCGCCCTTAGAGTGACCATACTCAGAGCACTCTACACATTGGGGTACAACCCTCCCTGTCTTATGGCCAAAGGAACTCTGTTTAGAATCAGACTGGGACTGGTTGCTACTATTCCCTTGGGAATTATTTTGGGGGCCTTTTGAGATCTCCTTATTTTTAAGCTTTTCTTCCCCCTCTTTCTTCTGTTGGGAACCCTGACGACCTTTGTGGGTCCCCCCCCACATACCTTTTTGGACAATCTGGTGGTGGCCCAGATGTCTGCCTCCTCAGCAGGCTTCCTGGGATCAGTCAGCTTACTGTCAACTAGGTGCTGGTGCAACTCTGTAAAGCAAACACTGAGCATATGCTCTCTCAGGATTAAATTATACAACCCAACATAATGATTGACTTTACTGCCCCACACCCAGCCATTCAGTGCCTTACTGGAAAAATCAATAACTTCTACCCAGGATTGGTTGAGGAGCTTCTTACTGTCACTAAATCTTTGGCGAAACTTTCAGGGGTCAGTCCAAATTTGGCAATCAAAATGTCCTTCAGGGGCGTACTTGGTCTGTCCCCCAAACTCTAGTGTAAGAAGTGTTCCTCCCAAGTGTTGGCATGTGTTTCCACAAGCCCGCCCCCCAGTGCAACTTCATAAGCAGAAAACCACTTATCAGTTTCATCTCCCACCATATAACTTGGCACCAAATCCTTGGGCAAACAAACCTCTTTGTCTCAAGCAGGTCCTGTCAGTATGCTGCCACTATCACTGTTAGACTCAGACTGCCTAGACTTGGGCTCCAGTTCATGAGCCAAGATAAGTTTCTTTTCAGCCAAGGCTGTTTCAGCCACAGCTTGTCTTGGTTCACTCTCAACTTTCCTCTCTTCTACTTCTATGTATAATCTTGCCAACTGCAGTCTGAATTCGCTCTCTTCCCTCCTTCCCTCTGCGGTCAGGCCATGGTTTGAGACACTGCTCCCTGGTTTAGCAGAGGGCACATCCAGGATTGTCATTCCCTCACTGCTGTTGGCAGCTCCTCAGGAGAGCCTTCCACTTGCTCCCCCAACTCATCCTGCTCTTGTGAGCGGGCTTCCTCCCAGGCCCTCAGCACCTTTTGGTACTCCTTCTTCTTGGAGGCTCCAAGGGTTGGTACCCCATCCCCTTGCAAAAGCCCTTCAGCTGGTTAACGGTGTATCCCTCCAGCTTAGCTAGGTCAAATTCTCCAGGTCCTCTTGCTGACCCAGCCAGAAACATATTGTATAGGAGCTGACAAAGAATGTCAAGCTGCAAAAAAAGAAACAAATCAGATTGATATTTGACTGGGTGGGTAATGTACAGGTAGCTATTGTATGGCACTATAAAAACACAAGTCCAATCTTCACCGCTGATCACCAGTGTTAGAAACTGAGGCCCTCATTACGACCCTGGTGGTCGGTGATACAGTGGCGGTAATACCGCCAACAGGCCGGTGGTAATTACCGCCAAATTATGACATAGCGGAAAGATCTTCGAAAGACAGCCAATGTACCACACTGTCTGGTAGGGCGGAAACAACAGGCACCATGGCGGTAGCCGCCTACAGCCAGGCGGAAGTCAGTGTTCCGTCTACCATCTTACAACACAATCCCCCACCTTTTCTGGGGTGGTACCAACGACATCAAAAGTCTGTCGGAAACACTGTACAGAACTGAAAGGACTCACCATTGGAGACACAGGGAAGAACCACGATGCCATGGAACCAGAAATGCATGTATTTCCGATGATATTCTACGTATTGCTCCACCACAAACACCAACGCCGGCGAAGACAAAAACAGTGAGTACAGCCACCTAGCACACAAGGGTGGGGGGAGGAAAACAACAGTGACACACACATGCACCACACACACCCCAGACACACACACTATACACACACACAACCAGATGCACAAGAAAACAACTTATCCCCCTAAATTGGCAGAATAATGCAAGGACAAAACAAATTTACCAAAGTGAGTGTAATAATATCAACACAGTTAAAAAATAATAAGTTAGCCAATTTAACAGATATTTACAAATGTACAGAACAAGGGACACTGCCCAGTCCTCAGTTCATGTGGGCCTCAGTTGGCAAATAGGCAGGCACCTCAGTGGGAGGAGGGGGGGCACCTCAGCCGGGAGCAGAAACAAGGCCACTGGTTCTGGAGCGGGCAACATGCCCTGTGCTTGGTCCTGGGGAGTGCAAGGCCACAGTCTCTCGAGTGGGTGACTTGCCCACTGGTTCTGGAGGGGGCAACATCCCCTGTGCTTGATCCTGGGGAGTGCAAGGCCACAGCCTCTCGAGTGGGTGACTTTCCCACTGGTTCTGGAGGGGACAGGCCACACAGTAGCCCTTGGAGGCAGGATTACATAGTGTCCACCGGTGGTGATGGCTGCACTGTGGTGGTGCTGGTGGGAGGCTCCTGCCCATCCCCTTCACCCTTGGATGGATGCACTGTGGTGGTGGGAGGCTCCTGCACATCCCCTGCATCCTCAGATGGATGCTCTGTGGTGGTGCTGGTGGTGGTGGGAGGCTCCTGTACATCCCCTGCACCCTCGGATGGATGCTCCGTGGTGGTGCTGGTATTGGTGGGTGGTTCCTGCACATCCCCTGCACACTCCGATTGTTGCACAACAATGGTTGGTGGTTTGGCCTTTGTGACAGCTTCTGGTGCAGGCTCCTGGCACTTCTTGCCTGCTGTTGCAGGCTTCTTGCCCTTTCGGTGGCAGATGCAGGCTCCTTGCCCTTCTTCCCTGCTGGTGCAGGCTCCTTACCCTTTTGTGTGGCAGATGCAGGCTCCTTGCCCTTCTTGCCTGCGGCGGAATTCGTTCCTCCTAGATGATTTGAGGTGATCTTTGTGGAGACGCCCGCACGCTCACAAGCTGCATAACGCTGCAACCTCGATGGTGCAGAAACAAGGTTTAGCCGCCCCCTACAGAGGTTTCCGGTATTGAGTGTATGCGCTTCCCTGCATAACAAAGTTTCGACATTGTTATATAAGCGGTGACTCTCAAGCAATATTAATACCAACAGAAAAAGAGGCGTCATTGCCCCCTGATAGTCCTGATGAGGCCCTGACTGAAGAGGCCGAAACGTGTTGACACATTTTTTGCGAGATTGTGGTCTTTAAGTCAATTGACTCAGACAAGAAATTTAATATGCACTACAAAATACCCTTAAAAAATAGGTATTTGTCAGTTGGTTACATCTGAACCTTCAATCATCGCAATCGAGTGGATTACAATCACAAACTTGTAATAGTAACCACAATGAAAGAAATATTGTTGGGCATAACCCTCCTCTGGCATATTGCCAACATTTAGATTTGTCATTACTTATAAGGATGTTTTTGCTGTAGATAATTGTTTGTGTATATGTAAGTAGGTAACTTTGATGTTATGTAAATATTTTTGTTGTATATAATTCACCGATGAGCCACTGCTGGCCTTGTATAAAATTAATTGAAATAAATAAGGGAAAGTAATTGACCCATGAGGACAGTATTGAGCACTGGTCTTTAAAAGTAGTGTTTGAATTTTTCCCAACCTGTTGACCGCTTTTGTTTTTGCTTCTTGCCTGCTGCTGCAGGCTCCTTCCCCTTTAGGCAGGCTGGTGCAGGCTCCTTCCCCTTCAGTAACTGTGGCCTGGACCCCTTTCCACCACGAATAGGTGCAGATGGAAGTGGGCCTGTGGACTGTGCTTGGCTGGGTTTTTTCTGCCCTGGCCATACGTGCAGGACGGGGGGAGGGGTAGGAAAGAGTTCAGTGGTGGATAGGAAAAGTTTCTTAGGGACATTGGGGCAGGAAGAGGGAGAAGGAATGGGAGTGGAGGATGAGGGAGTGGTTTTTGGAAGTGTCTGTCTGCTAGATTTGGGTGCAGGTGCATGGGCTGTATGCTGTTTTTATGTGGGTAGCTATTGGGTGTCTGAGTGCTTGCGTTTGTGTGCTTTAGGAGGATGGACAGATACAGTGGGAGAGGACACAGGACATGTACATAGATGTTGTGGAGGTGTCTGCTAGTGAGGTGTGTGTTCTGCTTGGTGTGGTGATGATGCTGGTAGTGGATGATGTAGTACATGCAGGTGTGAGTGTGGACGTGGCTTGGAGGGAAGGGGAGACAGTTGAAATAGTGGATGTTGTAGTGTCTGCAAATGAATGGTACTTGTGTGAGTGCCTGTGGGATGAAGTGTGGTGCTTGTGTTTGCCTGTGATACTCTTGGGTGTTGTCTTGTGTGCATGCTTGTCTGTATGTGTGGCTGGGATTGGTTGGGGTTGAGGAGAATGGGACTTGGAGGGGGGACGTTAGAAACAGGGACAATGGCTGCCATCAGAGACGAGGCCAGACCCTGGTCACAGAAGTGTCTGCCACCACCAGGGAGCTTCCATCGGAGGAGGTATCTGTAACTGAAGTGTCCCCTCCAGTCTCTGCCGTGGTTCTCCCCTCGTCCTCCGTCCCACTGGTGTCCACAGCATCGGTGGACTCTGCCTCCTGGGTCCTGTGGGATGCAGCTCCCTCCGTCGCTGGTGCCTCTGCTCCTCCGCCAGATGATGCTAATGCACATAAGGACAGGATGACAAAACAAAAAAGGGGGTAAGAGAGACAAAGGATACACTGGGTCAATGGCTGCACCAACACCACCGTTGGCGTACACCGCACCCTCACACAGGGAACAGGCCTACGCACTATGTATTGCACCACCACTGATATTGCTAGCCACCAAGGCATGTAGAGGGGCACACACAGCCAACTGAAGCACACCTGGGACTCATGTAGCCCTGACCAGTAGAGGATGCTTACATGCTAGGTAGGCAGTATTATCCCTTCAGAATCCTAGCCACCAGAGGACCTACACTGCTATGTCAGGCCTGGCCTAGGGACACCCACTGACACACATCCACCACCCGGATACCACCCCACGAGGCGTAGTCGTAATGATGGGCACTGTACTTACCCCCTTGTGGCTGCTGTGATGCCCTCAAGTGCCCATCCTGCTCAGGATAGGCCACCACCAGTATGCGGGCCATCAGGGGGGGTCAGGGTTCAACGGGCACCCCTTCCTCGTTTTGAGGCCATCCCCAGCTGGGCCTCCGCCGTCTTCCGTGCCCAGTGTCTCAGGTCATCCCACCGTTTCAAACAGTGGGTGCTCCGCCTGCCGTAGACCCCAGGGTCCCCACCTCCTTGGCGATGGCACGCCATATACCCTTCTTTTGATGGTCGCTGACCTGCAGAGGCAATACACACAGGAAAACACCATTAGACAAACAGTCCAGCCAGTTACACATATGGCCCACCATACCCATTCCCAAAACCATTGGCACACACATAGACCAGCACACAAGCTGTACGCCGCAGAGAGGACATCCACCCACCCCCTTACACAAGGCCTTCACACACACCACTCCATGCATCCATGCTACATGCATCATGCCCAAAGTGTACTCACCTGTTGGTCTGGAGGCCCATACAGCAGTCCGTACTGGGGTAGGACCCCATCCACCAGTCTCTCCAACTCCTCCGAAGTGATGGCCGTGGTAGGCTCCAGACACAGGTCACAGCAGCACATGCAGGGTAGGTCCTTTCCTGTCAAAGGTCAGGTAGCAAGTGAGGAATCAGATAGAAAATGGTGGTCACGTCCCGGCGGTGCATACCGTCACCGCCGACGTACATCACCATTGGCCACCGTACCCCATAGAGGCCAATATTAACCAATGAGGAGTTGCACAGCAGTTCCCGACCACCTCCCGCCATGGCGCACAACGTCAGCGGAATTACCTCACTTTCACCTGTCCCTCCACACAGGACAAGCGGACGCCATTTCAGAGGAGGGCAGCCTTATGGATTCATGCTGCGTCACAGGGGAAATAGGCACATACTGGACAAATCACACTGACACATTACAAGTTAACAGATTGCAAACTACTGTTGTGGCTCCAATGTTCAGTTTGTGACAGCCTCCTCACTCTTGTGTCCCTTAGATACCTACTGCTGCGGATGAATAGGAGATGGAGACATACCCCGTGTACAGACCCCTGGTAGACTTGGCAACACTGGAGGTTAGGCACATTATCCTCACCTATAGACTTGACAGGGCCACAATCACAGAGCTGTGTGTCCAGTTGGAGCCTGGCCTGATATTGGATATCCGTCACCCCACTGGGATCCCCCCTCATGTGCAAGTGCTATCTGTTCTCCATTTCCTGGCAACTGGTTCTTTCTAAGTAACAGTGGGCTTGGCAGCAGAAATGTCACATCCAATGTTCTCAATAATGCTGACAAGAGTGTTGTCTGCCCTGATTAAACACATATGCAGCTACATTGTTTTCCCCCAGGTTGAAAATTTGGCTACAGTGAAGGCCGAGTTTTATGCAATGGGACATATTAGCAATTTAATTGGGGTGATTGATGGAACACATATTGCATTTGTCCCACCCCGGCAGAATGAACAGGTGTTGAGGAAACATAAGAGTTTCCATTCCATGAATGTTCAGATGGTGTGCTTGGCGGACCAGTACAGCTCCCACGTCAATGCTAAGTATCCTGGGTCGATGCATGATGCCTTTGTCCTGAGGAATAGCAGCATCCCAAATGTAATGGCCCAACTACAGAGGCAAAGGGTGTGACTAATAGGTGAGCCCTGGTTCCCAACCTGTAGATGTTGGTGTATGAGTATGGTGTTCGCCATATAGGATAGTGTATGGCTAAATGTTCTCCCTCAATATTTGCAGGTGATTCTGGTTGCCCAAACCTATCATGCTGACTCCTGTGAGGAATGCCAGGGCAAGGGCAGACGAATGGTATAATGAGGCACATGGGTGAACCAGAAGGATAATTGAAAGGACCTTTGGCCCCCTGAAGGCCAGGTTCCAGTGCCTCCATCCAACAGGTGGATCCCTGTGCTACTCACCCAAGAAGGTCTGCCAGATAGTGGTGGCCTGCTGCATTTTGCGCAACCTAGCCCTCAGACGCCATGTCCCTTTCTGCAGGAGGAGGAGACTGGAGATGCCCATGTGGCAGCAGTAGACCCTGTGGACACTGAGGATGAGGAGGCAGAGGATGATGACAACAGAACATCAGTTATTCAACAATACTTCCAATGACACACAGATAGGACAGTGTAAATATACATTTCATTGACTTTGGTTGTAATCTGTGTGGCAATGGCATGCTGATATTTCCCACTTCTATGCCCCCTTACTGTTCCCTCTGGCAATTCATTTTGTAGATGTTGGTGATCTGACAAATACTCCTGGTGTGATCACTACAGCCAGCTACAGGTCATTAATCTATGCTCATTCTATGTACAGTTCATTTGCAATGTTTGTACCTGTTTAAAGAAATACATATTTGATATAAATGACATACTCCAAATGGATTTTTTTTCAAAGGGTGCTTATTGAAGTGCTAACATATATGGGGAAAGTGCAATGGGATGGGGTGATGATGGAGGAAATTCCAGGGTATTGTTCCAGCCTGTTTGTAGCACAGGTGCATTGTTCAAGAGGACATAGGAAGGAGAGCAATGGCAGTTCAAGGTGGACAGGGTGACTGAGTGGGACACAAGGGTGACAATCAGGAGAGTCTAATTTCCTGGTGGGGCCTTGGCAAGTGTCTCTGGCTTCTGTCTGGATCACAGTGAACGTTTGCAGGGGAAGGGGTGCTGGTGGCCTTTGAGTCCTGTGGCGGGGCCTCCTGGCCACTAGCGGCAGTGGAAGTGGAAGGCTGTTCAGATGTCTGGCTATTGGCAGGGACCCCCTGGTGTGAGACTGCCTCCCTCATAATGTTGGCCACGTCTGCCAGCACCCCTGCTACGGAGATCAGGGTGTTGTTAATGGCATGCAAGTCCTCCCTGATCCCCTGGTACTGTCCCTCCTGCAGCCGCCTGTTCTCCTGCACGTTGTCCAGGATCTGGCCCATCATGTCCTGGGAATGTTGATAGGTTCCCAGGATCTCAGAGAGTGCCTCCTGGAGAGTCAGTTCCCTGGGCCTGTCCTCCCCCTGGTGCACAGCAGTCTTCCCAGTTTCACTGTTGGCCTGTGCCTCTGTCTCCTGAACCCTGTGCCCACTGCCACTGACCCCAGGTCCCTTATTGTCTTGGGTGCGAGGTGTGGTCTGGGGCCCCTGTAGAGGTGGACACACTGCTGATTGACGTGTCCTGGGGACAGAGGTGTGGGTACGCTGGGTGGGTGCTGTGGAGGTGTTTCCAGATGGGGGAGGGTTGGTGGTGGTGTGTGACTGGGACTGGGTGACCGGATGTACAGTGTTCCCTGATGGGCCAGGTAGGCCATCCAGATCCTGAAGTCCAGAGTTGCTGTCACCACTGTGGGCCTCTTCATTTGTGGGACTGGATAATGCTGGCACTATCTGGTGACATTGGCTGGGGTACCTGTGGGAATGTAAATGATGTGTTATAGTTTATGTTTCTGACATATTGTACATCCGTGGCTTCCCTTCTATGGTTGGATTTGCGCTGCCAGCTTTCAGTTGTGTATGTAAGTGTATGGTGGGATTTTAGTGCTCTATGGTGTGCATGCTTTAGTGATGATTGTCCATGAGGGCTGTGAAGGGTGTCCATGCATTGGTACAGCATGCAGGGCTTGGTATTGGGATGAGTGAGATGTGATGGTGGGGTGTGTGTGAAGTAGTGGAGTGATGGGAGTGAGGGTGAGGGTATGTGATGACATGCAGGTAGGGGGGTGATAATAGTAGAGAGTTTACTTGCCAGAGTCCAGTCCTCCTCCGACTCCGGCCAGGCCCTCAGGATGCAGTATTGCCAAGACTTGCTCCTCCCATGATGTGAGTTGTGGGGGAGGTGGTGGGGGCTCACCACCAGTCCTCTGGATAGCGAGCTGGTGTCTTGCTGCTATGGAACGTACCTTCCCCTGTAGGTTGTTCTACCTCTTCCTGATGTCATCCCTAGTTCTGGGATGTTGTCGCACAGCGTTGACCCTGTCCATGATTCTTCACCATAGCTCCATCTTCCTAGCTATAGATATTTGCTGCACCTGTGCTCCGAAATCTGTGGCTCTACCCTGACAATTTCCTCCACCATGACCCTTAGCTCCTCCTCTGTGAAACAGGGGTGTCTTTGTGGTGCTATGGGTGTTATGTGAGGTGTGTTGGTGAGGGTGTGTTGGGTGATGTGATGTGGAGTGCGTGAGTGGTGTGTGGCTCTAGTTGTGTCAGTGGTCTTGGTGTCTGTCTGGTGGCAATGCTTTGTAGTTGTAAGGGGTTGTGGGTGATGTGGGTGTGTGTGTGTTTTATAGTGGTGTGTGGGTGTGGTGTGTGTTGTTTGAATTGTCCATTGTGGTTTTGTATGTGGGTGTCCATTCTGAGCGGGGCGGTATGTACCACCATTGAATGTCCGCTGTGGTGATTCGTGGGTCATAATATGGTGGGCGTTGTTCTGGTGGCATAACAGTGTGGGTTTTGATACCGCCACTTTATCACTGACCTTTGGTCTGGCGGATTTGTGTATGTGGCTGAATTTTGACGGATTGGTGTGTGTGTGTATAATATGGTGAACGGATATCTACTGCTGTCAGCGTGGCGGTAAGTGGGATTTACCGCCAATGTCATAATGAGGGCCTGAGTCTCTAGTTGGCAGAGGTATACACCCTTGTCCAAGTAGGGACCACAATTCCAGTCAGGGTAAGTCACAACACAGTCCAAATTATCCTGTGCCCACCCTCTGGCACTGAGTAGTCAGGCTTAACTTAGAAGACAATGTGTAAAGTATTTGTGCAGAACTTATACTATAATCAATCAATCAATCAGTTTTTGTAAAGCGCAACTACTCACCCCTGAGGGTCTCAAGGCGCTGGTGGTGGGTCTCGGCCTTATACGAAGAGCCATGTTTTGAGGTTCTTCCTGAAGATGGTGAGAAATGGGCTTTGTCTGAGGTGCGTAGGCAGGTTGTTCCAGACTTAACTGTGAGGTATGCAGCAGATCTTCCTCGGGCGGTGGTTACCGGATGCATGGGACAGTAGCTAGCACCTGCTGGGCGGAGTGGAGGGGTCTGGCGGGGTTATGGAGGGAGATGCAGTGGTTCAGGTAGGCTGGTCTGATGTTGTGCAGCGCCTTGTAGGTGTGGGTGAGTAGTTTAAAGTTGATTTGCTTCTCTACTGGGAGCCAATGGAGGGTCCTCGAGGTTTTGGAGATGTGTTCTTGACAGAGAGGTTAGGGACGAGTCTTGCAGTGGCGTTTTGGAGGAGTTGTAGTTTCCTGATGTTCTTTGTTGTGGTGCCGGCATAGAGTGCGTGGCCTTAGTCGAGCTTGCTAGTGACTAGTGCATGGGTGAATATTTTGCTGCAGTCGACTGGGATCCATTTGAAGATTTCGCAGAGTTGGCGGAGGGTGTGCTTGCAGGAAGAGGTGACTGCGTTTACCTGTCGAGTCATTGATAGGGAGGAGTCAAGGATGATTTCTAGGTGCGGGCGTGGTCAGTCGGAGTAGGTGGTGCGCTGAGCGATGTGGGCCACCAGGAGTCGTCCCAGGCTGAGGTGGAGTTTCCGAAGATGATAGGCTCGGTCTTGTCCGAGTTGAGCTTGAGGCAGCTCTCCCTCATCCAGGAGGTGACGGCTTTCATCCTGGTGTGAAAGTTCCTCTTAGCTTTGTCCGGCTCTTCAGTGAGGGATATGATGAGTTGTGTGTCATCGGCGTATGACACGATTTTCATTTTGTGGTCTCTTATGTGGCTGCCAGCGGGGCCATGTATATGTTGAAGAGCGTTGGGCTCAGGGAGAATCCGTGAGGGACTCCGCAGCTGACTTCTGTATGTTTGGATATGAAGGGTGGGAGCTTGAATCTCTGTGTTCTTCCGGTGAGGACGGAGTGGATCCATTGCAAGGCTTTTCCACGGATTCCTGCGTAGTGGAGTCTGGGGCATAAGGTGCTGTGGGAGACCGTCTTGAAAGCTTCTGGGAGGTTGACGAGTATGAGTGCTGTGGTGTGTCCACGGTCGAGGAGTATGCGGATGTCATCGGTGGCTGCAAGAAAAGCTGTCTCCGTGCTGTGGTTGCTGCAGAATCCAGACTGAGAGTTATCCAGAAATCCTGTAGGAACTGTTGTACGTACGCGTTTATGGCTTTTTTCAGGACTTTGGCTGGGTAGGGCAGCAGCAAAATGGGTCGGAAGTTATTGAGCTCTGATGGGTCGGCTGTGGGTTTCTTCAGGAGGGGGCAGACTTTGGCATGTTTCCAATTTTTGGGGAAGGTGGCTGTTGTGATGGAGCAGTTCAGCGTCTTGCAGAGTTCAGGGGTGATGGATGCACTGGCTCTGTTGTAGGTGAGGACAGTGGTCTGTTGGAGCTCCGGAGTGAATGCTGTTCATGATGATTTCAGTCTCTTCTGTGGTGAGCATGGACCTTCTCTGGATGGTTAATGTTGGTTCTGGGGGGCTGGGTCAGTCGTAGGTTCTGACACTAGGTGGGTTCTGCAGGAGGAATTTGTCATAGATGTTCATATTCTTGCAGTGGAAGAAAGTGTCCACTTTGTCGCAAAGGTCTTCCGATGGGGGGATTTTGGTGGCTTTGGAGTAAGGATTGGTGAATTTGTTGATTACCGTTAATAGTTCCCTCGTGTTGTGCGGGGAGGTGTTCATGCGTTCACGGAGTGCAGCTTCTTTTGCGTTCTTGATGCATTGGTTATGGTGGCAATGGTGGCTCTGAAAGAGGCGAGGTCTTTGCTGGCTTTGCTCCTTTCTCCATTTCTTCTCTAGGCTCCTGTGCACATTTGGATTCTTGGAGTTCGGCGGTGAACCACTGGCTTTTTTTGGGACAAGCTTGACTGAAGTTGATCGGAGGGGGCTAAGTAGTTGGTGCATTCGGTGATCCAGGAGTTCAGGTTGTGTGCTGCAGCGTTGGCGTCGTCAGTGAGGCTGATTTGGCGAGGGTCATGGTAGTTGCTCATTGGTGAGTCCTTCCATTTCCTCTGGGGGGTCCTGGGGACCCGGAGCCGGCTGTTGGGTGTGGTGATGGCGAATTGTATGCAGTGATGGTCGGTCCAGTCCGGAGTGGAGGTATTCTTAAGGTGATCGGGTTGCTTGATGTAAAAATGGTGTCTAGTGTGTGTCCTGTGGCGTGCATGGGTGTGGTGATCAGTTGCTTGAGGCCGAGGGTGGCAAAACTGTCAAGTAGGGAAGTGGTCTTTCGGTCATGCGGGCCTAGAGGTGGAAATTCAAGTCACCCAGGAGAAGGTATTCGCTGGACGCCAGGGCGTGACAGCTGGCGATGTCTACAATGGCGTGAATGAAGGCTGGGCGGGGGCCAGGCGGTCTGTAGACCAGGGTGCCGCTGAGGGAGGAGTTGTGAATGGTGCGGATCAGGAAGTGTAGGTGTTCCATTGTGGTGCAGTGTTGACCGTGATGCAGAGTGAGGACTTGTGAAGAATGGTTGGTCCTCCGCCCTGGGTCGACGGAAGGGTCGGCCCTTCCTTACGAAGTTGTAGCCATCCGGGATTGCAAAGGTGATGTCTGGTCCACAGGTAGGGTTGGTCCAGTTCTCGGTTAGGAAGGCGATGTCTGGACGGGTGGAGTTGATCAGGTCCCATAGTTCGGTGGTGTGCTTTTGGAGGGACCATAGTTAATGAGGTTGTGGCAGACGCGGGTGGTTTCAGGTTTGGGGTATTCCTGTTGTCTGTTGTGACTGAAACTGAGGTTGCAGTTACTGCAGGAAAAAGGTCTGAGGGTGTCCTTAGGAGATGCGATGCAGCAGGCGCTGAGACATCTGGTGTTAAGGCGGTGGAGGGTCTTGGCGTCGTAATGGAGGGTTTCCAGGGAATGGCTCGTCAGAGATCCAGGGTTTCTGGCACTGGGCGCGGTCCAGGCACGGACAGGTGCAGATGGGCTGGCCTTTGCCGCGCCAGTGGCGTGCCCGCTACGCGCGGCCGCCATTAAGAAGGGGAGGGAAGTGGAGATCCGGTCGGCTGGGAGGCAGGAGGGTCCCTTACGGCTTCTGAGGGAAGGGAGGTGAGACATCGGTTCCATCAGGATTCAGGGGGAGATGGTGCAGCGTTGTCCGTGAGGCGTTGATTCCTTGTGACCCGGTGGAGTCGCTAGTTCCAGTCCATCAGGACATGATGTGTCGACTGCAGTGCAGCAATGATCCTGAGTGACGTCAGCGGAGTCGCGGCAACATCAGACATTAGTTGCAGGTCGTGGTCGTACTGTGCAGTGACTTCCATGGAGCGGGAGAAGGCTGGGGCGTCACTGGCATGGCTGAAGTCGTTCCGGAGTCTCTGGTATCGGATACTAGCAAAAAGCTAATAGTTGAAGTCTTTGCTATCTATGAGACTTCAGATCAGGAGGCAAGCTCAATCCAAGTCCTTGGAGAGCACTTTTGGGGGACATCAGAGTCCTTCCAGCACAGTCAGGGCAACAGCAGGGCAACAGTCCTTCTCAGCATAGCAGTCCATAGAGTACTTTGGGCAGCCGGGCAGGTCTTCTGACAGAGTTCAGGTGCAGATCCAGAAGTGTCTAAGTTGGTGGGGTCAGGGACCCAGTTTATATACCCAAAAATGCATTTGAAGTGGGTTACCTAGGGCCTTCCTTAGAGTAGACTTATATGAAGAAAAAGGGGTGTATAAGGCTTGGCAAGTACTTTTAAATGCCAAGTCCAAGTGGCAGTGAAACTACATGCACAAGTCTTGCAATGACAGGCCTGAGACATGGTTAAGGCGCTACTTGGTGGCACAATCAGTGCTGTAGGCTTACTAGTAGCATTTAATTTACAGGCCCTGGGCACATTTAGTGCACTTTACCAGGGACTTATAAGTAAATCAGATATGCCAGTGGGGGAATAAACCAATGTTACCAAGTTTAAGGGAGAGAGCATATGCACTTTAGTACTTGTCCTAAAACCAGCAAAAACAGTGTCAAAAAAGTGGAGGGAGGCAGGCAGAAAGTTGGGGGTTGACCACCCTAAGGCTGTCAGGTCTGACAGTCCCCAACGATTTTTCCCCTTTTGAGGCATGGCTAGGCGCTTTGCCTACAGGCAGTATTAAGGCCCAGCACCCCAACAGCATACACTCCAGTTCCTTCAGGGTTGGGATAGTGGATCAAGCAGGCATTTTGTGCTCTGTATTCAGGAGAATGGATGGTAATGTTGTACCTGCAAGACACCTACTTGCTTATTCCTGTCCCTTAGGCCCTACGGTTCAAGGTGGCCCACAAGCATTTTAAGTTTGATGTGCTCCCTTTCTGCCTCACCAGTGTTCCTTTGGTGTTCACGAAGGTGGTAACAGTAATTGTAGAATACCTTTGGAGACCATGGTACCAGTCTTACCCTATCCTATCCAGGGGGACAGCAACATCAGCATCAGAACAGGAACGGGAACAAGGTAAGGGAGATGGTTTAGAGTTTGGACTATAAGATTACTAAACCACCAGATCATTAGTTCATTATTGAACAGACATAGTAAACTCAGAAAATATTAAACACTAGTATGTCAGTACACTAACTGGTAAAGCATGAAATATCAAAGTGACAGGTTCACATAAAGGTAAAGTCTCTGGAACTCAGGATATAAGAGAATCACAAATTAATCTCCCAAGAATATTCTGAACCCAACTAATGGCAACTGCGCATTAAATTAAACTTGCTAAACTCTTGGCTAAAACATAAGGTGAGAAAAATATGTCCAATGAGAAAGTTAACAGATATCAAAATTATATAAAATGTTAGCTCTAAGAATAATTATTGGTTGTTGCTCCATTGACGAAACTCAAACGAATACAAAATGTATCTTGTACACTTCCTTCTCCTGTTGCATCTGTAGGCCCTTTTGTTCTGCACCTTTTGAATGCGCTGTTGATAGACAATAATTTCAAAATATGGAAACATATCCTCCCCACCATTTCCCTCGAGAGAAATACATGAGTGAGAAACATAACTACAGACAAATGTGCAAGTACAATGAATGAAGTCTGTTAGGCAACGGACATGAAGTCATAAGAACAGAGTACACTAGAAACATTTATTGCAGATAACATTGCACAGTGACCTTGCATCTGCTTCAAGTCCAGCAGAGGCCACGAAATACTCATTTTATTTCAGCATTTATTTTAGCAGAGAACATGCTCATAAAGAGACAGAATATTTTCATCACAGTGTTACTGCAACATTAGAAAACATATGCAAGCCTTTTGACTTGATGGCCGCCACTAAGTAAAGCATAATTTTCGTAAACTTAAATTTATATTCAGAATATTTTGCACTTTAGTACATCAGTATAATTACGTAAAGACAAATTTATTTACAACAAAATCTCAGCTCTAACACTTGTAAAATAGCCACATCAGTGAAAGATCTTTTTTTTAAAAATTAAAAAGTCCGACCGTTCAATTATGATACTGGCGGCGGACCTGCCAAGGTACCGCCGTCCCCTCTGGGAACATTGCTCCTGATGGACTTATGGCGGTCTTGGTTGTAGTCAGCCAGGGCGGCGCTGAATTGCAACCTTGTTCTCTGCCAGCCTTTTCATGGCAGTTTCCCCACCATAAAAAGGCTGGTAGAGAACAAGTGCAGGGGGTCACATGGAGGATAGTCCAGCAACCTCGAAATGTGCACTGTCTTTGTAGACAGTGCGCATTCCGCGGGTGCTGGATGGCCGCCTCTGTGCTACAATATAGGGAGCAGAGTGCTGTGTCGTAGCACAGTTCCTGCCGGACTGATCAGCAGGAACACATATTGCAATGTTCTGGGGGTCAGCCCAGCAGAAACATTGTAATACACTCGGGCAGGACGCCACCGCCATGGCAGTGGCGTCCTCCATGTGAGTTTGCCAGTCCCGTGGTGGGACTGCCAAACTCGTAATGAGGGGCATACTCCCAGTTACCAAATCTTTACCAAGTCAAACTGAAAGTGTCTAAAATACTGTTGCATGCTCTACCTCAGACCTGTGGCTTGGTCATAACACATAAAACCAGCTCGCCTAAACCTTAAGCCAACAGGGCAAAGCAGTACTGATAAGGTTGTTATGGGTATCTTTAACACATAATAAATGCAAACCAACCGAAGAGAGGTGAAAGGTTCGTATGCAAATAAGAAAATTACAAAGCTATGCAGGTTAAAATCAAAGTAATGTATATTGCTCCTCGGAAATTTTAGATGGAAAAAATAATAAATTGCACATTAACATAACTCTTCTACATGTTAGCCAAAAAGAAATGCAGTGGTTTAGGTTTACAAATTAAACGAAAAGCCTTAAAAATCAAAACTTTCACTGATCTCTTCATTTTGGCAAACTTAATGTCAGAGAACATTTAATATTTTAGATATTTTGGAGTGCTGATAGGGTGTAAATCTGATCCTTATTTTCCATGTCTCCATACCCTGTACTGCCATCAGTGCAGCTTGTGTTAGTGAAGGGATAACTGTTATAACATTGACCTTATGAATGAACTTTGCATTCTGAAGCGCGTACTGAGGAGGAGGCGGCGGCAAAGGGAACCGAGGGCAGGAGCCCTTTAAATTCAACTCGCACTCCCACTTCGCGGGAAGCGGGAACTGAGGAGGAGGCGGCGGCAAAGGGAACCGATGGCAGGAGCCCTTTAAATTCAACTCGCGCTCCCGCTTCGCGGGAAGCGCGTACTGAGGAGGAGGCGGCGGCAAAGGGAACCGAGGGCAGGGGCCCTTTAAATTCAACTCGCGCTCCCGCTAACTGAGGAGGAGGCGGCGGCAAAGGGAACCGAGGGCAGGAGCCCTTTAAATTCAACTTGCGTCTCTGCTTCGCGGGAAGCGCGTACTGAGGAGGAGGCGGCGGCAAAGGGAACCGAGGGCAGGAGCCCTTTAAATTCAACTTGCACTCCCGCTTTGCGGGACGTGCGCGGGTGAAGCCCGGGCCAAGGGCGGGCCCGTCCTGCGCCCGTCAGTGCCTGACAGAGGCTGGGCTGGGCCACCCCCCTGACATCTTTTTGGCAATCACTGGTTTTGGGCACCTACACAGGGTAGGGACGTGCTCTTTACCAGGCTGACTCTCCTATGGACTTCATGACCCAGTGTGCTATAGGGCCACAAGGAGACGCTTAAGGACTCTGACCTGTAGCTGGTGCCGGCTTTGTGGACGGGGCAGGAGCCCTCTAATAGCTTTTTTTTGTGCTCCCGCTTCGCGCTTGCAGCCGGTGCCGGCTCTGTGGACAGGGGCAGGAGCCCTCTACTAACTCCTTTTGCGCTCCCGCTCTGCGGGAAGCGTTTGCAGCTGGTGCCGGCTCCATCGCGCTCCCGCCTCGCGCCCGCCAGAGCCCAGAGGAGGCTGGGCCGGGCGCATTCTGTTGATATCTGGTTTAGTGATTTGCATATACTTTGCTGTGATTAGCTAAGAGTGTCCAACATAGTAACCCCATATACATAATGGGGAAAAGAAAGCAAAATCAAATGGGGAACGGTATTAATAAAAAAAAAACAGAGAAGTACTAATATGATTACCAATTATCTCACAGATGCAATGGGGAAAATTAATGAAGAAATGATTAATGTTGAAGCACGTTTAGTGGCAACAAAAATGTCTTACATGAGGCTATCACTGAAGTGAGCACTGATTAAAATCCCCAAAGGAAACATTTACTGGGGTTGATCCTAGATTTTCCTTAGGCCCTTTATTACCTACAGACATAATAGAAGAAATCGATTCATCGAACAGTACAGATGACCAAATTCCTTCACCACCCAAGAAAAAAAGAAGTAGTCAGATTACCAAATCTAAGTTTATGTTACCACCTTCACAGTTCCCTAAGGGTAGCAAAATAATTACTAAAATGCACGGGGTCATGCAGTAGTACTATCATCAGACAACGATGGTCCCTTACAAAAACGTATGGAAACTCTTTTCAAGAAATTGCATGGCAAGTTAGACCATATAGAGTCAAAAGTATTGTTAGAATTCAAGGAGATAAAAGAACGCATAACTAAGATAGAAGTAAGTGTTAATTCAGTGACTAAAGCGAAAATTCTGTCCCTTGGTAGTGACACTATATCAAACGAGAGTCAAGCGGCTGTAGATATAAGGAATAGTGCAATGATAGGGAAAGCAGATCCTAACAAAAGAAGTATGGAATGCCGGCACCCCATACAGGAAGAAATCCCCCAGTCTAGGGTACCCATGATCAATCAAATGGAGCAATTGGATAGATGCCAGTCCTCGATTAGAAATAGATCTGTGAAAAAGGTATTACAATTACCGCCAGATGCTACGCCATATACAATCATTCTTAAAAATGGTCCCAAATTGGGGCCAAACATCGTCGAGACCTGGCCAGATTTACGTAATTAAGTAGTACACTGGATGTCAGGGAATATATGTACACCAGATATACTATTTTGTGAAATATGCAAGGAGAGTTGATTGGGTGGGATATTTGGAGGAAGAAGAGGGAGATTGCATTGTGGTTAATTTTCGTAATCCTCGTTTTGTGGGTCAACTACTAGCGGACTTGGATATAAGACATCGAACTTGCAAAAATCTGAGAAGGGAGATTATGGCTGTTCCCTTAGGATATGTTTATAGAATGATGGATACCTCAGGCACAAGAGACACGGGGGCCACAGGGAATATACCCAGTAACTTGGACAGGTATAAGAAACCAGAGTGTTCCAATCGATTCGCTCCCCTGAATAGCATGGAGGATTTGGACCGACAGCTGGAGGACATGAGTAGAAAAGGGATCTTGCTACCTGACAAAATACAATCTATTACTGTAGAGCCCAAATTAAAATCTTTAAGCTGTAATGGTGACGTTGAGTCAGATGGGAGGTCCCTAGCAGGAGACTTAATTATACTCATGTCGTGGAATATAGCTGGAGTAAAAACGAAAATGGTTGAGAAGGAATGGCAGACCATAATAAACTCATCACATATAATCTGCCTACAAGAGACATGGCATGAGGGATCCTTTGTTATTGAAGGATATGCCATATTCTCTACACCAGCTTCTGCCTCAGCCAATGGTAGGGCAAAGGGAGGATTAGCAATACTGATTTCAACACTGGTACCGTATATATTGGTGAAATCCTCCCTTGATTCCCCTTCCTATCAGTTTTTATATTTTCGGATAGATGGAATTTTAGGAATTGTATTAATAAACTATTTCAATAATAAATTTGACGGCACCAATAGAGTAGTGGCATTGATTCTTCAGGAAGATTTACAGACCTTTGTAAATGATATAACTTCAAGCTATAGAATAATATGGGTTGGAGAATGCCAGAATACTATAGAAAAGACATGTGGATTTATCGACGATGGGGGGAGCGCCCAATCGCACTTTTCGCGCAATAATTATGGAACTGCACTGAATGAAATATTATTTAGATATGATTTAGAATTGATGGAAGCCTAGTGAGAACATCAGGGAACAAAAAGAGTGAAAAAGTGGGGTGGTTTGATCATAATTGTTCATTAGCAAGCCAGGAATTAAAACAAGCCCTGCAGGCTCGACCAAGAAACAGGGAAGAGGTAATTATTAAACGCTGTAGCTACAAATATGCACTAAAGACCAGGAAGGCACAACTGAGAGCTAGGGCATGGGCTAATCTTGAGCAAGCAACGACCCTAAGAGACAGTACTCTATTCTGGAAAACAATTAACCAACCATTCCTAAAAAATAGTGATGCACCTGAAATAACAGTACACGTTCCATCATTAGAATGGCTTTCTCATTTTGGCTCAATTTTTAACCCAGATAATCTGACTATTCACACATCGAATATTGGGATAATTGAGATCAAGCCACCCTTTTTGAAACCAGTTAGTTTAGGGGAAGTGAAATCTGCTATGGGCAGATGCTTGAAAGGGAAGGCACCAGGCCCTGACGGGGTGCAAGTAGATGCCTATTTGACACACGTTGATCTATGGTGCCCTATTTTGACCCAAGTTTTTTGGAGTGTGACAAAGGGATATATTTTAACATCATGGACTGAAAGTATAATTGTTCCTATTTTTAAAAAGGGAGATAGAGGTGACCCCAAATGCTATCGGCCAATCTCACTTTTAGATACCTCTGTTAAATTGCTGGGAATAGTACTCCTAGAAAGACTAGAATCATGGGCAACCAACAACCATATACTCACAGAGGCTCAATTGGGATTTAGGCCTGGGGTAGGTACTCTGGAACAATGTATAAACCTTAATTTAATAATAAGCAAATATACAATAGCAAAGAAGGGTCATATGTTCCTTTGTTTTGCAGATCTTAGCAGCGCTTTTGATTTGGTGAATCATGCTAAGCTGTGGAAAGTCTTAATAGATATGGGCGCGCCCTTAGATATAATAAGCTTCTTGGCGCAATTATATAATCATCTTACAGCACGGGTGAGATATGGAAGAAATGGCGAGTGTACCCCAGGTTTTAGGATAGGGAGAGGAATACGTCAAGGTTGTGTTTTGGCACCTCTTCTATTTTCCCTTTACATAAATGGAGTAGATGCCCATTTAAAAAATATAGAAATTGATACCCCTAAAATAGGAGTATGTTATATTCCAGTCCTTTTATACGCAGATGATGCAGTACTGCTGTCACAAACTGCAAATGGGTTGCAGCGGTTAATCGAGGGCTTTGTGGAATTTATGGAGGAAAGAGATATGTTGTTGAATATGAGCAAAACTGTTGTAATGACTTGTGGACAGGGAAAGGCCAGGAAGAAAACTTTTTTTATTAAGGGCCATAAATGTGAAGAGGTGAATGGATTTACATATCTGGATATACAGTTTTCTAATATGGGTCATTGGAAACAACATCTAGAAATTATCAAGATGAAGTATGTTAGGAAAACAGAGGCTGTTTTTAGATTTTCAAAACAAATTGGTAATAAACCCCTTAGGGAAATGCTGCAAATTTACAAAAGCAAACCAATTAGCAGCATTACGTATGGTTCTGCCCTTTGGGGTTTGATGCCCGAGATCCATTCATTACAAGTGCTAGAGAATACATTTCTTTGCAGACTACTTACAGTGCCAAATACCATCTCCACATTTATGGTACATAAGTAACTGGGCTGCCCTTATGTGGAAGATCTAATATATACCAATGCGCTGTTGGCTTGGCATGGCATTTGGTCTAAAGAAGGGAAGCATTTTACCCAAAAGATTATTAAAGATTGTCTCACATTAGAATATTGGGATAGAATTCCATGGTTCATGCATTTAAAAGATTTGTTGAAAGGTATAAATCTAGCTCCAAATTTGGACAATCCAGGTATTATCCTCCAATTTAGCAAGAAAGAATTGAAAAATCAACTAATGGCATGGAGGGATAGTGATAGAGAAAATAGAGAATGTAGGAAATCAACAGTAGCTCTTTATATGACTGAAAACAACAAGGTAATGCCAAATTATTTACTGACAGTAGCAAACATTCAGGATAGATTTTATCTGACCCGAATACGCTTTAGAATGTTTCACTTTTTGGTAGCTTTCCCAAAGGTGAGGATTTGGAGCAAAAGCCGCTGTTCCCCTGTGTGGGAAGATTTGCACAATCTACAATGCACTTTATTATATCTTGTAAATTTTATCATGACATTAGGAAACAATTTCTAAAACCCTTATTTGTTATTAACAAATTATTTTACTGTAGAGAAGCTTTTAATTATTTATGTAAATTGGATACCAATGAGAAATGTGATGCAGTAGTAAAACGTACCCTATATGCCATAGAACAAAAAAAAAAGCAGTCGTATTTAGAAAACCTCCGGTATGAGAATGAATAATCACCCAATTTGTAGTAGCAAATGTTTTTATTTATTTATTTATTTATTTATTAGTAATGTTTTCTTGAAGTATCTTATTGTATATTTTTATCATTTTAAAGAGATTGTTTATCTTTTATGGAGTAAAATCCGAATAAAGATTGATTTGAATTTGTAAGTAATGAACTTTGCATCCTTGCTCATGTGAAATTGAGTTAATAATGACGTTCTTGGATTACAAATAGATCACATGCTTGACAGGTTTAAAAAGCTCACAGATATCCTGAGTTTTGTCTGCTGCAGAATCTTCATTCTGGACTTGGCCAGGCGTAAGGCATGGCTAAGAAAGCAGGTCTCTGTCCTATCCAAGAGCACCCTGATAGGGGGCTTAAATGTTCTGTCATGCACAGTTCTCCAGCAGATCCTGGACATAAATAATTTATGGATTTGTGGTGAAGGAAGGTTGCTGCTTCAGTTCATTTCTCTGGAGCTCGAGATTACAATGAAGTGTGTAAAACATGCTTTTATTCAGGTTCAGCTACAGCATGATGATGAAATCCGTCACATTCTGATCTTCATGGACAAAGGATGTCAGGTTCTCCCCCACAGCACTATTCTTGACTAAAGCAGGTCTCATTCTTTCTCCAGTACTAAGGTAGCACCTTGACAATTACCAAGTCCTGGACTGTCAATCTTCTTAGGGCAAAGATAACTCAGGGACGTGTTCAGCTCCCATGGGTGACTGCATGGGAGAGGCATGAATTTTCTTCAGGAAGACCACCTATTTATAAAAAGGAGGCAACGGCTACATTGATCTGACATGTCAGTGAAAGATTTTTAATCTTTATTGAAACAGAAGATTAGGTGTTTCCATTACTTGACAGGGGTAGGAGAGGTACCCACTGACGATGGCTAAACTAGCAATGTATATCGACTTTCTCATTCGTATAAAACCTCAGTCTTGTGAGAGTTAAGCTTAAGCGCAGTTTGACCCGCGTATGACTGGAAGGTAGACAGACATTAAGAAATGCAGCAAAGGGTATGGTTGACCCTTTAACCAAAGTGGATAATGATTTGCATATTGTTTGCAAAGGAAAATAATTTGAAACTGTATGATAACATAAAGTTTGCTCGTGGCTGGACATATATATATTGAACTGTATGGGGAAAGTAGAGAACCCTGTAGCATGCTATAAGAGCACATAATGCATTTTAAGAGGCTGAGGAACTTCTGGACAAGATGGTGCTGTGCTAGGAGCAAAAGTGTGCTGCTCTCTTCTCTGTTCTACGAGCTGGGCAAATACGTCAGCATCAGCAGGCCTCTGCCAGTGGAACTCATTGTGAAACAGGTGGATGTCACTGCATGGTGCCTTAAGTGTAGAATTTACAGCCATGGGCCTGTTTAATAGGCACAACAGCATGAATTGCAAGAGTCCTCTGCTGCGCTAAGGTGGCAGTTGGAACCTGCAGTTGAGCCCCCTGGTCACAGTAATTATACCCAGCAGGGATAATCGAGTGAGGAGCGTAAACCCCTCCCGCACTGACAGTAACACACGGAGATGGTGGGTCAGCATATCTTCCAGCAAAGCTGTTAATGCACCTGTGTACATCCATGCATTAACAGGACAAACACCCTCATTGAGAACTCACCCCGCAGAAAAGGAGAAGGACCAGTATTAGAGATGCAGAATGCAAGCAAGCCTACAGCCTAACTGATACTTGGCGACTTCAAACCTAAGAAGTGGACTTAAAGGAGAACCATGGAGGTCTACTAATACAGCTCCTCATTAGTCTCCACTTTTTTTCGGAATGGTGGATCCACATCGGATCCAGGTGAGGGCGGAGATCAGAGGCATACAGTTTTGCTTGAATTAACATAAACTATGCCTCTTTGTAGACAGAATTATGTTGACTCTAACATTCGTGGGAAATGCGATTCCTGCAGCCACAGAAGATTTGGAGCAATTTGAAAAAATACTGGTGTTTTACATGAATAGGCAAAAAACTCAATTCCAGAGGACCCCAAACTCAGTAAAATAGTTCGAAGCCTATCTGACAGGTGATCTAATGAACTGGCTTGCAACAAACTGCTCCATCTTAAAGAATCAAGTTCTGGAAGATCTTAATGACGTTCGATGCACAACAGTGCTTAAAATGAATGGCCTACCAGACTTATATATACTTTTCAGGCACTCCATTTGTGTTGATGAAAGATGAGTGGACGGAGCACATCTTGTGAAGGAGAGGACTTGCCTACCTTATAATTTGAAGGTATGTAGTATTATTGTTATTCCAATACTGCACATTCTTTCGTTGTTATGGCTGTCCAGTGACTTTCGAATAGGTTCTGAGGTTACTGTGAGATGGGTGTCTATAAAAGGCTGAGAGGGCTGGGGAAGAGCAAGTAACAGGCGGGGAGCTTCTGTCTGGCATGACTGACTCGAACTCAAATGTGCTTTCCTTTCATAGGTACCTACTTCTTGTAAAACCCTTTGGATTTCCCACCTTTGCCAGACCGCTGAGTGGCAAATGAGTGGTCCTCAGTCCACTGGTGCAAGTATGTTGTACCTTATGTAGAGTGCAGATGCTATAAATCTGTCAGCTACACAGCTGTGGTAGATGTCCTGTTGGGATGGCTGAGGCATCCTGTTGAGTGCCATAAAATAACCCTGGGAGGGCATGAGAAGCAATATTTGTGATTACCGTGCAACCTCTTCAGCATTTCATACAAAACCAAATGACGTGTTAACTAAGAATCTGATAAGTAGGATACATCTTCATATGTCTGTATTTTCTCTATCATAGGTATACTTTGTCTTGAAGGCCCATGGAGGAAACGATGTATATCATGTTTATGGAGAGACTACACATCTGTACAATCTTCTCCAATGTGTCTCAACTATAAGCATAATTTCTGTTCATAGTCCTGATGAATGCACTTGACCTTTTGGCACATAGAAGGCACTGAAATGTGTTGAATTTACAGAAAAGAAGGGTCAGAATTTAGACCCTCTGGTTTTTCATCATGTGATACGTGGGCATTAGTAAAACATAGTTAGTCCAACCTCACACTTCTTTAAGCCCATCTATGTTTTCAGAAGATCCTAGTTTGACACAATGGCAAGCGCTAACGAAATCCAGAGACCATATGGCTTAGGCATAAGAATTGCCTGAATACTTAAGCCCTGATTATGACTGGGCCAGATGGGGGTGTAGCATTTACCACTCCTGTTAAATACCATTGCCCCAGGATGAAGTCTTAATAAGGTGTAGTAAAGTACCTCCTGTTTCCAGTTTTTCATTTTGAAATAAGGCAAAGCAGACAGAATCTGTGTGTAAATTCAGCATGTTTTGACTTTTTTCTGGGCCTTTTCCCTTGATAAACCTAAACAGGTATGAAATGCCGAAATCTGTCAAGTGAAAAATATTGGTGCAGTAATTGTGGCACATCTCGTAATTCCTATCCTTGAACAAACTGGGATCAGAATTCAACCCCAATTTGTAATAGAAACCTTAGTGATCACACTGGCTTTGAGGGCAATGGCGGAAAGGATGTCTCCTTACAGTGAGAAGTGATACTTTATTTGCATAGTTACTTAAAAACATTGCATTAAAACCATAGACATATTTATACACATTTTTTTAAAAAGAGTTTCTTTCAGATTCTGAACTATCATAAAATACATTCTCATTTGCTACTTGCACATCAAGAAGGTGAGTATCAAATTAAGGTCTCACCGCGGCATGATAAATGGAGTTGGCAGGAACATATGAACCACCCCCACAAAAAACACAACAGATGAACCACCCCCTCAAAAAACACAGAGTGAAGGCTGCTACCACTGCACTGTTGTGTGGTGAACCAGTCATGGACATTTGTCAGGTGGTGCATGTGGGTGTCCCTCCACACATTCAAAAAGCATTACTGCTTGAATAACCAGGTCAGGCAGGATGATCACTTCGCCCGATCTGTTCGGCAGGATTTTCTGGTTTGACCGTTCCACAGACCAACCACCTGTGAAGTACTGTTTTTGTATCTAATTAGAGGTATCTTCGGTTAGAAGTCCCTATGAGAAGAATAAGTTACTTACCTTCTGTAACACCTTTTCTGATAGAGACTCTATCTAACTGCAGATTTCTCACCAACCCACCCTCCTTCCCATTCTGTGGGTAGAACTCAGACAGTCCACTAATAAGATTCCAACCCAAAGTCTGCACACTGTCATAAGCTGATTTCAGTGGCTCCCCGTCTGTCGGCACATACAGAGATCAGAAAGAAACTGATTTCAGCGGATGTGACACATATATAGTGTCCCAACATCAGTCCATGGTGGGATGAACTTGATGCAGAGCCACACGATGCCACCTGCTGACTTGCAAGGGAACTGCTAAGAAAGTCGCCAGATTCAGTCTTGCACCTGGAGAAATTCACAAGAGGCAGAACCTGCAGTTAGAGTCTCTACCAGAAAAGGTCATACCAAAGGTAAATAACCTATTCTTGTCTCAGATACAGTGACTGTATTTCCATTTTAGACCATATTTTGCAGCAGAAAGGCATGCCTGACTTGAGACTAGGGTTTGTAGTGCAGTGAAGAAATAGGGAACGTATGATTAAAGATCAGTGATACCCCTGTAAAGGCTGTAACGTTTCACCTTTTAGGTTCTTGTCATGGAAAAACAATACAGGAAGTTCTTGTCTTCCAGTTAAATAATGATTTAATACCTTCATGGTTTTGAGCTCGCCCAACTAGCTGAGGTCACATCCGGTATTTAGAAGTAGAAAAGCTCTTCTACACAGGAACATATTCGACATTTAGCCACGCTGATCAGGGCTCCGAACAAAGAAATATCAATAAGTAAAACCAGATATAAAAATTAATTGTTAGCGGAGGGTTCTTTGTCCATAAGACATGCCCTTGCTCCTTAGCATCTTTATTTATTCTTAGACTTCATCTCGAGCTCTGTCCTTCACCACTTGTCTTATTATACTGCCAACAAAAATACATTTCTGTACCAGGATGGTATTGCATCTATGTTTTATACCTGAGGCTGACAGAAATGTCAAGCTTGTCTAGAGCTGAGGCCACGTTGCAGGGTGTATACAGAGGTGTTACCTTCTGAAGGTATCAGTTGCCTGTCCTACTGTCGACCTTCTGGACTGTGGACTTCACATCTGATGTGTTAGCATATTAAGCACTTGGTCTTGATACTGGGTGAGGCCTGCAGGTTAGGAATTTGAATCCCGACAGGCCCAACACAGCCTACTACCCTTTGATGGTCAATAAATTTGCTAACATTAACTTGGGTATTCGTGTTTTCTGTTATTTACTGCAAACCTGATGTACTAAGCACTGTATTTAAAAAGGTTATTATCAACGTGGTCTTTTTCGTAGGAAAGTGAGTTTATCATCGTAGTGTCGAGGGGCTGGATCAGTGGGAGCTGAATTCTGTGCATTTGTCTCAGCATCTCGGAGATAAAGCCAACGTTCATGAGTAGCCACCTTGCTCCTTTGATTAATTATGTCAGGATCTCTAGGTATGAGGAAAAATCTGCAAAGCGTGAAAAACCTCCTGTTAAGGTGTTGATTGAAGACTGAATGCATTTAGATAACTGGATGAAGAGGAGCTAGAGGGCAGGATGCAGACTTTGAAGGCGAAAGACCTGGACTTCCAGATGTAGAAAGACAAAAACAGGAAGTACTAGACTTATGCAGTTATTGGGAGCAGAGTATAGAAATATATGGGTTATATTTTGTATTGATGCCACGTAACAAAATGTCCCAACGTTGCCAGCCTTGAGAGTAGCCTGCTCAGACCTGACAGAAATAGACACATTTTAGCACTCATATTAACCAAGGCGAACCATGATTAACAAGTCAGTATTCACTAAGCAAAAATCAAACTCGCCCAGTAGATAAAAGTCCCACAGGGCGGCAGTGTCCCAAAAGCGCAACATTACCATACAAGCAAGCATTTGCAATTTAGTGGGTCTCGCATTTGCTCGAGTTAGGGATGTTAGCGTTGTAAACTACTAACCGGACTTTTCTTGCCACATAAATTGAAAATAAAAAGTGATTAAGTTTCACATACGTGAGGCGATTCAAAGCGCCTGGCATCAGGGTGAAGCAGCACACAAAAGGAAAAAGATGTTAGATCGCAAGGGTATCGGCAAAAGTGCAATTAGCCATGTAACACAGGCAGTGACCAAGGCGTAAGTAAACCTCCCCAAGGAGGGACAAACGTAAAGCATTTACCAAAGAAAATAAAGATTTTTTGAAGGGCAAGCCCATGAACGAATGATAGTGATGTGCGTCTGGTGGGCTTAGTTAAAAACATCTACATTGTACATTATGTATTTTCGACTGTTAGGCCTGCCTGTGGTAGATTTCAAACCAGTTTGGTCCTCACTAGGGAAGAGGTGGGCCTGCAGGCGGTGTGACTTTAGGAACGAATCCTGGCTCCATGTTGTCTGCTGCTGCCCCTTGCTCGATGCTGCCAAGCGATCTCTGCCGAAGCCGATTTTTCTGATGAAGGGGGCCCGCACCTTCGATATGTTTTACCCAAATCGATGCAAGATCTCTGGCAAGGTGCAGCAAATATGTCAACAAACAAAGTGTACCCAAAGGCTTATGACTGATTTTTTTTAACTGCACATAGCACTTTCTTTTAAAGTTTAGCCATGCATAACCAAACATGCGGTATAACTTTAATAACCTCTTGGATCATGGGCGGCATTTCGCTCTCTCAAAACGCTCTGCAACCTTAAAGGCCTTGTAAAATTGCTTTTGGGTGTTGAATGCATCTACCGCTATAGTGCATGGTCTAGCATTGTAGATCTGCCTAGTATGCACTTTAAGGACTTTTATGCACTTTACCTATCTGATCGAAGTTCTAGTGGTTACACCAGCGGGCTGATGTATATTATAATGTATCTAATGTTGCTGAGGGACAGCTAAGCACTGTAGTTTTACCCAGCATGCACTTTAAGGATTTATGCTTACTTTATCTGTTCGACATATGTTCTTATTAGATTTTACTAAAACTTGCCATCGTTAAAACCCTAAACTGCTACTATGTTCTGCATCTTTTTCCATCTTCTTACTGATTTGCAATATTAATAAACCTGAACTATGACAGTTTTGTGATTTCGTAGATATGATCTATAAACATCAGGTTATCAAGTGCTGCATATATACTCCTGTTGCAAAACGTACGCACACCCTTTCAGTACGATTCTATTTTGAGCCCTACGGTAATGCCTTGGCATGTGTAGCAAACACCATCCTCTCCCCGTCCATCACCCACTTAACCTGTTTTGCAGGGAGCAGCCTCCCCTAAGAAGTCGCGGGAATTCCATTCACAGCTGCAACACGATGATCTCACTTGGATTTTTGTAGTAATGTTTATGTCACCCTCAGTTTGTTTTCAGAGGTTCTCTACAGGAGGTGCGTCACACATGCCAAGGTCATGGCTTCTGTGGAAGTGGCAACCTTATCAAAACATTCCTTTCAGTTACTCAGTCTATAGTCAGGAAGGCAGCCTTGGGATGAGACCGTGTGTCACCCTCTTCCGGTACAAGCCACGGTGTCCAAAATGTTTTAAGGAGAACTCATTCTCTGTGAATTGTAAATTGTAAATGTTTATTTATTGTTTCAGTTGATTAAAACCATAACAATTTTGCCAAATTACATCGTAGAAACATTCTGAAGAAAAGAAGGAAAATTAAGATTGTAAAGCAAAGAGATTAAAGCCCTCATTATGACCCTGGCGGTGAGTGATAAAGTGGTGGTAATAACGCCAACAGGCTGGCGGTAAGTTCCGCCAAATTATGACCAATGGCGGTGATAACTCTCATAGACAGCCAATGCACCACACCAACTGCCACGGCGGAAACAAAATTCAACACGATGGTAGCCAACAACAGCCAGGAGGGGACAAAGTACCGGCCACCATATTAAGACACACAAAACCTCCACCTTTTTCAGGGCGGTACCAATGCCAACAAAAGCCTGGCGGAAACAGAGCTCAGAAGTGAAAGGACTCACCATTGGAGACACAGGGAAGAACCTCGTCGCCATGGAACCCGAACTGCAAGTTTTCCCGGTGATCTTCTACGTCATGCTCCACCTGGATCACCAACGCCGGCGAAGACGGTGAGTACAGCCGCCTAGCACACAAGGCAGGGTGGGAGGAAAATGAGAGTGACACACACACGCACGACACACACCCGACACATACACACCATACACACAACCAGCACACAGCATAGTAAAACACGGTTCACAGTGCTGGAGTACTGACAATGTATTAGCATAGGTAAACCCACCACACGAAGCAAATATATTTACAGATGTACAATAAGGGCCAATACCCAGTCCAAAGTCAAAAGGGCACACAAGGCCACAGGGCAAAGTCCAAGGCCCAACCTGTATCCCGACACATCCGTAGAGAACACTGCAGATGCATAATTTTGCAAGTGAGAAGGCACCGCAGGGAGATGGGGGGGCACCTCAGTTGAATACGGGAACGTCCCCACTGGTTCAGGAGGGGGCTCCATGCCCATTGCTCTGTCCTGGGGAGTGCAAGGTCACAGTCTCTGAAGTGGGTGGTTTGCCCATTGGTTCTGGAGGGGGCTCCATGCCCATTGCTTTGTCCTGAGGAGTGCAAGGCCACAGTCGCTGAAGTGGGTGACTTGCCCACTGGTTCTGGATAGGGGCAACTCACACAGCAGCCCCTGGAATGTGGCCTACATGGTGTCCGCTGGCAGTGACGGCTGCACTGTGGTGGTGGTGGTTGGAGGTGCCTCCTGGGAAGCCTCTACACTGTCTGATGGCTGCACTGTGGTGGTGGATGGAGGAGCCTCCTGGGCAGCCTCTGCATTCTCTGATGGCTGCTCTGTGGTGGTGGGTGGAGGAGCATCCTGGGCAGACTCTGCACTCTCTGATGGCTGCACTTCCACAGCTGGCGGTGGGAGCCCCATGACAGCTGGTAGTACTGGTGGTGGTGGTGGCGGCCTGACAGCCTCCGCTGGCGTATAGTGCTTGGTTTCCTGTACATGGGTCGTGGATCCCTTACCTTTCCTGGCAGGGGTGGATGGGCTCTTCCCCCTCTCTGCCTGGTGGTGCAGGCTCCTTCCCCTTCTTCACAGTTGGTGCAGGCCCCTTCCCCTCTCTGCCTGGTGGTGCAGGCTCCTTCCCCTTCTTCACATGTGGTGCAGGCCCCTTCCCCTTCTTCCCTGGTGATGCTAGCATCTTCCCCTTCTGTGATGGAGGTTTGGTATCAATCAATCAATCAGTCAACGTATTTATAAAGCACACTACATACCCGTGAGGGTTTCAAGGCGCTGGGGAAAAAGGGGGGGGTGCTGCTACTGATCGAAGAGCCAGGTCTTGAGGAGTCTTCTGAAGGCGAGTAGGTCTTGGGTCTGCTGTAGGTTGGTCGGGAGGGGGAGTTCCAGGTCTTGGCGGCGCGGTAGGAGAAGGATCTGCCGCCGGAGGTCTTTCGTTGGATGCAGGGAACGACGGCGTGGGCGAGGTTCGCGGAGCGGATATGGCGGGTGGGGGTGTAGAAGCTGAATCTGTTGTTCAGGTAGGCTGGTCCAGTGTTATGGAGGGCTTTGTGTGCGTGGGTGAGGAGCTTGAATGTGATCCTCTTGTCTACGGGGAGCCAGTGAAGGTTTCTCAGGTGGTGGGAGATGTGGTTGCGGCGGGGTACGTTGAGGATCAGTTTGGCGAAGGCGTTTTGGATGCGTTGGAGGTGTTCGATTTGTTTGGCCGGGATGCCTGTGTAGAGTGCGTTGCCGTAGTCTAGCCTGCTGCTGACAAGGGCCTGTGTCACGGTTCTTCTTGTTTCAGTCGGGATCCACTTGTAGATCCTGCGGAGCATGCAGAGGGTGTTGTAGCAGGAGGAGAAGACTGCATTGACCTGTTTGGACATGGAGAGGGAGGAGTCGAGGATGAAGCCTAGATTGCGTGCATGGTCGGTTGGTGTTGGTGGGGTTCCCAGTGTGGTTGGTCACCATGAGTCGTCCCAGGCTGAGGGGGTGGGTCCGAGGATGAGGACCTCCGACTTGTCCGAATTGAGCTTCAGACGGCTGGTTCTCATCCATTTGGCGATGGCCTTCATACCCTTGTGAAGGTTGATTTTGGTGGTGTGTGGGTCCTTGGTGAGGGAGAGGATGAGCTGGGTGTCGTCGGCGTAGGAGATGATGTTGAGGTCGTGTTGGCAGGCCACTTGTGCGAGGGGGGCCATGTAGATATTGAACAGTGTTGAGCTAAGGGAAGAGCCCTGGGGTACGCCACATATGATGTCGGTGGCTTTGGAACGGAAGGGAGGGAGGCGGACTCTGGGTTCTGCTGCAGAGGAAGGAAGTGATCCAGTCGAGGGCTTTGTCTTGTATTCCGGCTTCGTGGATGCGTGCTATAAGAGTGCGGTGGCAGACTGTGTCGAAGGCGGCAGATAGGTCCAGGAGGATGAGGGCTGATGTTTCGCCGTTGTCTAGTTGGCGTCTGATGTCATCTGTGGCGGCTAGAAGGGCGGTCTCGGTGCTGTGGTTCCGTCTGAACCCGGACTGGGAGGGGTCCAGGATGTTGTTGTCTTCGAGGTGGCGGGTCAGTTGCGTGTTGACAATTTTCTCGATGACCTTCGCCGGGAACGGGAGCAGGGTGAGGGGATGGAAATTCTTGAGGTCCTTAGTGTCAGCTTTGGGCTTCTTGAGGAGGGCGTGGATTTCGGCGTGCTTCCAGCTTTCCGTGAATGTTGCTGTTTCGAAGGAGATGTTGATGACCTTCCGTAGTTGGGGGGCGATGATTGCGTCGGCTTTGTTGTACACGTGGTGTGGGCATGGTCAGAAGGTGATCCTGAGTGGATGGAGTTTATGATCTTGAGTGTCTCTGTGTCGTTGACGTTGGTCCAGGATGTCAGGTGGTTGGTGCGGGTGGAGCTTGCGGGGATGGGGTCTGGCATGGTCGTGGTGAAGAAGCTGTTGTGGATGTCGGTGATTTTCTGGAGGAAGAAGGTGGACAGAGAGTTGCAGAGTTCTTGGGAAGGTGGGATGTCGTTGACGTTGGCGCTGGGATTGGAGAGTTCTTTTACGATGTTGAAAAGCTCTTTGCTGTCGTGTGCGTTGTTATCCAGGCGGTCTTTGAAGGAGGATCTCTTGGTTAGTCTGATGAGTTGGTGGTGCCTGCAGGTGGCATCCTTGAGGACTGTGTGGTTGTCAGGTGTGCGTTTGTGGAGCCATTTCTTTTTTAGTTTCCGTCAGTCGCGCTTGGAAGCTTGGAGCTCGTCGGTGAACCAGGTGGCTTTTTTGCATGTTTGGTTGTTGGGGAGATTCTTGAGTGGCGCTAGGGAGTAGGCACAGTTGGTGATCCACTGTCTGAGGTTGAGAGTGGCGGTGTCTGGGTCAGTAGGTGGGTTCTGGGCGAGGGTGCTGGTTAGTTGGTCTTCAGTAACTTTTCTCCAGCAGCGGCGGGGTGGTTGTTTGGAGCGGTGGTGCTTGGTTTGTTTCTTGAAGGAGAAGTGGATACAGTAGTGGTCGGTCCAGTGGAGTTCGGTGGTGTGGTTGAAGGTGATGTGGGTGCTTGCAGAGAAGATGGGATCAAGCGTGTGGCCGGCGATGTGGGTGAGTGTGGTGACGAGTTGTCGGAGTCCGAGGTTGGCGAGGTTGGCGATCAGTGTGGTGGAGTTGGGGTCGTTGTTGTTCTCTAAGTGGAAGTTGAGGTCCCCGAGGAGGATGTAGTCCGTAGAGGGGAGTGCGTGGGTGCTGGCCAGTTTGGCGATGGAGTCGTTGAAAGGCACTCGGGTCCCGGGGTCTGTAGATGAGTGTTCCTCTGAGGGTGGTGTTGGGGTCAGTGTGGATCCAGAAGTGTAGGTGCTCGGCGGTCTTGAGGGTGTCGTCCGTGTGGGTGTAGAGTTTGAGGGTGGATTTGTGGGCGATGGCTGTTCCTCCTCCGATGCCGTTGGTGCGATCTCTTCGGGTGATCTTGTAGCCGTCCGGGATGGCTATGGCGATATCGGGCACCGATGATTCATTCCACCAGGTTTCGGTCAGAAAGCCTACATCTGGGGCTGTGGTGTCAAGCAGGTCCCAGAGTGCGGTGGCGTGCTTGCGCGCAGAGCGGGTGTTGAGGAGTATGCAGTGGAGATGGTTGGTTCCGGCTTTGGGGGGCTTCGTTGTTCTGTCGCAGGTGAATTTGCAGGTGCGGCAGGAGAAGGGACCGTTGGTGTTCCTCGGTGAGGACTGGAAGCAGGCTGTGTTGTGGCCAGGATTGAGGGCAATGAGGCCGCTGGCCGTGTGGTGATGTCTGGAGGTGCGGGGGTCCCACGGACCAGGGGGGTGGCACTGGTTGCGGTCCAGGCGCGGACAGGTGTAGACGGGCTTGCCTCTGGCGCGCCAGCGGCGAGCCCGCTGCGTGGACGCCCAGCAACTGCCATTAAGAAGGGAGGAGGGAGGGAGGAGCAGCTGGGAGGTGGGATGGAGAGGCGAAGGATGGCGTGAGGGGGGCGGGACGCAGGGACGCAGCGGCGGTATTGGAGAGCAGCTCAGAGAGAGCCGGAGCGGGGAGCGCACAAGGGGCGAAAACAAGGCACAAAAATTGAAAAAACTAATGGAAAACAGCATAATAAATCAAGGCAATGAAACAAAGCACAATAACAAAAGGTACAAATGCACAAGTCTAGCGACGCTTACCAGAAGCCCACTAGACTCCAGGGATGAGGCGCATGCGGGTGCCTGCGGGTGGAGGAGGGCCTCGAACACTCGAACAGCAGCGTGGGTGGGGGTCAGGGACACAGACACAGCTAGGTGGTGCTGCGATCGTGGGTGAGCGAGCTCTTGACCAAAGAGTGGGGGGGTAGGGAAGAGCTCATATTGGGAAAGGAAAAGCTTTTTAGGGACGGTGTGGCGGGAGGAAGGAGGAGTATTGGGAATGGAGGATGAGGGGTTGTTGTTGGAGGTGTAGGTCTGCTGTACTTGGGTGCAGGTGCATGGGCAGTATGCTGATGTGAGGTGGGTGGCTGTTAAATGTGTGAATGCTTCATTTGTGTCCCTTAGGAGGGTGGGAACAGACAGGGTGGGAGAGGACAGAGGGGACCCGTGCATGGCTGTTGTGGTGGTGTCTGCCAGTGAGGTGTGTATTCTACTTGGTGTGGTGATGCTGGTAGTGGATGTAGATGTAGTGCATGCAGGTGTGAGTGTGGACGTGACTGAGAGGAGGGGGAGACAGTGGAGGCAGTGGATGTTGTTGTGTCTGCAACTGTATGGTGTTTGAATGAGTGCCTGTGGGATGAAGTTTGGTGCTTGTGTTTGCCTGTGCCACTCTAGTGTGTTGCCTTGTGTGCATGCTCATCTGTATGTGTACCTTGGATGGTTTGGGGTTGAGGGGAGTGGGACTGGGAAGTGGTAGTTGGAGGGGGGAATGGTAGAAACAGGGACAATGTCTGCCATCAGAGAGGAGGCCAGAGCCTGAATCTATCTCTGTTGGGCCGCCAATCCACCGTGAATGCCCTCCAGGAATGCATTGCATTGCTGCATCTGGAATGCCAGCCCCTGGATGGCATTCACAGTGGTTGATTGCCCTACAGAGATGGATCTCAGGAGGTCAATAGCCTCCCCACTCAGGGCAGCAGGGCTCACTGGGGCAGGGCCTGAGGTGCCTGCGGTGAAGGAGATGCCCACCCTCCTGGGTAAGCGGGCACGGGCAACTCACTGAGGGGCTACTGGGAGGGCGGTGCTGGTATGGGGGTGGCGGCTGTACCTGCAGCTGGGGTGGTCACAGAAGTGTCAGCCACCACCAGGGAGCTCCCATCGGAGGAGGCATCTGAGTCTGTGTCGTCTCCCCCGTGGTGCTCCCCTTGCCTTCCATCCCACTGGTTCCATTGGCATCAGTGGACTCTGCCTCCAGGGTGCTGTGGGATGCAGCTCCCTCTGTCGCCGGTGCCCGGGCTCCTCTGCCAGATGATGCTAATGAACACAAGGACAGGAAGACGGAACAAAAAAGAGGGGGGGCGAGAAAGTAAACACTGGGTCAATTACTGCACTAACACCACCGTTGGCGTACACAGCAACCTCACACACAGGGAACAGGCCTTAGCAATATGCATTGCACTACCAGTGATATGGCTAGTCACCAAGGCAAGATGAGGAGCACACACAGCGAACTGCAGTACACCTGGGACCCACAACGCCCTTCCTGAAAGTGACTACTAACAAACTAGGTTACCTGTATTTGCCATGCAACCATTACCCTAGAGATGACCCACGTGGCAATGTCTGGCCTGGCCTTAGGGGCACCCACTAACACACAACCACCACCCGGATACCACCCCACCAGCCAAAAGATGTAATGATACCCACTGTACTCACCCCCTTGTGGCTGCTGTGATTCCCTCAAGTGCCCATCCAGCTCAGGGTAGGCCACCGCCAGTATGCGGGCCGTCAGGGGGGGGTCAGGGTCTTACGGGCACCCCTTCCTCGTTGGGAGGCCATCCCCAGCTGGGCCTCCACGGTCTTCCGTGCCCAGCGTCTCAGGTCCTCCCACTTGTTCCGACAATGGGTGCTCCGCCTGCCACAGACCCCCAGTGTCCGCACGTCCTTGGCGATGGCACACCATAATCCCTTCTTTTGATGGGCGCTGACCTGCAGAGGTAATACATACAAGAGAACTCCATTACACTAACAGTCCAGCCTGTCACACAAATAGCCCACCATACTCGTTTCCATCACCATTTGCACACACATAGCCCAGTCCACAACATGTAAACCGCCAACAGAGAATCCCCCCACCCTTACACAATGCCTTCACACACATCTCCATGCATCCAGGCCACATGCATCGTGGCCAAAGTGTACTCACCTGTTGGTCTGGAGGCCCATACAGCTGTCCGTACTCGGGTAGGACCCCATCCACCAGTCACTCCAACTCATCCGAAGTAAAGGCTGGGGCCCTTTCCCCAGTCACACGGGCCATGGTAGGTTCCAGACATAGGTCACAGCAGCACATGCAGTGTAGGTCTTCTCCTGTTGAAGGTCAGGAAACAAGTGAGGAATCAGATAGAAAATGACATCACGTCTGCGGCGGTGTACACCATCACCACCAGCGTACATCCCCATTGGCCACTGTACTCCATAGGGCTCTATATTATCCAATGAGGAATTGCACGGCGGTGCACGACCGCCTACCACCATGACGCCCAATGTCGGCGAAATTACCTCACTTCCACCTGTCCCTCCATACAGGACAGGTGGTAGCCATTTCAGGGGGAGGGGGAACAGGCCTATCGACAATTGCTGCGTCACAGGTTAAATAGGCACATACTTTGAAATGTAAACTGTCCCAATACATAAGTGCACCATGTGGACTGCTGTAGTGTTTTAGTTGTTCAAATAGTGATAGCCTACTCACTCTTGTGTCCCTTAGATACCTACCGCTGCGGATGAATAGGAGGTGGAGACCTACCCCCGTGTACAGACCACTGGGGGACTTAGCTACTCTGGAGGACAGGCACATTATCCTCACCTATAGACTGGACAGGGTCACAGAGCTGTGTGCCCAGTTGGAGCCTGACCTGATCTCATCTATCCCTCAACCGACTGGGATCCCCCCTCTTGTGCAAGTGCTATCAATGCTCCATTTCCTGGTGACAGGTTCTTTCCAAGTGACAGTGGGCTTGGCAGCAGGAATGTCACAGCCAGTGTATTCAGTCGTGCTGGCAAGAGTGTTGTGTGCCCTGGTAAAACTCCTGTGCAGCTACACAGCTTTCCCCCAGGTGGAAGATTTGGCCACTGTGAAGGCCGGATTCATGGATTCTATGCAATGGGACATATCCCCAATATTATTGGGGCAACTGACGAGACACATATTGCTTTTGTCCCCCTCCCCCTGCCAGAATGAACAGGTGTACAGGAATCATAAGAGTTTCCACTCCATGAATGTGCTGATGGTGTGCCTGGCGGATCAGTCCATCTCCCACGTCAATCCTGGGTCGGTGCATGATGCCTTTGTCCTGAGGAATAGCAGCATCCCAAATGTGATGGCTCAACTACAGAGGCACAGGGTGTGGCTTATAGGTGAGCCTTGGTCCCCACCCAGTGTATGCCTCTGATGTTAACATCATAGGATAGTGTGTGGCTAAATGTTGTCCCTCAGTACCTGCAGGTGACTCTGGCTACCTAAACCTATTGTGACTGCTGACCCCTGTGAGTAATGCCAGAACAAGGGCTGAAGAACGTTATAATGAGGCACATGGGCGAACCAGGCGGATCATCAAGAGAACCTTTGGACTCCTGAAGGCCAGGTTCAGATGCCTCCATCTGACAGGTGGATCCCTGTGCTACTCACCCAAGAAGGTCTGCCTAGTCATGGCATGCTGCATGTTGCACAACCTGGCCCTTAGAAACCATGTACCTTTTCTGCAGGAGGAGGAGACTGAAGATGCCCCTGTGGCTACAGTAGACTCTGATGACAGTGAGGATGAAGAGGCTGAGGATGAGGACAACAGAACACCAGTTATCCGTCAGTACTTCCAATGACACACAGGTGAGACAGTGCAACTTTAACATTTCAATGATTATTGGTGTATTCTGTGTGGCATGATGGCATTACCCACTTTTTACCTCTACTTAATGTTGCCTGTGGATTCTCATTTCACAGATGTTAGTGCAATCACATCTGTGTATTGATGTGCTGACTACAGCCAGCTACAGGTCATTATTTCTGTGCTCTCACACTGTACAGTTCATTTGCAAGGGATATAACTGTTTCCATTAATACACTGTTTCAAAACATGAAATTGAAGTATTTGAGTTGTGTTCAAGGATGTTTATTGTAGTGCTAAGAAATTGAGGGGAAAGTGCAATGGAATGGGGTGATGATGGAAGAAAGTCCAGGGTATTGTTCCAGTCTGTAGTACAGGTGCAGTGTCCAAGTGTCCATAGGAAGGTGAGCAATGGCAGTTCAAGGTGGACAAGGTGATAGTGTGGGACACAAGGAGGACAATCAGGAGAGTCTCATTTCCTGGTGGTGGTCTTGGCAATTGACTCTGGCATCTGTCTGGGTTGCAGGGAACGTTTGTGGGGTGGTTCACCTTCTTCAGGGGGAGGGATGCTGGTGGCCTCTGGGTCCTGTGGGGGGCCTCCTGGCCACTAGCAGCAGCGGAAGTGGAGGGCTGTTCGGTTGACTGGCTAGTGGTAGGTGCCCGCTGGTGTGCTGTTGCCTCCCTCATGATGTTGGTCATGTCTGCCAGCACCCCTGCAATGGAGATCAGGCTGGTGTTGGTGACCTGCAAGTCCTCTCTGATCCCCTGGTAATATCCCTCCTGCACCCTCCTGTTCTCCTGCACATTGTCAAGGATCTGGCCCATCGTATCCTGTGAATGTTGGGAGGCTCCCAGGACCTCGGAGAGCGCCTCCTGGAGAGTCAGTTCCCTGGTCCTGTCCTCCCCCTGGCGCACAGCAGTCCTCCCAGTTTCCCTTTTGGCCTGTGGCCCTGTCCCCTGAACGGTGTGCCTCCTGCCACTGACCCCAGGTCCCTGATTGTCTTGGGGGCAAGATGTGGCCTGGGATCCCTGTACAGGTGGGCACACTGCTGATTGACTTGTTCTGGGGACAGAGGTTTAGGTATGCTGGGTGGATGCTGTGGTGTTGGATCCTGATGGGGGAGGCTCTGTGGTGGACTGTGATTGTGCTTGGGTGACCGGCTATCCAGTGGTCCCTGATGGGCCAGGTAGGTCCTCCAGATCCTGAAGTCCAGAGTTACTGTCATCACTGGGGGCATCTTCTGTTGGAGAACTGGATAGTGGTGGCACCTCCTTTCCACTGACATTGGCTTGGGTACCTGTGGGGATGTATGTGATGTATTATGCTTCATACATATGACATTTGTACATACCTGGCTTCCCCTCTATCGTTGGGGTTGCCCTGCCAGCTTTTGCTTGTGTATGGTGATATATTGTGGGTACGTTTGTTTCCCTATGCTGTGCATGCTTTGGTGATGGGTGTCCATGCAGGGCTGGGAGGGGTGTCCATGCATTGGTATGGCATGCAAGGCTTGGCATTGGGGTAAGTCATATGTGTAGGTGCAGTGTGTGGGATGGAGTTGAGGGATGGGAGTCGGGGTTTGGATGTGAGATGGCATGCAGGTATTGGGGGGAGGGTTGTTAGGTAGTAAGTGTTTCTTACTAGTTTCCAGTCCTCCGCCTAGTCCAGCGAATCCGCAGGTTGCAATATTACCAGTACTTGCTCCTCCCATGCTGTGAGCTGTTATGGAGGAGGTGGGGGTCCACCGTCAGTCCTCTGTAAGGCGAGCTGGTGCCTTGCTGCAATGGAACGTACCTTCCCCTGAAGGTCGTTCCACCTCTTCCTGATGTCATCCCTTGTTCGTGGATGCTGTCCCACAGTGTTCACCCTGTCCACGATTCTCCGTCATAGCTCCATCTTCCTTGCAATGGAAATGTATCTGTGCTCCAAAGAGCTGTGGCTCTACCCAGACAATTTCCTCCACCATGACCCTTAACTCCTCCTCAGTGAAACGGGGGTGCCTTTGTGGTGCCATGGGGGTTGTGTGGTGTGTGTTGGTGTGAGTGTGTCGAGTAATGTGGTGTGGTGTTTGATGTGGCGTGCCTGAGGGATGTATAGGTGTGAGTGGTGTGTGTGTCTAGTTGTCTCTATGCTCTTCTTCTCAGTCTCCTGGGAGCAATTGGTGTTCATAAGGGGTTGTGGGTATTATGGGTGTGTGTTTTATAGTGGTGTGGGAGTGGTGTGTGTATGAGTGTCAGGTGTGTGATTTTTGTTTTGGCCAATGTAGTGTTGTTTTGTATGTGGATGCCATTCTGAGCGCTGTGGTATTTACCACCAATGGTTTACCGCCGTTGAATGTCCGCCGTGGTGATTCGTGGGTCATAATGTGGTGGCCGTTGTTTTGTTGGCGTAACGGTATGGGTGTTGGTACCGCCACTTAAGCACTGACTTTTGGTCTGGTGGATTTGTGTATGTGGCAGTATTCTATCAGATTGGTGTGTGTGTGTGTCATAATATGGTGAATGGATATCCGCCACCGCTACGGTATGTTGGCGGCCGTCAGTGTGGCGGTAGGCGGAATGTACCGCCAGTGTCATAATGAGGGCCTAAATATCGATTAAAGAATTATTGTTTCAGTTGATTAAGACCATAACAATTTTGCCAAATCACATAGTAAAAACATTCTGATGAAAAGAAAGAAATTAAGATTGTAATACGGAGAAATTAAATGAAGATTGAGGAGTTAAGAGTTAAAATAATTAAATTGTTAAAAAATGACTGGTTATAGTGGGGATAAAAGATGTGCAGGCCGGGGATTCAAGATGTCATTAGATGGGAGAGAAGTTTGTTATTGTCCCGGACTTGAGAAGCGTCATTAATACTTATGGGACATCCGTGGTGTGCGACTGGTTGACCTACTGGAGCTAAAAACCTGAGCATCGTTTTTTTACATAGCGTATTTCAAGAACTTGATTAATTTACAGTTTAGTTCGGGGGGGACAGTATGCATGACTTGTTGCAAAAACTTGACAAACTTACAGTTTAGCTGGGGTTTGTATGGGTGGAAGCAGGCTACTATGGCTCCACTGCAGGTCCTAATACCTCTGTCGGTGAACAACCTCTTATGAAATCTCTTTCGGGGATCTAACAGGCCCTGACAGATGCAGATTATGGGGGTCATTACAACCCTGGCAGTCAAAGACCGCCAGGGTTGTTTTGGCGGATTTCACCACCATCAGGCTGGCGGTGAAATCCCTGGTATTACGACGCCGCGGTCGCACCGCCGGGACCGGCGGTTTCCCGCCACTTTAGTCCCGGTGGGAGTAATCCTCCAGGGCAGCGCTGCTTGCAGCGCTGCCTAGGGGATTACGAGTCCCCCTCCCGCCAGCCTTTTCATGGCGGTTTGCACCACCATGAAAAGACTGGCGGAAAGGGGAGTCACGGGGCCCCTGGGCCCCGTTCAGCTTTTCACTGTCTGCCATGCAGACAGTGAAAAGCACGACTGGTGCAACTGCACCCATCGCACGGCCGCAACACCGCCGGCTCCATTTGGAGCCGGCTCCTGTGTTGCAGCCGAGATCCGCGCTGGCCCGGCGGGCGGAAACCAGGTTTCCGCCCGCCGGGCCAGCGCGGATCTCCTGATGGCCGCGGCGGGAGTGCAACCGCATTGGCGGCCGCCCTGCAGTCAGACCTTGGCGGGTGGCTTCGGCCGCCCTTCAGTGAGACCTTGGCGGGCGGCTTCAGCCGCCCGCCAAGGTCGTAATGACCCCCTATATGTGTATTAGGTCTTCCTTTTGGCATGCACAGTGCCTGCACTGCTGCAAGGTAATGTTCTTTCAGGAAGGAACGTTGGTCAGGGTTGGCAGGTTGCCTAGTCGCATTGTCATAAGATAATGTTTCATGTGCGGTGCAAACGTTGTGGAGAGATAAGCCGCTGGTTCAAATTTGGCATAGTGTTTTATGGTCATCCATGCATGAGCCCGGGCACTGAATTTGGCTTTATCTTCTATGAACGAAAGGATTTTAGTGGCCTTGATTGCCCCCTCTAGAAAAAGACTTGTATGTCGGGGCTGCCTCCCACAGATCCTTCAGTCGTAACTCGACCATTGATGATCGAAGGTCCTTATGGTAGGCAGCGTGCTGGTCATGTTCTAGGGCCTGCCAAAGAGCTTTGTTCAATTTGTCTGCAGACTGACTGATTTTATACCAGGTTTTAACCGTGTCTGCTCTTGCGGCCAAGTCTTGCAGAACAAGTCCAAATTCAAGGTGAAGCTGTGCGGGAGAGGCGGAGTTTGGTAGTTTGAGGAGTCTTCTGAATACTTTGAGCTGTGCTTTGTCTATCAGGGGCTCATCTTGACTGTGCATTGCCACTCTTGCATAGGTTAGTGTGGGAAGTAGTTTGGACGATATGACTGTTAGCTGAGGACGAAGTGATGGTCCATCTAGCCCTTTGGCTAGTAGGGAGAAAGCGTAAATGGGAGTCTTTGCGCAATGTATTTCTTCTGTTAACGAAATGAGCCCTGGATGTCTAAAATTACTCTGAGATATTTGTAATACGGCACCATCTTTAACGAAACATTGCTTAAGGCCACCCTTAATTTGAGGGTGTGCTTGCAGCCTACACACATTATTTTTGATTTTGACACATTGAGTTTCTGCTGGTCTGATTGAACGTAGTCTGCAAGAATGTTTAGGAATCCTTGTAGACCAACTTTAGTGCAGCTGAACAATACCAGATCGTCCGCATAAAATAGATGTGTTAGTGAGAGCCCTCCCAGTCGGGAGTGCGGGGGCGGCAGAATGAAAGTTTCCGGCGTCCAAAGCTGGGGTCAGGCTGCCATGAAGAGGTTGAACAGATGCAGGGCGGGTACGCAGCCTTGTTTCAGGCAGAGGGTTGTGGAGATTTTCCTTGTGTCGGAGTATAAAGCATTTATTGCGTTGGGGGGGGGGTAGAAGGCCTTATTGCTTGAGCTTACTCCAGAACAAGTGTCTGTTCACTCGGTCGAAGGTGGCCTTGAAATCGATGAAGCCAAGATGTAGTTTCCTGTGTTGCCATTTACTCTGTTCTACCAGGAGAGAAGTTATTTAGATATTTGTTGTAATACCCACTCCTCTTCTGAAGTCTGTTTGGTTGATTGGGACGATTTTATGTTTTTCAGACCATGTTGTTAGTTCAGCAAGGAGCAGGGAGGCGTAGTTCTTGGCCTCAGCGTCAATAAGGGTGAATAACCTATAGTCGCCCAGATTGTCTCTATTGCCACCTTTGAAGATTGGATTGATTATAGTCTCGCCAGCTCTCAGGGATGCCTTCTCCTAAGCTTGCTTCCTGGTATAAGGGGGTTAGCACTTCTGACCAGAAGACTGCTTCTTCTGTAAAAATGGCTTGTGGAAGGCCATTTGGCCCAGGTGCTCCTTCCTGGCGGGCTTTTAGTAGTGCTCGGTATGTCCTTTCGGTTGACTGGGTGAGTTCGGTCGTTTCCCCGTCCTCGAGTGAGATGTTTCCCGTGATGAGTGTCCATGCTGGCAGTTGCAGGGTGTTTCTACGGGGGTTAAACTTTGCTGTGAAGATTGTTTTGAGGTGACTCACCCAGGTCTTTTCCGGGATGTTTGAGTTGTTGATTGGGTTCTCTCACATATTAGATCATTGATAATACCCCAGAATTCCCTGGGATTTTTTCTTTTTGCGGCATGTATTATTTTAAGCCAAAAGGAGCTTGTTTCTTCGGCCTTCTCTTTGAATTCTTCTGTTGTTCCCAGAGTAGCAGGTTGCATGGGGGGGCCTTCAGATGTCTCGCAAGCTTCCTTTGAGCTTTTTTCAGGAGTTGGGCTTGTTTTGAAAGGCAGGCCGAGGGGACTTGACGAATTGGCCATGATGGGTTGTGGTGAGAATGTTGGTCCAGTATTTTCACTCAGAAGTCCTCACAGGCATCCATTATGTGAATGTGGGTTTTAAGGCTCTCCGCCATCTGAAATTTTGCAGATAAAGATAAGGCTTCTGTTGTGGCAGATGTCCAGAGTAGTCTCTTCCAGCTCATTGACTCTATTAGCCCCATTTGTGCTGGGGCAGATTCATTGACAGGTAAGGAGGACGTTAGGGTCAGTATTCGATACGAATGGTCACTGGAAGTGGTGTATTTTATTTGAAATTGCTGTATACCAAAGGGATCAGAGGTAATGTGACTCAGGTCTAGTCTTGAATGGACCGTGAATTGGGCCCTTGGAAGGTGTGACTTGGTGGGGAGTCACCAGTGAACCTCCAGTTTAGTACACCCGTAGTTTCAGGTATTCCAGTGATGTTACCAACTGTGCTCCCTGCTGATCACGACGAGTAAAGGTCAATGACACCTATGTTGCGACGTTCCAGTAGGTGTTGTTGGCGCTAGGTATTTCGTCTACCTCTTGAGCCTTAAATAAATTTGAGTTGAAGTTTCCTGTCAAAATGATGTCCCAATCAGGGTGGGTCTGGCGTACTACGTAATGAAGGCGGTTAGGCTTTTTTTTTGCAGGTCGTAGGCGGGCGGAGCCAGGGTGTACGTAGGCTTTGACTGATAACACTGGAGGTCCATCATAGGAGTTCCAGTTGCAGAGTTTGAGCACTTGGCAGTCTTTGTCTTTTTGTGGCAGCTCTTCTATATCCATTTTCAGGGTTAGTGAGAGGTAAACTCCTAGACCCCCATTTGGTCTCCCGTGCAGCTTGTGCTTTACTGCGTTTATTTGGACGTGAAACCCGATAGCGGGAAGACCTATTGTGACCAAGTTTCCTGAAGTGCGTTTATATCCATGTTATGCCAGGCTTTTGGTAGAGAGCTTGTTTCCAACAATTATTGGGCACCTGCTATATTCCAGGATAGCAGTCTTAGGTGCGTCTGGTCTGGACTTACCTGTGATGGGTGTGATTCTAATGCAAGGCGAGGGGCATTCAGTGATACCGGCAGCCACTCCCAACTGGCTTCGGTGAGTGGATTTTGGGTTTGAGTCAGATGGTTTCTTTGAATACCAAAAGGAGTGGGAGAGACTCCTAGGGCCCCCCTCAAGACCATTGTTGGTAGGTCGTCCGCTACCATGGGAGCGCTAGTGCTCAGAAGCAGATAAAGGTGTCTGACCGGCTCTGGCCTTGCTATAGAAATCCCCCAGGTCTCAAAGTGTGAAGCAAACATCAGGATGTGATCTGCTATTTCCCCAAGTTGTTAGGGTGGCTTCTGATCAGCTGTTGTCCTTAGCTGGTTGGAATTCTACAGATGTTAGATCTGCGGAGGACAAGGTATTGAGCTCTAGGATTTCTTTTAGAGCCTCATAATGTTCCCTCTATTCAGGATGTCGTGGTTCCCCTGAGAGATATGTGGTTGGAACTGCAGCTTGAAGGGGAGGTGCGTTAATGGGCTGTGATTATTGTGACGATACGTTATGTGCAAGTACTGTGTTTGATATTCTGTGGCACGCACAAGGGTGTGGGCGGTGAGTGGAGCCTTCCGAGTTGAGTGCGCTACAGCCTTGTGGCCCAGTACGGACCTTGGGCCCTGGAAAGGCGTAGCCCAAATGTGCCTTCTTCATGTTTGTGTTGTAACTCCGCTGTATTCATAGTCTTTTGTGCACAGAAATGGTGAATATTTGCAAAATCAGGGACAAGGGGACTGGATATACAATATGCATGAAAAGTATGAAATCAAGTGACAGCCTGTCGAGCAAGAGAGGCGGCAAGAGATAGGGAAGGATCAGTGGGAACCTCCTGAAATGACAGGGATGCGCTAACCAGGACCAGAGGGACTCCATATCCCGGACTGCTTTGTGGCCCCAAGAGGCGGCCATCTTGTGCATCACCCGCTCCCACTTCCAGAACCAACAATCACTATAAAGCGCAAGGGGTCATACCGCAGCGCGGGACGTGCTAATCAGGAGCAGAGGGACTCCACATCCCAGACTGCTTTCTGGCTCCAGGAGGTGGCCATCTTGTGCATCACCTGCTCCCACTTGCCAGATCCAACGAGCACTATAAAGCATGAGGGGGCATACCGCAGTGTGGGACGCGCTAACCAGGACCAGAGGGACTCCATATCCCAGACTGCTCTTGTGGCCCCAGGAGGCGCCATCTAGTGCATCACCTGCTCTCACTTGCCAGATCCAACAAGTGCTATAAAGCACAAGGGGGCATACCGCAGCGCGGGACGTGCTAACCAGGACCAGAGGGACTCTATATCCCAGACTGCTTTGTGGCCCCAGGAGGCTGCCATTTTGTGCATCACCTGATCCCACTTGCCAGATCCAACGAGTGCTATTAAGCGCAAGGGGGCACACCGCAGCACGGGACGCATGGGAGCCGTGCCCGGGCCAAGGGCAGTCTCGTCTGTGCCTATCCGTGACCGACTGAGGCCGGGCAGGGCCACCCGCCTGAGTCTGGCTGTCTTTTCTGCAACCCCAAATAGTTTTGTCCCCCTTGCCCTCCCCCTAACACCATCCCAGGCCCCTTGTCCCGTCCCAATGCATAGCCATAGATATGGGCAAAAGGAAAGCAACCGAGAGCAGGGCTGTGGTTGGGGGGATAAAAATTCCAAAAAGTCAGGCTGCAACAAAGTACTTCACCACATTGTTGACCTCCTGGTTGATTGCGGGGAAATATTAGTTCTACCATCTGGTGCAGACCAACTATTGAGTCCTAAACCGTGCCCCACAACCAAACCACGACCAATGTAATATGTTTAACAAAGGCATGGTAAGGATGAGGACCAAGATCAGCACAGCGCCCCATAACCCTGCAGACCCAGTTCCTAGCTCCGGCTCCCCTCATGACACAGCAATGGTGCCTCCTCCCTCACCCATCCCCTGTACCAATCACTTTCTTCCCTTATCACATCCCTCAGACCCACCTACAACTCAGGATCTCACAGCTCCAGCTGCCCAGGCTAGGTTAGGCAGTTTCCCTAAGAACCAGCCATCCCTTCCCCCAAATGACGACTTGTAGGTTGTATACAAACACTCAAGGCAGAAATAGCATCCCTTAAGTGTATGATAGGCAACCTTGGGGTTACAGTGGGGCATCTTATGGAACAGAGAGGGAGAATAGCTAGGGAAAGTGCTGCCACCCCAGTTCCGACCAACATCGCCGCTCTGGCACCATCTGTTTCCACCAAGCTCCATCATACAAAGCACCAAGGAGGCCACCCAGGTCTACCACGTGAGGACTCCTTTTCTAGGACCTCGGTCGGAGACCGTACATTGGGTTCCCGTACATCAATAGGTGTGCAAATTTAATCTCCCTTCACCAAATTTCAGAACAAAAGTTTCAATTTCACACCTCTCACACTAGGCGTGGGTTGTCAACTTGGCAGTACACATGTTCCCAAGACCACCACTCTTCCTCCTCGGAAAAACTTTATGACCAACATGCCCAGATCTAACTCTCGGGGGGGAGGGGAAGACTCCTTGATTAACAAAGTCACCCACTGGACTCGACACAGTAGAGGAGGCCTCTCAGTAATTAGGACAGACATTCTTAGGGCCAGATGGCACAGGTCTCTGTGCACTCCGTTTGACTACATCGAGCTTCTCCTAGACAACGGGCAGCTAGCCTATGACTTAGTAGCCCTAGACCAAAGAACTAACCCCCCCCCCGGACGGGTCCACTATACAGTTCAAACTCGAGTCACCCACCCCATTTTGTGTGCCACCCTCCCAAGTGGTTTCAGATGATGCCACAGTCTGTTCCAAGATAGATTGACCAACAGAGCCCGAGGCGGAGGCTTCCTGTGATAGACCTGATAGCTGCACAAGATCTGACAATTGCCTGCCACCATCAGCCACCCGGCGGACATCTCCGATCAGAGAATTTGGATGGGCCCCACCGCTTCTCTCAATATCGTTGCACCAGCCACCCTAGACCTCATGGAAAACCCGCTCCCATCGCCCTGCCCCATGACCACCAGTTGGAAAGTAAAAAGATTCTCCCCTGGAATGTGGCAGGTATCAAATCCAAACTCCTGTTGCCTCATTGGAACACCTTTATCAACCACCACGACAAATGTAACTTTCAGGAGACCTGGCTAATTGAACCTGCCCACAAACCTAGCCAGGCAACCTACCACATACCCGCTGTTCCCAGCAAGGCGGGCCGTCCATCGGGGGGACCTCCTAATATGGGTGAAAATTGCACTACGGTGCGTAGTGAAACTGATACCCACCGATAGCCCTGATATTCTTGGTATCAGTCTTAAGGGAACAGGGTCCACTGTCACCGACATTTTTAAAATCTTTGCCAGGGGAACAAGGGGACCCAACCACTCTATCACCTTGCAGTTTCTAGAGACCCAATTGGGTGAAAGACCCTTCAAACATGTCCTCATTGTAGTGGGGGACTTCAATACCGCCTTTCGAACCCCTCGGTCTGGACCACATGGGCTATTTCAGGGAAGAAGATAATATATGGCACATACCTAGGCTGGAGCTTTCCCCCAACAAGAAGTGGCACTCTGCTGTCCTGCAACTAAATGCCCTGACTCTCAGCCATGGGCTGAGGGCTGTAAATGGAAGAACCAAATCTGACAAGCATGCCTCCCACACGTTCACTGGCACACAGGGGAAGAGCTGCATCGATTATATACTGATGGACCTTAGATACTGTCACTTGGTAGATGACATGGTAGTAGGAACCCAATTGGACAGTGACCACAATCCACTCTATTTACTTTAGAGCCACCGTGGGGTAGGGCACCCATTGTAACAACCACTGCCAAAGTAGCCAAGGTGGTCCAGGCTGAGAACAACAGACGACAACTTAGATGGAGCAAGGTGATCCTGCAAGATGACATTCTCTCTTCCATCGATTTCGACCTGACATATTGCGTAGCATTGAAATCCACAATGGGAGAAGACGTGGGAAACAGTTCCTCTCTAGTCGAAGTACACACCGAGTTTTTCCAAAGATTGGAACAGCTACTGCCCACAGCACTGGCAGTGCTCCTCACCATGAGGACGATAACTGGTACAATCGAGACACCCGGATGGGTCGAACAAATTTAAATCAGTGCTATCAAACAAAAGGATGTCCCCCGAGTTAGGACTCTGCGGGATCTGTACAAGCAGACGCAGAACAAGGCCAGGAAGGACTGGGATAAGGAAAGATGGAGACTCTTGAAGGCTGCATGTGAACGCAGGGATTCCAGATCCTTTTGCCTTACGGTAAGCTAAACAAACCAAAAGGGAGCCCATGCAATCTGCAACAATATCCTGCCCTCAGACTGGTTCCAACACTTCAACTCTCTCTATAATGTCGAAAGCCAAGTTGCAACCATCTCTTCCACCACAGCTGAATGGGCTGAGTACATCCTTCTCCTATCCAACGCAATTGTTAGGGGAGCCCCCATTCCCGAGTCCTGGAGGGGTGCCAAGGTAATACCCATTTACAAGAAAGGCGATAGGTCCCTACCCGCCAACTATAGGCCCATAAGCTTCATTGATACAGCGCAATAGATATTTTGCTGTGCCCTAATATCGAAAATCCAAGATTGGATTTCTGAGAATGACATCCTATCACCATTCCAGGCTGGCTTCAGGTCTAAAACAAGCACCTTATATCAGATTTTTAGGTTTCTGCTTTTGTATTGGCAGGTTGTAGTGATAGGGAAGGGGAGTCTCTACGTAGCCTCCATAGACCTTAAATCTAAATTCGATTTGGTCCCTAGAGGTAAACTTTGGGAGGTCCTCCACGAGATGGGTATGTCCCAGGGCTCCTGACAACAACATTTCAACTACATGAGCCTAACTATGTAAAAATACGCTGGGGGAACCAGGGAGATCTCACCGATCCGATCAAAGTAGTCAGGGGCGGTTGGCAGGGCTGTGTACTAGCTCCAACTCTCTTCTCCCTCTATTTGAATCAAGTCATCCAACACCTCACCTTGCAGTCTTTTGACGCACCAGTCTTAGACAACGAAAAGATCGCGACACTTTTATTTGTAGATGACACCCTGATAGTATCCAAAACCCTGATGAGCCTCCAATCCTTGCTGAATCAGTGTGATTATTTCTGCTCCAAGAGTGGCTTAGGAATAAACACCTCTTAAACCAAGTTCATGGTCATTAACCCTCACAGGTCATATAGGGGGAACCTTTACCTATGCGGGTCTAAATTAGAACAAGTTAACACCTTCGAATACCTGGGAATTAAACTATCTGACTCAATGTCTTGGAAAGCCCATATCAACTCTGCATCATTAAAATTTAGCCAGCTAGTGGGCGTCCTTCTAAGGAAGCACCATGCATCAACTACACGACCAATAGCTGCTGCTCTCCAGATTTATAATACGAAGTCTGTTAGCGCAGCACTTTACAGGGCCGAACTCTGGGTCTTTAAGGATGCAAAGGAGCTTACCCGTACTGAGAATATGTTTGAGAAAGCTCACCTCCCTGCCCCGAGCACCCTGCTTTTTCCTTTGCACTTGGATCTGGCCAGCAAACCACTAGCTGCCACAGTCGGTTTCAGACCGCTGTTGTTTTGGAGGAGAATCATGGCAACTCTTGAACTTTCCTCCTATGCCACCGCATTTAGGGAAGCTTGTTCCTTGGACACCTCCGAAAAGATCCGGTGGGTCCATTCAGTTAAGACAGCATTGATTGCCATTGGGATGGGAGACTCATAGAACTCTACATACACAGGGCCACCACAGAAAGAGTGAAGTCCTGGTACTGGGAGTGGGTAACCCAGTCTATATGTCGCTCGCTCTCATTAGGGCGACTATCTATCGAGTTTCTGGACTTCAAATCTACCTGGTTGCTAGAAACTTACATGGAAAGCTCAATATGAAATTCAGATTTGGTTCCCTCCCTCTAAAAACCTTTACCAGCAGATGGCAAAATATGGCCCCTAGTAACAAGTTATGCCCCTGCTGCAACCTGCACCAGGAGTCAACTGCCCATGTCCTCTTTGCATGCCCATTCTACGCTCCTCTATGAAGGAAATGGCTCATGCCAATCTGTAAACGGCTTGGGACCCGAGATCATGCTGCAGCCATGAGAATTTTAAAATCAGACTCCAGTCTGCCCATTGCCATTGCCGTTGCCAGATTTCTTGGAAGAATGTGGTGCATCAGAAGGAAATTGATTAAGACTACCTAACCCTATGTCCCAACAGTCTTACATGTTCATTTATGCACCATTACTGTATCCCGGAACTGTGTCTTGCCACACTCTTCTTTTATTGTACTGCATTTTGTGCATTATCATGTTTTGTTTATTTTTAGCCAAGTTTAATTTTATGAATTTTAGGTTATTATTTATTGTGGAGCGATGTGACTTTTATGGCACTGGATGTCGAAATAAAGTTTATGATGATGAGTGCGCGGTCGGGTTTTGCTGGAGGTTGAGATGGCAGACTTTGGTTCCAATTGGGGGCGGTGACTGTGTGCGTGAGTGGAACTTGCCTTGGCGGAGTGGCTGGTCTTACCACAACTGCGCGGTCATGGGTGTCTGCATTTACTGTTAGCCTGTTGTTTGAAGGGAGGCCTGTTGCTTGTTTCACTATGTTGGTTATTAGGACATCCGTGTTGGTGGGTTGGTGACTTAGGCCAGATGTGTAGCCTAGAGCCAGTGGATTTAGGATTTTTGATCAGGCATAAGTTTGTTGCTCACTTGTCCTCACCGGGGCGGGGTGGACTGTGTGGTATTGTTGTAGTTGCATTGTCTCACGCCTGGCGAGAGGCTAGGGGGGAGGTCTGATCCTGCTGTGAATTTTGTCCCGGCTGTAAACTGGTTGGTTGAGTGCTGTTGAGCCAGTATGGTCTGGGTGGGACTATGCGATGGGTCTTGCCCTTTTTACGACAAAGGAAGGTTGCTTGTCAGCATTGTCTTGGACTCTGGTCCTGTGATTTGAGATTATGGTGTGTGATTGCAGTGGAGTGGCTCGGGGTTGGGGATGGGCTGTCAGTAGTTTTTGATCCTCTTGCAAGCCTGTTATACCCCACACATTGTGGTGGGCTGGAGTCAGCTTGGTCTTACTCTTGAGTTGGTTCATTTTGGGGAGGGAGGTGTCATCTAGCATTGAGGCTGACAGGGATGAATCCGCCTGATCGGACAGGTTGTTGCAGTTTGGTGTGCTGGTGTCTTTGTCTGCATTCTTTGGGACTGCGTTGGTGGGTTGTTTAGCAAAAATGGGGTATTTTTTTTGCATGTCCTGTTGTAATGGTTGGATTGCGTCTTCCTGGCTTTCCTTAATCCTTTGAACAACCATTATGCTTGTAAAGGCCCGCTGCGATGAATAAAAGTGCCTTCCTTAATTAACTGATTTTAAAAACTTTATACTGGATAAATTCTGGATTTCGGAGCAATTGTTCTGCCATGTTAAATACAAAAACTTGGAATACCGGTGGGGCCGCGGTCAATGGCGGTTGGTGGTTGCAGAAATTAGTGGAATGCTCTTCTGCAGCAGCCGCTGCTGACCACGGTGTACCCAGCATCCTCTGCTGCTCTAGGTGATGTCAGTGAGGCACAAGATCACCGGAGCACAAAGTGAGTGCACAAATAAGAGTGCTGACGCGGAGGACACTGACTCACCATATACCAACTTCAGTAAGAAAATCAGACATTATTTCATCCATATACTCATTGAAGGGACACAGAATATTAATAATTCGACTTTGTGTACCTTGTAGACGATTAAAGGTGTAATGACGACAGTATGTCCATTATGCATTGTAGCATATCGCATATGTATGCCATATCCACAGGCGCGAGTTCATGCACAAACTAAGATCACCAATCTTGATCTCACTGTGGCTACCATGCAGTAATGGAAATGTTGTCAACGTTATACTTTTAATCGTCAATATAAGGTTGATTTACTGCATCTAAGTTTAGAGAACAAAGGCTGAGTTAGAGGACTGGTTACTTGAAGTAATAAGGTTGAAGGATTGTATCTTGTACAGGTGATACAAAATTCTTTACTAATCTGATATTGTTGTAACAGAATGGATGGCAGTCAGGTGAAGTGTGGTGATCCTGGCATCAGTATTCTCTCTCTTCCTCTAGCCCTTTTATCCTCTCTCTGGGCCTCTGTCATTTCTGTTACAATTAGAAGTAATGACCTGTCTGTGAATGTGAATAGAAGTAGCTTTGTGGCACTCCTGCAGATCGGTAAATTGAAATCTGTGAACTTCGACACCTGAACCCACTGCCCTCATCAGACCGCTCATATACCTGAGTGCTGCCCAGAGTGTGTCTGTGATTGAGTAGCAGTGTATTGGATCATTGTTGGACATCCAGCACCTCACTTCACCTTTTTCTCATTCAGAGCATTAATATCCCTAGGTGTTGCTTTGAGTGTGTATCTGAGTGAGTGGTGGTGTCCCTAAACCTGTTTTGGAGATGTTCTGCCTCACCTGACCTTTGCCTTCATTGAAGGGTTCGTATCTCTGAGTGCAGCCCTCTGTACATACCAGAGTGATATGCAGAATCCATAAACCTCAAACAGCGTTGCACAACCACCACCTCATTGTATATTTGACTCCATTGGAGTGTTCCTATCCCTTAGTGTAGTTCTGCAGGCATAGCTGAATGAGTGGCAGTGTGTGTGTGTAAAACTGAACCTGCATTGGACACACACTGCCTCACTATACTTCACCTCCATCAAAGTCTTCATATCGCTGAATGTAGCCCGCCCAAAGTGTTGATGTGAGTGATGGTAGTATATATAGATCTGGACCGGAACAAGATACTGATTACCTCACTTACCTTTTCTTCCATCAGTGTTCATATCACTGAATGTAGCCCAAAGTGTGTATGTGGATGAGTGGAGGTGTTAGTAAACCTGGACCTGCATTAACACCAACCGCCTCATTGTATCTTTGACTCCAATGGAACTTTCATATCCCTGGGTGTAGCAAAGTGTATGTATCTGAATGGGAGACAGTGTACGTAAACTTGGACCTGTGGTGAACACCCACTGCTTCACTGTACCTTTGACTCCATCGGAGGGTTCACAACCCTCTGTATAGCCCTGAAGCTATGTCTAAATGAGTGGCAGTGTACGTAAACTTGGACGTGAGTTTGACACCCACCACCTGTCTTCATTGGAGCATTCATATCCCTGAGTGTAGCCTAAGTGGGAATCTGAGCGAGTCGTATTTTGCATAAACCTGGACCTGTGTTGAATAACCACCACCTCACTATAACTGTCCCTCCGTTGAGGTGTTCATGTTCCTGAATATAGCTCAAAATGTGTGAGTGGTGGTATGTGTAAACCAGGATCTGCTTTGGACACTCACTACCTCACTATACTATTTCCTTCATTGGAGCATTCTTATCCCTGAGTGTAGCCCAAAGTGTGTATCTGAGTGACTGGAGGTGTGTGTGTGTGTGTAAAAATGGACCAATGTTGGATACCAACCATCTTATGCTATCTTTGCCTCCAAATCCCTGAGTGTAGCCTAGAGTATGTACCTGAGTGATAGGGTGCGGAGGCTTGCGCTGGAAATACCATCTTGAGACTGTCTAACCCCTCTCGCTTGGTGGTTACCTGCACTCTTGAATCCACTCAAAACTCCTGGGACCTTGCCGCTTTTGGCCCCCCTGGCGACGTGGTACTGCAACAGCACCACTTCTTGCGCCCCCTGACTGAAACAGTCCCCCCTGCTTGGCAGTGTGGGGTAGGTGAGGACCATGGAGAGGCATGACTGCACCCAACCTAGAATCACCTTTGCAAAGAAGACGCGCTTCAGGCAGCCGGACGAGAAGGTTGGGGATGTCACTCAGGTTGGGGACCTCTCTGGAGGTGACTCGGACCTCAATGTAAAAGCCATGTTGGCTGAGGTATAACAGGGCTTGTATATAATAGACTCTGAAATTGGCACTCTCACTACCAGACTCAACTGCATGCATGACAGGCTTAGAAAATAATAGCGATCACCTACGCCAACTGGAGCAACAAGTCTCTGAGGCAGAGGACGCTGGCACCACACGTAATGAACAACTACTCCATATGGAGAAGGTCCTAGAGGTTATCATCAAGACTAAGAATGAGGTTTTGAAGGCCCGCTCCCATAGAAACAACTTAAGGATCCTAGTGGCTTCCCGAGTTGACCACCATGTGGTAAACTGAGCTCTATATTGATAAAATGCTCAAGTCCCAGTTTGGTGAGCACCTGATGGGCCACTGCTCGGGGGATCACACACAACACACCTTGGGTCCCCAGCCACCACCTGCGGCTCTGGCATGTCCAATCATCTCCTGCCACTTGCATTACCAGGACAGGGACACAGTCCTATGATTCTTGAGGGGGCTTGCAGATCAACAGTATCAGGGATCCCCATCTATATCAACTTTACCCTGCTGTACAAAACTCACACAGAGATTTCTTACATGCCAAGTAACTGCTCATGAAAGCGGGCTTACAGTACGCGCTCATGTGTCTGGCTAAATTGAAGGTAACCCTAAAAAGGAAGTCTCACTTATTTACCGATCCCAAGATAGCGTTGAAATTGGCCAAAAACAGGCTAAAAACCATGAGCAATGATGAGTCTCTTTCAGACAACCCTGGAGACCAGCTTACTGGTAGCGATTAATGCAGATACAACAGTGCTGCCTCCTCGTCCCTTGTCGGGCCCAACCCCCACCCCTCCTCCGGGGGGGGGGCAGGGGGTGAACGTGTCCCCTGGATCTCTCCTTACGTTTGGAACTGGATTCACAACTCGTGGCTCCCTGCTGGGGGTTGCCATGGACTACCAGCCTGACCCCGAGTTCTGGGGTATAGAGACCTCTACTCCCATTGGGAACCTACCCTGTCTCGCCCTGGTAGACCTGTGGTCCCTGGATGGGCTTGTGGCCCGGAAGAGGACCTGCGACTCTGGGGGTGGGCATCCGGCTGGGCTGCAGTGGCAGCCACATTAGCAGATTGGTGTTATGTACTATTCTTCTGAGTATCCAGACCACCCATTGTCTATTGAGAGGGGCGAGACACCTGGCTCTCGAACTGTCCCCATGGATGGATCCCATTAGCTTTATCTGTTGCCCCTGTTGGGGCCTATATGGTTGCCTGGGCCTCTGGGTTAATATGTATCTTCAAAGAAGTTGGGTCACTGAAGTGGGTGCTGCAGGGTTGGGAGAATGACTTCCTGTTTTTGTTCCTGTACATTACCTCTCTTCCTCCTGTCCTAGATGCTGCACTCTGGTATGAAGAGCTTTGCCCTAGTTGTCGGCCTCCGCATGTGGACAACGGGAGCGCAGCCCTGCTCAACTCCACCCATGGGCTGGCACACAGCACTCAAGGATGACATTACCCTACTGTGTTGGAACATAGAGGGTGTGGGAGACCAGCATTAGGTCCAGCAACTGTTTGCGCATTTCCAACGCCATAGTGTCGACAGTGCCTTTCTGCAGGAGTAACATCTCACTGAGGTGTCCAGCAATATGCTACGTGTGGGCTGGATGGGGAAGGCCTACATGGCCACGTTCTCAGCCTATGCCAGAGGAGTGGCAATAGTGTTTCGGAGGGGGCTGCGTTGGCACTTGCTTGCGGAGGTAAAGGATGTGAAAGGCCGATACTACTTTCTCCATGGTATACTGGAGGACAAGGTGATCACGTTGGTTTGTGTGTACTGCCCAAATGGGGACAGCTCAGACTTTTTCTTGTTTCTTTGAAAAAAAGGTGCTCGGACTGGGCTGCCAGACAGTTACTTAAGGCAAACATCATCCTTTGCTACTAAAATGAAAGTCCCCAGGTCAGCACCCAGACCCTCGTGCAGCTGCGCATCTCCATGCTATAATTTCGGGACACAACTTAGTTGACATATGGCAGATATGACACTCGGAATGTCTACTGGGCATGTGCATCACAACCTCTCACAACACTTGGTCACGCCTTGACTACTGACTTCTAGCTAAGGATGTTGCAGCTGTGGTTCGCAAGCCAGAGCACCTACCACTCACTCTTTCTGACTATGCTGCAATATTATTATGGCTGCGAATGACCACGCTTGCAGACCAGGCATCTACTTGTAGACTCCCTCCGAATGTCTTGAGAGACCAGATATTTCGCTTTGAGGTCACAGATGCTATTGTGGAACATTTTTAACATAACACGCACTCAGTGCAGTCCCTAGTAATACTGTGGAAGCTGTCCAAGCACAATATACATGGTGATCTGCTTCTCTAAACAGATGGGAGTACTGCGCGCTAATAGAGCACGCCTTATACATCTTAAAGGTGAACTGTGCAATCTAGAAGAGTGCTACGGTGGCACGCAGGACCCACAACTGACTGCAGGGATACATGCCAAGCTCTCTGAGTACCAAGAGAAGGCTGAGAAAGAGACTCACTATCTGCATAAAGAGACTGCGGCCTTGCAGTACGGGGAAGGTGACAGAGCTGCGTCTGGTGCCCCCTACATTACTGAAATATTAGATGCAGACGGTCAGCACCACTACTCCACCATAGAGGTAATGCGAGTAGTAACAAAATACTAAAGTGAGCTCTATCAATACTTTTATACAGTACAACTGCTGGAGTTCGTCAACAATACCTCGACGTCTCATTTGACACAGAGGATATTTTCCATGTTATTTTAAGCATGCCTAGTGTTAAGGCTCCTGGACTGGATGGTCTCACTTTCCATTTCTACACAGGATGCTCAGAGCTCCTGGCCCCACATCTACAAGCGATGTACGAGGAAGCCAAAGCTGTCAAAGTGTTACCCCCCACAGTCTGAGTCACTTCTGGTCACAGTGCTGAAACCCGGCAAAACACCAGATAACTGTGACTCGCATCGACCCTTGACAATGTTCAATGTAGACGATAAAATAGTGCCTAAACTCCTCACTGGCCGCCTGTTGCCTTGTATTGTACACTCTGATCAGTCTGGTTTCGTGCCTGGCTTCTTAGATGCCACTAAAGCCTTTGACTCCTTGGAGTGACCCTATTTGTTCTCTCCTACAGCACTTTGGGATCAGCCCGAGCTTTCTAAACCTGATCACCCTGCTCTATACATCTCCCACGGCTAGAGGCTGCGTGAAGTGCTCAGTGACCCTGCCTTCTCGGTTGGTAGAGGAGGTAACTGTTACAGGGGATACCCAAAGAAACCCAGCCAAGACCTGGGCAATCATGTATATCTACAACAATGTCTCAGCGGGCATTGGCGCCCCTGATCTTGAGTTGTACTACCAATGCACTAGAGGGTTCCTTTTGTCTAACTGCACAATATACTGCCAGGCATGTGCGATGAGCACACCCCTAGATATCTTCCTATACCATAGGACAGGCAAACAGACGCATCTTACTTTTCCCTCACGCTCCTGAAAGTCTTCGTACGCTTGACCTGCTTTTTGCACCCTCTTCCGCGTGGCTAATGATCACATGGCTTTATGCTGCCTTGCAAACCTCGGCCCCAGTACTAGGGTGACGAGAATTTGAGGAGCAAAAACTGGGACAGGCAGACATAAAAGGACTAACGACTTTACACTCACTTTTACATCTGGCATGTCCCTTTTTGCATAGCTTTGTGAATGTGTGCCTATACATGTGCGTACTTATATATATACATATATATACACACACATTTACAAGACTACACACATAAAATTAGCTATGGCTTGACCTCCCACCTTGCACCCCCAACCCGCCCCCACCCACCTCTGTCTGCCCCACCCCTTCCGTCTCTCTGCAGGAGCAGACAGGGGACTATGTTGCCTGACAGTAAGAGATAAATTACTTTAATTATTACATACTTTGTAGGCGTCTGTTAAAGGAGAGCATACCTTGAACGTAATCTTCCCTAGATGATCCGACCTTTGTCCCAAAAAACTGGACATTTATGTAATGATCTGACCTTTGTCCCAAAAAGCGGAACATTTATATAAAATTAAGAGCAGCGTTGGGACGCCGGGACAGTCCTCTAAAAACCGGGGCTGTCCGGGGTAATCCGGGACGTCTGGTCACCCTACCCAGTGCTCGTGCTCCGGGCGCGGGATGGATAATCCGCGATCTTGGCGTAGACCTCACCAGAAGCAGGGCAGTACTGCTGTGCGCATACACTAATAACTGCCCAATTATATGCTCTGACTCATCCACCTTAAGTGTTTGCACGAGATTTACGGCACAACCCCCAAGCTACATCAAAAGGGCCTCCGCGAATATGCCAAACGCTAGGTTGGCTAGGTTCCTGCACTTGGCCTGGCAGTGCCCACGCATAGTGGGATACTTGGACGGAGTCTTTGAAGTACTTGTGGAGATTACCGATGAAAGCACATGAGACAGAGCGACTGCCAATAGCAGCACTGCTTAGCTACATGAGCGATATCTCCGCTTCTATCTGTAAACCTACTGCATTATTGCTATTTCTGGCTAGGAGGCGAGTCGCTATGCACTGGGGATTCGTTTCGGTGCCCAGTTCACGAAACTGCATCCCTCGACCTGGCCTGCCGCTCGGATGATCGACGCGCACTGCCATTGAACTAAGGCCCCTTGCCTGGAAACAGCCTTGGATGTTGGTCACATATGTTTGTACCTCGCAGGATACTGGACTGGGGCTTGTGAACTGGCTCTGGTAAATCCTGACATAAAGGGGGCAATAAATGTAGGTTCCCTTCTTCCCTTGTTTGTAGCTGCTATTTTTTTTTATAGTTGAAAGGCTGTTAAAAAAAATTAATAAAACAAACTCTGGTTCATATTAAAATAACTCATCACAGTCACATCAATACAGCACAACACATGGTAACATAACAACAAAATGCAACAATAACACAACCATAAATATACAACACACCTCAACAAACCTGTTGTGTTTTTTGCGTTGTTATTTTGCTTTGTGCTATTTTATTTTACTGTATTGTATCTTGCCTTGCTATATACTATAGTTACTTGAGTCGTGTCAGTAAGTTGTGTTCTAGTTCCAGCCAAAAGAAACACATCTTGCAAGTTCCAGTCACAATCTTTTACTGCTGTTCAGTTATTAAAGACACCAAAGAGCTCAAAATAGTGGCACATAGCTTGTAATCTCCACTCCCTGTATAATCTAGTGGAAAATAACGGTAATAATTATGGGAATTATAAGATATATTTATTTGGCCACATCTGACTGCACAGGAACTCCTCCTTATGGCTTATGCCATGGTGGTGCCAAAGGCAGGTGTTAGGAACGCATATTTAACATCCAAGCACGCTCCAGCGCCCCGCCCCCTCGCAAAGCTCACATTCACTGGCCCTCAGGCCTAGTGATGTGATTTAGTAAACTGGAGACTGACTTTATGCGACCCATGTGTTCCAGCTACCTTGATTTTATCGTAAATGAGCAACTGAGAAGTAAATTCTGTTTAATTTAAAAATGTTTGAACTATTTTAACTTTTAGCACTATTTGGCTTGATTCCCATTAGTCTGCTTCAACCACAGGCCAGACTGATGTTTCCTTCCAAGGTTGGCACATGTGCGCAAGTCTATAAAGCTACAATTTACACGTACATCCCTGCACTGTAGAAGCCATAAAACGCACCGTTTTCCAGTCAGTACTTACTCTGCATTTCTACTATCTGTAGAGAACAGATCAGGTTTCAGGGTGCACGTGCCCCTTCTATACGGTTTCGGGCTTCTCATCGGGCAAAGGCAGGTTTACTAATGTTATTTTGTTGAGTTAGTGCAAATCATTCTCTCCGCTAGATTGTGTAGTAAGTACTTGATTGTTTTGGTTAGTGGGAAGATTAAAGTCTGCCTCACCCTAATCTAGTGAATCCGGCTCTCCAAAATAAATCTGCATCAACATGTTTACTCCTCACTTGGGTGTTGATTTATAGACTTGTTTAATACACAAAGCTTTCTAAGAGTAATCCAGGAAACCTGTGGCAGGGACGAGGGACCTGTGTCAAGAAGCAGTCCTACACAATTGAGAAGTTCTTTTTACATACATGTGAATGGAGTTCTGTGTAGTTTGCAATAGTGTGCATGAAAATAGCGACCGTGGGCGAGACTTTACTGGTGTGTTCATTATGCATGAGTGAATGTACACTCGCCAATCGAGGTATTTGCATGTGTAAGTCATACATACACGTGCAGATGGCTTTTGTGAACCATAGGTATATCAGGAAGTATACCAAAGGGCTTTGGTGTGTTTTTTTGTTCATTGTGGATGCACAGATATTTATTACCCGGTCTGAAAAGACTGATCTAATGAATGACAGCATTATCTAACTGTATTTCCTAAGAATGCGTTACGTTTAAATCAGGGTCGGCTTTACGGCAGTGCGATCGGTGCAGCCGCACTGAGCTAGAAGGCTCTTCGTAATGTTGCGAAAAGGGGCTCACTTGGGTAACCCCAACCACTGTGTTAAGTTTTAAATGCTGACTTTGTGTTTCCATAGACACAGCACTCTTTTAAAACGCCTGGTAGCCCTCTTTGTCTTATGTAACATTTCCTATACACTGATTTGCACACTGATTTATTGTCTCTTTATAACGCGTGTATGATGTAAAGTGCTCTGACACCCTATATTGGTATGCTTAGCGCAATAAAACGAATGAAATACATGTGAGAAAAGTGCGACAGAGGGATGAGGCACAACGTTGGAGGGTGGCAGTGAAGGAATCCGTGAAGAAGCAGGTTAGTGGGGGTGCCAACGAAGCTTGTCTCATCGGGCGCCACCAACGCTAAAGCCGGCCCTGGTTTAAACAGTCAGTCTGAAAAGTTTGGAGACGTTGGTGAGAGGAAAGTGATGTGATATTGAGACAACACCACTCTGCCAACTATGTGGCTTGGTATTAAGTTGAAACTTAAGACTGGAGGATATTGTGGGGATCAGTGAATCATAAATACGTCTGAACAGAAATGTGTAAAATGCATAGTTGGAGGGCTAACTGTAATATTACCTAAATCTAAGAGATGCTGAACCACCATGACAGCCATTTAAATTGCACATTTAGAGAGAAAGCGATAGAGTGAGTGTGTGTCAGTCAAGTATTTGACATCAGTGTACTATGCTAGCCTTAACCACGGCTCTACGAAGACTCTGCAAAGCGCTCATTATGGATCCTACCATCAAGGTTTGAATCCAAGATGAATGATGAGGATGTGGCGTAACAGCCAAAGCTGGCAACTTTGGAACTGGGGAACCAAGATCGAGTCTCAGCATCGGCTCAACATTCTGTGATTCTGGGCAAATCACTTAGGGCCTGATTTAGACTTTGGCAGACAGGTTACTCTGTCACAACAGGGAATGAATATCCTGTCCTCCGAAATATAAATCCCATAGGAAATAACAGATTTATATTTATCAGGACAGGATATCCATCACCGTTGTGACGGAATAACCCATCTGCCGAAATCTAAATCAGGCCCTTAATCACTCCAGCCCCTAAAAAAAGTATGTGTCCTTGTGTAACGTGAATGGTGCTCAGTTAAAGCTCTCCAATACCTTTGGTTCGAGTTCATGCTATATAAAACTGCAAAAAATGAGCTGCAAAGGGGTAGATGTAGGACCATATGACCAGTGGAGAGCTGCCAGGGCACGGGTAGCTAGTGGATAGGAGTCTGCAGGGAAGGGGCATTGGGGGCCTGTGGAAAGGCCCCGGAGTAACAGTAAGGAGCCACAGGCGATGAACCATCAGCACAGTTGTCATGAGTGAGAACAAAAATAAAAGTACCAACCAAGAGTGCAGCAGTGGAGCAGACCTATGCTGTCCAGACAGCATAGCTATTGAACAGGCTCTGGCCTCTGAAGGGATGGCTATTCCTGATGATTAGACAGGTCGCACAGCTTGAGGCCCTGGATGTCAGAGTGGTCTACTAGGTCATATTGTTCCTATTTCATAACTGACTTAAACATAACATACATCAACTGCGTGAGCTCTAATGAAGGCACACAGTAAGAAGGGAGCCTGGACTCTCCACCCAAGCCCATCCCCACAGATTCATGTCCACCCTCCTTTCTTCTCCCATCTTTCAACAGACAACAGAACAGGCAGCCCCACAACCAAGTGAATATCACCGCTTCTGCAAATGTAGTTCCTGCGCAAGGTGCAAAGGTATCCGCCATATCCATCTGATGTTCTCTGTAGATTCAGTCAAATAATGGACATGGTGAGCAGCCTCTGGAGGAAGGCATCATGCGTCAATTTTCTTACGATAATGGCATTACTCCTAGTCCTACTCCCTCGCCTTCCTTTAAACCAATGAGGCTTCCTGCCTCCCACTATACCTCCCTTCCCCTTTTAAAACCTCCCCCCACCCCTATCCCCTCCTATGCAAAAACCAAGCCCAAGTAGCAACTCAGACAGTCCGTACCGGGAGGGCGGGAGGGAACGGAAAGGAAGGCGAGGGAGTAGGACTAGGAGTAAAGCCATCATTGTAAGAAAATGGACACATTACCTCCCGTCCCTCCCTCGCCTTCCTTTAAACCAATGAGACATAGCAAGAAACACACAGGAGACGGACACTGAGTTGCAAGAAGTTTATTATCATGCACAAAGGCCACCAAAACCCCACCCCTATTACCTCATAGAGGATAAGACTCGGTGACCCAATACCGACTCCAAACCACCCAAGTCCGACAGCCTATAATGCCGAACAAACGTCGATGGAGAGGCCCAAGTGGCGGCCCTGCAAATTTCCACCACTGAAGTCCCCTGAAGCTCTGCCACCGTAGCCGCCATACCCCTGGTAGTACGACCCTGAATCCCCAGAAGAGGAACCACCCCTTTCAAGGAATAAGCCAACAGGATCAGTGATCTCACCCACCGACTCAAGGAAGCCGTAGAAGGCTTCTCCCCTCTACGGGCCGGACCGAAATTCACAAAAAGCGAATCACCCTTACGGAAAGGAGCCACCACACGCAGGTACTCCAACAAAGCCCTGCGTACATCCAACGAATGCAAACGAACCTCCTCCACCGAGGAGTGATTCGGACAAAATGAAGGAAGGATGATCTCCTGGTGAGCATGAAATGAAGAATTGACTTTCGGGATAAGAGAAGGTACCGGAACCAGAACCACCCGATCCTGAAAAACTTTACAAAAAGGAAAAGAACAGGCCAAGGCCCCCAATTCTCCTAAACGGCGAGCCGAAGTAATGGCCACCAAAAAGAATGTCTTCAAGGAAAGATGACGTAAATCACAGTCCCCCACAGGTTCAAAAGGGGCTTCTGTTAAAACATCCAAAACCAAAGAAAGATCCCATGAAGGAAAAGAACGTACAGGGCGAGGAAACAAATTAAGAAGCCCCTGAAAAAATCTAGGCATCAAACGACCCTCATCCGGAAGATTACGCCATGGACCTCTAAATGCCTGAATAGCCGCCCACTGTACCTGCAGAGATGCCACTGACAACCCCAATTGTGCACCTTCCTGCAAGAACTGCATCACATCAAAGATAGACGCGCAGGTAGGATCCAATTCATGCCTTAAGCACCAAGAAGAAAAAACCTTCCACTGCCTACCATATGAAAGCAAAGTGGAACGCCGCCTGGAAGCCAGTAAAGTAGCACTCAAAGCCACTGGTACCCCAAGACCCGTCAAACCCCGGCGTTCAACTTACAGGCCGTCAAGTGTAACCTCCTCAATGACCCCATCAAGAGGCAGGGAAACTCCAGGAGCGACGGACAAAGAGGAAGAGGCCACATCTGACCGGATGCCATCAACTGCAGTAATGGGAACCAATTCGCCCTCGGCCAATGGGGTGCAATCAGGATAACCCTGGCCCCCAGAAGCCGCACCCTCAACAGAAAAGACCTGATTAGCTGAAACGGCGGGAACGCATACAAAAGGCCCCTCGGCCAAGGACACGACATCCCGTCCACCTCCCAAGCTTGAGGACACCGAAACCGGGAGCAGAAGCGCCCGAGCTTCGCATTTTCCTCGGACGCAAACACATCCAGCACTGGAAGACCCCAGAGACGAACCAGATGACGAAACAGTGACTTCCGGAGGGAGAAAAGTTGAGAAGAAGGAATCACCCTGCTCAGCAGATCCGCCCGAACATTGACCACCCCCTGAATGTACGTAGCCCTGAGAGAAGGGACCCACTCCTGAGCCCACACAAAAATCCTCCTGGTCAGACTGAACAAAGCCCTTGACCTGGTCCCCCCCTGTTGGTTGACATAAGCCTTGGCCACTAAGTTTTCCGTCCGAACAAGAACCGCCGCTCCCTTCAGGGACACCTGAAAATGGATCAGAGCCAGCAATACAGCCCTCAACTCGTGCCAATTCGACGACCGATTGGCCTCTAGCGGGGACCAGAACCCCTGAATCTGTGCCGACCCCATCCAAGCACCCCATCCGGAGAGGCTGGCATCCGTCCTCACCACCACCGTGCTCAGAGGAGACAAAGACACCCCTACCCGAAGGTGATCGGCATCCAACCACCATCTCAATTCCCTGCGAATCAATCCTGACCCCGGAATCCTGGTCTTCAGAGAACCGGACCCTGGCGTCCACCTTCTCAGGAACCAGGTCATTAAGCACAGCAGATGGAAACGCGCCCAAGGGACCAGAAATATCACAGACGCCAAATGACCTTGCAGACGCAACCATAGAAGAGCACAGGGGCAGTCCGTAGCACAACCTCCCTCACCATGGACTGGAGCACACCTAACCTTTTTTCTGACACTGCCACCAAGCCTAGAAGAGTCCGAAACCGAGCCCCTAGAAAAAACAGATCCTGGGATGGAACTAAATCTGATTTTCCCCAGTTGATTAAAAACCTGTGGTTTTGCAGGACCACCAGAACTTTGGCCACCTGCCTCTGCAATAGGGCCCGAGAGGTTGCGTGGATCAAGATGTCGTCCAGATATGGATGAATAAACACCCCTTCTGAATGCAGCAAAGCCACCAGGGGGGCCAGCACCTTTGTAAAAATCCGAGGAGAAGACTTGAGGCCGAAAGGCAGTACACAAAACTGATAGTGCTCCTGATCCACAACAAACCTCAGGAACCTCTGCGAAGTCCTTGCCACAGGCACATGCAGGTAAGCATCCTGCAGATCCAGTGACACTAGAAAGTCCCCTTGACTGACTAATGGAAAGATAGTCTGAATAGACAGCATGCGGAAATGCACTGTCCTGATCCAAGTATTCACTGCCTTCAGATTGAGCACAGGCCGAAACCCCCCTGATACTTTCTGAACTAGAAATAAGACCGAATAAGTGCCCTGACCCCTTTCTTCCAGCGGAACGCGGCAAATGGCCCTTTTGACCAGCAAGGCCCGGACTCCGTCCAACAATGCCTTCCGCCGTGGCCCTCCTGTAGGCAGAGGAGTGGGACGTACCCCCGAATCTGGAGGCACCACAACAAAATCGATGACGTAACCATTGGCCACAATGTCCAGCACCCAATGATCGCTGACACTCTCCTTCCAAGTTGAAAGAAAGTGTCTCAGCCTTCCCCCAACCGGTCCTATGCCAGGCCCACAGTGATTGTCAGGACCCCTTCTTGAACCCACCCCGGTTCGAAGGAGCAGACTTCTTAGGGAAAAACGCGGCTGAAAACGACGTTTCCTAAAAGAAAAAGACTTGGCATCCATCTTGGGAGAAGAACGGGAATGTTTCTTCCACCCTTTTCCTGAAGCAGATCCCCCTTTATAAGGCAAGGCATGCTTCCTTTCCTTAAACGCTTTGGAAAGCATGGAAGGCAATTGATCCCCAAACAAGCTACGACCCTCAAAAGGCAGTCGCAGCAAGGCAGACTTCTCCCCCGGGTCGGCCTTCCAGGATCGCAACCAGAGGGACCTACGGGCCCCAATCAAAGCACCAGACGCTAGAGCCGAAGTACGGACCACATCTGAAGACACATCTGCCAACAACCTGGCCTGCTGCTCCGTACCAGCCAGGAGCTCTGAACACTCCGCCCCTTCCTGAACAGCCACCGCCAGCTTATCAAAGTCCTGCACCAACGTCTGGGCCGCATAAGCAAAATATATACCTGCACTTAGTGCCAGATTCTCAGCCGCAAAAGCCCTCTTAAGCCCTGAATCCACCTTACGGTCCGTGGCATCAGTAGGCACACAATCCTCCGGATTGACTGCTGTCTTGCCAATCAGGGTAGCCAAAATTGAATCCAGGCGGACCGAGGGAGGTAACACCTCCTCCCCCTCAAGTAAATAAAGTTTCTGAAAGAAACGAGGAACCTGAGCCTTATCCACATACTTCCATTCTCGAAACACCATATCCTTCACAGGTCCCTGAAAAGGCATGGCAAATTTAGAAGGCGTCTGATATTGTGGAAATAAGTGAGAGTCTGAGTTTGTAGGTTGAAACACTGGAAACCCTAAATTGTCCCGTACATGTGCCATCACATCCCACATCTCCTCCCTGGAGACATATTTACCCCCGAGGACGTAGATGGAGCATCCCCTTCCTCACTCTCTGAGGACTTCCCTGCAGATGCAGGTGTATGGGTAGCCTTAGACCGACTAGGCCTGGCGATCCCCGCTTGAAGAGCTCTGGAAACAGCCACCTCGATCATCTCTTGCACCTCCTCCCTGGACATGAGGGGCGCAGCACTACCACCCGGAATCTGGGGGCCCCCAGGGTTTGAAATGCCAGCAGCACCTTCCTCCTCCGAGGAGGAAGAAGAAACAATCCTTCGTCTCTTAGCCGGAGCTTTAGGCATAATAGCATCAAAAAAACACACTGCCACCAACTCTAAAACACCCCCCAATATACAGGGCCCAGGACCTCCCACAATACCCCCATCAACCAAACCACATAAAGGTCAAAATCAAGAATTGTAGTAAAAATGCGGGCAGAACGCCCGTCCTACCCGCATAGGAAACCAAAAAACGATCCTCGGCATCTCTATGCGGCTCCGCGGCGTAGAAAACCGGAACTTGGCGCCCCAGCCGCAAAGAGCCGGCTGACCCCGTCAGCCGCCTCCCAGGACGCGTCTTACGAGCAGCCCCGCCTGCTCCAAACAGACGCGCCCTGCCGAAACACACCTTGCGGGGCTCCGCGTCCCGAGGAGTGCACACAACGATGTCCCCCAGGCCCTGCCGTGAAGGTAAGAGAAAAGTAAACTCTAGCGTGGGCTAGACAAAAAGAAACAGGAGGGGGTAGGGGTGGGGGGGGGTTTAAAAGGGGAAGGGAGGGTCTAGTGGGAGGCAGGAAGCCTCATTGGTTTAAAGGAAGGCGAGGGAGGGACGGGAGGTAATGTTTGTTGTGAGACTGCTGGCAGCTAACTAGTCCCAAGAATCACTGTCACAAATAGGCCCGTGCGCTCAATCCTTCTAATGGTAAATAAACTGGCTGAACACCTAGTTCTGCACAAATTAACTTTTTTTAATGCTTGAAAGTTGAGTTAATTCAAAACAAAATATTAGCATCTGGCAAAATATAATTCCTTTGTCATACGTCCTCTGCGATGTATATGTTTCTTAAATGGATTCAAAACACTTAAATACACATCGCTTTTGCCATGTTCTTGACAGAGGGCAGACATTTGAGCAGTTTTCCTGCCTTACATCTTGGTATTTGGGCTTCAGCGGCCTCACTTGGCGAACGATGGATTACCCATCCCTGAGGCTAAAGTCCCTCACGTTTACTTGGGACGGAGAAGTGCAGAGACCTGTTGTCACTTGCTCGTCTGCCCCTTTCACCTTCCAGCGGCAGGTAACGTTACATTATGGCCAAGAGCAGCTTCGTCGTGAGTGTTTATTTAAATAAGGGGCCGCACTTTTTATGAGTAGCCCAGATCTGCTGCCTCTAACATCGGAGGCAGAAGCGCTTCGTTTTCATAGCTCACACTAATGTCAGACACAGCAGAAATACTCCTCTGGTTACACAGCGTGTGCCAAAAGGGACGTGGTCGACTCTCACTGTTGAGATTGTTGGATAGCGTGTCACCCAAACACTTATTTTTTGTAAATGTACCACTTTAATTCAAGTGCACCCTCCTTAGTACCTGTGGCTGAGTTAGCCTTTGTCCCACCAACCTTACTAGCTAATAGGCTAGGCCATCTCTGATTGAATACACAATAGCTACAAAAAATATAAACCTAAAATCTGAGCAGCTAGAGTAGGTCAGAACAGGTACAGTTGCGTAGCCTTACAGAAAACGCTAGTTGCTGCTTCTGTCAATAAATACATTTCAGTCAAAAATTTACTAAAACTCTTATGACAGCACATTTATCACCCAGTTTCCGCAGCGCACAGAAACCGCAACAACAGATGAGCTACCCCTTGTCTTACACAATTTTCAACAGTGATTAGGGTATGGACACTCTCCCAGGAGTTACACAGTTTTATTAATGCTTAGCTGTAGCCTGGTTTACAGTAACCGCTGAGACAGCAGAACTATTCCTTGGGTTGCACAGCTGGCAGCAACAGTTAAGACACGTAAGCTACACGTTGGTTTACACTGCTCTTAGAAACCCCCTTTACAGCTCGAGCTAACAGCTGCGGCAGTGTGCCACATAGCCCTCACCCTCACAGCTGAAACAGAAGAGCTATCTACGGGGTTACACAGTTTTCATTAAGATCTGAGACAGGGTTAGAATAATATCTGGATTACACACCTCTCCATAACCGCTCAGATAAACGGTTACACATTACTCACGACTGCTGAGCAGACTTCTCCAACTGGTAACAATGTTCTCAGTAACAGGTAGGACAGTGCAGGCAGGGGCGGTGCCTCCATTAATGTGTTGGGGCGTCGCCCCACTGATTATTTTGCCCCCCCCCAGCCCACCAATAATATATTGCAATACATAACTAAAAGTAACATTTACATTTCAACTATTTTAAAAAGTACAGCAGCATGATGCTGCTGTGGGTGAGCGCCGCACGTGTGCTTTCTCAAATTCGAGTGAGGCAGCCAGGCGGGCATGGAGGGGTGGGTGGCGGGTCTTATTATCCATAGCAACAATGTTGCAACTTGCCAGAGGAGAGTTATCTCACACGGCACAGCAACTTCTGCGCATGTCGGTTTGGCTGGAGGAATCCCTTCGGACAAACCGACATGCGTGGAAGGTCTCAGCTTCATAGGGCTAAATAGCACACATTAGTGAGCTGGGGTGCCTAAAAAGGCACAGCCCCCTATCACAGAAATGAGCTTTGAGGTCCCCTGCCTCAACCAATACTCAAGCTGCAGCAACAGCAGGACCAATGCCAGGATTGGTTCATTGACTGAGATGTGACGGTGTTGCTAGGCAGGGGCCTGGGCTGGCTGGACTGGAATTGATTGATTGGCAATAAAAAAAAAAAGCAAAAGCAACAAACAAGTGCAACATGTGGTGTGCACATGACAAGAGTGGGGGTCAGGGAGGAGGAGATTGTCTCTCTCTCGCGTTGGTGGCAAAGTCCTCATTTGGTGCAGCGCCAGCCGAGCATGCGGCGAGTCGTCTCGAGTGACAATAAGCCCCACAGGCATTGTGGAAAATCCAGATGAGAACGGACACACACAGCACAGGTAAGTTAAGCTTTATTTGGCAGTTGGTGTAGCAGTGCTGTTGTGGAATAATGAAATGATGAATGTTACTGTTAGAAGCGCTATCAAGGATATCCAAATGAATGCCGGGAATAGATGTTGTAGTCCAAGTCTCTACTTTTATTGAAGAATAAATAAGTTTCAAGAGGGGAAAAGCATCCCAACCTCCATCTCTGACCGCAACCGTCTTCTCAGTCATCACATTCTCCTGGAATCCCCACAACATTCCAACCCACTAACATTCTTACACCACGTACTAACATTCCAAGAGAGGCACATGGATATAACACCTCTCCCTCCTTAATGCAAAAAATAACACACAAATAATAAAGACATATATTCTTCACATCAGTTCATAGTCCTTGAGATGCGTAGGGAACTTGACAGTTCTGTTCGATCTTCTCACCACCAAACTCCTTGGCGAATTATTAGTATTCTCCTTGGATCTTCTCAAATCTGTGTCCTTCGAAGAATTAACAAAGTCATTCTTATGCATCCCATCTGTATTCAGAATACTAGGATCACCACAATACTTGACTACTCTATTTAGGTTCCATATTCTACTATCATCCGTTTTTACGGCATTGGTAAAAAGTTTCACAACCTTCATTGGAAAAGACTGTTTCCTTTTCATGAGCGGATTCTTGATTAAAACCCAATGACCAACATTAATCACTGTCTTCTTCACAGAGTTTGCTTTATCAAAATTAAATTTACTCTTCAACCTCTTCACTCGCTCCTTATGCATCCAACTATCATTCACCACCACTCTACCTCTACAATCCAAGAGATCATTGACCCAATTGGGTTCCAAAATTGTGTTTCCACGCCTACCTCGAAAAAGAGCAAAAGGTGTTTGACCTGTAGATGAGTGTGGAGTGTGTCTATACACATAAACCTTTTTCAATACCTCCTCCTTCCAATCCAACCGACTCTCTTTAGCAATAGAAACGGTCTCCTTGGATATAACAGTTACGTTGTGTATTTTTTCGTGATGTTTTTAAACATCGGCGCACGCATGACTAATTTGAAACTGTCTGTCCTGCTGTCAGTTTCTGTGTTGGACCGGACAGTTTGAAAGTAGTCATCATCCATCGTCGACATAAAACATCACAAAACGAAATGCTTGACCACTTCATGTCTTAGTTTTATCATTATGGCTAATGGCAGTTGGCACCGTGACCGCACCAGTGCTTATTATTTGTAAAAACATGCCGGTGTTCAAAGCTCTCCTAAACACAAAGCTTTTTGAGATTTTTCCTTTTTGAAACTTTTTCGTTTTTCTCTTCCTCTGCTCCGTCTTTCCATATGTGGCACTCTTTTGCTCGCTGCTCGCAGTAAATGCTTGAGACAGAAAACTAAGTGCTGGCCCTCAGTAAAAAAAAGTGCCGCCGGGTGCCCTCACCGGAAACAGCAGGCAAAAACTAAGCATAGCGCCGCACACATTTCATAAGCACAGTATCAAGATGCTGTGCTTATGCTCTCTGTACTGCTTGAAGGCCTAAAATAACATGTTCTCCACAAGGGTTTGACATTGTACAAAAGAGCTCCCTCAGTGACCCCCGAAAACAGGCACTGCTTGCTGACACGTGGAAAAACAGGATGAGAGACTGACTGAGATGATAGTTGTGTGGTTGGTCTCTCGTTTTTGAAAGCTCTGTAACATTACAGACTAGAGGCAAAGGACATTGTGACAAGAGTTGACGCAGCTCAGTGAGCCACTGACTGGCATTTTACAATGTTTGCGTCTTCCTTGCCTGGCAGTCAGCGAGTAAACATGACACCAGTTTGCAAGGCAGATACATTATATGGTATTCTTTCAATATGGTGATGTAATTATATTTCCCGCATGTTAATGCTTACCATTGATTTCCAGACTGTAAAACTAGAGATCCAAAGTATTGGAAGAAATCATTTTTCTCCTACGACAGGCATCACAGTATGCATTAACTTGGCTTAATTTATGTTTGGTTGCCAGTACTACTACTAATTGTTATATTTATATAATTTTCTTTTTAGCATCTAGTAAAGCCTGAAAAACGTTACTTACTTTTTGGGAAAGGAACAAAAGGCCCCGAACCTCCTTTATAAAACTCGGGATTGCTCATCACAAACTCTTATTCCCCACCACTTTAAAATGTTACCAGCCGCCACTGAGTGCAGGTATCCCTCAAGTTAGACATCAGTTACACAACTTTCAGTAAAGGCGGACATAGCTCATGTCACAAAGTTGACAATAGCACCTGAGATAGCACAGCTGTCTCTCATGTTGCACAACTATCAGGAACAGCTTAGACAGCAGAGTAATCCGCCAGGTTACATAGCTTGTGCAGCTCAGACACTAAGGCTATATACTGGTATACCTAGTTCTCACTAACTTCTGTGACAGTTATCCCTTAGGCTACAAAGCTCTTAGTAAATGCCGGGATAGAACCACTTTGCACTGTGGTCACAACGTTCTTAGTAACGATGATCATTACATGCCTATCTGTTACAGCATACATGTTCCTCAGGAGTGTGTGACTGGAGATATCTGGTCTCGTGCTTGTGTATACTTCTGAGAGTGTGGTGCTCCTAGAAGCCTTCTAATGTGTGCCACTGTTAGTGTGCACGAGGAGCCGAGGACATTGCCTCTCTACAGAGCTTTAAGTGGGGTGAAAAAGTATAGGGTCTCTAAAAGGGTGTGGCCTACGTAATTAAGGGTGTGGCTTAAACATGCACACTAAATTTCTGTGATTTTCATAGTGTGCCACCCGACTGTTATTTTGGTCCCTGTCTGAGCTTTCTGTTTTAGCATATACAACACTACAATGGACATATACCTACATCCAGCCAGGACTACTGGCTTTGCCAATGGTTGTATGATGTTTAAGATAAATAGGTAACAAAAGTGATTTTGATGTAAATAATATTGAAACTGTTTTCATTCTGAAACTAGGAGACTGTGAATAAAGCACTGCTGTGGAAGGGCTAATGGTCTTCAAACGCCTCTTTCACTCCTATTTTGTTCACTCTAGGTTAGACATGTAGACCCTTTTTCTCTCCACATAGCATCCATCTGCACATCTTACACCTAATCTCTTTTTACTTCAGCACCCTCTTTGTACACTCTTTTGAATGCACTTCCTCGCATCTTCTTCACTTCGCCACCCCCAAACACACAACAATCCCACTCACATGTGAGCACTGCATTTTTTTCACTTTCAGCTTGATAATATTTGGACCTCTGTGTACCTCCTTCACACAGAGAGTCCTGCACAGAATAACAATTGCAACTGGAATACGTAACCATTTTTCTGAACACCTCGCTTACACACTGACAGGCACTGTGAGAACCTTGCACTGCCTCCAGCCTCATCTCCAGAGCTGTCAGTCGAGGCCCACTTCGAGGTGATGTAGTTGAAAGTATGCATTAGACAAGTCTAATATGCTGCAAGAAAAAGAAATACAGAAATACAACATCCTGGAAAGAGGAAGCACTCTTAGGGAATGCAAGATTAAGTAAAACATGTGCAATATAAACAGGAACTAAATTGCACACACGGATTATAGTAACATGTTTACATTAATTGATCATGGTTTTTGGCATTCAAGTTAAGGACCTAAATATAGGGCCCAATAAAGACCCTTTCAGTGTCCGTTTTCATTTACTATCAGGTTTGAGACCCGGAGGGACCCCATCCACTTAAATTCCTGCCTCTTGAAGTGACATTAGGGCCAAGATTGGTGTGACGGAAAGTGCCATCCGCAATGAAATTGGTTGCCAATTGCTTATGCATCGTGAGCATGAGCTGCAAGCTTTCTGGAGTAATCCAGTTATTTTTTGTGGGGTGTATGTGAGGGAGAATAGTGAAGCCACCACACAGGGCAGCGACTGGCACAGGCTTCAGCTCTGCCTTAGTGGGAGGTGGGAGTGTGCTGGAATTATGACTCCTTCTAGGAGACACGATACTGAGAAAGAGTGTTCTGAGAAGTGTGAACTTCTGGGTACCCTAGAGCAGGATTCCTAGCATTAAGCTGACTTCAGCCACCACAGGCAAATTCCTGTATGTTTTCTGGATGTCCGACCCTCTATGCAACTCTCGACAGGGTTAAATAGAAGCTGGATGTAGCCCAAAGCAAATGATCTTCTTCAGTGCATGGTGGCTTACCATGATGGATCCAGCAACCTGATACATGGCATTGTTGAGACCGCATTCCACTCATTGTGCAGCTTCTGCCAGAACTTGGACAAAGCAATGCATAGAGCCAGAGAGATTTATAGACTGATATTAGGGTTGCCCAATTGCTTGCAATGTCTCCAACTTGGACATTTTATTATGCTTTTTGTAAAGCAACAACAAAATCATGTCATGCATCCAAGCACTGCATAATGGCCACAGGATAATATCTGGTCACCCTAGACTGAGTCAAAGTCAAAAGTTAAGGCCAACTGCTAGTCGAATCCGACCTTTGATGAGACTAAGTCGGATCCTATTTGACAGAGGTCTTACGGTAGCCTCTGATTCTTTAATGAAAAGCTTCAGAAAAAAGTGTCAGTGTGCTCTTTAGCAATTCTGAGGGGTAGAGAGTACACTGTAACACTAGCAAAGGGTCCAGGACCTTTTGAATACTGCTTGCTGAGTTAGGACTCCACGTCCCAGAAGTCACCAGCAGGGTTCAGGGCAAATCCAGTTGTAACTGGTCAGCTGGGCTCTTTGTTTCAGGCTTCTTGAAGCTTTTGTGTACTTGTAGGTTAACTGGAATCTAGGCATCTATCACTTGAAGTCCACTTCTTTTCTCAGTTAAAATGGTAGCAGGTCAGGCCTTAGGGTTTCGCTACACTAGTAAAAAAGCTAGCTCAGTCCTTCTTCTGAGTTCCAGTCTTTTGCTTCAGCAGGTACCGTCCTTGTACTGTTTTCCGTGGACCCAGAAGTGCTCTGAGGAAGGTAGCCAGACGTGCCACCTTTATGCTTTGCACTAGCTTATGGGTTGGGGAGGCTTCTTGGCCAATAGGAGTAACATTTCCATGGCTCTTACATTACTTCCTGACGGTTTAACACTAACCAATCCCACAATGTAACTTGCGGCCCAAATCCAAGATGTCAGAATCTTCCTCCCTGAGTCAGAGCTATGGGCACACCCCAGAGGTGTGTGTCTAGAAATGAGGAACTCCTCCTGTGCAACCAGTTCTGGGATAGGGTTTCCTCCCACTGGCATTGGTGCTACTCTGCCTACTTAGACAATGACTGTGGCAAGTTCAGGTGTGAGTTACATCTGCCTGTGACAGCCACTGCCCCCATCCTCAGCCTGTCAGTTAGAGGTTGCACCTCCTCCCAACCAATGCCCTTTTGTTCCTTTTCTTGAGGGCAATTCACACCACCCAGAAGGCTGTCCAATGACTGCTGGGATTATCTCTCAAAGGGCTACTAGAGACTTTAGCCACAAAATGGCAACTTTCTAAAAGTGGCATTTTCAAACTAGTAATTTCAAACCTGACTTTATCATCACTTTGGATTTTAAATTACTATTACCTTGAATCCTTGAACCATGGTTTTAGCTATTCCCAAACTGTAGTTATATATTACAAAGTGTTATAATATAACCCAGTGCTTTGCTATGGGAGAGCCAGCTTTACCACAGTGAAAAACGACTGTGGATATTTTTCACTGTCAGGACATGTGAAAGTTGAATACACTATACTTTTAAAATACCATTCTGCCTGCTCTAAGGGCCCTAAGGGCCTACCTTACAGGTGACTTGTAGGTAAGGCCACTGGAATTATGTGGCAAGGGCGCACCAAATTATGCAGCAAAGTTGGCCAAATTATATGGCAAGAAAAGACAAATTGCGTGGCATAGCTGTGCACATTTTTTGTATTACTTAATTTTTTTGTACATTTTACACATAGTAATTCTGTCTGGGCAAAGATTTAACCTCATTAATACTAGTTTAAAAACCAAGTACAGAAATAAGCAACTGAAAGATGACCAGTTAACCTTTGCGAAGGGCTGCCCACATGCACAAAAACACTAACATTTTTAAAAAGTTTTGATCAGTTTGAGCTAGAAACAATTGCATTTTTGTATAAATCTGCAAATTATACACCAGATGATGGATTATGTGGCATATATGGCAAATTCATAACTATGCGGAAAAGCTGCATCCATGGATTTGTATAATTCGAGTGGCACTGCTCATCTGTATTAAAAAGAAAGGGCAAGGGGTTTATTTGGCCAGGTCACATCTGCAGTTTTAAAGCTGCTAGGCGGCAGTGGTAGGCCTAGAGTCATAGTTTCACTTTATCACTTTAGTGGTGTCACAATAGGGGCTGCAGTCCACTATTTAACGTTTAATTTCCAGGCCATCAGTACACTATATCCCATGTACTAGGGACTTATAGGCATGTTCAATATGCCAATCAGGGATTGGCCAATTCTATATGTTTTTAAAGGACAGAGCACATACACTGGGCACTGAATGTCAGCACCCCACTATTCAGAGTCAATAAACCAGCACTACATCTAGCAAAAAGTGAGGTCAAAAAGTAGGGGTGATCCAGCAAAAAGGACCTTTCCTAACATCTACTGATAACCAATGAACATTTCTTTGAGTAGAGGTAATGGGGCCTCTCTTGGGCGTATTGGAATATGCTTGCACTGTGGAGTTTTGAACCACTGTTTTTTCTAGGCTGTTTCTTTTGTTGATGATAAATAACTGACATACTCACATCTATTTTGAAGTGTACAATGGCTCTAACAGTCGAGGCTTCACGTGGTTTGCACATTAATAGCCAAATGCATGTTAGTAAGTTGGTTTATTGATTGGAGGATACTGTGATGGGGATAACTTTATCTACTGGTGTGATACACGTGAGCTTCAGCTACATACCACAGTGGAGGTCCTAATTTGACACAATGTTTGTTTGGGGTAATCAATAGCAATTCATTTTTAATTTAATTCAGGCTTAAACTACTTGCTTTCACGCCTAAACTGATTAATGAGGGAAGGATCTTTCTGAGGGATGCTAGTTAGGCAAAATATATCCTATTATTAATCCACTTAGTTGTGGAACAAGCAGGAAAGACAGAAGGCCGTGAGGATGTTCTGTATCTCTGTTAACTCATGATGGAGGTAGGCAAGAACCCAGAAGGACTCTTATGTTTACTTGAGAAAGCATGAAAGTTATCTCTCCCGTGTAGACCTTAAATAGTCTTCCAGTTAGGAATGAGTTTATCCAATTATCTGTCTATTTTAACATTCCCACCACGTCCCAGATTCCTACAAACATAAGGGGGTGGTCTAGAGTGTTGAATATGGTCTGTAAATCCGGAAACATCAACAAAGCTAGAGTGCCTCTGTCCACCATTGATACAAGACTGGATGTCCACAAGTGCAGGTTTCCATAACCCTATTGGGGCTGGAAGGAAGACTGTCACTTTCCCAGAATACTATCTGCCCCTATAAAGACCTGCATCAACATAAAGACTGCCTATAACCGAATTGTCTATACTGGCAGGATCTTCAATATGGGTCAGTAGTTCTTGGATTCCATTGAACTCAGAAAGGGGTAACTTGGTTCTGTCTCAGGAAATTGGTAATGGTATGATTAAGAAACTGTTGATAATGCATTGATAGTTGGCAGGAGCTCTTTGAAGTATTCATTGCACACTCAAAATTGAGAAATATCAATTGCATCTTGGATTAAGTTAAAATTGTTGATTAAAGAGATAGGCCATCTTTACGACTTCAGCGGTCTTTTCCTAAGATCGCCAAAGCTGCGGGAGCCAGAAGACCGCCTTATTACGACTACTGAAGAATTTTCACCACAATTTTGGCAGAAATCCATCAGCAGTCGTGCTGGAGGTTGGCGGCGCAGAGGCGCTTTCACTTTCACGCCAAAAGGACTCTGCCTGCCATATTACGAGTAGTAATATGGCGTGGCAGGGCGCTGCCAGCAGTGGAAGTGTCAGGTCCTGTTCCCTGCTGGATGATCTCCTCTCCGGACAAGGTAAGTCGCTCGTCCGATGGGGGTGGGGGGGTTGTTGTTTGTATGAGTGGGTGTATGTCTGCATGTGTGAATCTAAGTGTGTATGCGTGTTTGAATGCGTGTGTGAAAGCGAGTGTGATTGATGAAGTGAGTGCGTGTTGGTTTGATTGTGTGAATGTGTGTCTGTTGGTGCGAGTGAATGAGTGTATGCATGCGTGTTGGTGGATGCCTGTATGTAAGTGTTGGTGAATGCCTGTATGTAAGTGTTGGTGAATGCATGTATGCGGGGTGCGTGTGTATGCGGGGAGGGTGGTGCTGTCATGGAAGGGGGTGGGGGATCATGGAATCGAAGGGGAGGTTGGGGGGAGTCGTCTGCTGGCGGCAGAAAGGAATTTCCTGTCGCCGCAGCCTTTCCGCCAGGGTTTTCGTGGAGGTGCTACCGCCGCGGAAACCCTGGCGGAAAGGTGACTCGTAAAACCGCCGGCGCTCCTCAGAGGACCGCCAGCCCGGAGGTGCTTTCCTCCGGGCTGGCTGTCCTACCGGCCTGGCGGTACCAGCGGAGATGTGGCAGTTTGCCAGAGGCCAAACTGCCACATTCGTAATGTGGCGGGCTTCACCGCAAGCCCGTCGGCAGTGAGACAGCCACCGCGGCCCTGGCAGTCTTTGGACCCCCAGGGTAGCAATGAGGGCCATAGTCTCTTGCAGCAGCAATTGTTCAACATTCAGACAAAGGGTATGTTTTTCTCATCTTCTGGTTGTTTCCCCTATCTAAAAGATTTGGGGGGTGAGGGTTGGGCATAAATATTCTCTGCAGTAAGCAGGTTTGACCCAGATCGAAGTATTGTGTATTGCTCTGACAGTTGGAGACTAAAGGGCGTGAAGAAGCGGGTGCATTCACAATTGGTTCTATTCGAGTTCTCTTTATGGTTTTGGAACTATGATTTGTCTTGCTGTCACAGACTCCAAATCCTTCCTTACACGGGACTCTAGCACATTAGCCTTCTCCAATTTTAGGAAAACAGGCAAGGCTCCTCCTTTCCTAAAACCACTATGAAAACCCATGTGGAGTGGATGATATGTATTCATGCATGTGTTATCTGTATAGCCTGCACCTAGCCAAAAGGCAACAAAGACTGAATAGAGTCAAGGCAGAGGGACAATCAGAGGCTGAATCTAGGCAGGTATTCTGAGATGGGAGGTAGACATTTCCTGTACCCCCGAATATAGTGTTCTTTAAAGAGATGTACCATCACCTCTTTCCCAAACTGAAGAAGGATAGGTGTGGTTCTGATTAATAGAGGGGATGTCATTCCATGTCTTGGGTGCTAAATGGAGAAGGTCTAATGCCTATTTTTCCTTTCTTGCACTTCTTCATCTCTAAGGTTACTGGACTGGCTTAGGGGCTCACCACAAATGGTCCCAAAGGAGTCAGATCTCAATAAATGGCCTTAAAAAGGACTTGTGTGAGTGTATGTGTGCGGGAGGGTGTGGGGGCGGTTGGGGGGGGGGAGGTTGGGGCAGCCAAAAAGCAAGTTCTAATTTTGTCTGTGGTTCTATCAATAATTGCACAGGAGCTTTTTGAGGAAGGAAAGAAGGGGCGACAGTATCAACAGCGTAGACCTATTGGTTTTGTCACTGCTTGTTTAAACCTGCTCCTAACCAGCCTCTGGCATTAGAAGGAATGTTCGTTCCCTGCCAACAGCAAGTGCTGATCTGATGGGTGAATATTGCAATATACTTGTTACTTCTTACAAGCCCTTTTTGTGGCACTGGGAATAACACTAGCTCTGTTAAGGGAAAACACTTATCTCTGGTTATATTAGTGTTTGAGGCCGGTTCTGTCGTTACCCATCCGGCCGGCCTTATCTCGGATTCCTGGAAAGAGTGAGGCACCCTAGACAAGCGGGTATTGTGTGTTCTGCTTCAGAGCTTCTGCCGCCGAGCTGACTTGGAAGTACACTTTGATCACTGGTAAGAAACGCCGACCTTGAAGGTTTCTGCTGCGGTTTCCTTCCGCTGGAAGAAGCAAACCCAACTGTTCCGAAAGCTGCGCGGACTGCGCTGAACTCTTGCCGTGCACTATGGTCCAGTTCAGTACTTAATTTGTGCTTGATGTTTCCGGTGCTTAGCACCCGCGCTCATTTTTGAGGGCATGCGCTTATTCTTCTGCCCCAAGCATTTGCTGCGAGCAAAAGGCACATATGGGAAAGACGGAGGAGAAGAAAAACAAAAAAAAAGTGTCACAATGGGAGAAAGAAGACAGCTGCAAGAGTGAGCTGGAGGGGCAGGGGGTGAGTGTAAATTGATTGAAGAAGCCCGAGATGGCTTCAGGATTACTCTGCCTCAGTGTTCCGTGCTCCCACATTTAATTGCAGCAGCCACTTGTTTAAGAGGAGGGCTTTGAGCATCGGCACGTTTTTATTTACAAATTAAGCACTAGTCCAGTCTGGCAAGGAGGCCGCTGCCTCCAGTGAGGCGGTGTAATATGTCAACAGTGCACCAAAGCTGAGGTCAGTTACAGTGTACTGTGGCCCCTTACCATATGTCCTGCATGAACGGGGTACGGGGCTATACAGCTTTGGGGACTTTCGATTGACGGTATAGAAATTGCCCATGGTCTGTGGGCCTCAGACTCCAATATACTATGCCTTTTTGTTATTTGGGTTCTGCATAATAATTATGCTAGATGAGCCTGGGTTTCTGGGGCAGGTCGAGGTAAAGGAAGGTAAGCGTTTTTTAATGTTCAGGAACATGTGAAGTTAAAGGGAGTTAAGAGGTTTTTAGGATTCAGGGTGGGTGGAGGCAAAGGGAGGTAAGAATCTTTAGGGTTCGGGTAGAGGTAAAGGGAATTAAGGGGTTTTTAGGGTTCAGGCAAGATGGAGGCAAAGGGAGGTAAGCGGGTTTTAGTGTTCACGGGCAGGTGGAGGTAAATGGAGGTAAGGGATTTTAGGGTTCAGGGGCAGATACAGGTAAAGGGAGGGAAAAGGTTTTAAAGATTTGGAGCAGGTAGACATAAAGAGAGGTAAGGGGGTTTTGGTGTTCAGGGTGTGTAGAGGTAAAGCAAAATGAAGGGTTTTTAAGTTTCAGGGCATAGAGAGTTAAAGGGAGGGAAGGGTATTTTTGAAGGGTTGAGGGGTGGGAAGGGGTAAAGGTACATAAGGTTTTTGGGGGGTTCAGGAGTAGGAAGAGGTGAAAGGAGGTAAAGTGTTTTAAAAAAGGAAGAAAATACAATAGTGAGTGGTTTGGGGTTTGTATTTAAAAGAAGACGACCCAAAACATTTCAAATTGAACATTTTTAACAAGCTTCATTCTGGTGACTACTAGATTGGTCACAAATACTGGAGGCAGATCAGCAGGTCAATAGCAGGGCCATTAAAGATAGCTCTTTTGTGTGCTAATGGCCCCGCAAACTGTGGAGGTTGAGCAGGAAAATTATTTTGTCCCCTCCATGCTTTTACCTCGTGGAATCCCTACTCCAAAATCTGGGAGGATAACTCACTGTGTCCTGCACGCTTCCTACGCCCATGCTTATTTCTTAAAAGAAAGCAGTGGACTAGAAAATGGGGGCATGTACTCATCTGATATCCCTAACATACCCCAAAACAAGTGTCTCTGCGAAAGGTCGCAAGCGCTACCCTCCAATGTCCCCCAACATCACAACATTCTAATAAGTACAAAGATGACCTCTTAGACGCGCCTGGAATATTCTGACCTTCGTAATGGTAGACAGGGACCATGGGCATAACATGGACCCGGTGAACACTTGCAGTAAAAACTGGACCCACTGTTCAGACCCAACCAGAAGACCTTTATTTACATATGAGAATGCCTGACAGAGTTCAGTAGCCTCCATCATGCAACGAGCAGGACCAGAGACACAACAATTGTCCTTGCAGCTCCTCTGTTGCTTAGGGCCCCATAATTTAGAGGATTCCAATTCTGCAAAATATGTTTGTATACATCTTGTAGGAAAGTGGAGTATTATGTGGTGTAGGGGTTAGTCCTCACCATGTAATACTCTCTGGTGTGTGGGTGGGGAGTTCTCCTGGCTGTCCGTGGTGCTGAATGGGACTCTGTTGAAGTCAATGGCGGAAAGCTACTTGTGATAAAAGACCACTTGGAGGTCAAGTTGCGGGGATCCCTTACAAGTTAAGGTTGTGCGGGTCCTTGGACTAGGCTACGTCAGTCAGTTCACTTTTACTTGGTGTCCGGGTACAGAGTTGTCCTGGCTGTCCGTGGTGTTGAACGGGCTTGCACTGATTTTACCACCCACACAATGGCGCTGACAAAGGGATGCAAAATCTCGTCTGGGTTCAGGTTGCAGATGTCGAATGCAGGCTGCATGATGTGCCCTGTACTTGCAGCATAAAGTGTGGGGGGCTAGTTACTGGACTGGCAACCAACAAGCCTTGGCAGCAGTAAAGGTGCAGAAATCATTTGGGAACTTCATAGGGTCCAGGGGAGTGATGTAGTGACCTGAATCTTGGAGGCGGGCAAGACTACAACTCCCAGAAGACACTGGACCACCTGGCTTTCGTCGATCTCACAGTGGGCCCAAAGACTGGTGAAACTTTGGATCCTGTAAGTGTTTTACCTGCAGTTTACAGGGGACTAGTGCCACTAGTCCAAGGGAGTCTGTGTGTAATTCTGGCTTCCACAAGGGTCCCTCTGGTCGGGAGTGTTCAGTTTCAGCCAAGGATGAGGGTCATTTAAGCAGTTCACAGTCTGTTGCTTCAGAGACAGAGTATCCCTTTTTTGCCTAGGTGCAGTGGGCAAAGTACAGTTGTCGGTAATGCAGAGCTCCTCCTGGTCCTTCTTTGAAGTTGGTTGATCAGAACTGAGGGGTGTCCCTTATGTCCTTGGTTTAGAGGAGTTAGGGGTGTGGATTGGCAACTAGCTCCTACAGCTAATCCATACCTGAGGTGACCACATCTGGTGAGGTAGGTCACCTTTAGCTACCCAGAACCCTCTATTCTACCACTCCTATGATGGCAGAAATCACAATTTAGTGCACAGACCTGACTGCTCTACCTAGAGGTGTGGTTAGCCTGCTAGGGGTGTGCACTGTCTTGCGTACCTAATTGCCCACCTGACCATAAGCAAATGGGCCTGGGGACAGGTGGATGGCTGTTTCCTTTGCTTGGGGACAGCACAGATGCCTTTGAAGCTCACCGCCCTGATGGCTCTATTCACTAGCCCCGCTGGAGAGGTGTGAACTCCTTCCTGCCTCAGCCTTGCTAGCGCAGGAGTTTTAATAAAAATTATTAATGAATATATTCAGTGTTCTGAGTAATGGATTTGCGTAGAAAATGTATTAACCTAGAAAAATAATGCACACATTTGAAAATGTGATCACGATGAGTGGCCACCAATGTTCATGAAGTATACTTATTAATGGCTTTATGTTTAATTAATGTAGTAATGTGTCATATTAAGGGTTATGCATTATGAAATTGCTTTATTAATTGTAGGCCTTAACTTAGCAGATGTCTTGGCCTAGTTGCACGGCCTTATGTCAAGCTGTATTTCTAAACTGATTAATACAACGGCTGTCTTAGAGAATTAAACTGTGATTTTCCACTGTACTGTCTAAATGTGCTTGTAGCTAAAAGTCTTTCTCATGAGAACCACTTGCTAGAAGATGCTTTTTTTGCTAAATGTAACATTATGAGTGTGGTGTGTGTAAGGCTGACTGTCTCAGGAGAAGAGCAGTAGAGACACTGACTAGAGTATAATCTGCAACAATATTGTTACCTGACAAGCCGGACAATGAGAACATTACAGGAGAAGCCAATCAGCGACATGTGAATGGAGTACTAGTAGAAATTACAGATTTGAAGTTTTAGTTTTATTGGACAAAGTGTGAACATGCGATCCCTTGGCCAATAGAGACTTGGAAGTAGTTTTAAGGAATTTACCTTTACAGGACTGCACAGATGGAAGACAACACATTTGCCATTACTTTCTTGAGCGTCTTGACAAGAGATGTACTTAACTTTATTGCTTAAAGACCTTGCCTTTTCCGAACTTTGATGCTGAATCCTGATGTCTTGCTGACCGAACTGATGTTGAAGACTATCTTAGCTTGCCGATCCAATTGAGGAGAGGTATTCTTTTACCCAAGTGTTTGTTATGCCTGTTTGCTTTTTTCTTTCTAGGTACCAAGTGCACTATTTTAATAGAGCCATAGTTAGATATGTTCCAAATTTGTGTTTACTAATTTTTTTTTCATGAAACTCAACATGCAGATGCTAATCTGATGTTAGATAAGGATCCCCACCAATGAGAATTTGCTATAAGAAATAACGTTTGATGTATATCTTTGCTGAATCGAAATCTATGTGATATCGTTTGTGCAAATATTCTTGTTATTAATTTGCATTGTAACTTTAGAATGTGTAGTAGTTCAAGCTTTGATTAGATTGTGTTTCTTTCACAGATTTGGACAGCCAGTGATGTTTCTGTATGTTTATCATTTGATTTTGAAATTATCTTACGTGACATTAGCATTGTTAATATATATTCTAACTTTACTAAAAAGTGTGGTTATTCATGACTGAGAGGTCATGGTGTGTGACAATTACTGACTCCATTGATTACTAATGCTCTTGATTATCATTGATTATTGGTGTTGATTGTTTATTGATATGCTTGTACTGGATCTATGGTGGGAACATCTTAATTGAGAGTCAAAAGGTTCATCGACCCTTGTAAGTTTGCTTATTAAGGTCAGACGCGCTAACAGCCTTCGTCCCTGACTCCTGAGAGTGTTCACACTAACTGGCAGGAGGTGAGAAACCTGTCTTGGTGGAAGCAAGCGCAGGAAAAAAGAGAAGGCTGACCGGTCAGAGCACAAAGAACAGTGACAAGTAGGTGGGCAAACTCCAGTGTGCCACAGGGGAGCATGCCAGCCATCCAAATTCGTGTTGGGGGAGAGAAAGCACGTTGTGTGATACCAAACTCAACATATCTAGGCTGTACCATATTGGAGCTAGCAACCCAGGTCTGGCCAGGCTTAAGTCCCATGTTACACTAAGGACCGACCTCCACGTATAGTGTTATTTAATGGAAAGAGTACTATAGAGACATATAAGGTTGTGTATACATGCCTGCAACTTAAATATAATGCACCCTGCTTCCTAGGCTGCAGAGGCATTCCTTAGGGGTGTTTGACATATATGGAAGGCAGTGCATGGGACTGTGCCACTCATGGTGAGGACACAGTTGAACTCGAGCAGTTTGCACCGCTCTGGCAGTCTGAAACAACAGGCTTGCCATCAGCAATTTGTTTGGGTCACCTAGGATAGCACAAACTCGTCCTGAAACCCTGGAGACCCCTTCACTACCTCTGCCCTGGATACCCTGGGTACCATTTACTAGAGGATTATAAGGGTGTAAAGTCTTTGCCAATCAGGTAACTATCAAGTCGACAATCAATTTAGGGAGAGGACATAACCGCTAGGACCTGATTAGCAGTTTCAAGTACACTGCCAGAGGAAAAAAACACAACATCTAATAGTCCAAATGCTGGCAAAGAGTGGGGGGCATCTGCAAAAGCCTGGTTTTCTTACACGTGAGGTGGGATTTATATATTTATTTACATTATATTTGTTTTTTAGAAAATGGTGACCCCAGCCATGAAGGTGTGTGGGACATAGAGGCAAAATAAAGAAAATGAAAGGTGGAAAGCGAACAATCATGTATTGGTTATATGCATTAATGTAAATTATGAGGGAGATGAGAAAAATCCAATAATGGATTAAGGGCCTGATTAGGACTGCAGATGGTTTGTTTTCCATCAGAGCAACAAAATTAAATACTCTGTGAATTTGACGGAGTACCCATCCTCCACATTTAGAGATGTCACCCGGTCCTGCTGATGCCTCTAGTCATTGGCAAGAACCGTCATTACGACAGTTCCTGTCAGTGTTGTAAGTGTTTGACAGATGATATCGTCAAATTGACGGATGTTTGTCAAACTTTTACCATGTTACTGATTTTCTAAAATGAACACCCAAAGTAGAAGTTTGTTTTTAAACATGCAAACACTAATGACCACATACCACGAAAGTTGTTTCCCATGGAACGGAGATCATTTCAATGTTTTCACTGTCCCTTCCTGCCAGGTTTTACCAAACCGTGATGGAAACTGAAAACTGACCACTCAATTGTTCACTCTAAATCGGGTCGGTGGTTGAATAGCCAAACTCTAGCGGCTGTCAGAGAACTACCTCGGCAATGGATTCAGAGTAGGCTCTGTCTTCCAGATACCGAAGTTCCACCCAGCCTGTCGGTTGCCACTCTTCGCAAAACTCTAAATCAGGCCCTGCACATGTTACAACAGCAGAGAGCCTGACTGCTGCAAGGCTAATTCTCCAATCAAGTCAACTGTCAGGATATTTAGGCATAATACTTAAATACCAGATTGTGCATAAAAGGAAAATTATCAAGAACATCGTTAATCCAAGTATAGTTAAGAGGAAGTGGTGAGAGGCATAAAGATTTACACAACATTTTAAAAAATGATGGGGGTAGTTATAGGCGAATCTTGTTAGTGGTCTCCATGTGGGGCCTTTTACTTCTGAAGTCCTATTACCATGCTAATACTGGGCTCAAACTGAGCAACAAGTATATCCCATTCCCACTTGACCTTCAAGTTAGCTGGGAGCATGGACAAAGGCTTGCTCAGGGAGGAGTTGTGGCACAGACTCAGAACTCAGCACAGCCAATAACAATAAATGCATCAATGCCCATCCAGTGCTTTGTATTTAATAGACAGAGCACTTTATTCCACACACTGCTAAATACTACAAATGAAAATATAAATGAGCATGGGAAATTAACAAGCAGTCTAATTCAGGGTTTTTAGAATCGCCAGATCATCACAAATTACTTTGGCACAGGCTATACACAATCAATAGCTCCTGCCTACAGGCTCTGACAAAGTTACCTTTTACTAACACTAGTGTATCCCTTAAATATGAGGCACTCACAAATAGAAGAGAAGGTTACTTGCTACACCTGTATATCACACCTATAGATGTGGGAAAGGAAAACAATCCTTCTTATTTATTACATGTAACCCTCACCCACTCTAATAGTGTCATGCTTCATCATCTGGTTCACCCTGATTTCTAAAGGTCAGGGTTTGCTCTGCCATTTTATTTCGTTTTCTGTGTTTAATTTTCGTTTTTAGAATTGTGTTTGTACCTTGACTGTGCCCTTTTTGTGCCCGCTTTGTTTTAGCGCTCCAATTATGTCTGTTTTCTTTTTCTGGCTCTCACCGGTTTCCTGTATAACCCAGCTGCTGTGTTCCCTGCGGCCCGCCCTCCTCGCGCCCCCATTGGACACTCCCTCCCACCTCCCAGCTACTCCTACCTCCCCTTCTGAATGGTGGCTGCTGCGCGGAGCCTAGTGTGAACCCCTGACCTGCTTCGGGCCAGGAGTACACTTCGGCTCCACCAGCCTGCCTCCGTGCCCCTGTCCCTGCTGTTACAGCTAACAGAAGAAGTTCGAGGCCCTCCACCACCCGCAGGCACCCGCCTGCGCCTCATCCCTGGTGCCTAGTGGTAGGCGTGTCTGGTATTTCGTTCCGCAGATTGTATTTCGTTTTCTTTCATTTTCTAATTTTCATTTTTAGGTTTGTGTTTGTACCTTGAGTGTGCCCCTTTTGTGCCCTGATTTGTTTTCGCACTCCAATTGTGCCCGTTTTCTTTTTCCGGCTCTCGCCGGTTCCTGTATAACCCAGCCGCTGCGGCCCTGCCCCCCTCGTGCCCTCATTGGACACTCCCTCCTGCCTCCCAGCTGCTCCTCCCACCTCCCCTTCTTAATGGCAGCTGCTGTGCGCCAGAGGCAAGCCCGCCTGCGCCCATCCACTCCTGGACCGCGCCCGTTCCCCTGGTCCACGCTCCTCCGACCCCCTGAAGCACCACTACTCCTCCACCGAACTCCTTGCTCTCAAACCAGGCCTGCATCCCGCTTGCGCTCAGGCCAACCCCAAATACACACATGGACCTTTCTCATGCCACTCATGCCATTTCTCCTGCACTCACACCAACACCAGCAACACTAACAAGCACTGCAACAACAACAAACATCACAATCACCTCAACTGCATCCTCCTTAACACCCGCTCTGTCCACAAGCACGCCATCAAACTTTGAGACCTGCTCACCACAAACTCCTCTGACATCGCCTTCCTCACTGAAACATGGATGAACTCCTCATCAGAACCCGACATCGCCATAGCCATCCCAGAGGGTTACAAAATCACCCGTAGAGACCACACCTACAAACCAGGAGGAGGTATCACCATAATACACAAAATCTCCATCAAAATCTCCACCAACACCAACGACACCCTAGACAACGCAGAACACCTACACTTTCAAATACACATCAACGCTAACACCACCCTTAGAGGAACCCTCATCTACAGACCGCCAGGACCCCGCCCCCCATTCTGTGGCACCATCAGCTCCCACGCCCTCACCTCCACAGACTACATAATCCTTGGTGACCTCAACTTTCACCTGGAAAGCACCCATGGCTGCAACACCATAGCACTGCTGGACAACCTCACAAACCTCAGCCTCAAGCAACTGGTCACCTCACCCACCCACTCAGCGGGACACACACTAGACACCATCTTCACCTCCAGCAGCCACATCACCTTCACTCACACCACCGAACTCCACTGGACTGACCACCACTGCGTCCACTTGTCCTTCATGAAACCCACCACCAACCACACACTACACCCTACTGCAAGTGGAACAAGATCTCCAAGGAACACCTGATATCCAACCTCGCACAAGCTCCACCTCCCATCACCAACGACCCCAACACCGCCGCCCACAACCTCACACGATGGCTAGAAATCTGTGCAGACTCCCTCGCCCCTTTGAAAACAAACAAGAACACCCGCACCATCAAGACCCTGGTTCGCCATAGAACTTCAATCTTCCAAACGAGAATGCCGAAAAATTGAGAAAGCCTGGTGCCAAGAACCCTCAATGAGCAACTTCACCGCCCTCAAAACAACCAATCGCAAACACCACCAACTCATCCGGACCACCAAACGGTCCTTCTACAAAGAACACATAGACAATGACACACACAACAGCAAGGAACTCTTTGCCATCATCAAAAACTCACCAAACCCAAATCCTGCACCATCGACCCTCCACACTCCCAAGACCTCTGCAACTCCCTCTCCAACTACTTCCACCGTAAAATCGCAGACATGCATGACAGCTTCACATCATCAGCACCCACCACCACCACCAACACAACCAACACTACAACACCCTGCCGCACCAACCGACTGAACACCTGGATCCCCACCAACAACAAAGAAATCAGCAAAACCATGAACTCCATCCACTCAGGCTCCCCAACAGACCCGTGACCCCACCCCATTTTCAACAAGGCCAGCCAAATCATCGCTCCCCAGCTCCGTGTCATCATCAACAGCTCCTTCGACACTGCAACCTTCCCAGATATTTGGAAGCACGTCGAAGTCAACGCTCTTCTCAAAAAACCCAAAACAGACCTGGAAGACCTCACAAACTACCGACCCATTTCTCTTCACCCCTTCCCTGCAAAGGTCGCCAAGAAGATTGTCAACGCACAACTGTCTCGCTTCCTAGAAGAAAACAACATACTCAATGCCTCCCAATCTGGATTCCGCAAGAACCACAGCACTGAGACCGCCCTCATCGCCTGCACAGATGACATCAGGACCAAAGTGGACAAGGGGGATACTGTCACCCTCATCCTCCTAGACCTCTCTGCAGCTTTTGACACTGTATGCCACCAAACCCTCCGCGTATGCCTTTTCGACGCCGGAATTCGCCAAGGTGGACTGGCTCACCTTGTATCTCTCCGAAAGAACCCAAAGAGTTTGCCTCCCTCCTTTCTGGTCTTCAGCCACCAAGATCATCTGTGGGGTCCCCCAAGGATCTTCCCTCAGCCCCACCCTCTTCAATATCTACATGGCTCCTCTCGCCAACATCCTCCGTCCCCACGGCATCACCATAATTTCATACTCTGATGACACCCAGCTCATCATCTCCCTCACCAGGAACCCAGCCACCGCCAAGATTAACCTGCACGCCGGACTCCTCGACATCGCCAAAAGGATGACAACAAGCCACCTCAAATTGAACTCAAACAAAACAGAGATCATCTTCGGTCCCAACAAGACAGCATGGAACGACTCCTGGTGGCCCACCACCCTCGGACCACCCCCAACACCCACCACCCATGCACGCAACCTTGGCATTATACTGGACTCTCTCTCCATGACCCCGCAAATCAACGCCATATCATCCTCCTGCTTCAACACCCTTCACATGCTACGCAAGACTTTCAAATGGATACCTTTAGAAACAAGAAGAACAGTCACCCATGTCCTCATCAGCAGTAGACTGGACTACGGCAACGCCCTCTACGCAGGGACCACAGCCAAGCTTCAAAGAAAACTCCAGCGAATCTAGAACGCAGCCGCACGTTTCATCCTCAACCTCCCTCGCCATGAACACATATCCACCCACCTCAGATCCCTATACTGGTTGCCCATCAACAAAAGGATCATTTTCAAGGTCCTCGTCCACGCTCACAAAGCCCTCCACGACACTGGACTGGCCTACCTCAACGAACAAGTAAACTTCCACATACCAACTCGCCAGCTCCGCTCCGCCGACCTTGCCCTTGCTACAGTCCCCCGCATCCAACGCACCACCTTGGGCAGCAGATCCTTCTCCCACCTCACTGCCAAGACCTGGAACTCCCTCCCCACCAACCTACGCAAGACCCAGGACCTCCTAACCTTTGGAAAGCACCTAAAAACATGGCTTTTCAAGCAGTAACCGGCACCTACCCACCCCCCCCCCGGCACCTTGAGACCCTACCGGGTGACTAGTGCGCTTAAGAAATTATTTGATTGATTGATTGATTGATTGAATGGGTTGTTGGCCCATGTACTCTCATCTTCGAACCAGCTCATGTACAGGCAGGCTAGGCTCAGCGTGAAGGTACTCCCCATGAATGTACAGTGGCACTATAAGAAGATTTGGTCTTCGAGGGCAAAGAAATTCTCGGTCAGTGCCACTGCAGGTTTCATTATCCATCATACTAGGGCTGCCCATGGACACTCCTGTGCCAGGAGAAACTTGGTAATCACCTGTAAGCTCTCACCTTGTGGGATGCTTGTGTAGAGTGCCTCTACATCCAGGCTGTAGGAAGGTAGCCCCTTTCTAGCCTTGTTACCCCCACTTTTGGCCTGTTTGTGAGTATATGTCAGGGTGTTTTTACTGTCTCACTGGGATCCTGCTAGCCAGGGCCCAGTGCTCATAGTGAAAACCCTATGTTGTCAGTGTGTTTGATATGTGTCACTAGAATCCTGCTAGCCAGGACCCCAGTGCTCATAGGTTTGTGGCCTATATGTGTTCCCTGTGTGGTGCCTAACTGTATCACTGAGGCTCTGCTAACCAGAACGTCAGTGTTTATGCTCTCTCTGCTTTTAAAATTGTCACTGCTGGCTAGTGACTAATTTTACCAATTCTGATTGGCACACTGGAACACCCTTATAATTCCCTAGTATATGGCACCTAGGTACCCAGGGTATTGGGATTCCAAGAGATCTCTATGGGCTGCAGCATTTCTTTTGCCACCCATAGGGAGCTCAGACAATTCTTACACAGGACTGCCACTGCAGCCTGAGTGAAATAACGTCCACGTTATTTCGCAGCCATTTTTCACTGCACATAAGTAACTTATAAGTCACCTATATGTCCAACCCTCACTTGGTGAAGGTTAGGTGCCAAGTTACTTAGTGTGTGGGCACCCTGGCACTAGCCAAGGTGCCCCCACATTGTTCAGGGCAAATTCCCAGGACTTTGTGAGTGCGGGGACACCATTACACGCGTACACTACATATAGGTCACTACCTATACGTAGCGGCACAATGGTAACTCCGAACATGGCCATGTAACATGTTTAGGATCATGGAATTGTCCCCCCAATACCATTCTGGTATTGGGGGGACAATTCCATGCATCCCGGGTCTCTAGCACAGAACCCGGGTACTGCCAAACTGCCTTTCCGGGGTTTCCACTGCAACTGCTGCTGCTGCCAACCCCTCAGACAGGTTTCTGCCCCCCTGGGGTCTGGGCAGCCCAGTCCCAGGAAGGCAGAACAAAGGATTTCCTCTAAGAGAGGGTATTACACCCTCTCCCTTTGGAAATAGGTGTGAAGGGCTGGGGAGGAGTAGCCTCCCCCCGCCTCTGGAAATGCTTTGATGGACACAGATGGTGCCCATCTCTGCATAAGCCAGTCTACACCAGTTCAGGGATCCCCCAGCCCTGCTCTGGCGCGAAACTGGACAAAGGAAATGGGAGTGACCACTCCCCTGACCAGTATCTCCCAGGGGAGGTGCCCAGAGCTCCACCAGTGTGTCCCAGACCTCTGCCATCTTGGATTCAGGGGTGTTGGAGCACAATGGACTACTCTGTGTGGCCAGTGCCAGCAGGTGATGTCAGAGACCCCTCCTGATAGGTGTTTGCCTCTTTCAGTAGCCAAGCCTCCTTTCTTAGTAGCCAAACCTCCTTTTCTGACTATTTAGGGTCTCTCCTCTGGGCTTTTCCTCAGATAACGAGTGCAAGAGCTCACCAGAGTTCCTCTGCTCTTCCCTCTTCGACTTCTGCCAAGGATCGACTGCTGACTGCTCCAGGACGCCTGCAAAACCGCAACAAAGTAGCAAGATGACTACCAGCAACATTGTAGCGCCTCATCCTGCCGGCTTTCTTAACTGTTTCCTGGTGCATGCTATGAGGGCTGTCTGCCTTCACCCTGCACTGGAAGCCAAGAAGAAATCTCCCGTGGGTCGACAGAATCTTCCCCCTGCCAATGCAGGCACCAAACTTCTGCATCACCGGTCCTCTGTGTCCCCTCTCATCCTGACGAGCGTGGTCCCTAGAACACAGGAGCTGGGCGCAAGTGTCTCCCACAGTCCAGTGGCCCTTCTGTCCATATTTGGTGGAGGTAAGCCCTTGCCTCCCCACGCCAGACAGCAGACCTGTGTACTGCGTGATTTGCAGCTGCTCCGGCTTCTGTGCACTTTTCCAGGACTTCCTTTGTGCACAGCCTAGTCTGGGTCCCCAGCACTCCGTCCTACATTGCCCAACTTGCTGAGTTGGACTCCGACATCGTGGGACCCTCCTTTGTGACTCTGAGTTGACCGCTGTCCTCAGATCTTCTAAGTGCCTATTCCAGTACTTCTGTGGGTGCTGCCTGCTTCTGCGGTGGCTCTCTGAGTTGCTGAGCGCCCCCTCTGTCTCCTCCTCCAAGGGGCAACATCCTGGTCCTTCCTGGTCCCCAGCAGCACCCAAAATCCTCAACCGTGACTGTTGCAGCTAGCAAGACTTGTTTGTGGTATTTCTGCCTGGAAACACTTCTGCAACCTCCAGCACGCCGTGGGACATCTTCCGTCCAAAGGAGAAGTTCCTAGCCCTTTTCGTTGTTGCAGAATCTTCGGCTTCTTCCACCCGGAGGCAGCCCCTTTGCACCTTCATCCAGGGTTTGGTGGACTCCTGTCCCCCCTGGACACTTTCGTGACTCTTGGACTTGGTCCCCTTCCTTTACAGGTCCTCAGGTCCAGGAATCCGTCTTCAGTGTTTTGCTGGTGCTTGTGGTTCTTGCAGAATTCCCTATCACGACTATTGTGTCTTTCTGGGGTAGTAGGGTAACTTTACTCCTACTTTTCAGGGTCTTGGGGTGGGGTATTTTGGACACCCTTACTGTTTTCTTACAGTCCCAGCGACCCTCTACAACTTCCCATAGGCCTGGGATCCATTTGTGATTCGCATTCCACTTTTGAAGTATATGGTTTGTGTTGCCCCTAGGCCTATGTCTACCTATTGCATCCTATTGTGATTCTACATTGTTTGCACTACTTTTCTTACTGTTACTTACCTGTTTGGGTTTGTGTACATATAATTTGTGTATATTACTTACCTCCTAAGTGAGGGTATCCTCTGAGATACTTTTGGCATATTGCCACTAAAATAAAGTACCTTTATTTTTAGTAACTCTGAGTATTGTGTTTTCTTATGATATTGTGCTATATGATATAAGTGGTATAGTAGGAGCTTTGCATGTCTCCTAGTTCAGCCTAAGCTACTTTGCCATAGCTACCTTCTATCAGCCTAAGCTGCTAGAAACATCTCTATTCTACTAATAAGGGATAACTGGACTTGGCACAAGGTGTAAGTACCACAAGGTACCCACTAAAAGCCAGGTCAGCCTCCTACACAGGCTCAGCAATGTTTCTTTTGCAGAATCATATTCCAATCCTTTAAGTAGATTAGGCAAATGCTTAGTATCCTTGATGTAGGACTTAGGCCCTTATTACAACCCTGGCGGTTGGTGTTAAAGTGGCAGTAATAACTACCGCCAAATTAGGACCATGGCGGAAAGATCTCCGATAGACAGCCAATGTACCACACCGACTGCCAGGGTGGAAAAAACAGCCACCACTGCAGTAGCCGCCTACAGCCAGGCGGAAGTCAATGTTCCACCCACCATATTAAGACACATCAATCCGCCACCTTTTCGGGGGAGGTACCAATGACATCAAAAGCCTGGCGGAAACTGAGCTCAGAAGGGAAAGGACTCACCATTGGAGACACAGGGAACAACCATGCCACCATGGAGCCTGAGCTGCATGTCTTCCCCATGATCTACGTGCTGCTCCACCACGAACACAAGTGCCGGTGAAGACGACAACAGTGAGTACAGACGCTTAGCACACAAGGGAGGGGGGAGGAAAACAACAGTGACACACAAACGCATAACACACACCCCACCCACACACACAAACACCATACACAGAACCAGATGCATTTCTAAAACATTTTACCCCACAACTCAAATGAATAATGCAATGATAAAATGCTTTTGAAAAAGTGAATGTAATGAGAGCAACACATCTAGAAAAATAATTTAGGCAAGAGAATAGATATATACATAAAAAGGGACACAGCCCAGCCCACAATGTTCGTAGGCCAGATGGACACAGGCCAAAGCCCATGGCCACACATGTCACCTGCATCAACACGGAGAGAACACTGCAGGGGCATCAGTTGGTAAATAGGCAGGCTCCTCAGGAGGACGGGGGACAGGGGCACCTCAGCCGGGAAATGGAACAAGACCACTGGTTCTGGAGGGAGCAACATGCCCTGTGCTTGGTCCTGGGGAGTGCAAGGCCACAGTCTCTCGAGTGGGTGACTTGCCCACTTGCTCTGGAGGGGGCAACATGCCCTGTGCTTAGTCCTGGGGAGTGCAAGGCCACAGTCTCTTGCGTGGGTGACTTGCCCACTGGTTCTGGAGGGGGCATCGTGCCCTGTACTCTTGATTCTGGGGTGTCTTGGCTATGTGGGTGCCTTACCCACTGGTTCTGGAGGGGGCATCATGCCCTTTGCTCTTGATCTTGGGGTGTCTTGGCTATGTGGGTGTCTTACCCACTGGTTCTGGAGGGGGCATAGTGCCCTGTGCTCTTGGGGAGTGCAAGGTCACAGTCTCTCAGGTGGGTGTCAAACCCACTGGATTTGCAGGGTGCAGGTCGCACAGCAGCCCTTGGAGGCAGGATTACATAGCGCCCGCCGGCAGTGACGGCTGATCAGTGAAGGTGATGGTGCTGCAAGTGGGGGAGGATCCTGCCCATCCCCTGCAGCCTCCGATGGCTGTCCACTGGAGGTGATGGTGTTTCTGTTGGTGGGAGGCTCCTGCCCATCCCCTGCAGCCTCGGATGGCTGCCCACTGGAGGTGATGGTGCTGCTGGTGGGGGGAGGCTCCTGCCCATCCCCTGCAGCCTCAGAAGGCTGCACAGCCATGGTTGGTGTTGGGGGTTCCGTCACAGCTCCTGCCCCAGGCCTCTTGGTCTTCCTGGCAGCTGGGGCAGGCTCCTTTACCTTATTAGCAGCTGCTGGGGCAGGCTCTTTGATTTTTCTTGCATCTGGGGCAGACTCCTTTACCTTCTTCCCTGCTGGGGCAAGCTCCTTGCTCTTTCTTGCAGCTGGGGCAGGATCCTTTACCTTCTTGCCTGCTGGGGAAGGCGCCTTGGTCTTTCTGGCAGCTGGGGCAGGCTCCTTTCCCTTGAGGCTGCCTAGTGCAGGCTCCTTCACCTTCAGGACATGTAGCCTGGATCCTTTCCCACCATGAGTGGGTGTGGTGACGACTGGGCCTGTGGACTTAGGGGCTGAGGTGCTTGGCTGGGGTCTTCCCACCCTAGCCATACATGCAGGACGGGGTAGGGAAGAGGTCTATGGTGGATAGGAACCGTTTTTTAGGGACATTGGCGTGGGTAGAGGTAGAAGGAATGGGAGTGGAGGAAGAGGGAGTGGTTGTAGGAGGTGTCTGTATGCTGATTTTGAGTGCAGGTGCATGGGATGGATGCTGTTGTGAGGTGAATGGCTGTTGGGTGTCTGAGTGCTTGGGTTTGTGTACCTTAGGACGGGGGGACAGACACAGTGGGAGAGGACACAGGGGAAGTGTGCATGGCTGTTGTTGAGGTGTCTGACAGGTGTGTGTTCTGCTTGGGTGGTGATGATGCTGGTAGTGGATGATGAGGTAGTGCATGCAGGTGTGAGTGGCGACGGAACTGGAAGGGAGGTTGAGGAGGAGGAGGGGGAGACAGTGGAAATAGTGGATGTTGCTGTGTCTGCATCTGGATGGTGTTTGTGTGAGTGCCTGTGGGATGAAGTGTGGTGCTTTTGTTTGCCTGTGCCACTCTTGTGTGTTGCCTTGTGTGCATGCTCGTCTGCCTGTGTGCTTGGGATGGTTTGGGGTTGAGGAGAATGGGACTGGGAAGAAGAAGTTGGAGGGGGAAGAGTAGAAACAGGGACAATGGCTACCATCAGAGAGGAGGCCAGAGCCTGGATCGATCCCTGTTGGACAGCCAATCCAATGTGAATGAGATCCTGAAATGCATTAGTCTGTTGCATCTGGGCTTCCAGCCCCTGGATGGCATTTACAATGGTTGACTGCCCTAAGGAGATGGACCTCAGGAGGTCAATAGCCTCCTCGCTAAAGACAGCAGGGCTCACCGGGGCAGGGCCTGAGGGGCCTGGGGTGAAGGAGATACCCACTTTCCTGGGTGAGCGGGCATGGAAAATTCACTGAGGGGCTGCTGGGAGGGCGGTGCTTGTCCGGGGGTTGGCGGTTGTACCTGTAGCTGGGCTGGTCACAGAGGTGTCTGTCACCACCAGAGAGCTTCCATTGGAGGAGGTGTCTGTGTCAGAATTGTCCCCTCCAGTCTCCGCCGTGGTGCTCCCCTTGCCCTCCGTCCCACTGGTGCCCTCACCATCTGTGGACTCTGCCTCCTGGGTCCTGTGGGATGCAGCTCCCTCCGTTGCCTCTGCTCCTCCGCCAGATGATGCTAATGGCACATAAGGACAGAATGACAAAACAAAAAACGGGGAGCAAAGAGAAAAAGGATACACCTGGTCAATGGCTGCATCAACACCACCGTTGGCGTATACAGCACCCTCACACACAGGGAACAGCCCTATGCAATATGTATTTGTATGTATTTTGTATTTGTATTTTGATATTTATTAAGCGCATTCCGGCCAGAAGCATCGAATACCATAGCACTACCAAAGAAACAGTTCCCAAGGCATGGGGAGGGGCACACACCGCCAAATGCAGCACACCTGGGACCCACCCAGCCCTGACCAGTAGTGGATACCTACGAGCTAGTTAGCAAGATTTTCCCTTCTGAACCCTAGCCAACAGGGGACCTATGCTGCAATGTCATGCCTGGCCTAGGGGCACCCACTGACACACATCCCCCACTCGGATACCACCCTACCATGCGTAAGTTGTAATGATGGGCACTGTTCTCACCCCCTTGTGGCTGCTGTGATGCCCTCAAGTGCCCATCCAGCTCAGGATAAGCCACCGCCAGTATGCGGGCCACCAGGGGGGTCAGGGTTCGACGGGCACCCCTTCCTCGTTGGGAGGCCATCCCCAGCTGGGTGTCCGCGGTCTTCCGTGCCCAGCGTCTCAGGTCCTCCCACTGTTTCTGACAGTGGGTGCTTTGCCTGCCGTAGACTGCCAGGGTCCGCACGTCCTTGGCGGTGGCACGCCATATACCCTTCTTTTGATGGGCGCTGACCTGCAGAGGAAATACACACAGGAAAATAGAATTAGTCAAACAGTCCTGCCTGTTACACTTATGGCCCACCATAACCCTTCCCATCATCATTTACACACACATGGCCCAGCACACAACTAATACGCTGCCCAGAGGACATCCACCCACCCCTCTTACACAAGGCCTTTACACACACCACTCCATGCATTCATGCCACATGCATCGTGCCCACAGTGTACTCACCTGTTGGTCTGGAGGCCCATACAGCAGTCCGTACTGGGGTAGGACCCCATCCACCAGTCTCTCCAACTCTGCCAAGGTGAAGGCAGGGGCCCTTTCCCCAGTCACACGGGCCATGGTAGGTTCCAGACACAGGTCACAGCAGCACATGCAGGTTAGGTCCTCTCCTGTTGAATAGCAGGTAACAAGTGAGGAATCAGATAGAAAATGACAATCACGTCCGCGGCTGTCCCTTCCGTCACCACCGGCGTAGATCACCATTGGCCACTGTAACCCATAGGGCGCAATGTTATCCAATGAGGAGTTGCACGGCGGTTCCCGACCGCCTCCCGCAACGGCGCATAACGGCAACAAAATTACCTCACTTCTACGTGTCCCTCGACAGAGGACAGGCGGTTGCCCTTTCGAGGGGGGGGGTAGCAGGCCCTGGATATTTGTGCATCACTGTTGAATTGGGCATACTGTACAAATCACACTTACCCAGTACAAGTTAACAGCATGCAAAGTTCTGGTGTAGCCCCATTGTTCATTTTGTGACCAGCTCCTCACTCTTTTGCCCCATAGTTTGCTACTGCTGCGGATGAATAGGAGATGGAGACATACCCTCGTGTACAGACCCCTGGTGGACTTGGCAACAACGGAGGACTGACACATTATACTCACCTACAGACTTGACAGGGCCACAATCACAGAGTTGTGTGCTCAATTGGAGGCTGACCTGATATCTGGTATCCATCACCCCACTGGGATCCCCCCTCTTGTGCTCCATTTCCTGGCGACTGGTTCTTTGCCCTCTTTGGTTTTATTAGCCCTGGCAGCTTTCACTTGTGTACGTTGGTGTATTGTGGGATTATTAGTCCTCATTAGTGTGCATGCTTTAGTGATGAGTGTCCATGCAGGGCTGTGAGGGGTGTCCATGCATTGGTGAAGCATGCAGGGCTTGGCATTGGGATGAGTGAGATGTGATGGTGGGGTGTGTGGGTAGTGGTGGAGTGGCCCTCAGGATGCATGATTGCCAAGACTTGCTCCTCCCATGCTGTGTGTTGTGGGGGAGGAGGTGGGGGTCCACCACCAGTCCTCTGTACAGAGAGCCGGTGTCTTTCTGCAATGGAACATACCTTCCCCGGTAGGTCGTTCCACCTCTTCCTGATGTCATCCCTTGTCCTGGGGTGCAGTCCCACGGCATTGACCCTGTCCACGATGCTCCATAATAGCTCCATCTTCCTAGCTATTGAAATCTGCAGTACCTGTGCTCCAAATAGCTGAGGCTCTACCCTGATGATTTCCTCCACCATGACCCTTAGCTCCTCCTCTGCAAATCGGGGGTATCTTTGTGGTGCCATGGGTGTTGTGTAAGGTGTGTAGGTGAGGGTGTGTTGGGTAATGTGTTGGGGTGTGTGATGTGGGGTGTGTGAGTGCTATGTAGGTGTGATTAGTGTGTGGTTCTGGTTGTGTCTGTGGTCTTTCTGTCTCTCTGGTGGCAATTGCTTGTAATGGCAAAGAGTTGTGGATAATGTGGGTGTGTGTTTTATAGTGGTGTGGGTGTGTAGGTGTTGTATGTATGGGTGTCACATGTGTGTTATTTGAACTGTCCAATGTGGTGTTGTTTTGTTTGTGTGTGTGTATTTTGAGCGCCGTGGTATGTTTACTGCTGTTGAATGTCCGCATTGATGATTCGTGGGTCATAATGTGGTGGGCGTAGTTCTGTTGGTGTAACAGTGTGGGTTTGGATACCTCCAGTTTATCACTGACCTTTGGTGTGGCGGATTTGTGTATGTGGTTGAATACTGTCGGGTTGGTGTGTGTGTCATAATATGGTGAACGGATATCCGCGGCGGTATGTTGGTGGCAGTCGGCGTGGCAGTATGTCGGATTTACCAACAATGTCATAATGAGGGCCTTAGTCTTTGTTACCAGGGGTCGTAAAAGCCAGTCTGTGTACTGTGACAGTGGCTCTATCACTGAGCCGATCCCTGATACTGTGGGTCTTCCTGAAGGGGACATCCTACCTTTATGAATTTGGGGGATGGTGTAGAACTGCAGCATCCTAGGCTCTGTGGCAAGGAGGAACTCCTGTTCTTTCCTTGTGATCCAATCATGATCAGTCCCTTCAGCCACAAGTTTCTTAATGGTGTTTTGTAGGCAGCTGGTGGGATCAGCCTCAAGAACCACATAATTCCTTTCATGTCGTAAGAGATCAAGGCATGTCTTTCTGTATTTTACTCTTCCTTGTACTACTGTGGCACTATGGCATCCTCATTATTTGCTGATTTAATTACTTGGTGGTTCTTCCTACTGAGGGTGTCAAGCACGTTCTTCTCTCTTTTTGTCAGATTTTTAAAGGTATCCCTTCTGGGGTTTAGTGCTTCCACTTCCTTTGTCACTGCTTCTTCAAAAGCCCATTTCTCGTGGGGTATTGTGGATGGTGGAGGGTTAAAAGATTACTTTTTTCTAAGGGTGGTCTATCCATCATCTGTTTCCAGATTATGACTGTTGTGAAAGAACACCTTCACTTGTATTTTTCTGAAAAATTCAGCCTATTCATATCTAATCAATAACTTGTCCATATGTGTTGTGGGAACAAAGCCTTGTCCTTTGTTCAGTACAGTTAGCTCATCCGGTGTTAGACTCTCCTTGGTGAGGTTGACCACTCTATTTACAGGCTGCTCGATCCAGTTGTTGATCCCACGACTTGCTCCGGGTTTTCATTCCTTCTGGCTCCTCGTTGCTCCATTGGATTCTCCCCACTCCTCGTCTTCCTCATCTCCCCCTTCTGTCGCCCCTCCCTAAAAAATGCCAATTCTGCTGGAAGAACGGCATCTGCTGGGATTGAGGTGGGCCTGGGTACATTTGAGGACAGTACGGTCCAGCAAAAGACCATTTAGCGTGGTGGATATGTGCAAGCATGACAAGCACTCATCTTTATACGTGCCACCTTATTTATTACTTCTTGTCAGCATTTGCCAACAAAGCAACAATAGTATGGCATGGTATTTTACACAAGGTTATTTGTGGTTACAGGTGATTCCAAGGGGCAAGTATTTCACTGCATATGCATGCTTAAAGTGTTTTTGCATGCCACACTTTATTACGTAATACACATCACGGGGAAGCTTGTGGAGCTATATAACCCACCCTGACAAAAGCCTAGGACCTACAGAGGCCAGTACTGTAGGGCTGAAACATGTTGATGTAATTGGAGATTTTAGGGTCATAGGACCATTATATGCTTAAACCCGTTCATAGTGTATTTTTAACTGTTCCCATCCACCCTACTAATAAAGGGATACCTGGGGTTTGGAGGAGGAATTTTTATCTTAAGGTTACGCCCTCTGTCTTTTAATATGTCACAAGAGCTGCCTGGAAGATGGTTGAGCACACCCTGACCCTTAGAAGTCAAGGTGAACCCGATGATGAAGCATGCCACTATTAGAGTGGGTGAGGGTTACATATAATAAAAATGATTTTTTCCTTTCCCACATCAATAGGTATGGTGTACCTTTCCCACATCAATAGGTATGGTGTACAAGTGTAGCAAGCAACCTTCTCTTCTATTTTTGAGTGCCTCAAATTCAAGGGATACTCTAGTGTTAGTAATAGTTTAGTGTAGGGAGGACATACCCCCTTATCCTTTTCCTAAAGGGGATCCCCACTCTTGAGTTCAGGAAGGTTTGACAAAGTTACCACCTGTTGGCTTTAACAAACTAGAGGTTGACTGTGCAAAAAGGTCTCTGGTGTGCTTCTAGTGAACAATGAGCTAGATCAACTTAAGGGTTGGCCTGGTACAGTCATAATGTTTCTTCTGAAATTTGCAACAACTTGAAACTTCAATTTCTCCACTGCCCCCGAGGGTGACTAGTTTGCATGAGTACGCCAAAAAAGCTGACCATTGTCAGACAGGAAGGCTCTTTGCAGCTTATGTGCTCATGGGATCAGATCACATGACCATCACAACCATCACAACCTCTCTCAGAAGGATCCAGCCCTCTCTGCTCTCCTTTAGGTAACACATATTGTTATGACCCAACACCCCCACCTAAACAAAACACAAGCCCACCCCAACTTAAGTGATGCCGCTTTAAGGGGTGAGAGGATCATCAAGCTGGAGTCTGATGGGGGACTAAGTGTGCTCCATGGTGCTCATGCACTAGGGTTGCTGTGCCTTACTTTTTCTAGACGAGACTCTAAAATCGCTGATGCAGCAAGGATGATTCACCTCACCAATCTTAAGTTTGTAAGTAACTTTGAATGGTTCAAACAGTTAGACTTTTAAGATACTGTACACTTTCAGGGGCTCTATCTAAAAGTCTGTCCTTAGTCATGCATGAAAGGTGGACGTGGCCAGCACAACAAAAACTGCATGAAGCTAGTGTAGGAGGCTGGCGGACACCTATGGTGTTGGCAACTTATACCAGGTCCAAGCAACCCTAATTAGCTAGTATTACAGTGTCTAGGATGCCAGGGCTCTCTAGTGGTAGCTGTGGTGAGCAGCCACACAAAACCACAGTAGTCACACAGTAACTTATCTCACATGAAAGGAACCACACAGTGTTGCAAAAATAAAGGTACTTTATTACAGGCACACTGAATTAGATCACTTTAGGCAATCCCGCCCTTTCTGGAGGTAAGTACACACAATATATACACAGATAACTACTAAGGATTAGCATAAAAAACATTAGAAATAGCAAGGGCCCTATGGGGAGGGGCAAACCATATACTGAAATAGTGAAATGCGAGAATGGGCCCCCCACCAGAGGATATGGAGTAGTTAGCCAAGAGTTGGGAGAGTATGGAACCCCAAAAGGTGAGTATCTAGAAGTCCACCAGGGACCAGGAGAGCAGAAGAAAGTTACCTGGTCATCCTATAGGCTAGCAGAGGGTCTTGGAATTGGAATATTGAAAGAACAGGACCAGGCCGGTGCCACCCAACGATGGTTTCAGGATGAAGAGGACCTGTAAGAGGAGGGAACAGAGTCCAGTCCACAGAGGAGTGTTCAAGTGGGGCAGGAGCCAATACCTACCCTTCTGTCTGTGCAGATTCAGGTTGACAATGGTTGATGAAGTCCAGCTGCGGAGTCCAGGAGCTGCAGATGAGTCCCTGAAGTCACCTAGGAGCGGTCCCTCGCCGGTTCACGGATTACAGATGGGTCAGTGGCCAGGAGGACCACCAATAAGCACAAGCAAATGCAAATTGGAGCTGAAGAAGATTTGTAGAGCTGAAGAGGACCAGCAAGGTCCTGGGGACTCAACCCTTGGAGGGGAGTCCAGGCTGACCTGAAGAAACCAGGAAAGCCAGCAGAAGCAGTCGGAACCCCCACGAGCAACCCACTGGCAGCAGGCACAGTAAGTCGCAGTGAGGCCCAGGCAGCACACCTAAGAAAAAGTCCCACGTCGCTGGAGCAGCAGAAAGGAGACTGTAATTGCAGAGGAAGAATGCTGGAGACCAGGGCTACTTGGAGCCTGAAGATCCCTCAGAGCAGGAGTCAACAAGTCTTGGTTGCTGCTACAGTCGCAGTGCACAGGGATTCTGCCTTGAAGGAAGAGGCAAGGACTCACCGTCTCCCCTGTTGGACAGAAGGCAGAGATGAACCAGAGGACCCCTCAGAACCACCACCTGCTTTGAAAAATCTTTGCAGATCTAGAGGACAGTAGATCTCAGCAGCTGGACATCGTTCCCTTAGGTGCCTGCGGATGCAGGGGAGTGACTCCTTCACTCCAAGGGAGATTCCTTCTTGCTACTTTGGTGCAGCTGAAGTCTTGCCAACCCAGGAAGTTGCACAGCCATGGAAATGTTGCAAGTTGCTGACAAGAGCTGTGGAAACAATGTTGCAAAGAGAGGTCGTTTTGGGGTTGCAGTCTTTTTCGGTTCCTGTGAAGTCCAGCAGCGGTTCCGGTGGCCAGGAGCAGAAGAGGTCATTGCAGAGGAATCTTGGGGGAGTTTTGCCCGCCGACTCTGGGGACCCACCCACAAGGGAGTGCCTAAATAGCCAAAAAAGGGTCTTGATCACTTTGCAAGGTGACCACCTATCAGAGGGGGTCACTGACATCATCTACCTAACCAGTCAGATGCTCCCAGGGGCCTCTACCCATCTTGATTTCAAGATGGCAGAATCAGGTGGCCACCTAGAGGAGCTCTGGGCACCACCTCTGGGGTCGTGGTGGAGAGGGAAGTGGACACTCCCCTTTCCTTTGTTCAGTTTCGCGCCAGAGCAGGGACTGGGGGTCCCTGGACTGGTGCAAACCGGATTATGCAAGGAGGGCACCAAATGTGCCCTTCAAAGCAAGCCAGTGGTGTGGGGAGACTACCCCTCCCCAGCCTTGTAACACCTATTTCTGAGGGAAAGGAGGTTGCAGTTCTCTCCCACAGGAAATCCTTTGTTCTCCTTTCCCCTGCTTGACCTGGTCAAGCATCAGGAGAGCAGAACCCTGTCTGAGAAGCTGCAGCAGCATGTGGTGCTCGAAGACCCTGGAAGACTGGTAGGAGCAATACTGGGGGAGTCCTGTAAGGATCCCCCAGAGTGCATGGGATCATGCCACCAAAACTGGCATAAATACTGGGGTATGATTCCGACATGTTTAATACCAAGCATGTCTAGGTTCGGAGTTACCATTATGTAGCTGGACCATAGGTAGTGACCAATGGCCAGTAGATAGCTAAAATGGCTTCCCCACACTTATGAAGGCCAGGGAATTGGAAATGGAGTTCGTAGGGGCACCTCTGCTAATGCAGGGATGCCCACACACAGAGGGACCTGCACCTTGCCCTTTGGGCTGGAAGGACCTACCATAGGTGTGACTCACAGTGACCTGGTGTAGTGACCAGCAGTGAAAGGGTGCATGCACCTTTTCATGCAGGCTGCAAATGGCAGGCCTGCACACACAGTTTACGTGGGCTCCCGTCCGTGACATAATACATGCTGCAGCCCATGGGAGACCCATGATGTACCAATGCCCTGGGTACCTAAGTATCATATACTAGTGACTTACAGTGGTAGACCACTATGCCAGTTGTGGGGTGTAAAGGATACGAACACAACCACATTTAGAGGAGAGAACACAATCACTGGGGTCCTGGTTAGCAGGATCCTAGTGAAAACAGTCTAAGCACACTGACAACAGGCAAAAAGTGTGGGAAATTATGCCAAAAAGAGGGACTTTCCTACAGCGAGGCATTAAAAGGGCATACTTTTGCAGCCACTGGACAGATTTGGAAGTGATTTGCTGAGTTTAGGTTGTTACGCTGCCTTGACAACCCAACCAAATGCTTCCATACCAGTGAGGAGAACCGATCAGAATCAAGGTCCTATTGGGGGCAACCAGGAGTATACACTGGGAGCTTCACGGATGAATGAAGTTCAGCACATTTCATTATAGGGTTGCCCTTCCCCTTAACACAGTGATGGTGTAGAACTGGGTCTGTTATTCCTCTTCACAACATCCTCAGTCAGTGGCCGCTTGGCTGTAAAATTCTCTTCTAGACTAATTATCCTCTTGCAGGGGTGACTCCTAGTTCCCCTTATGAAGGACAAAATCAAGCAGCACTTCTAGCGGAGTTCAGTATCCCCAAATCCGTTCCTGTCTAGGCAAAGAAGTGAACAGTCAGATTCTAAAGCCAAGAATCTCAATAGATCCTCTCCAGCACACTTGTGTTTGATGTCTAGATACTAGTCAGTGAGGATTCCCTGGAACACAAAGCACAGTACCTCACCAATATTTATGCTTGGTTTGACCAGTTAGTTCAATGCTATGTTGAAACTGTCGGGCAGAGTAACGGGGATGGACTGTTCCAATCAGATCTTCCAGACTTAGGTGGTATCACCAGTATCACCTCATTGGAGCTTGTTTTCTGGTGATTCATAATGTCTGTTTATTATCTCCAGTCAGGTACAGTCTCAGCCTTTGCCACTCAAATGCAGCAGAAGTAGGGGGCCAGGTTGAGAGTGCCCTGACAGGGAACAGAAGGTTAAAGTACAAAAGGAAGGAAAAGGCAACCAACCCACCTAACTGGTGACCTGAAAAAGTCATTCCTGGGGAGAGGGGAAGGGACCTTTATTGCTCACTTCCAAGTGAGACGAAAGACAGGATATTCCTCCCCCGCCCACCAGCTACCAGAGCCCACTTACAATAAACTCCTCTAGGAGGATGTTCAGAAAACTTACGATTCTACCTGTAGACCAAATTAAGGGTCTTGGGCAGGCTCCCTTTAGCTCTTTGTAGTAATCCACATTAAGGAACTCCAAGATTGTTTCCTGTGCCCATACAGTGAAGCACAACACATATATTGCATCATTTCCTTACCTCCTACATGTAGCATGAATATGCACTGTCTGCTCCGAAGGAACACCTTCAGATCTGCCCTCAGACGCCACCACCAGCAGATCCAAGCCAGCAAATACTCTGCGTTAGCAGACCACATCAACCGCATCTAGGTCAACACCAACAGTTGCAAAGAAATCTTCATTGTAAAAGATTCCATCTCCCAGCAGCCAACTACGAGGTTCATTACTGAGCCCTACTTGCTTTAACTCCTACATGATCCCATTCACCAGCATCATCCATACCTGTTGAATCAACATGCGCTCCTACAGCACCGACACACAGCTGTTACTCTCCCTCTTGGACGAAAGATATAACACCAGCTTAAAGTTTACAGCTGCATGATCAAAGTCGCCAACTGGATGAAAACCAACTATCTCAAATTAAACACCGACAAGACAGAAGTCATGATTTTCTGCAAAACTCCTCTCTGTGGGACTCCCCTTAGTGGCAGGCAGAACTCAGGCAACACTCACCTCCACTAACCAAGCCAAGAACCTCATCTTTATTATCGACAGTCAACTCACTATGACCACCCAAGTCTACGCCTCCTTATTTCAAGCATTCTGAAGGTGCTGAAGGAAATCTTCAAATGACTCACTACCAGTGTCTGGAGAACCATCACCCAAGTCCTCATCACAAGCAAACTGAACAATCCTCTGAACTAGAGGTGTACCCTCTAGGCCAGAATCAGCATACAGCTGACCAGGTATCCCCAACCCATGCAGAATTCTGCATTTAGGGTCACATTCAGACTACCACCCCACACTCACATCACCCTGCACCTTCGGATCTCCACAGGCTTACTATACAAAAGTGAGCTCTGTTCAGACTCTTCACACACACCTTTAAAGCCTTACACAACACGGCTCCTGCTTACCTCAACAACTACATTACATTACACAAACATGTCTCTGCTATGCTGAACTACTGCCTACACATATCCCACACCTACGCTGAACCAGATTTTGAGGTAGGGCTTTCTTCTACATCGCTCCTAAAGCCTGGAATGACCTGGCACTACACATCAGAGCTGCCTTCTCAATTCTCTAATTCAGCAAGAAGTGAAGACATAACTCTTCGAATAGACTTTCACTAGCCTAGTCCTAGGCCAGGTCATGATTGCCCACTTCAGTTCCAGGATACTGTCTCAGGCGATAGAGCACTCTATAAATACACATAACATAATAACATAACGCCCATGTCCCGCACAATTAAGGTGAAGTACCTATTTGAGGGAGACTAACAAACCTTTTAACATTAGAGGCTTGTAGGCATGTCTTCCTTCAAGGCTGCAGGTAAAAGGGGAAGTCCTTTCTGCTGGAATTAATGCTGCCAGTCTGTCTCAGTCTGGTAAGACGACACTAGCCACTTTCGAAAGGAGGAGGCACTTTGGGTGACCTATGAACCCTCAGAGCCACATTCTGATGTCTCAATTCATTACATGAGAGGACATCAGTGAATAAATGTGTGTCATCTTCACTTAGGCGAACATTAGAAGCCGAGAGAGACACACTGTGACTTCCCTTGCAGTCTAACACAGAGCAGGGGAGCAGGCTTTTCTGAGCCAAGCTGGGAATTATTCTGTCCCAACACTCCTAAATTAACATTTAAGGGGAATCATTAGTCAAGTCTTCTTCCAAGTTCAAGTACCTGGTGCTAAACGTCTTAAAATCCAGTAGATGTCACAGCCAACACATCGAACTGGCACCTTAGATGGCAACATAAATAGGTGCTTCATTTAAGTACCCACAGGTCCATTTCTCTTTTTAGATATGTCTTCATTAGTAGATTTTTAACTCTATATTGGTCTTGTTATTTGAGGGTTTTTTCTGGAGTGGATACTCAGTGCATTACAGATCATAGGTAAATTTCCTGAGAAGGGTCTTGTAAGGGTACTTATTGGTATCAAGGAGTTTATTTTTTCTCCTGAGCAACCTATATCCTATCGTGATACTAGGTTCATGTGTTATGTATTTTGCCCTGCTGATTTGAGTGTTTTGGCTTTTAGAATATTTTTGTGCATATTTTTTCTTTCAAGTTTTAGTCGTTTGACACACACGGAGGGGAGGGATTAAACATTTCTCCACACTTTTCCTGTGTTCACCATTTAGTGACTTTGATATTACACTTCTTCCTAGATAGCGGACCTAACTCTAAACCTTCATGCTTAAACGGTGCTCCGTAGTTCTGGAAGAGGGCATGCACGCCATGGGTTGAGTATCCAGTCCTCAAAGGAGGACATTTTGGATTTGCTTCTATTTTGATGATCATCTTGATGTTTATTTCCCGTAGGTATTTTCTTGTGGTTTATGGCTGTGAGGGAGTAGGTGTTACATGAGATGGACAAAGATACAAGGAGTGATCTGAGCAGTTGAGATCCTTTCTTTCAGACGGAGCTGTAAGACTCTGGTATCAACGGTATGACAGATTCACACCAGGGGTGTAACTTGGGCCCTCCAGATCCTAATGTGCCAGAATAGTCTTCATTCACAACACCCTCCTTGCTCAAGGCCTGCGTAAACACATAATGTGACCCAGCTAGTATCAGTATTGGGTAGTTGGAGGGCCCCCTCATCAAATGTTTCATGGGAATATCAGCATTTTTTGTTATTGCGCGAGGACACTTGTGTTTGTCAGGGCCCTAAGTTCGAGATGACTTTGTGCTTCGTTTCACATATCATAAGAGGTTACAGTGCCAGTCCAGAGTCTAGTACCACCTAACATTTAGGTGACGACAGCTGATGTAATTGCAGAAATAGTCCAGTAGAAGTGTAGGCATCAGTTAAATAAAAGTGTCTAAGAGGATACTGTCCCTGAGTAGAAAGCAACTAAACCTGATTGGCGCTAATACAAGCCAAGTTAGGTAACCAGACAACAGCCAGAGGGAGGACGCTGAATAGTGTGCACAATTCAGGCAGCGAACAGCTCAGCTGAACATGAATCCAAAGTGGAAAACAGGCATGTTCAGGCCAAAGGTAAGCAGGTAGCCTAAGGCCACTGGGGGGCAAGGTATCAGATGAATCGTCATCTCTGAGAACGCCAGAGGCCGACAGCTGCCAGAGCACTGAGAACCTAAGGTCAGGGCTGTACAAATACCAGAACTGCTGTGCTCTCCCCTGTGACCTTTGTGGACATGGCTTGTGGCTGCACTTAATAACCCTGCTGCATCCCAGGCATACCTTCACTATGTGTGGTTGCAGCTCTGAAAAGGTATCGGACATTTAATTCTTGTGACCCACTAGGCTACTGGACCAGTAGCAATAAATAACTGTAAATCGAGAATTTACCGGCCTGGTGCTGGAGCGAAAAAAGCCAGGGCAAACGGTGAGGGAAACAACTGTACTCGTGAGTACTGTCTGTATGCACAATGTCCCAGCAACTCGTATTTTTCAACACTGACCCTAGAAAGGTCCTGTTTATCTGTGGTCTGTTCTAAAGTTTGCCAGTCAAGCATTATCATCTCATTGCTAACAATGAAACTGGGTCCTATTACCTTCAGTGTATTCATTGTTTTTGTCAGTCGCCAGTGCGACCTATGGTGGCAGCAAAGTGTTTATTGAAGTCTCGTTTTTCATGCTTTATTGAATGTTAAGGTTCGTTTTGAACTGTGGTTGTGCTCTAGAACTAGGTTCAGGCTTCTCTCTAAGCCTGGTTTTTAGTTTGTTTTGTTGACCATGCATTCAAAATTTGAAACCCTTTTACGTGGATAATTGCACGTTTGCCAATATGTTTGACTGCGAGCAAACTTCTTTTTCCTTTTGTGTCTCTCGTTCGCGCTCACGCTTGTGGTGGCCATGGTGCTTTGAAATGACTTGTTTATGTCAACTGTTTTACTTTTCATTTTCAATTTGTGTGGGAAGAAAAGTCCAGTTAGGAATTTACAACGCTAATAGCTCTAACTCGAGCAATTGCGAGAGCCATTGCATTGCAAATGCTTGTTAAATGTTGGTGGGGTGCATACTCCATCACAATGGCAACGAAGTGTGCTTACCACCAACATTATAGCCTGTCCGCTGAATTTAAAAATGGGCAGACCATTGTTTGACTGCGACAGAGACTACTCCGTCTCCTCCGTTGCCAAACTTCTCCAAAGGCCTGACAGATTAAGGGCCCTTGAAGAATTGGCTATATGTCCATCTGCCCAATTAGCATGGGTGGACATATAGCCTCCAGTCACCACCACAAAAACTCTGGCAGTAAGAAGCAGTAAAAAAACAAGCATTTGCAATGCAACGGGTCTCGCGTTTGCTCATGTTAGAGCTGATAGCGTTGTAAACTCTTAACCCGACTTTTCACCGATCGGCAAAAGTGCATTTATGTACGTAACCCGAAAAAGTGCAATTAACTGTGTAAAGCGCTCGACTTCTGCCAAGCGAAATCGCGCTAGGAAAATAGAGAAAAAGTATTCCACAAGCCGGACAGAAAACAGCGAGCCTTGCATGTTTTCTGTACTTGGTCGATGTGCTCAAGGAGGGCTAGCCACCGGAAAAGGCATGACGTATGCATGCCTTCGACTAATGAAAGCAAGCAGATTTTAATAGGCAAGCCCACAAACCAATGAAAAACACTGACGTGACGTCGACAGGGCTCCGAGCCCTTTTCTAATACCTAAAGCGTCTCGCTGCGATACGCATGCGCAAGCGCATGCGACGCAGTCTTGACCCTAACAAAGAGTGCTCGCCTCACCAGAGGACGTCGATTACATAGAGAGGAGGCATTATCTTTTACATTTTCATAAAGAAAATCCGGCCTCTTTTTTAAAAGAAAAAAGAAAACAGTTTGATGCAGGGCTCCGTCATGCAAAAAGCATTTAGAGGAACCGGCTACCCTTTTGTAATAGTAGCAAAAAGTGTACTGCATTTAAGGCCTTCAGTATAAAAGTTCTCATACTTTTATGAAATATAAGAAAACATAATGCTACCTGGTTCTTAGCAGCATTTAAGAGAAGCTGCTGAGAGGAAAGGGTGGCCGGGTGAACAAGAGGGGGTGGTGGGAAGGGTTACCAGGAGCATACAGGGAAAAAATGAAAAGACAGGATGGAAGAAATGAGAGCAGGTAGCAGACATGAACCACAGTGGACAGAGGGAAAGGTAGTAGTTTGGAAAAAGAGGGCTGTGGGTGGGAGAAAGGAAGAGCAATATGCATATAGGAGAGGTAGGAATAAGATGGCAGGAATGCATAGGGAGACATAAAAGTAGTCCCCCACACTATTCTCAACAGAAGCACTGTATTGATGGTGGAAGTATATAACCTATCATCCAACAGCACCAGGTGAGACAGAAATCCTTCTACCAGCTGAGCTAAGATGTCATGGCAATGTCTTAAGTTAATGGCTAAAAGAGACTGGTAAAAAACGTCAATCAGCAAAGGCCCTGAATGTAAACTCCACGTAAGCATATTGTAGGCAAAAAATCTATTTACAGCTGCACACTCAAACCGACCTAACAGACATTGGTAAAGCCAAAAGGTCTGGTGTTAGCTGACAGCCTTTTGACTTTGTCAATGCTTGTTTGGTTTTGTCATGGTTTTTGCAAAACTTTATTGTTGGGTATGATGCTAAACCCTTGCCAATCAGAAAAAGAAAATGGGAAAAAAGCACAATAAAAACATTATTTTGGTCTCATTAAGAACACATTGCCATAGTAGTCCCTGGCACTTAAGGGAACTACTTTGTGCGTGAAAAAGAAGAATGCTATCACTCACAGTGAAGTTAGCCAATGGCTGAAGTGGGCTGACCCATGGCCTCATGCTGTAGTTGACAGGAGAAAATGTGAGTGACACAATAACACACCAATGGATGAAGAGGGCTGCTAAAAAGCCCCTGTAAGTAAGAATATTATGCATATAATTAAAGTAAAATCAAAAATTTATTGGCTAACGGTAGGCGTATTAAGTCACACAAAGCAAAGGGACATTGTCTATACCATGGGTTATGTCTATTAAATTAGTGAGCCAATAAAGGGAATTAATAGCTGTTTGGACCATGTAGTGACTAGAGGGCTTCTTTATTGACATAAAGGCCGATGTTCACAGCATAGTAAAGAGTGGGCCTGTATATCAAGATAATCTGTTGAGTTTACTGGTAGGGTGCTGTAAAATGTGGGCCTATTTTTTAAGATAAGAAATGGTATGGGTACTTGTATACCTCTTACTACATTATTAGAAGATATAGTTAAAGTGTATAAAGGTAGTAGAGTGTTGACCTGAAGTATTTATTGAAGGAATACAGGATGTTCCAAGGTACCGTGTATAGTTTTGTTATCGTTGGACCTCTTCTTTAAGGGAATGTATGGTATGTGAAGGCATAGTGCCCTAGAAGTGCTGTTTATATAAGTACAGTGATTACAGATGTATGTATGATGCAGTAAAAGGTGGGCTCATTTACAAAACTAGTTTAGTGCTCACTGGTATAGTGTGTGCTGTCGCCAGAGGTGGGCCCTTTTCTAGCTCTTTATAGGTAAGGAAAGCAGTGTAGTAAAAAGTGTGCCTCTTTATTAAAGGGATTCCCAGTGTTTAAAGGTGCAGTTTACGGCATGTACTTTTTAAATGCGGAGTGTGTATTGTTTACTGGGCCTCTTGGTGCTGTTTGGTGTCTTGGAGTGAGAAGAGCTAGGTTATTCCATTAGAGGCTGTCCGGGTCTTGCAGCCTCCCTCTGCTAGTCGTACCTCAGTCCTTTGGTGATTATAGACCCTAGGAGTTGCCCCGGCATGGCAGTGTGGGCCGAAAATGTAATGTCACTATTACCTAAGCGCCCACCCGCTTCCGTGGTGGATGCGCCTGTAGATCAGTGGTTTCCGCTGGCAGAACCAGCTGAATATTCACCCACAGAAACCCTGCGGGTCCTCCACCTTTAAATGTAACAGCCAAACCGTGAGAATGGCGGGGCTCGTGATCTCTCGGTGTATGGTGGATCGCCCGTTCAGGCAAGCTTTAAATGAGGACCCAAGTCTCCTTGCATCACCCGTTCCACACCACACAATAAAACGTCACACCATCACCCATACCAAAGAATACAAATCCACAACACAAAACACTGCACAACATCAACGCTAATCAAAGGCTCTAAAGTGTACCTACGCCATCATCGTCTGGCTGCGGGGCACTTTGCAGAGGTTTATGTGCCGTTGTGAGATACACTGCTCACATACCACAGTTAATCACCCTAACCTCAGCATGTGGCCCAAGCCGTGCTGCCAGTGCGCCAGTCAGCCAGTCAGCCCTCGAATTACCGACGCCGCCTCACTGCGGCTCATTGAGTTTTACGACCTGAACAGACGATCAGCAGAAGGGACCAATCTGCGCTAAAGTGACTACGTGACGCAGCAGGCTCTCCCTTGACCACCCCTACTTCTCATTGAGGACGAACCTCACTGTCTCATCATCTATTGCATCACAGTGTGGCGAAGCAAGGGGGCACCATTTTCACATGTGAAGTTAACATCATCAAGGACGTCATAAACGCACAGAGCCTCTGCTCGTAGGCACGGTGCCGAGATATTCGGGAGATTAAAAGTGGCTTCTGTCTGAAGATCCTGGTTCCCTAGTTTCGAAGTCGGCTGCTCTCTGGTCCTAACGCCACATCCTCTCCCCTGTAACTTCGCTTAATGCAGTCAAAAAGGGGATTTAGTGAAGGGCATCAAAAGATTCTTTTGTAGCTTTTATATAGCATATACTGGCCCTATGTGGAGTGCTGAGGCGCCTACTCGAAGGAGCAGCATGCCATATCATAGGGGTGGAGGGGTGTATGGTGTTCTCCTGTCATGCATGAGTAACCAGAGAGCTACTCTTATATTGTCTTTGCGCCCCCCCTTTAGTAGTGTGCTAGGTGAGCGGTATGAGAGATGGATGCACAGTTCATGATCTGTAGTGCGCTGACATCTGTGATTATCTGCACAGGTCCCAATATTATGTTTTTGTTTGTTCTGGGTCCAAATTTCTTTGCTGACTATAGTAGAAGACTGCCCACTATGAGATCTGGAGGAGAGGCTGAGGCATGAAGAGGGAAGCAAGGGTCTGCCAGAGCTCTGCCGCGATGCACTGGGTCATACCTTATAATTGTAATCATGGGTTTACCACTATTCAGTGTCAGCTAACAGTTAGAATATGCATCAAGTCGAGTCCTGCAGGAATGGTCCATAATAGACTCCTCCGGCAGCAATACGTAACAGGTCTCATTAGGTATTACATGCTTGTCCAGTAGGTATAATTGACTGGTTGATTACATCTCACTCAGATGGGAGACAGCATGGTGGCTTAGATAGAAAGGATGGATTGTTATAGTTAATCAATAGTAGGAGGGAGCCCAACAGGGGCGGCCCCCTTCGCTAGAGCTGATGAGTGTCGCCTCGCTAAAAAAATGCCCCCAAAATGCCCCACAGCAGAAAAAAAAATGGTAATAAACTTTCTTTATTACCATTTTATTTTTCAGTACCCCATCCTGAACTGAGTGTCAGGACGGGGCGGGGCAATAGCTGCTGAGTGACAGCAGCAGGGCGCTCTGCACATGTTTAAAGTGTGCATGTCCCTTTGGCCGGCCGTCTTGTGATGGCCAGCCAGACATGCGCACTTTAAACATCTCTAGCCCAGCTGTCTTAAGACAGCTGGGTTAGAGAAAGCACAGCCTCCAGCTCTGGTGAGTGCTGAAAGAGCCCGCTCCCACCAATCTTGACGCTGGTTTCATGCTGGTTACCAGCATGAAACCAGTGTCAAGATTTGGTAGCTCTGTTTCCTGGTCCCCGTGCCGCGTTGAAGCCACAACAAGAGGGGGACGCGTCAGGAGAGGGAGACCCGTCGTAGGCAGGTAAGTGCCTTTTCCTTTTTTAAAAATTATTATTACGGTATCCCCCGCCCCCCTGCTGTAAATAGAAACCAGCTGCCACTGGAGCCCAGGTGATTTTGGTAGAGGTAGGTTACCTGTATCTGTCATCACGCTGTCAGCAGCTATCTGGGGGCATTGATTGCCATTGGCTGTGGGTTGCTGAAGGTAGATTGTACCAGGCTCCCTGAGGTTATCACAGAAACAGGTTTTCACCTCTCATTTGAATTTCATTTCCTTCTGTATACTCTGTATTTTGATTGGCAAGTAGTTCCAGAATATTTCCAACTGTACAGGTTTACATCCACAAATTGCATGCAAAAATTCTCAACCTGTTATAACCCTTAAAATTCTGCATGAAAAACTGACCTTCCATCACTTAAGTTTTTTAACTCGACCTCTGCTTCTTTCTACCTTCCGTCTCCCTCATCTGTATACAAGTTACTATAAAATGTCATGCCTATCTGCCTTTAAACTGTTTGGAAACCATAACAATATTAATTCCAGCTAGTAACTGTGCGTTGTGTAGCCCCCTCTAATAATCAAATCAAACGAAACAAGCTCCCACACAGCATGCAAAATTAACCCAAATAACCAATTGACTGACCACTAAATAGGCTCTGGCTTGCGTGCTACTTTCCGTAAAGCACTTCAATGCCTCGTCGGGGTAGTAAGCGCTATACAAGTACAATTTATTATATTATACAGAGAATGCAGAACCTCCTATGGATTTTTCCATAAGGGAGTAGAATAATCGCCAGTACCAATCTTGGAACATTGCTTCCTGTTCTGTGAGTGTTGTTTAAATGTGGGAGGCTATGTGAGTAGCACAGAGTGCCTTGAACACTGATTGTCTTGCTGTATGCAGCCATTGCAGTGCTTGTACCAATGGCATCATGTGTTCCTTTGGGTGTATATGGAGAATTCTTTCAGTTGCATTGTGGATTTATTTCAGTTTCCATACAAAGAAGGGCAGGGGCCCTGGATAAAGGTTGTTGGCACAGTCAGAAGCGTAGCTTGTGTTTGGGGTGTTACACCCCCTTAATTAATGTATTTTATAATAAATACTTGGGTGGAGGGGCTTTCAATCAGGTCTGATGAGGTGTCTGTCGGATTTCACCAGTAATTTTTACATGTACACAGACAAAAACGCATACACGCTCTCTCCCACTCTCTGTTATGAAAGTCCTAAAAATGTTAGTTTACAAAATATTATGTTTTCTCTCATTTAGTTCTCCTACCAATCCACACTCCTCTCCCTTTCCACTGCCTCCTAAGCTCCTTTCATGCACCCTGCTTGTCGCATAATGTATTTTAATATGATACACAAGTGTGGTTGTTGGAAATAACCAAGCTACACCCCTGGGCATAGTCTATGTTAAAAATCGCGAGAATCACAATAGCTTGTGGCTTTTGATAGTATCGAATGTATGGAATACTTTGTTAAAGTGTTTTCATTATTTAGAAAGGGGCAGGAAAAAAAGAAGCAGTGAAAGGAGAGAAGTAAAAGAGGAAACAATTGAGGGCAAGGAGGACATTGAAAGAAATGACAGGAAAAAAATGGAGCTAGAAAAGGAGAGACAAGAACGAAAATGACCAAAACACAATTGTTGAGAGATAACACAACGTGCATTTGTAAAGCGCACATATCAACCAAGGTTATCAAAGAACTGAATAACAGATGTTTATTCTTACCCACCTCAATGGTACTCATTTTATCGACCTCAAAAGGATGAAAAGCAGAGTGGACCTGCCCAGATTTGAACCTGTGACCATGAGGTGAAACACAGGTCTTTATAACGGATGCATTAGTCCACTAAGCCACCAGACCTTGCACAGATTAAGGGATGATGGGAAATTCAAATCATAAGGCAGAGCTAAAGAAGTGAGAAAGTTAATTACAGAGTAAAAGTAAACAAATGAGAATAAATTGGAGAAGAGCATTATCAGCAAAACATTAAGAAAGGGAAGAGATACAAAAGCAGAAAAACTGCAGATAAAAAGAAACCAGAGCATCAAAAGAGGAAACACTGACAAAAAAATTAACAGGACCTGTTTGTTTGCAGGTTAAAACGTGAGGGAGATACTCAAGGGGACTAAAGTGAATATTTCCAGAGTTTTGTGTGTAATTTGTACAACACAGGTTACCACTCTCTTGAGATGATCATTAAAACTCTGAAACACATATAGGTGTAAAGTCATAAGGAAAGGACATAGCATTGGTTCAGTGGGTAATGTGCGAACTGCAGCGATCTGTGTGTAGCTTGCGGATCACGTTTTAATTCCACTCAGAAAACTGTAATTAGGTCTGTTTACTGCAGATAGGTAGGTAGGTAGCTAGATAGATGGACAGATAACCTTTATTGCATAATTAATTAAAATCATTACAATTGGGACCAACATTTTCAAACATTTATTAATAGACTCAGACACTAAAAATAGGAATAGCATGACAATCAGAGGCGACTGTTTGAGATGAAAGACTAAAAATAACATTAATGAGTAAATCATCTGCTCCTTACAACTTTTTTTTTTAGAAATGTATTTATTCAGATTTTATAAAGAAACAATACAATAGCATTGCATAACACAATCAACAATACTAACCGCATGACAGGGTAGCAGTGCACTTCAGTATAGCCACTTTTTGTCCAGTGCAAGATCCAGTGCTCTTTAATTCTTCAGTAATCTAGAGGCTATCAGCAAATGAGGAAAAACACAGAAAAAGTCGGTGGGGGGAGGTATGGGCAAAAACAGGGGGAGAAGAGAGCACTAGGGCATCCCTATATCAAGCTCCGGAATCTCCCCCAGCGGTCACCTCGTTGCCGCATGAGCGGGAGGGTGGTCGAACAGGTCCATGCACACCAGCCCCATCCCACTCAATTCCGTATATATCACAGATCCAGGCCCCCCTCCCTGCCTGCGACCATCACCACTCTTCACCCCCCTTACTCTGCTCGTCGCTCCCCTTATGGCATCCTCCCCGAGAGCACCAATCACTTGCGCTGCAGCACCTGGCTGCTGTTCTTGATCATCAGAGTCACACAAGCTCCCGGTTGCTTGCCCATCCAAATCCCCCTCCCCAGGCTCACCTCCCAGATGCTCAGTCATGTTGCTCCAAGCCTCCAGATCTCTCTCAGCATGCTCATCCATCCGGGTCCTTCGGAGTCTATACTCCTCAACTGTCACCCATTCCACTAGATCTGCCATCCATTTTTCACAGGTCAGAGGAGTTGGGCTAGCCCAATGAATAGCAATTCACTGCTTTGCTAGTATCAACCCCAGCTATGCAAACCGATATGTAATTTTCTGACCTTTTTTGGGGCGATGCAACAATCCCAGCTAACAGTGCTCCATCATCATGTCTATTTTAACCATGTTGACAACTCTTAGAGCTCTCACTATCTCACACCAAAACGACTGCAAGGACCCACACAGACATGTAACATGTCGAAAAGTGGCAGGTGACGTACCGCAGCGCACACAGTTGTCAGTTTGTAATGGTAGTATTCTATGCAATCTCTGCAGCGTCAGATACGTTCTATGCAAATAATAAAATTGTGCCAGTTCAAATCTAGCATTACTGGACCCTTCCTGCACTAACGCGCATGCCCTGGTCCATTCCCTTTCCTCTACTGGTAGCTCTAGATCTGCGTCCCACACTGCACGCCCTGAGATATCTACTCACCTATACCTTTTTAGGGCAGAATACACCCGGGAGAGGAGACCCCAAGCTGAGCCCGGATCCAACAATATCTTAATTAAATGGGATTCTGAGGGTTCCTCTGGGAAGGCGGTCCAGATCTCCCGAGCTGTGCTCGATATACTGGCGTACTGCAAAAACTGTCCCCGGCCAACTCCTAAGTGTGCTGCAGCCTCCTCCAGTGTGACAAATGTGCCATTCTGATACAAATTCCTAGCATTATTGCAGCCACCTACTCGCCAGCCCGTGAAGTCCATTGCCTCCCCGATACACACGAAAGGGCACAGCCACCACAGTGGTAGCAGGCGCACAGAAGGTGCTCTTTGGATCACGCAGGTGAGCGCCCGCTCCCATATCAGGGGCAGCCACGAGACCACAAACGTAGCACCCACGTGGAGCCCAGCACCACTCATAAGGAGTGTTGCGAGCTCCGCTATTCACACTGCCCCGTCCAGCAGGATTTCCTCCCAGTTAGGTCGATCGTCACACCAGAGGGCCTCATATTGCAACAGACCTGCCATGTAATATAAATGAAGATCCGGCACACCCAGCCCACCGACTACCAGATCGAGCTTCAGTACCTCGAGACGGACCCTGCTCCTTTTACCTGCCCAGACCAGGGACACTAACAGCCTATCTATCTGGTGGAACAGCATCAGCGGCAACTCTCAGAAAGAGTTCTGCATGACGTATAAGCAACGAGGGAAGAATACCATTTTACTAAGTGCAACCCTGCCTATGACTGACAATGGGAGTGTGGTCCAGAATTGGCCAGAGGCACGGAGTCCATCCATCACTCTGCCCACGTTCAAACTATACTGTAACAGAGGGGAGTGAATCACCCCTATACCTAGATATTGAAATGCCTCCGTCTCCCATGTCAGACCCACCTGCGGGAGCTCCGTTACCTCTAGATCAACCAGAGATGCCATTGGGTAGAGTACCGCCTTACGCCTGTTAACACAGAGGCCCGAAACTGCTCCAAAGTCATCCATAAGGCTTAACAGGAGAGGGACCTAGCATTCCAGATCTGTTACATACACCAGAGCATCATCTGCATATAATGATATAGTATGCACTCCGGTCCCCAGCTTGATACCCTACTCTCGGAGCCTTGTCCGAAGCTACACCGCCAACAGCTCCATCACTAATGCAAACAGAAGCGGGGACAGTGGGCAACCCTGCTTTGTACCTTGCTCTATGTGTAGGGGATCAGACACTGACCATCCCAGTGCGCACCCTCGCTTACGGTGCCACATACAGCAGGCGTACTCAGAAAAGGAAACTCGGCCCAATACCCATTCGTCGCATCACCTCCAATAAGTACTCCCATGACAGAGTATCAAACGTCTTTTCAATGTCCAAAGCCACTAGAGCAGCTTGCATCTCTGAGCTTCTAGTTTCCTGCATCACGTGAGAGAGCTTCTGCAAATTCATATGGGTACCCCTCCCAGACATTAATCCGCATGCGTCTTCATGCATGATCACTCGATACAATCACATTGACAGTACTTTAGCAAGTAATTTTACATCAACATTTAACATCTACAATGGGTGGTGGTAACTGGGGTCAGTCGGATCCCTCCCCTGTTTTGGTATCATAACTATCAATGCCTCTCTCATATGTACAGACAATGTTCCCCCTTATGCGCCTCGCATAGCGCTCTTCAATACGCTAGTGTAAAGTGTGACCGAGTATGTCTGAAAGATTTCTGCCGGAAGACCGTCGGGGCCCAGCGCTTTACCGCTTGGCATGGCCCGCAGCACCTCCTGCAATTCTTTCAATTGTATGTTTCCCTCCAGATCACTTGCCTGTGCCTCCATCAGACCTGGAAGCTGGAGGCCAGCCAGGAACCCACTGCTCGTTACAACTTAAAGTGCTGGCTTGGCCTCTGGAGCAAAGTTCGGTTCTGAGGCCTGGCCAGAGCACAGCATTTTAGCATCTTATTAGATGAGAAGACCCTCATTGTTGTTGGACCTCTTGCCTTAAAGTGCTCTATTTGCCTCTACCATAGAAGATCCAAATCTGAGGGCTAAATAAAGTGCAAGGTTTTTTTAGCAGCATATTAGAAGAGGTGGTGTGAGCAAGGTTATCGTCAGGGCTCCTAGGGACCATTAGTCATTACAATCAAGTCCTGGGTTTTTCAGGCAAAAACCTTAAACACTATAAATAGAAGCAAAAAAACTGTTCAACATAACAATTAGGAGCAACTATTTGAGATAAAACGGCTAAAAATGATGCTTTTAAATGAGCCATATACTCCTAGCACCTTAAATTCCTCCCATGGCCACTGGGGAAAGGTTTGGTACTCAGGCCTGACAGGAACACAATATTTTTTAGTATTATATTAAAAGGTTACAACAGAGTTCTGTGCATATCTGGCAACTCACAGATTCTAATCCCAGTGGGAACGATCATTAAGTAAATGCCCTTATTGCAGCTATGTATATGTTGTGGTATATTATGTTATGCTATGCTATTTTATCGTATCTTATCTTATGGTATCACCCAGCAGGGTATCGTAGCGCTGAGCAGGTGTGAGTCTAGCTACACATAGGGCCAAGTGGGTCTACAAAAATATTTCTTAATTTTCTTTCAGAATTCAAGAAGTGAGGAAGAGGCATATGTGTGTAGTGGCAGGTTGTTCCACACTTTAGGAGTGATGTAAAAGAATGCTTGACCACTGGGTCTCGTTTCCACATGTGTAGGATTTTTGCAAGTAGGAGTCCGGACAAGCAGGTGTTCCTGAAAGGTTTGTGAAAGCAGATTTGATTGTTGCGGTATGCTGGGCCAGTGTTAAGTAGGTCTTAGCTTCGATGACGACGTGGTAGCAGCAATTCTGCAAACACCGTCCATCCTGAGCCTAGATGGATCAGCACCCTCAGGCAGTTTGAAAGAGGATTGGGACAAATTGTCCACCCTGAAACGCGATTTGATTAAGACCATCATGCACGGAACCATAATGACTGAATAACTAAGAGCCAATATCGCCCCTAATGGCCTATTAGTTTCCAATATGCCCAGGATCTTTCTTCAAGACTTAGCATTTAGAAAAGACTGGGCCCAGATTGCTTGGAAGTGTACCAGGGACTGGCTAGTCCTGATCATCAATACTTCCAAGCGTCTAGCAGATTCTATCGCTATTCAAATCAATCTCCTTGAAGGCACCATAAAAACCACTGTGACCTTGGCTGCCTTCAACAGCCGTTTAGCGGAGATTAATGTGGAATCAAATGAAACCAAAGAATTCTTGACTAACCAGAAAATGTCTAAACTCCAAAAGGATATCACTAGATTCAGTAGGGAAAAGATATATCCCTATATTCAAGATGATTTTGACACACAATCACGCTCTTCTGATGAGTCACAGTCCTACCCCAGAAAGCCCCGCAACAACAGCAACAGTTCGTCCTCAGATGGATGGAGTACAGATGAGAGCACTCTCTCTCAACCCTTTTATAATTATCCTCAGTTCGCTGGCAGCCACCAAATGCCTTGGCAACCACCCTATCCATTCTATCAACCCCGCCCCATGATGCCATTCATGCCTTTTTTAGGCCAAGGCCGGGGCAGAGGGAGAGGCAGAAGAAGAGGCAGAGGCAAACGTGTGCAATGGTCCAGAGAAGAACCACAAATGGTCACCAGGAGCCAGGGCAAGCACCAGCCCCCGAAAACTTAGTAGTAAACCTTTCCACAAGAACTCTCACGGACATGGAGATAACAGCACTTAATCGAGGTTTAGGGTTTGTCCCTACTCCATCTGAGGATCTTTTTCGACTTAATTGCGAACTGTCACAATTTTTACGCAAAATCCGACTGCAATTCTATTTTGACGACCGCCCAGTGAATAGCACACCGGGGGACTCTGGGCTTAGACCCAAATCCACATTTGTCCCCCCTCTGTCGGCTGTCCCCTGTGAAGTTCAAACATTTGAAAAAGCTGTTCTTGCGGATCTCACATCTATACGCCCGCAACGTCCTTTCATCAACATCTCGACTATCGAGAAGAAGGCTCTCGAGGGATTGTCTAACGATAATTCCGTCGTTATAAAACAAGCTGACAAGGGAGGTGCTATTGTTCTAATGAACACTGACGACTATCGCAAGGAATGCCTACGCTTGCTAGGGGATGAGACCTACTACGCCTTGATTCCACGTGACCCTACCCCAAAACTTCTAACTCAGATAAGGGTTATGATCTCGGAGGCATCCAACAATGAATGGATCACCCCTAAAGAAGCTTCTTTCCTAGATGCAACCAATCCGGTAACTCCCTATTTCTATTGCTTACCTAAAATCCACAAAGGTACACAATTCCCTCTGGGGCGACCAATTGTGTCTGGGATTGGCTCGATCCTCGAGCCCCTATCGATCTTTTGCGATCACTTTCTACAACCACTTGTTAAGGGCTCCTCCACTTATTTACAGGACACTAAAGACGTATTAAATCTGATTGAGACTGTTAATAACACAGGAGATGTCCAAGCACTAATTACTATGGAAGTGGAGGCTCTCTATACTAATATACCCCAAGATGCAACTCTACAGGTAGTGGAATCTCTACTACAGCACAATATTGACAATTTGACATCACCCATTGCATTTATCATGCAATGTGCCACATTAGCAATGAAAGAAAATTTATTTCGCTTTGAAGATCAATGTTATCATCAGATTAGAGGTACTAGCATGGGAAGTACCTTTGCTCCCAGCTTGGCATGCCTCTATATGTATAACTTTGAAAAATAATTAATTTTACCAGCTTCTAATCCTTTCACCGATAACATAAAATTGTGGCGTCGGTACATTGACAACATCTTGGTTGTATGGCAAGGCCCTTTGGCTACAGCTAGTTCACTGACCGAGTGGGTAAACACACTAAACCCATATTTGAAATTCACTTCTACGGTGTCGGATAAGGAGGTTAATTTTTTGGACTTACTGATTACAATTGAACAGGGGAAATTATTAACCTGTACTTACCAAAAACCTACAGATCGCAACAGCCTGCTAATGTACGAGAGTCATCATCCTAAATCCCTCCGTGACAACTTACCATTTGGGCAATTCTTGCGACTACGACAAAACTGTTCCTCAATACAGGAATACAATACCCAAGCAGATGATCTTCAAACAAAACTCCTTGAACGACATTATCCCCAACACGTCATCATCCGAGCTCGTAAGAGAGCAAGGAACAATAATCGTGACTCTCTACTTCAAACTAATACTAGAGTCACGAATAGACGGTTGACTTGTGTGTCTACTTTCACCCCACTATCTAACCAGATAAAAAAACTGATTAATCAAAGGTGGCCTATCCTCAACAGTGGGGGCAATACCATTCCTAGGCCCCTATTTGCATTTAAACGATCTAAAAATATTAAAGATCTGATAGTCCATACCCGTCCAAAAGACACATTGCGAACACAGACACAAACTACACTCTGGAACCTTCCACCTGTAACTGGACATAATCCCTGTGGACACTGTAATGTCTGTCAATTGACTAGCCCCAACAAAACTTTAGATTTGGCACCTATAGGCCAATGGCACCTGACAAAACACACGAATTGCAACACTAAAAACTGCATTTACATGATTACGTGACCATGCGGGCTACGTTATGTGGGCATGACTTCTAGACCAGTTAAAATACGAATTAACGAGCATAGGAGCAACATCAGGTGTGGACCCATTACAACAAAATTATGCGCACACTTCCTAGATGCCCCCCACAGTCCCGATGATTTAAGTTGGGTCGTACTTGACGCCCCTAGAATCACTACAGACTCTCCACACTCCTTGTTCAGACTGGAACAACGGTGGGTTTTCAAGCTTCATACTGATACAGATGGGTTGAATGATGCCATTCCCTGGACTACATTGTCCGCCTAATCAACCCCTTTTAAGGATTTACCACCGAGTATTCAGTATCTTCAATCTATATTTGTTCTGTTTTTCACTTTTTATTTCCATCCTAATTGGACTGACTGTGAAAGACTATGGTTTTAGGGAGCTCCATTTTATGTATTACTCTGTGGCCCATACCTTTCTTTTGTCTATTAGGGCGGTTATTTCCGGCTTCCCACTCCAAACCACTCATTGTATTAACTGACATAACTCACTATCCAGTTCCAGCCATTCCAAGATGGCCGACGATGTTTTTAGTCCATTATTTGTTTTGACTACCACCCACGAGGCTATTGGGGTAATGCTCGTTCTAGTCTATTATATCTCTGTTCACAAAGATGGCCGCCGTAATTTTGCTTGAGTCCTTCTTTTATTTCTGAGACCTGTTCCCGGAGTGTAGTCCTTCTACAGTTTTGACCACCCTCTCCCATTTTTGCCGGGAAAACTTCTCTTTAAAAGACTCGCACCGAGTCGGGAAGTTGTCTTTTCGGGAGAGCACGTCAGGGTAGGTTCCCCTGCAGACTGCCGTCATCCACAAAGTAAGTGACCTCGCGTTTGTGTGTTTATCGCTTTTTTCGGTTACTTATTTACTCTGGGGACGTATATTGAGCTCAACTAATGACATCTCTCAAAGTATTAACAGACTTAGGTCGGGGTAATCCCTTAATATTCTATGGATAACCACGCTTTGCCGGTGTGTTTTTGCCTTTGTAAATCACCACGCAGACTATTACACTCTGCTACAGTACTCACCAAGCCTTTTTAGAAATATTTTCAGTTGTAAAACTGTTTTATTCCTCCCAGTTTTCCTTCAACAAATGTCATAAATGCTAGTGACGAGTCTGTGTATGAATTTCCAAGTGACATGGACTAATAATGTGCTTGATGTTCATAATCAATTTAACCAACCAACCTCTAGTAGTGAATGTGACTGTTTTGGTTCTGATTGATTACACTGCAATCATGGTGTCTGCTTTACCACTTTATTAGTAGTGACCGCTTTCGGCATGCTACTTCCCAAGGTGCCCCCCATGTACCAAGGGATGGTAAGCATATTGTGTTTTTACACAACTGGTTACTACACACTGTTGTGTCACGGGTGTCCTTCCTTATTTTTCCGTGTGTTTTGATCAAAATGATTTGTTTGTATTTTTCTAGGGCGACCATTAGAGGTTTCTGACAATTAGTGAACTTCAATGTAAGTGACTATGGTGGTCATTCTGACCCTGGCGGTCTTTGACCGCCAGGGCGGAGGACCGCGGGAGCACCGCCGACAGGCCGGCGGTGCTCCAATGGGGATTCCGACCGCGGCGGTAAAGCCGCGGTCGGACCGGCACCACTGGCGGGGTCCCGCCAGTGTACCGCGGCCCCATTGAATCCTCCGCGGCGGCGCAGCTTGCTGCACCGCCGCGGGGATTCCGACCCCCCCTACCGCCATCCAGATCCCGGCGGTCGGACCGCCGAGATCCGGATGGCGGTAGGGGGGGTCGCGGGGCCCCTGGGGGCCCCTGCAGTGCCCATGCCACTGGCATGGGCATTGCAGGGGCCCCCGTAAGAGGGCCCCTACATGTATTTCACTGTCTGCTGCGCAGACAGTGAAATACGCGACGGGTGCAACTGCACCCGTCGCACAGCTTCCACTCCGCCGGCTCGATTCCGAGCCGGCTTCATCGTGGAAGCCTCTTTCCCGCTGGGCTGGCTGGCGGTCTGAAGGCGACCGCCCGCCAGCCCAGCGGGAAAGTCAGAATTACCGCCGCGGTCTTTCGACCGCGGAACGGTAACCTGACGGCGGGACTTTGGCGGGCGGCCTCCGCCGCCCGCCAAGGTCAGAATGAGGGCCTATATGATTTGTTTGACATTTTTGCAAACTTTCGGTAATATAGACAGGAGAAGTCTTATTGTGTATTGGTCCTGAAGAAGCGTCATAGGATCTTGTTAGACCACTGTACGCGAAACATGTTGACCATGTCCTAGGAGCCCGACGATAATCTCCTTAAGCTCCAGCACCATGCAGAAAGTGGTTGAGCATTATTCCTCATTTTACACTTTCCTTCTGTTTTTAATCTTGGTCCCGGTCTTATTCCATTGATTAATTAAATTGACTCGCTCCTATTAAGACTGGGAACCAATTTTAGCTTTCACTCTCCTGCCAGGATTAGCGCCTGACCGCAACACCAGGTCTTGTAGTGTCCGCTACCACGGCTGCTACCTAAAAGATCTCCGGCAAAGAGCCCCCTTACGGGGAGCCCGTCAGACATTGCAGCGCCGGTCTGACGAGGAGCTACCCGATGATGAAGCATGACATCCTCTCGGATGTGTGAGGGCTCTTGCTCCTGAACTTTAATGTTCCCCTAGTGATTATAGTTTTCCATTTGGAACAGTGTACACCTTTTTTGTATGTTCAGTGTTAAGTAATGCCTTAAACATGTGATTAAGGAGTTTAAATAGTGGTTGTTTGTGAATGGGGAGCCATTGGAGCTCCCTCATGTGTGGTGTTATGTGAGTGCGGCGTGGGAGGTTTAGAGTGATTCTGGCCACCAAGTTTCTGAATGGTCTGCAGCCTTCTAGTGAGTTATTTGTTGATCCTTCAATAGAGGGTGTGCCCGTAGTCTACTGTAGTTTGTTTATGACCAGGGCATTCATTGGTATTTCGGGTGCTAATATATTTTAAAATGTTCCTCATCATCTTCAGAAGGCGGAATCACAAGGTGGTGGCAGCGTTGACTTGGGTGGTACTTCTGAGTTTGCTGTCAATGATGATCCTGTGATTCTTGGAGTGGGTGGTGGGAGCGGATATGGGTAATGATTTCAGCCTTGTCGGTGTTCAACTTTAGACAATTGGTCTTCATCCAGTGGGCGAGTTCAGTCATGCAGGCATTGAACCTGATACTGATGTACTGGGTGTCTTGTCTGAGGGAGAGAATAAGTTGCATGTCATCAGTGTAGGAGAGGATGTTGGTATTACAGCAGACGATGCTGGCTAGAAGGATCATGTATGTAACAGGTTACAATCCTACTGAAATATAGCCTTCTCAACAGTGTACTAGCAGTGTGAACTCTGTGTGCCCTATGGTTAAAAAGAGGAAACTTCAAAAATAAATAAACAGAAACATTTACTCATAATAAATGCAAATGCAAAAAAGACAGTCTCAAACCACAACTGCTCTAACCACTAAAGTACTAAATATGACTAGCAGATGAGTGTCCCACACAAAGAATGGAGAAGGATACAATTATCATAAATATATGTTGCTGGTAGAGAGCATAAACTGTGCAGTCACGCCTTGTAAACTAATGGATTAAAACCCATTGTCGATATGGGAATAAAGATGTCTTCAAATTGCATTCTTTATGGCTAATGTACATAAAATGTGTAACATATTTTTAAACATATGCAACGAAGACAATGTATTGTGAGGAGACGAGGAAGACTTTGAAAACATTGATGGTGGCGTGTGGCATGGTCAGAATGGGAAGAGAGTAGGAAAAAGGTAAGGTTAAGGGAGTCCTGTTGGAAGCAATACAGAAGACTAGCCATTAATACTTCCAGCTTGTGAGAGAGTGGTGAACTGGGGTGGAGGAAAAATATTAAAGTAGACTTTAACAGTTAGGGGCATATTTACAAGCCCCTGGTGCCTCCTTGTGCCACCCTAGTGTCAAGGAGGCCTTTTCTCTGCACCAGATTACAAAGTGGCGCAATGCAAGCATTGCGCCACTTTGTAACCCCTTTCGCCACATTATGTCTATGCCAGGCATAATGTATGCAAGGGAAGCGTTCCCCTGTTAGGAGGCCCAGAAAAATGGCACAGTGAAATTTACGAGATTTTACTGCACCATTTTTCCTGTTGTTTTTAACGCCTGCCAAAGGCAGGCATTAAAGTGACACTCCCATTGCCTCCAGTGGGTCTCCCCACGCATTGATGGACTAGCACCATCATTTTTGGCACTAGTCGACCAATGCGCCACAATAGCATAATTGTTTTTGACGCTATTGGGCTAAATACAATGCTACAATGGTGACATTAGGGGGTTCAGGGGGCACAATAAAAGTGGCTAATCATAGCTGATATGCCACTTTCTTGTAATGATGCCCCCAAGTCTTTAGGCACTTCAGGTAACCGAAGTGTAGGAAAGTAAACCTCTTTCTTGCCATGGTTTCCCCCATTTTCTGCCTTTTGTCAGTGTGTTTGACTGTGTTCACTGGGATCCTGCTCTCTCCCTTCAAACATGGTTACTTTAACCTTTTTCACTCCACATTTGGCATACTGGTGTCCCCATGTAAGTCCCTAGTATATGGTACCCAGGTACCCAGGGCATTGGGGTATCAGGGGATCCCCATGGGCTGCAGCATGTATTATGCCACCCGTGGGGAGCCCATGCAAAGTGTTCTGCAGACCTGCCATTGCAGCCTGTGTGAAAAGGTGCATGCACCCTTCTTCACTATCGGTCACTGCCCCAGGTCACTGTAAGTCACTTATCGCAGGCCTTCCTAGCCCAGAGGGCAGGGTGCAAGTACCTGTTTGTGAGGGCACTCCTGCACTAGCAGAGGTGCCCCCACAAACTCCAGTTCCATTTTCATGGACTTTGTGAGTGCGGAGATGCTATTTTATGCGTGTACTGGACATAGGTCACTACCTGTGTCAAGCTACATAATAATAACTCCGAACCTAGGCATGTTTGGTCATCATACCCCAATACTGTTGCCATTATTGGAAGTATAATTCCATGTACTCTGGGGACTCCTTAGAGGGCCCTCAGCATTGCTCCTAGCAGCTTTCTGGGGTTTTCCAGGAAGCCCAAGCTGCAGACACCCCTCAGACAGGTTTCTACCCTCCTGCTGCTTGACAGCTCAAGCCCAGGAAGGCAAAACAAAGGATTTCCTTTGAGAGAGGAGTTAAACACCCTCTCCCTTTGGAAACAGGTGTTATATGCCTTGGGAGAGGTAGCCTCCCCTAGCTACTGATATGCTTTGAAGGGCATATTTGGTGCCCTCTGTGCATACACCGATTCAGGGACTCCAGTCTCTGCTCTTGCATGAAACTGGACAATGGAAAGGGAAGTGACCCCTCCTCTGTCCATCACCACCCAAGGGGGGGTGCCTAGAGCTCCTCCAGAGGGTCCCTGGGTTCTTCCATCTTGAATCCAGGTGATTCTGAGTGGCCAGGTCAGGCAAGTGACGTCAGAGCCCCCTCCTGATAGGTGGTCTCCTGGCTAGTTGACCAGTGCCCCTTTCAGGGCTATTTAGGGTCTCTCTCTTGGGTGGGTCCTCAGATTGCAGCAGGACTGCTCTGCAACCTCTACTTTGACTTCTAGCCACTGGAACCACGACTGGACCCTCCTGGAATTGACAACCTGCATCCACAATGAAGACTCTGCTTGCAACATTGTTTCCACGGCTCCTTCCAGCTTCTGCAACATTTCCCCAGCTGTGCATCATCTGAGGGCGCAAGTCTTCAGTCTGCACGAGAAGGAAGAAGGCATCTCCCTTGGAGTCAAGGAGTCACTACCCTGCATCCACAGGATCCAACTGCAACGATGACTGGCTGCGTGGATCTCCTCTCATCCTGAGCTGCGTGGAACCTGCATGACGGGTGGTGGTCCGGAGTAGTCCTCTTGCTCCTTTCTGCAAGCTGTCCAACTTTGGTGGAGGTAAGCCTTTGCCTTCCCCTTGCAACGCGTCTCTTGCAGCTACCAAGGCTTGTTGGCATCTCCTCCAAGGGACCTTCAGCCTCCGTGTAGCCCCAGCACTCTTTCCTGTGATGCACAGCCCTCTGTGTGCTTCTCCTGTGGCGTGAGATCCTTCTCCAATTGTGCTGCGTGGGCTCCACTGTGACTCCTGGTTCCTCGTCCAGTGGGTCTCCTGTGGGGGCTGCCTGTTCTTCCTTGGACTCTCTGCCTTGCTAAGGGTCCCCCTAGGACTTCCCCATGGGTTGAGTCCTCCTGGACATTGCTGGTCCCCGACAGCTCCACTTTTGCCTCACCGTGACTTCTGCCTTTGCCAAGGCTTGTTGGTGGCCTATCCACACCACTGACTGCAATCATCCATCCAGCGTGGGACGTCGACTGCGTTGCATCCTCCAGGAACTCTTCATCTGCTCGAGGGCTGCAATCCTGACTGTCTTCGTCCTACCGTCGACCAACTCCTGCATCCACAGCTGGGTGGGTAGAAGCTCCTACTCCACCTGCACTCTTCTGTGACTTCTGGACTTTGTCTCCTTCTTCCACAGTTCTTCCTCTCCAGGAATCTACTGCTGGTTTCTTGAAGTCTTGTCTGGGTGTTGCATTTTCTTCATTTTCTTCCTTTTTGGGTGGTTTGGGGAAAATCTAGTAATTTACTCCTTTCATCCTGGTCGCCATGGGGCACTTTGGTACTTACCTTTGGGGTTTCCTAGTACCCCAGTTCCCCTCTACACATTGCACTTACCTAGTTGGGTTCCTGTGTTTGCACTCCATGTTTTAGCATATGGTTTTGATCTTCCGCTACGGTCACTACTGTCTATCTGCATTTGCACTGTTTTGTATCAATTTCTATGTCTATTGCTGATTACTAGTGTACATAACTAGTGTGTTACTTACCTACTATTGTACTTTTTGGTATTTGTGTCACTAAAATAAAGTACCTTTATTTTTGTAACACTGAGGGCCTGATTCTAACTTTGGAGGACGGTGTTAAACCGTCCCAAAAGTGGCGGATATACCACCTACCGTATTACGAGTTCCATAGGATATAATGGACTCGTAATACGGTAGGTGGTATATCCGCCACTTTTGGGACGGTTTAACACCGTCCTCCAAAGTTAGAATCAGGCCCTGAGGGTTTTCTTTCATGTGTTTGAGTGCTGTGTGACTACAGTGGTATTGCATGAGTTTTTCATGTCTCCTAGAGAAACCTTGGCTGCTCATCCACTGCCTACACACCACTAACCGGGGATGCCTGAACCTGGTATAAGGTGTAAGTACCTTAGGTACCCACCACACACCAGGCCAGCTTCCTACACGAAGGAACAGGTCAGCCATAGGCATTCCCCGAGGAGTTAGACACCAGAAACAAGAAAGATAAACCAAACTGGTCTGTGTGTTCAAGGGCATATGATGAGCAAGGCACCTTAACAGAGATGTAGATGGCACATGTAAGCAGTTGCGAGGCCAGAAGATACCATTGACTTGTGGAAGATAGTGACAAAGGGGAAAAGTTCACAAGTGGAGCTAATTGTTTAGTCATGCAAATTCTTAGGAGATTAGCAATATTTGCATGGCACCCATAGTTCGGGACAAAGATAGAACACAAAGTTTAGACTTGTTGGGACCCAAAACCAGAGCCACAATGCAAGTGGGGCATGCTGATGTACCTCTGAAGAGAGTTCATGGGTTTCATTATGCCTCATGTTCTGCCTCCAAGTGGTCAGGTGCTGTTTAGCTTGAAACCTTGTTGCTGGGATTTCCTCATTTTACTGAGAAGCACTGCCTTGTGGTCTTTACTGTAAAATGATGAGAGGCTGGTTGCATTGCAGTTCACAGGGGACGGAGTTCCAGATTTTTGATAAACAGTTACAAAAAATGCTCAGTGTTTGCAATTTGTCTTTAGAAGTTGGTGATCTCCAGCTACAGATTGTTTTTTTTTTCTGGTAACACTCGGCAGCATCCGTAGATTATTAGTTTCTTGGCCAGATATTTTGTAAAGTTTAGGTGAAATGACACATTGAATATGTAGTGAACTTCAAAGGCACACCAGTGCGGCAATCTGTATACCGGCGTGGTGTTGTCTAAATGTTGAGTTCCAGAAACACAGGGGGTCATTCCGACCCTGGCGGTCAAACCCGCCAGGGCCGTGAACGACGGAAAGCACCGCCAACAGGCTGGCGGTGCTTTCCTGCCCATTCTGACCGCGGCGGTAAAGCCGCGGTCAGTAAAGGGGATCCGGCGGTTTCCCGCCGGATTTCCCCTGGCTGGGCTGAACCTCCATGGCGGCGCTGCAAGCAGCGCCGCCATGGGGATTCCGACCCCCTTCCCGCCAGCCTGTTTCTGGCGGTTTTTACCACCAGGAACAGGATGGCGGGAACGGGTGTCGTGGGGCCCCTGGGGGCCACTGCACTGCCCATGCCACTGGATGGGCAGTGCAGGGGCCCCCTAACAGGGCCCCAGCATGATTTTCACTGTCTGCACAGCAGACAGTGAAAATCGCAACGGGTGCAACTGCACCCTTCGCACCCCTGCAACACCGCCGGCTCAATTCGGAGCCGGCTTTTGTGTTGCAGGGCCTTTCCCGCTGGGCTGGCGGGCGCTCCCTTGGCGGGCACCCGCCAGCCCAGCGGGAAAGTCAGAATGGCCTCCGCGGTCTTTTGACCGCGGAGCGTCCAAGTGGCGGTTCCCGCCAGGCGGGCGGCGCCCGCCGCCCGCCGCCCGCCGGGGTCGGAATGACCCCCACAATGTACTTATGGATGCTGCAGAGCTTGTAGAGGTGATAGGTAGAGTCTTAAAAAACACATAGAGAGCATTGTTGAGATGAATTCTGTTTATTGTGTGGGGCTGGACAAGTGAATAAAGGGCTGAATATGTTATTCAAAAGACTCGGCTGAAATTGAGTACCATTGAACCCATTTTTCATGTGATGATACTGTTGCAGAGTATGGTCCAAAAAACATAGTGATTCATTCCTATAAGCTTGCTTTGAGCGGATTTCAAGGTCCACGACAGTAGGCATCTGGATATGGGTAAACTGAGATTAGAAAGCAGATCTCATTCCTCGCACAAAAGTTTAGCTTCTGGATCACATTTCCTACAGTGCATTGTTCTTGTATAATGCACGGGAACCTTGTGAAGATAGCTCATTTGTTTCAACACCCTTTTCAGATCTGTTGTGTGATGAGGAGACCAAAGGTTCAAATGCCAGCAGCTTTTATCCTTTGGAAGTTGGCAGTAATAACCTGTATCAGTTACAGTGACGTGCAATTCCGTTCATGTGTCTGGTATTAGAATTAAATATTTGCTATTACTTTAATATTGTCAATGTAAAGGCGTGTAAGTTTGAACTTTACTATTGAGCTAATGAGCGGCTCCTCTAACCTACCTTGTGGTCTACAGCTTGGACATGTGGCCTCTTTCAGTCCTTTTGACCAATTACAGAATCCAGATTCAGCAGTACATTCACATCACATGCTCTGTCTGAATGTGTTGACAAGCAAGAATATTGTTTGGTTCAGACTGCCTCTCCGTCGTCCATGTCTGAATGTCAACAGCCTACCTCAGACTGAACCATAAAAGACTATCTTTCCCTTCCTTGCCAATAGAACCAGACAAGCTCATGTTTCGTACTGGCTTCCCAACCCCGCCCCTTTCTGTGTCTGTCTAGAATCTAGGAACAGTGGGTGGTATGACTCTAGATGCCTCATAATGCCAGACTAGTTATTTCTCCGACATTTGCATGCATGCATCCATGAACAGGCAGCATGATCATTTGACCATAACACATTAGGTACCACGTGACGCAAGTGCTAAAATTGCTCCTTGATTATTCTGACACATTCTACCTCTGGGGGTTTGCAGACACCCGTCATGTGTCAAAGAGCACATCAAGCTCATTTGAAAATAAACAGCCCAGTTTATGAAGTTACCCCAAATAGTGGAATGAGCCTTTTGTAAAGCATTGGAAATCTGTGGAAACTCTGACATCAGGAGTGTCTGAGGTCTTTCAGCAACCTAGCTGCATTGTCTGGCATTAAATATCACCCATGCAGTCTTTTTTCAGTTCTGTTTGACTCAGTCTATTCTTGTTCTGTTTCCAGGCTGTAGCTCTGTTCTTAGTGTTTGACTCATACTTGGGTTTCCGGTGTTAGATGTAGCTTCCACCACAAACGCAGAGCTGCCAGACCACAGTGGTTGCTTCAGATCTTAAATGTCACGTCTGCAAGAAGCAAGTCACGGTAACTTATGCATCCCAGACTTGCACCCGTTGTATGCAGAGGGCCGAATTAGAGCAATCTTAGCTTCTCTGCTGGAAGATATATAAGATGTGATCCGCATTACTAGTGGCATATAAATTCCAATGAGCCCAGTAACAGGAGTTTCTAGGTTCACCAGAGAAATGACATGGTTTTTCACATGGAGATTTCGGCTGCTGAAAGCAGCCAAAATCTCTATATAAAACTCCGGCAGAAAGCATGTGGGAATCAGTGCAGAAACACTGTTTCCCTCATGTTGTCCCTCAAAAATGTAATCCCGATTATTTCCCTGCCAATGGAATTACCGGGCCCCCATTAATGGTAATTCTGTGGCAGGGAAATAGAGGTTTTTAACAGGCCACTGGGAATGAGGGCCTTGGCCTGGTAATGGTGAGCAGGCTAGAGGCAAGAGTCCCTTCCGCTCGGGAGCCATGGTCAGTGGTTAGTTAGAGACTGAACAATGAGCACTGTCTTGTTTCAGTGGACCCAAGGAGATACTGTGTTCATCACTTTAAAGTACTACCCAACACATGTATTCATTGTGTAGTTTTCAAAGCCCAGCATTCTTTCATTCCTCTAGTTTAAAGCGGTAACAACTGGAAAGGAAATTCTGCTTAAAGGGTGCAAAGGGATGTCAGAAGTCCAATCGGCTGCGTTCGTTTGTATGGAAGTCTGAATAGTTCATTTTCAAGACTTTCTCACTCAATTTAGTTGGACTCAGATTTCAGGTTTGGGTTGAGGGCATTCTAGAGTCGCAACCATTACACTCCTATTAATCTTTCTCCATGTTTCATCTTCTTTTAAGGTTGTTGGTTCATCAAGCGTACGGAGATTGAGTGGAGATGTCTGGTTGAGCATAGTTTAATCCCCTTTGTGAACACTGAGCGAAGGTCTCTGTTTGGGCCTAATTTCATCAGGTGAGCGGATACTGAGTGGAGCTCTCTGGTTGGCCATAATTTCATCAGGTATGTTGACGCTGAGCGGTGGTTTATGGTTGGGGCAAAGTCAGTTATTTCTGCAGGTATACACTAGCACTAGTTGCTTGTTGCCTCAACTGCTTGCATTCCCCCGCTGCCTTGAGCATCTCTCTCTTCATGGAGAAAGAAATCGAATAGCAATAGTACTGAGCAGTGTAAAGCTGAAGCTTGTGTGTGCAGTGGGCAGACAGAAAATGGAAAGGCTGCCTGAGCCTGACATTTTTTAGCTACTATCACATTCATGTGTTCATGCTGGCTTTCAAATGTCCCTTTCATCCAACCTTCTTTAGCTGTTCAGTAGGCGCAGAAACCCTAATTGCACTTCTGTCTGATTCAGATTCCCAGTTATGGAACATTGCACTGTGTGCTATGCCGTTATCTTTAGGTTTGTGGGGCTTATGGACCACACATGGATGTTCAAAGTGAGTGGAAACCAATTGATACTGAATTCCTCTACTGTTAGTTTTACTGATATTCATTAATTCCACTACTTTGTAAATATGTGCTGCAATGAACGCAGTCACCTTTACATTTTGCAAATATGTTGAATACCCTGTGAAGACCATCGTTTCACCTATTGTCCAACTGAGATGTGAAGCTTCAGAACTATGATCTGTTTAGACCAAAGAGAACAAAGCAAAATCAGTTCTAGAGGAGCCGCTCTTTGCTGAGTCACAACCTTCATCATACAGCCACACCCTGCCTCTCCAGGTCGTCGCACTTTCACTTCTTTTTAACTCAGCAGCACTAGTATGTGCCTCCTGTATGACCTTGTACTTGCACCTCTATAGAGGTTAACATCTGGGGTGGACCAGGGGGAATTATCCACCCAGATTTGTTAGTTGGTAGACAAAAGAGACAGAGGAATGAACGACAATTCGTATTTTACACATGTTTGTTTCTTTGGCCACTCATTTAGACAAACATAAGTCAGGGCAGCCTGGCAGTGTACTTTGAGATCCCACTTTCCTCAGAAGTGCCTCAGGACTGACAGACTAGTGGGGGGATTTGTGACCAGCGTGTTTCCAGCCATTTCATACTGTCGGACCATTGGATGGCTCGCACAGACAGGAGTGGAAACATTGGAGCCAGCAGTGGGGGAGATCATAGAATTAGTGTCAAGTTACTATTTAGGAATGAATGAGTGCCAGGGAGCGCTATACCTTTTAAGAAACGGAGAACACTCAACATACTATTAGATTAACCATTTTGTGGAGTTGCTTTCCACTTCTACTAAAGTGAAGAAATTCAATGCTTTATTTTCAAAGACTAAATTATGGAAATTTCTGGAGAATTCGCAAAATATCTTATAAAAGGGAGATACAGAGTGTTTAGCCAGTAGCATAGACAAGCTCTGGCAAAGCCAATAGCTCTCACCTATGCAAGAGCTATTGACTTTGTCAATGTGTTTTAGCCATGTTGTTCACAAGGGGAGCCACTTTTCATCATGGTTAAACGTTAGTGGTGTAGAGGAGACTGCGGTAGAGTGTAGTGTTGTAGAGTGGCAAAGAGCAGAATAGAGTGGTGAAGACTGGAGTAGAGTGGCACAGAGAAGTAGAGTGGAGTAGAGTAAGGAAGAGTAGAGTAGAGTGGCAAAGAGTGGAGAAGAGTAGAATGGAGTGTCATGGACCAGAGTGCCTTGGGGTGGAGGGGCATAGAGTGTAGGAGGTAGAGTGGAGGGGGATAGATTGGAGGGACATAGAATGGAGGGGGTAGAGTGGCATAGAGTAGAGTGGTGTAGAATGAAGTGGCGTCTGTTGGCCTAGAATGGAGTAGAGTGTTGGAAAGTGGAATGGTGTAGAGTGTCATAGAGTGGAGTAAAGTAGAGTGTCAGAGCGGAGGTATGAAGAGTGCAGGGGCATAGATGTGAGAGGCATGGCGTGGAGTAAAGTGTCATAGAGTGGAGTGTCATAGCTTGGAGTGGTGTAGCAGATTGGTGTAGCCTAGAGTGGAATACTTTCAGAGTGAAGTGGCATAAATGGAGTAAAGTAACACAGAGTGTCACAGAGTTTCGTGGAGTGTCATAGAGTGGAGTAATGTGGAGTGTCATAGAGTGGCCTAGAGTGAAGTGGCATAGAGTGGCATAGAGAGTGAAGTGCATAGAGTGGAGGGGCATGCTGTGGTGGAGCATAAGAGTGGAGTGGTGTAGAGTGGAGTTGGAGTGGTGTAGTGTGGAGTACACATCGTATGGTAGCAAACTGCCATTACAGATAACACATTTTCAATTGACAAGACCATTGCTTTTGCACAGACATACAGTTTTACTGACAAAACTATACAGCGCACAAATGATGTGTGAATATTGCATCACCTAGTGTACTGATTTAGTTTGATTGTATTAAAATTTTGTTTCCACCACACTTCGAATTAAAAACAACTGTGCTTCATTTGTACTTTCCTAATTCTGATATATTCTGAAATATTTGCAGAGTTCATTTACTGGTGTTTACATTTTAGTGTATGAGCCAGAGAAAGAAAAGTAAAAACCAAGCTCTCCCCGAACACAGAGCCTGACATCTGACCTCTGTCTTTGAACCACAGCAAATATGACAAGATAAGAACAAAATGTAAAGGCCTGTTTACAGAAATCAAGGACTCATGGAAGAATACAAGGAACGATGGTGAGCAGGTTTTTTGTCCATGGGAGGGACGAAGGCATTCTGGACAGCCTAAAACAAGTAAAGCCTGCAAAACAGAAAGCCAGAAACATGTGAGTTACAAACTACTAAGCCAGTGGTTAGCAATGGGCTGAATACATTCCTAGTAAAGCTTTCAGAATGTCTGCAAGAAATCTTTTTGCAACCAGACACTTGTGCTCTCTGATAGGCTTCAGCTTAAAAAGTACCGCATGAGTAAACAATGGCATTTGAAAACTTTTATGTGCTGTGACATCCCCATTTGACATATCACATATATATCTTATAGACATATCACACCAACCTAATGAACAAACACTTACAGGGAAAAAAACAGAGGCCACTGATGTTATAGTTGAACATAGTGTTTAAGTTACACCAGCGTAATTTAGGGAATTTTGCTTTACACTTGTTAAACTTGTTAAACAAAATTCCCACCAATAAACCATTATTTCACGTCCCATCAAGCCGTTCTCTGCAAAATGATGTTGCAAGAGTGTGGGAACAATGCGAACAAGGAGAAGCCGGTGGCTGTTGTTGACAGCATTTGCATTTTTCGTGTTTTTTTAGCACGAAATGTGTCCTTGCGTCAAAGATTTAACATGTGGACACACTGGGGACCAAGATATAGCACTGTATGGTGGATTTTCATTTCATAAAAACAATTACATGAATTCTGTACACCACTAAACAGTATTTGCCATTCCAGGATGATTAAGTCCACTCTTAAAATTGAAGAAAAAAAAAACAGATCCAGAAAGCAACGTAACTTTGGCTAAGAAGCAAGAACTTGCCAGTTGTACCACACCTGACATAGGGCATTTGGCAGCTGTGAATGACTTCATTCAGTGGCTTTCCGAAATGATCCACATTTGTGCTATAAGCGTTCAAGGATGAATGCGGATATTAACAAATCCTTGGATGAGTCGTGTGTAGAGATAAGACGGCTAGCCACTTAATTCAAACCCGAGGTAGCAGGAGACAGAGTTATGTCCTTTGTTTCCTACAACAAAATATATCTTGTCTTTTTATTCAGCGTTTCATACTGCACATCTGTCATTTTTAAGTGCTATGATTAAAAGATGCTACTATCACCCCCACTTTACCAAACTTGAAAGCATGGAAGGCTAATTCGAGATTCAAACACTCGACCTTCAGAAGCATTTCAGGTCAAATTTGCAAACAATGCCCCTTTTTGCGCATAGAGCTATCGTGACAGCTTATTCTTTTGTACAACGTAGGAACAAAGGTCATTGAATCTTGTGGGACCAACCTACGACCTTTTTTGTGCTTACACAAAGAAAGGCGCTATGAAATAACATTTGAGTCTATGGGTTATTCAAACTTATGGGTTTGGATATCCAGTTCCCCAGTAGTGTAACGTTTGAGCCTCAGTGGTCTGCTGCCAATGCTTCCCTTAAAAGTTTAGTGTCACATAGAACGTTACAAATGTACCAATCACGCTCGGATGTCTGTCCGCTGTCTTCTTGTCTTTTCCTTGTTTGCATTAAGGACCACGTCATGCTTGATACGCCCACTGGTCGAAGGGCATTAAAAAAGTATGGGAACTGTGATGGTGCACGCAGTGGGGGCGGGGTGTGTTCAAAGTCATGGCTAGAAAACAAAGGCCTATATTTATACTTTTTTAGCACCACATTTGCATCGTTTTTTGACGCAAAATCGGCGTAAACGTACAAAATACAATTGTATTTGTAAGTTTGAGGCGCTAAAAAAGTATAAATATGGGCCAAAATATTGTGTAACTTTTTTTGGTCTTTCCCCTTCACATAACTACGGATTAAATAGCACACAGCTTAAGTGAAAGCTAAATGCAAGTTATGATAATCAGTGGGAAATGCACTATTGTGCATTATGAAACCTGTATTAGTTAATGCACTGCACTAGAAAGCCACAGAATTGAACCCAGGTTGAGACAGTGGAGAATAGTGACTTGTATATTTTTAGGGCTACAAGGTCCCAGAGTGTGAGAGAAAGCACTGTTGACGTGTAAGTCATTAATGTAAACCTGCATTAGAGACAGTATACGATAGGACGCTAAAAATGCACAAAAATGTTTAGGATAAAAAGGTGCATCCAAAATATAGATTTTAGTAATACCCTGACTGTACATAACGGGATTTTATTTATAACTATCCTTTAAAAGGAGACACTTCAAAGCTTACCTGGTAGCGCCCTTATTATCCCTCTTAAAAAGAATAAATATGTGTCATCAGGAAGCAATTTTTTTTATAACTGCTTTTCTAATGCACCCACTACACAGCTTAGCTGTTAGCTCCCTTAGAATACCCCTCAAAATGAATAAATGTGTGTCCTCAGGAAGCTTCACTAATTCCATCAATTCAAGCTAATACCAGCTTTCAAGCACCCCTTATATTTGCTGATTGACCTGTTGTGCACATTTACTTTTCTTTCAGGGTAGCAGGCACACTAGCAAATAGGTTTGTTTAGCTGTCTGCCCCTCCCCCGGTTTCACATCACAGGAGGCACCCTGTCTTACCTTTCAGCTGAAGCATTTCAGCTCTTGGAATTAACTGTCCTGGGACGGTTATCTTTTCACAAAAAGCAGTAGAACTATTTTTTCTAAAATAAAAAAAAGTATGGGCACTTTGTGCCCTTCACATCCCCTTAGTTTTGACCACTGGATACACCACTGATTCAGACATTCTCCTGTGCACTGGCATAGCACCAATCCCTCTATTCATTCTCCCTGTATGGGAGACCTTTTTACTTTCTTGCTCTCTAAGAGCACGCCCCCACTGCCCCGGTGAGCTGATTAAGCAACAGGGTCTTGGCCCCAAAGGCAGTGCTTAGTTTGAGCCAATGGTTTATGATGTTGGCACCAGCACTTAATTGTTAGCAGTGGCACTTATGATAGTCTGTTATATGATGGCGTTGTGTGACTAGTTTAAAGACAAGCACAGCAACAGTTTTTTAGTTCATTCTCATAGCTTTGGGGGTCTGGAATAGTCTTATTTGTCACACTTGGTGGAATGTGATAGTAGTTGCGTTGGTACTGTCATTGGCAGGTCTGGCAGGGGCAATGGGTTGTACAAGCTACAGTGGTCTCCTGACAAAGTCCCCAACACTTATTTTTTCACAAATTAAGCACTGTCCAAAGGTCTCCTTCATCCACCAAGCAGTCAAGATTAGGCTACCTAGGCTCAGATCGCTGACATGCAAGGTTATCCTTTATGATTTGCTTGTCTCTTTGCTGCACAATAAAATGTATCATGCCCATTCGTCAAAATACTGAAACATTGTGGGAGGACTGGGCGGATATGTAAATGCTGAGGCCGGATAGGATTCAGAATCATGGTATTTAATAGTGTTATTGATATGAGGAAACAACAATTGTAAAGATGACAATTGATCCACTGGTAATAGTCTTCCTTTCGGGTTTTCAGGGTCTTCCGTCCAGATGGCACCACCCCAGATTCTCAAAGAAAGAAGTAGCAGTATGAAAACAGGACAAATGTCTTGGTCAGTTTTTTTCATCACCACACCCATTGTTCGTTACATTGATATATCAACACGCAAATAATGAGCTTCAGAAAAGCCTTCTGGATAAGGTTCTTTTTATGTTACTCTCAGCTCTCTATTTCTCACTTTCCTCCTATTAGTGGGTCACAGGGTTTCTGGCATGCATCCGGTTAGCCTCACCGGGTGTCAGGGATACCCTTTTAACAGGGTCAGAGATGTCACTCTCCTTAAAACACGAGAGCCAACCTGTTAGCGCTAAGTCAAGGCCTTGTTAACTAGTGTGATATAGTAAACAACAAACAAAAGAAGCAAAAAAACTCTTATGACACCCCCTGCACCATGACCTCCCCAACCCCCAAACATACACGCTCCCTTCCCTTCAGAACTCACCTGCTATGCCACAACAGTCCTGAGTAGTGGTGGCTCTCTGGCATCCTCCAGGGGTAATGTACTACTCCTCACTCCATGCATCAGGTCCTTGGTCCAGGCTGGCGGTTTCCTCCTGCACATCTGCTTTAGACGTGCTCCCTCCAATTTGCGTCTTGCTTCCTTGATCCTCTCCTGTCCCGATCTCCTCCTTGTTCCCTTCCTGTGCAGCTGTGGCATTTTTTTCTTCTCCTTCATTCTTGTGGGATTGGTCTTGGTTGTCAGAAGCTCTGCCGTGCTGTTTGAAAATATGGTAGTCTATTGTTAGTGTTGTTTGTCTCTGTGTTCTTCCTGCTTTAATCCTTCTTCTCTTTCTACTGCAGGAGTTCTTGAGGTATCGGGAGCAAGCGGTGCGGACTCGGGGATTCATGCAAGAGTTGTGTATATTCACCTCCTCATGAGTAGCCAATTCTGATACTAGTTTGGTCTTTCCTGAAGCAGACAGGAACACCACAACAGCTTCATCAACTTAACGTAGCAATGGAGATTTTTGATGCCGCACCGGATCCCTTTGGAGTGCCTCTGGTCCCCAAAGATCTGAGGGGGCCTCCAGTTGGGTTACCACCAGTGGATCCATCCTTGATGGCAACTGTGTCCCTCAACCTCACACGGAGATCAACCCCTTTCTCAAGGTTGGCACCAATGGTCCCAGGTCTGGGGCCAACCGCAATTCCATCCTTGGCACAATGTTTGAAGTCACGACCAACGCCACCGGCTCAGGTAGCAACACTGATACTGATGTCACGGATGCTAGATACAGGTTTGATATTTCAATCAGATTTAGAGACCCATGCCTACCACCAAGGACCCAATAATATGTGAAATTAGACACTTATGCTTCCAAGAGACAAGTAGTGAGGCTGCATAGGCATGCTCCTGGGGACCCAGGCTTTCTTCTACAGCATCCTTCTCCAGACAGCATGGTGTTTCGGGCATTTACCATCTGCCTGAAACCCAGTTCCTTCTCAACTACTCCACCAGACAGGGAATTCAAGCAGATGGAGACTTTCAAGAAACAGATGTTCTCCTCCGCCAGCCTCACCTTACACTCCATCAATACAACATGCCTCCTGGCAAGTATTCTTTTGCATTAAGACACAGGGTGGCAGACGTCTTGCCAGCTGCCTCATGCATCCTCTGTCCAAACTTAAAGAGGCTTAATTTGGATGGACAGAATGCAGCAAAATATTCAATCAGATCAAGTCTGAACACTAGTGACTGCCTCAGTAGAGTGGTTGGCACAAGTGTAGTGCTCTAGAGCCACGCCTAAATTAATTCCACTGGCTTGTCATGTGATGTGCAGCAGTCTTCCATGGATATGCCCTACAATGGCTCTAGGCTGTTCGGATCAAAGGCGGACTCAACCCTTGAAAGATTTAACAAGAGTAAGGCTACTGCCCACTCTCTGGGTTAGCTCCACCAATTTGGCAATTTTCTCCACAGCAGTGCCCTTTTCAATGCATCAGTAGGTGCTACCAACAGAAGCAGAGACAATTTACACCTCAACAACAGACCTCCCGATTCTTTCAAGATTCAGGTCGGGGATCAGGCTGACAGTGTCTAGTCTCCCAGTGCCAATGAGTTACCCAGATCCCAGTTCCTCCCCCTGCCGCTTCTACAAAACCACTTTAATTTGTTCTGGGTGGTGACAATAGATGGGTAGGTGGTCACATCTCCTTTCACCTCCCTGGCTGCAGGAGCATCATGTCTGAAACAAAGGGGTGCTCCAGGCCTACCAAAACAGATACTCTCTACCCTTTCTTTCCTACCCCCAAGGCATGTCACCTGCTCCACAACACATCCTGAAGGACCGCTTGTCTATACTCCATGATGAAGTTTAAGCTCTCTTCGCCAAGGGAGCAACACAGAGGGTGCTGGCATTGGAAATCAGGACTGGTTGCTACTCCTATTACTTTTTGGTGTCAAATAAGGATTGAGACACCTGCCCCATTATTGACCTTCAGTCTCTGAACCTCTTCCTCTAGAAGGATAAGTACAAAATCTTCACCCTGACCCAAGTTCTGTCTGTCCTGGAACCAGAAGATGGGACTGTAATCTGGATTTGCAGGACACATATATTCACATCCCCGTGCTGCAGTCTCACAGGTGTTACCTGTGGTTTCAGGTGGGCTGAGTACTTTCAGTATACCATGCTACTGTCTGGCCTTAACAGTACACCTTGGGTGATCACAAAGATGACGGGGTGATCACAGCCCATCTGGGGAGGCTGGAAATGCCAGTCTTTCCATATCTTGATGGCTGGCTCCTAAAGGCACCTTTGCCTCAAACAGTCATAAATCACCTTGAGCCGACTGACACTCTGTTGAATTTGTGGGGGTTTTCCTTCAATGTGTCAAAGTCACTCCTGACTATTTCGCAAAGGGACCTCTTCATCCGAGCCATCCCTCTGCCTCAACGAGTCCAGCATATTTAGGCTATGATCCTGATGTTTCAGCCAACCTGCAGCCTGGGTCTCAATGAGGTGCTCTATTAGTCCTTTTGGCCTCCTGTATCCTGCTTGTGGACGGCATTAGGTGGCACGTGTGCTCTGCAGTGGCATCTGAAGTTTACATGGACTCAACACCATAGCAATCTGTCAGATTCCATCCAGGTGTCAAAGGTGGCTGCTTGACCTCAGTTGGATCATTGGCAGACCCCTCTCCCTATCCCACCCAGAACTAACAGTTGTGACGGACACATCGTTAATGGGTTGTGGAAGTTATCTGGGAGAGATGGAGATCAGTGGACTCTGGTCTCCAGAGGAAGCCTGCCTCCACATCAGGTTGTTGGAGTAGCAAGTTATTCGCTTGACACTGAAGGTGTTCCTCCTGACCATTAAAAGGGAACGAGTAAAGGTGCTCACCAAACCATGATCTCCATGTGGTCCTGCAACAAACAGGGTGGTGTGTGGCAAACAAGGAGGCTGTACACTTCTGGAACTGGCTAAATGCTCAGGGGATATTCCTGATTGCACGAACACCTCAGCTCCTTCAACCACCCCAGCGCCCACCACCAGCACTATCTCCATGTGGGCACCGCACACCACTGAATCCACCTCAGCCATAATGTCATCTGTTCACTCCAGAGCACCCACTGACCCATTCCCCCACCACCTGTTCAACCTTGGAACCAAGCTCGTCAGCACGGATCACATCAGCAGTTTTTCCAGACAGATTGAAACATGCAGAAATCAAACCCCTCCTGAGAAAACTCTCCACGGACCCCAATGAACTCAAGAATTACAGACCCATCCCTCTACTTCCCTACCCGGCTAAAGTACTCAAGAAGGCAATCAATCAGCAGCTCTCCAGCTACCCAAAAGATAACAACCTACTGGACACCTCCTCCCAATCAGGTTTTTGTTCCAACTACAGCACCAAAATGCACTCATTGCCGCCACTGACAACATCAGAGCACTCCTTGACCACAAGGAAACCGCCGCCCTGGTCTTCCTCGACCTTTCAGTCAAATTTGACACCGTCTCCCACCATACCCTAATCAACAGATTCCACAGCATCGGAATACAAAACAACACCCTCAAATGGATCGCCTCCTTCCTGACAGGACGCAATCAAAGCATCCGACTACCTACTTTCACCTCTGCCCCCTAGAGCATCATTTGCGGAGTACCCCAATGTTCATCCCCGAGCCCCACTTTGTTCAATACCTACATGACCCCACTAACAGACATCATTAGATCCCACTGACTCAACAACATCTCCTATGCAGACGATACTCAACTGATCCCCTTGCTTACTGAAGACACATCCACCACCAGAACCAACTTCCACAACGCCATGACCACCATAGCCAACTGGATGAAAACTAACCTCTTGAAGCTCAACACCGACAAGACAGAAGTCCTGATTTTCGGGAAAAACACTTCCACATGGGACCATAGCTGATGGCCAGCTAAACTCAGACCCACTCCCATGCCTACAGACCACGCTTGCAACCTTGGCATCATCCTCGACAGTAAGCTGACCATGATGCGGCAGATCAATGCAGTCGCCTCCTCCTGCTTCCACAACTCTTCAGTTGCATGGTCTGCAAAATCTTCAGATGGATCCCAGCCAACACCAGAAAAACGTTCACCCAGGCCCTCGTCACCAGCTGCCTTGACTACAGTAACGCTCTCTATGCTGTCATGTCTTCTCAGCTCCTAAAGAGACTTCAGACAATACAGATCACTCCTCACCTCAGAGACCTCCCCGGCTTTCCATCCAGGAGAGATGTAATTCCAAGCTCCTGACTGATTGATTGATTGATAGACTCAGAGTGGACTTCCAGCAATGGGAAGGACACTAGCATGATCTATTCGCCACCGCAAAGGACGTGCTATATCAAAGCTTTTGGCCATGGGAGTTCCCAAGCCATTCCTCTCTAAGACACACTTAATGCCAACACTCGAGCTCAGGACTCCTGTATGCTTTTCCTCCCCTCCCTCTCCTAGCCAGAGTACCAAAAAAGATCAGGACAGACTGGGCTTTTGTCATCTTAGTGGCTTCGGACTGGGTGAGAACAGTGTGGTACCTGGAATTTCTGGCCATGGGCATTTATCCTCTGATCTGGCTGTCCCTTTGAGAGAAGCCTCTGTGGCAGGCCTGGGTCCTGCACCCAAATTTGCACAAACTACACCTTCATACGTGTATATTGGGAGGCATCTCAAGGAATACCAAACTTACAAGCAGTGATCTGATGTTCTTCTGTTCCATTTGTCATTGGCTCAGGGACTTGTTGTGGCAACAGCTGGTTATTTCTCGGCTCTTTCAGCCTTCTGACCAGCCATCCCTTTTCAAATCTCCTGTTGTGATGATTTTTTTTAGGGACTGGTCATTATGTTCTCAAAACTCCATTTGTCATGCCACAGTGGGACCTTCATTTGGTACTCACTTTGAACCCATGGTTGCTCTCTTTGTCTTCTTACCATCAGGACAGCATTCATTCCTCATTGCTATAACATCAGCCAGGTGAGCGAGGGAACTCCAGGCATTGTCCATGGTTCCTCAATGTACATCTTTCTTCTCAGACAAATTAATCCTCAGGAACAGTGGTTCCCAACTTTTTTACTTTTGTGGACCACCACTTTAGCATTACTGGAACCTACTGAATCATTATTGAAATCTGAGGACCAACCACTGAGTAATTTCTGGAAGCCGGGGGACTCTGGCCTAAACACTTTTAATGATTTGAAACACAAAAAATACACAAAAATAAACAAACAAGCGTACATCAAACATTTTATTTAATTTGCAAACAAATATGCTGCTCCCAAAAATCAGTCTGAGGATACTAATTACATTTTAAGCTTCCAGTTTCAAATTCCTGACATTTACAGTATGTTTTAAAATGTTAAACTTTCAGTTTAGCCACTTTATTTATATACTCTTTAATAATCTGTTAATATTATTTAATTTTCTAAGCAGTCGCGAACCCCCAGAGGAAGCTTAGCAGACCCCCAGGGGTACCCTGACCACAGGTTGGGAACCACTGCTCTAGAAAAAGAAGCATTCCTGCCCAAGGTAGCCATGCCCTACCACATAAGGCAATCCATCACCTTGCTTGCTTTCTATCCATTGCCTCACCTCTCCAAGGAGGAAGAACAGCTTCATTGCTTAAACCTTAAAAAGGCATTTAGCTTCTATATGGATTGAACAAGAGATTACCTACAGGACAACTAACGTTTCATTGGTTTCTCTGGGGCTAAGAAAGGCAAAGTGGTGCAAAAGAGAACCATCACAAATTGAAGGCTCCAACCTCAAGATCTGCTATGGGCAAGCCAAGAAGCAGCCACTAGAAGGTGTGTGTGCGCTCATTCCAGCAGAGTGAAGGCTCCTACCACTGCGTTGGCAAGAGGTGTGCCAGTCATGGACATTTGCCAGGCTGCTATGTCTACATCCCTCCACACCTTCTGTAAGCATTTCTTCCTGGACAGCCAGGTCTGGCAGGGCGGGCACTTTGCCCAATATTTCCTGCAGAATTTCCTCATCTGAGCCATTCCATAGAAACACCACCTGGGGCTCTATCACATACAAGGCATACTTTCCCTGTTTGCGCTACAGATCACCATAAAACCAGTGCGCCATGCACAAACAGGAAAAGTGCACCCTATTAGGTTAATTGTGCCGCCCCCACTGCAGCCTTGTGGCACATTCAAATGAAATACAGAGCAGCTTCTTCAAAGCCTCTCTGTGTTTCACTATGCAGGCGGCACCCACCTGCACTTTAAAGAGGGGAGACAGAGCCTCTTACAGATGGGTGCAGTAAGTGATTGTGACCGCCTGCAAGGGGATGTCTGGGGGGTCCATGGGACTGCTATTCTCCCCTGCTATCGGGGGGGGGCACTTATAATGCACCACCTTTTTGTGGCACACTGTCAGTGCACCTCCTGACAGCTTCTTTACCTTCGTGCCTGCGTCCATAATACTGTGTGGGCACAGAGGTAAAGGGATTTCCTCATTTGCATGGGGCCACGTAAATACATATCTATTCCCTATCTATTTGAAATGCTTAACATTAGCATTTAACATTCCTTTAAAGCCAGACCTATCGTCATTGCCAATGCTAGTTGGGTGACCAGTTTCACAAATGTTATCTCTAATCTTAACAAAATCACCTGAGCCAGACCTCTTTAATATACAGTCAGCCCTTCTGTTGCCTCTCCCCGGATTAGCCACAATATTAAAAAGATTTGTGTTTATAAAGTAGGGTATATTATAATTTTAATGGCTCATCCCTTTTCTTATTTCAATTGAGCTTCAGGCTGGAGTGTTCCCACGAGGAGAAGGGTCAATACTGATTTAAACAAGGTGGGCCTTTCTCTGAAGTCGCACAATGGTGGAAAAACTATGGCTCGGAATGCTACCCTGAGTGATTGCCATTGGTCAGACGTTGTACAAGCATTCCTCCCATCACTTTCTGACCTTCTGTGGTTATTATAAGTTACCTTTGCTCACATTAGAGAGGTGTTCACAGCAGGGGAGGATTCGTGCTTTCAGTTTCACTTCACTTGAAAACAGAAGTGTTGGAAAAAATCAACTGCTACCTAAAGCATTTTTAGAAAGTGTGGACGGACCATACAGACTCAGCTAGGATTGAAAAAAAGAAACAACATATTTATTGGAAGTTTGTTTTCTGTCAGGATTAGGTTTTACACATATTTTCTTTCTAGGTAGTGTTCTCTTGTGCACTACAAGTGATTCCAAGTGACTGTACATATTCTTCCTGTTTTCCCTATTTGACCCTTCTCTTTTCTCTGCAGTGTTTGATCTTCTTTCCTGTCTACTCTCCTGACTTGTATTCTTCCCCTTTCTCTGGTTTCGTCATTAGTTTCTTTTATGGGGTAGGACATAATTGCATATTGGCATAAGACCCCGACCCTTGTCCCGGAGGGTCCGGAGACATTACCACCTCCGAAAAGTGCAATAAAGAGTTTGGGTATGTGGCTGGACTCCAGCTTTACTATGAACCATCAAGTAAGAAAGCTGGCTGCCACCTATTTCATAGTGTTGAGGTTGCTGAGGAAAGTCTTTCACTTTCTTTCATTCCTAGCCAAAAGGCTTATGGTTCAGGCATTCGTAATCTCACATTTAGATGACGGTAATACCCTCTACGTTGGCTTACCTGAGTATGTGGTGAAAAGGCTGCAGATTGTGCAGAATGCTGCTGCTCACCTCCTCATGAACATCCCATTGCATCAGTCTGCTAAAACCTCCACAGCTGCCCTTCACTGGCTTCCGGTGGAACAACAAATACAATTTAAGGCCCTCCGCGATACGCACAAAGCACTCCATAATAGGGACCCTGCTCTTTTAAGGCCATGGCCTCTTACTTTATCCCTCGTAGGTCTCTCAGATCACCTACGGCCTCCTTGCTGAGGAGTCCTAAATTTCAGAAATCTCTGTGGGGTGGACGATCTGTGACCTGCAGAGCTACCAAACTTTGGAACTCTCTCCCACTAGAGCTTCGCGAACATAGCTAGGAATTGTCCTTCCGTAAGGATTTGAAAACCTCGTGGTTTAGGGCTTAATTAGGTTATTCAGCAGTTTATAGTGTCTCTTTCAGTGCTAGAAGGCCTTCTGGTAGCCATTCGCTATATAAATCTCATAAGCTAAACTCACTCTGGGGGTTCCCTTACTATTGGGATTCTGCATATAATTTCTTCTGTCTCCTCTAGCTTTTCTTGTTAGCCAGAATAAATAATTATGTAAATCCTTCTGTTATGAATTCATAAATACAAAAGCCCCTTTTTAGCTCCTGAATAAACAAAGAGAAGAAAAAAAAAGAAAAAAAAGTACAGCAAACCCTTCAATTCAAACACTGAAATAAGAGTACCAGTGACAAGTCAGTCCATCCCTTAAAATTCCCCATTCTTCACCCCCCTCCTTCCTGAATGTAGCTGTACACGTCGCACGCAGAGCGACATGGGGCGACAGCATCCTTGTGTTGCTCCCCTGCTAGGATAAAAGCTGAGCTCAAGGAGCCACCGTAGGTGGAGAGTGTGGGTAACCCCTCTTTTATTGCCTGGGGTGTCAGGAGGAGTAGGTCAAGAGGTCTCATAAATGAACGATCTGTACAGATTCTAAGTGAGTAGGTGCTGACACACCAACCAGACAGCTCTAGCTTTCTCAGGAGGGGTGTCGTCAGTTCAAGGAACTCACCGTAGACACCTGGATCGCCCGTAAGCTAACCCAACCTGTGAAGTCAATAAACTTGTGACATATTTTATCCACAGAGTGTCACTGTCATTTATTATGTCACATGCATTGTGTGGTTGTAATTTCAAGGTATTCACATCCCGAAAGAGCTAAGGGTAGCTATGGAATGACCACGCCAGCCCTGTATACGTGTACTAACCTGGGCAAGCCACGATCCCCGGTGAGCGTGGCTAGGGCCGGGTGCCTCTCCAGCCCCTCTGACTTCTCGGAGGATCTGCGGCAAATGCTGTAGCCTAAAGACAACTTCTTCCTTGTTCTTTTCCTGGTAGGAGTTGTAGTCCATAGGATATACAGTTGGCGTGTGTGTCTAGGGTTTTGTTATCTGCGGCTTCTCTCTTTCTTCCCAGATTGGGTCGCTCCTCTGTCTGCTACAGTTTGTTCCTTTGGTTTCTTGCGGGGCCACTTGTGTGACGACCCTCCTTCCTCCCTTCTCCCCTCTAATGTTCTCCTGCTCTTCCTGTCAGGAATAACGGACTTTGTTGTTTATGTTTTCTATATTGTTTTTCATTTTTCCTTCTATTTTTTTCCTTTTAGGGAGGATCAACATGGATGCTTTGTGGGACACTGACGGCATGATCAGTATGTAGGTGCTTTCGTCAGTCTCTGATTCACCCACCTCATCACAAGAATATTCTAGTTTTCAGCTTTCTTTTTCCAGATCATAATGTGGTGGATTTGTTCAATGGAAGCAAACAGAGACTGAAACTCCCCGAATGCACAAATCTGTTAAAAGTTCGGGAATAAAAACATGGAGTCCTGCCAACGTGGAGCATCCTGGTAACCGAATGGAGGCAATTCGAACAATGCTGGCTTGACTGCACTAACACTCTAGTTTAATGTATATAAAAAGAGTCTCTCTCCCGCAGTGGAAGTCTTTATATAGTCTGCACTTGTGACATGTGCTACCTTAAATGGGTTAAACAAGACATCCAGTGGCACAGTCATGTTAAGACAGGCTTTGTTAGGAATCCTCATTCTCATGGCTTCATTTGCGGGTGTCCTTCAGTGTTAAAGACTAGGTGCACAGCTGGGAATGTCCCGTACTTCTAACTACAATGAAAATGCATTATCGGGTGTTGAAGCACACTATTGAAAAAAGCAAACCGAGTTAAGGTGACAAGAGGGGGTGGGTGGTTGAATGTGTGGAAGGGGTGAGAGAGTGTGTGCCTGTTCCAGAGATACCAGCTGTTCTTCCAGTCATCTCCCCTGAAACTCCCTCGTTCAGCAGCTCTCCCTTGCCTGTTCTCCCTACTGTAGCTATCTATTCTCAATACTCCACAACTACACCTTCTCCCCGTCACCTCCCCTCTCTTGCATCAGTTTTCTGTTATCCCTGTCACGTTGTTTTACTGCTGTTCTCCCTCACCTATTCTGCTGCAGACCCCCTTTTCAACTCTCCCACTGTGCTTTTAAGTCCCACACAGCTTCTGTCTCTTTCTAACCCTCTCCTCCTGCAGATCTCTTTTTTAATTCACCTCTCCCCTACAACTCTCTCCCTCTCCTCTCTAGTCCTGTAATTTCAGTTTCCCCTCTGATCTCCTCCCCTGCAGTTTTATCTCCTTTCTTCCTGCATCTGCTGCTATCCTTATAATCTCTCCCCTTCACTTCTCTTTCTTCCTCCGATTCACATTCTCCCTCTCACCTCTTTCCTCATAGTTCTGTCTCCATTGTCTTCCTACAGTTACCAGTCTCTATTTCACCACCCCTTTCAGCCCTGCATCTCCTCTCTCTTCCTGCCTGTCTCAGGCACCTTCTCACGTCCCCCTCCATATCTCCTCACTCTTCACGCCGTTCCCATTCTCCCTCTCACCTCTTTATTTGCAGGTCTGTCTTCCTTTTCTTCCGGCTCCGTTTCCTTCTTCTTCTTCTTTTCCTGCTCACCTTTTTTCCTCTTCTCTTTTCTCCTCTTGACACCGTTCAGTGTTTCTGAGGCCCTTGCGTCACCCTGTCGCATCTGACCAGACCCTCCGTGGTTATAGCTAGTGGTGGCCTTTTGGTCCTGCCTCACTCACCATGCGTACAGATGGGTACCATTGCCTGTGCTGTGAAACTGTCTACAGGCTGTAACCATACTGGGGTCTGTTCACAAATGTAAATTATGTCATTAATTTATCTTTATGACCAACTTACTTTTTTGTGCCTGTCAAGTAATTCACAAATGGATTCTTGGCAAGTGTATATGCATTTACGAGTGTTGAGAAATCTGCACTTGTAAATAACACTCATGGGGTGGAATGTGAACATTCCAATTTTTGGTTTACCTTGGAAGTTTGTGAACACCCACAGATGTGTGTTTGTGGACAAATCTAAACTCCTCTCCTCTCCTCTCTGTCCCTTTCCACCAAGGAAGTGGTTTGAGACTTGCACTAGCCACTCCCCTTCCAGGTTAAAAGGGAAGCAGTTCACCACTAGATTTGGTGAGGATATAGGACAAGGGCTTTCTCCTGTGTGACAACAGTGCGTGGGAATAAGATCCTTTCACATGACATTCACAGAAGAATGTATGGAAACCTGCACCTGACACAACTTTTCAGGCGCACTACTTTGTATGTTTGGAAATGAGGAAAAAAAAGAAAAGTACTCTCAGGTGGAGTCATATATGTGCCAGTGTAATTTTCCAGGTATTATTTATAAATAGGCCACACACTGTCCCTGCCATGCTGGTGACACTTCCCATGTAAAAGACAAAAATGCGAGCCTAGGATTCACTGACTGTTCCCAAGACTTGCATCCTTTCAGATACACCGATCTGACATGCGACTGACTTCACCCAGCCTGATCAACCTGTGAGGGTCTGAACATCAGGCTGCATTGTTTTCTTTCATCCATCATCTTTCCGATGCATCAGTGTAACAGATACAGTGATATCTAGTGGAAGGCTTGACTATTGCAAGGAAGGGCTTCCATACTGAGAAGAAACCAACCTTATGCTTGCAACCCTGAAGCATTTTTGGGACTCAAAACGATTTCAATGGACGATGCCTTGCTTTGCTCTTAAGGTCACGAGACGACACAATGTCACTGCTTTTCAGTACTTATCCTACTTTTATCAAACTAGTGCACTCTGGAAATTGTATTTCTTAAGCTCAAATATACTAACACGCCTTAAAACGGAAATTTTGGGACTGGGAAATGGTGTCCTAGTCACATGGAGCCATTTGGTAGCCCTTGTGTGCTTCTTTCACATTTCCCTCTTAGACGGCCGGTTAAGGCTGGGCATACCTATGTAATCTAAACCATGCCTCTCTGGCAGTGACGTAACGAAACTTGAGGGGGACCCCCTGCAAAGTACGTGGAGAGAGGCCCCTCCCCCTGGACCCAGTCAGGGGCCTGTGCATATTGTTCTTGCCTCCCCTCCACCGAGGGACTGCGGGGGCCTTTGTTACGCCACTACTCGCCGGCAGGAATAGCCCCTTCAAATAAATGGACAGCCTCAAGATAAGCCACTCTGCCGTAGAAATTCGTGTTGTTAGGATTCTGTTTCGTCGAGAACCCAGGGACTTGGCTCCTCTCTTTCACCCCCAACCACCCCAGTGCTGTTGTCGATAGTTCCCAGCATAGGCAGCCTAATGGAAAATCCACTCTTCTGTAAATATAGGAGAGGGGTGGTTTTCCATTGTGTGGTGCTTAGCAATATCGTTCTACCGCGACGCTGTATTTATTGATTTATTTAATAATCTTGGCCGTATTCCAAAACACAGAGCATACACGGTTCGCATTTATTTTCCTCGATTAATTTAGCATGCGTATTTATTCCCAATGAGACTCTTAGCGCCATATTACACGTTTTTCCCCGCGTATAAACCTAGGAAGGGTGCGAACCTAGACTGCGATATCCAGCATAGATTTCTGCAGTAGACGCATTAGCCCATAGAGGCCCTCTGATCCCGCCCTGCAACTACTAGTAGTATGATATTATAGTCCACCTGGGCATATATTCTTTGAAACAATGAAAACCGTAGAGCTTGCATGTCCTTATATTGTATTGTAATCGTATTTATATAGCATTTACTACCCCTGACGATATGTCGCAATAACACAATTTTTTGGGGCTGCGTTTGTTCTCCGCACTTTAGCATAAGCATTCCTAAATGCCGTCCATTGGCAGAAAATGGCGCGCTGCGGCGCGTGCATGTGCGTCTCAAAAGAACTGGCTGTCCTCTCGCGTGCCACGGGCAGCTGGTATGGTGAAAGCCGTGTATCCGCAGCCAGGGACAGCCTCCAGCTCTGAGCTCTGCAGCCTGCCTGTTTTCCTCATTGTGCAGGGGAAGGCTCGGTTCATCAGCTGCAGTCTGTGCATGTGCCTGGCTCGCTTCCTACGCGACCACAGGACGGGCTTCTGAGAGCATCGCTGACTGATCAGGCTCGCGCTGCCAAAAGGCTGTGGACAATTAGGCTGCAGCGTGCAGCTTGCAGAGAAGGAGCTCGGAGTGCTTTTGGGATACAGACTTTGCGTTTCCACCCCTAGAACCTTGTCATCCTTGTTCTTGACAAACGCATCACAGAACAGACCAAGGAGAAGTATCTTTATTTCTCCTAGTTTTTCCTCTTTTTATGTGTGCTGCATTGTGCAGCCACATAGAAAGAGTAAAGAGCCTCCCAGGATTGATTTTATGCAGGAAGGTGCCCCTTCCTGTACAAAAACAATCCTGCCTACATTGCAGACACCCTTCGTTGGCCCTAGACTGCCAAAACGGTGCTAGCGCAACGGAAAAGGACAGGAATGCAGTGTTTTCTTAAATATGACATATGCCTGCCCTTTGACGCATGGCAGCGTAACAAGGTGACTTGCGCTGCCCTGCGCCAAAAGCCCATAACTATGGGTGCAGTTTTTTGGTTAGAATCTGTAGATAATGCAGCAGATGATAGATTATATGGCAAATGCTGCAAATCTATAATTCTGGAAAAAATGCCACAGCCACTCAATTGCATAATTCCAGTGGCCCTGCAGATACCATGCTGATGTTTGTAGATCACCATGCAGAAGCTCTTTCCCAGATCATTTGAAACGTAAACAAATGGCTTGACGTTTGCTTAACAAAGCAGGATTTGAATTTTGAAGGAAGTATTAACAAGGTGGATGTGCAGCCAACATGTTTGTAATGGAGTACCCTGTGGGTGAGTTGTATCCCTAAAATCTTACACCTCAAGAGCACACCCATGGGTTTGGTGGAGTGGAACAGGGATGGTACTAACCTCATGAGGCAATGTGTCCCTAAGATAAGGTAAACATGCATATCAGAAAACAGTCAATTAAGGAAGAACTGAATCAATAAGTGAGTTCTTGAGCATGGAGGAAATCATGAACGTTTTTTACAAACATTCAAAAGAGTACAATACAGAAAACTTTAAGTGCATATGCAGAGAATGTCATTTGAATGTATAATCTCATTCCATGAAGACTCTCAGTAATAGGGCAATACAGAATAATGGGTATAATAAATTATAGACTAAAACCCAAATGTGCAGCAAAAATAAGTAAGAACTCGGACAGCATCCTCAGTACCATAGGAAACGTCCTTGGCTCATCCCTAAATTCAAGGGTTTGTTTAGGAAATTTCCCTATAGAAGAGCATGTGCATGGAAAGTGCAACATCCTTGTAGTATGAGCAAAGAAATACATTTTCAACTAATCAGAATTTAAAATCAATATACTACCCTACCACATAAGCACTAATCCACTAGATGAATATTTGATTGTGAGGGGCTGAAATAATATCATCCGGAGGTGTCAGAACCAATATAGTTACATAAACAACAGTCAACCATTGTGAATGAATGTAATAGTGTGCAAAGAGAAGATCCTTGGAAAATGTTACAGTAGCGAGCCTCTGTTAGAGAGTCTTCCTCGAGAACAGTGTAATTCAGTAATAAACGAACATGACTTGCTTGACCACGTGCAGCAGAAACAATAAACAGTGAATGTGACATACATTTTTATAGAAGATAGCGTCAAGGCCTTGCTGAGGCTTAGTTAGGTCATACAGATATAGGGGGTTATTACAACTTTGGAGGAGGTGTTAATCCGTCCCAAAAGTGACGGTAAAATGACAGATATACCACCAGCCGTATTACGAGTCCATTATATCCTATGGAACTCGTAATACGGCTGGTGGTATATCCGTCACTTTACCGTCACTTTTGGGACGGATTAACACCTCCTCCAAAGTTGTAATAACCCCCATAGTTTCAAAGGCAATAGCTCCATGTTAGTGTACATGTGTGAAATTGAGTGTATATTACTTGCTTACCACACAAATAATGCACATTCATGATTAATACATAAAAGCTCCCACATCTGTACTCCGAATTCTAAATCAGGCCCTTAGACCTCTCTCCCCAATGACAAAGAAATCCTTCCATGTACTCAGACTTTTACTTCCCTACGTGCAAAAACGTAGATAAGCCTACTTGCAGTTACATCTTTAGTTCTATGTCTCAGAGTCTTGGATCTGTCTCTGTACTAGCCAAGGCTTAATAGCCTCTGTGGTAGCACGGACTTAAAGCTATCACTCTACGGGCACAGGCTTCCATTTCTGCGTACAAAGGCTAGGAGCGCACTGTCCTGACAAGTGCCAAATGATCAAGTGATTGGCAATTATAGCACTATACAAATTCCAAGGGTATGTTAAGAAAGCCACATGCTTTCAAGAAGGGAGACCCTGGATAACAAGCTCAGGTCACATCTACAGAGACAGCGTGGATCCTGAATTTTGAGTAAAGAGTATTGCTAAACCTTAATATCATAGCCAAAATATCAAAGACAAAAACATCAACAGGTAAGTATATACAGATTTTCTATATTCAGCTCCACATATATATCTTCAAGTAACCTATATATGGAGTTAAGAATAGTAAATCTATACTTCACTAAATGGACTTATCTTTCCATATTTTGGCCCTCAATATTTTGACTATTATATTGAGGCATCATATAGGCTGTCTCTGTAGGTTGTAGTCTGGAATATCAAGTGTAAGAGTATTCAGCACCTGAAGGGAATCCATGGCTGTGACACAAAGCTTTACATCACTGAACACCGAAAGAAGGGAGTCAAGACCCACTTCAGAGTCCCTGCTTTAAGTCGAGGGTATCAGCCTATTTCCGCTCTCAAGTCTGATACAGTGATAGGCCCTATTTGCAGTTCCGATCATCCAGTAATTCAAAGTCCAAGTCGAGTGGAAACACAAGCAGTAGAAACGTGACTCAACGCCATCCCATCACTCTTTAGCTAAAGAGATGTCAGGGGATCATCAATGTGCGATCTGGTCTTGATCCCAATCTCCTACTGGGTAGCCACTTCAACAGTTGATCCTTATGTGTCCTGGGCAATCGGCGATGTCACAGAAGATCGAGGCCTCTAGGAAGGACATATTGTATATTTTGACACTCTTCCAGCTCCCTCTGGTGCGCCTTTGAGCCTTTTTGCCTCCAGTTGGGTTACACTGTCTGTGCTCCTGGAATCTGGCTAAGGTTCTGCACCATCTCTGGTGCTTACTTATATTTCAGCTCTTTAACCTGCACCCGTCTCCAAGACCTACGCCAGTTTCTTCCTCATGGATACTGGTCCCGATGTTGCCGGAGCTGAATCCTATGCCGACCCTAGCATCTGACCCTGAGCTGAATCCGCTTTGACCTCCAACGACACCTGGTGATCTGATTTTCATACTCAGCATCCAATTCCTGAAAATTTGGTGGTCCAGGTTTCAACCAGCAAGGTGATCTCCCCTGATGAGCAGTCAAAAAAGATCGAGGCATTTGGGAAACGTTTGTTCCTTTTGGCCAGCCTCCCCTTGAGGTTAGTCAATGCCAGTTGCTTATTGGGGGGGGTTATATGCACGCACTCTATTTTAAATCTTTGCCCTCTGAAAGCTTTCCTGCAAAAGGATTAATTCAAAATTCTCACACTGGCCTAAATTCTGTCTGCCCTGGATTTGAGAGATTTGATAGCAGGATCTATGGAATGCGTTTTTTCATGCACACGTCCTGCAGTCTCACCTGCGGTTCAAGGTTGGCCAACAGCATTTTCAGTTTGCTGTGCTCCCTTTTGGCCATATTAGCACTCTGTTGGGAATTCATTAAAGTGACAGCGGTAGTCGCCACCTATCTTCATATGTTGGGGATACCAGTTTTCCCCTACCTCAATGATTGGCTGTTGAAGGCAGGGTTGCCATGCTCAGACATAAACCATCTCCAGACATTAGCAAACCTTCTGATATCATTGGGGTTCTCAATCAATTAGTTTAAGTCACTTCTGATTCCTTTGCAGAGGCTTTCTTTTATAGGAGCTACTCTGAACACGATGTGCACATGGTTTTTCCTCGGTTGCAACAAGTCGAGCACATGATCCAATTGTTTCTACCTCAGTCTTGAATCTTGGTGAAAGCAGTTGTTAGACGTCTTGGCCTGCTGTCCTGATGCATTGTGCTTGTCCACATTGCCAGGTTGCATATGTAGGGTCTGCAGTGGGATCTTAAGTGTGTGTGGGTCCTGCACCAAGGGAATGTGACAGATGTACTCCAGGGTTCGGAGGAGACTGTACAAGATCTGCTGTGGTGTCTTCATGGCCACAACCTGACGAGTGGCAGACCCAGGTGGTGGAGACAGATGCATTACTGCAGGGATGGGGAGGCCATCTGTTAGAAGTAAAGCTCAGAGTGCTCTGGTCTCTGGTAAAAACCCTGCTCCACATAAATCTGTTGAAGGTGCTGGCCATTCGCCTGGTGTTGAAGGCCTTCCTGCCATCAATCAAGTGAAGGCTGGTGTAGTTTTTTGACGGACAACATCACTGACATGGTACTGCAAAAAGCAGGGTGGAGTTGGGTCCTCAATCCTTTGCCAAAAGGTGCAGTGCCTCTGAAGTTGGGTGGAGCTTCAGGGCATCTTCCTGGTCGGGAGCCACCTGGTGAGATCTTTAAACTCAAGAGCAGACGTGCTCAGCCACCAGCTCTTGGAGAAACTGATGGCCGTTCCCCTCAGTGACACAGGGCATCTTCCAACAGTGGGGAGAACCCTGGCAAGATCATGCAGTCTCAAAACTTCAGTTCATTAAAGTTCTCAAGAACACTTTCTGGAGGAAATGCATTGAGGCTGGAGTGTTGCATGGGACTCCGGTATGCCTTTCTGCCTCTCCTGCCCCAAGTTCTGAAAAAGTTCTGGAACGACACAGTCCAAGTCATCATAGTGGCTCTGGATTGGGCCAGGGGAGTGAGGTACCTAGAACTTCTGGGCATGAGCCTCTGTTCCTTGATTAGACTACAGCTTCAAGATGATCTTTTATGTCAGCAACAGGATGTGATTCTGCACTCTATGCATCTATACCTCCTTGCCTGCAAATTGAGCAGCGCCAGTTGACTGTAATCAATTTGCCACTTGAGGTTGTTGATGTCATCTGTGCTGCCGGGCGCCTCCTTACCAAGTCCATTTACATTGGGACAAATTTGTGGCCTGGTGTAGAGTACATTAAAAATGCCCTGTGCAAGCCAAACTGTAAAATAATGTATTTTTGTATCTTGCGTTTAGCCTAGCAAGGCCTTGAGGTGGACATTATTAAAAAATATTTGTCGGCCCTTTTGGCTATTTCATGTTTATCGTACCAACCATCCTTGTATAAATCACCTCTTGTGATGCGTTTTATTAAAGCTTTGACACATATGCCCTCCTAAAACTGTTTGTTTTGACTTAATGGGACTTTCATTTAGTCTTGATGTTCCTCATGGGCACCCCCTTCAACCCAAAATACAGCTGGTTGTTGCATCATCCAGCTGTCAAAATTGTCTTCCTTCTTGTGACCCCCCAAAACAGCGTTAAGCTTTTACATCAATCATCAGCTTTTTGTGGGGTTCTCAAGGCCAAAGAAAGGTATGGTAGTGGAGAAAAGGACTTAGTCAAAGTGGGTAGACCTCTGCATTAAGATCTATCTAAGGCTGAATAATGACGACTGATATCGTGATCTTCGGTAAGAGCACATCACAGTGGGACTCCACCTGGTGACCAACAGAGCTAGGACCGCTAATGCCACCCCCACCACCCATGCCAAGAACCTCAGGATCATCATCGACAACAAACTAAACATGACTACCCAAGTCAGTGCCCTCACTGCCTTATGTGTCCATATCCTGAAGATGCTGAGGAAGAATTTCAAATGGTTCACAATCAGCACTCAGAAGACCATCACACATTCCTTAGTCACAAGCAAGCTGGACTATGGGAACACCCTCCATGCTGGGATCAACAAAACTCACCAGAAAGCTGCAGGTCATTCAGAACTCAACAGCCAGAATCACTCTCAACCTCGTATGCCACACTCACATCACACCACAACTGAAGGACCTACACGCGCTCCCCATTCACAAACAATTCAAACTCCTCATTCACTCTTTAAAGAAACTACATAACACTGGCCTGCAATATTTCAATAATTGCATCTGCTTTAGCAAACATTCCAGACACCTCCGCTCATCCGGACAACACTTGCAGAAATGCCACACATATGGAAAACCATGTCTTGTCATCAAACGTTCGACATCACTCCTAAAGCTTGGAACAACCACTATTTATAAGAGCCTCCTCATTACTTCTGTAATTCCAGACGAAGCTGTAGACCTGGAGGTTCAGGTAGTCCCACTAGTGTGACTAGACTCACACCTGCTAAGCTCCAGGAAACACTCCCAAGTAATAGTGCACTCTACAAATCTGCATAACATAACATCTGCTACGCATTGGCCTGGAAGCCTCCTCTGGAAGTCTAAGGACTCATTCTACAAGCACGTAGACTGCTAACAGTGTGTTGGCATGTGGAGTGCGTATTCTTCATATCTGTCAGACTATGATTAAGCACTAGGGCATACGTTCGTGAAGCACTACTACCTTGGGTCAGACGGGAAGGCTATTTCGGCCATTTGGTCCTGCAGGACTTTTTTGCCTGAGCCTGTTCCACATACAGTTCAACTTGAAGAGGTAATACTCTACTTTGGTATCTTTTCTAAAGGTGAGGAATCTGTGGTTAGAAATATCCATCATAAAAACAAGTTACTTACATTTTTGATGCCCTATTTAGTGGATTCACTATCTAACCACAGATTCCTCACCGCCCTCCCAACTCCCCTTCTTTGGAGTGGCTTATTTTTACCACCTAAAAAGGTCCCAAATTAGAGAGGTGCACACCAGTACCTCCAACTATTTTGTGCCTTTCACCCAGGCCCAGAGAAGGCATTAAGCAACAATAAGCAACAAATTGACATCAGCATAAAGGTGCGGTGCCGCTTCTCTCCATTACTGTCAGGGTGGAACAAGATCAACACAGAGCTACAAGGCAACAGCTAGAGATGCATGGGAGTGCTGCTGTTAAAACATCTAGATTTGGCCTGGAGGGTCTCCTAAAGGTGAGGAATCTGAGGTTAGAGTGTCCATGAGAAAGAGCATTAACGAAAGTAAGTTGTTCAATAGAGCAAATAACTGGCAGATTGAGCGACAGAAAAGTTGCGTAGCATAGCAAACTGGCACAGACTTACAGCTGTCTCTATCAACATAATGGCTTGCTGCTACAACATGCTTCTTTACAGACACATCTTTAAAGTTACCTACATAGACAGAACCTTGGAGATGTCTCTTCTGACATAAGATTGGACCTTACTCTGTATGGCACAGGCATATATTGCTTTCTTTTCCGACAATCATTTCTGCTAGCACAGGCTAAGGAATTCTCTCTATTGGCACATGCCTAAGGCTCCCTCTCTATTGACAATTAACCTGTTCATCACAGGTTTAGACCTTAATCTCCGATAATATACACTTAGGGATCCCTTCTACTGACATAAGCTTAACACACCCCTCTACTGAAACAGGCCTACTTAGGACCCCTTCTTTACTGACAGAATCTTAAAAAAACACTTCTAGTGACACAGGCATAGACAGCCCAAATAAACACAGGTTTAGAGCCCCCTTTTTATTGATGCAAGCTTGGTGTTCCCTCTCTAGTGACACAGTTTTGGAGCTCTCTTTTTACATGCACAGAACTCACTCTCCACTTGCTCAAGCTTAGGGCTCCTTTACTACACACACAGTGGACCTCCATCTGTAGTGACTTTGGGGGTCATTATGACATTGGCGGTGAGTGTTAAAGTGGTACTACCAAATTATGACCATGGTGGTGATCCCTCCCACAATCAGCCAATGTACCACACCAACCGCCGGGGCGTTCACACCACTGACCACGGCGGTAGCCATCAACAGCCAAGCGGAAGACAAGGTACCACCCACCATATTATGACATAGCAAACCTCCAGGATTTTCGGGGCGGTACCAACACCATCAAAAGCCTGGTGGAAACACTGCACACAAGACGAAAGACTCAACTTCAGGGGCACAGAGGAGTCCGCCGCCGCCATGGAACCAGAACTTCAAGTTTTCCCGATGCTCTTCTACACCATGGCGCTCCTGGAACACCAACGCTGATGAAGACGACGACGGTGAGTACAGCCACCTCGCACCCAAGGGAGGGAGGGAGAAAAAGGAGTGTGACACACACATGCACAACACACACCATTAACACACACACCATACACAGAACCAGATGCAGAGTAAATCCAATGTCACGTCTAAATTAAAACAAGGACCACATTGAGAATTAAGGAACACTTTAATTTGATGCCAACAGCCACCATATTGTCTATTCAAAAGCAAATGCAGGCATCAATGTCCAGAAGGGGCCAATGGCCAGTCCAAAGTACAAAAGGGGCACATGGCCACAGGGCACAGTCCAAGACCCAACTTGACTCCTGACACAATCCGGAATCCACTGTGCAGGAGCATCATGTTGGAAATGGGCAGGCACCTCTGCTGGAAGTGGGGGTGGGAGGCACCTCAGTTGAAATGGAGCACATGCCCACTGGTTCTGGAGGTGGCTCCTTGCCCAATTGTCTCTGGCGGGGAGTCTAAGGCCACAGCCTCTGGAGTGGGCAACATGCCCACTAGTTCTGGTGGGGGCTCCTTGCCCAATTGTCTCTGGTGGGGAGTCTAAGGCCACAGTCTCTGAAGAGGAGGAACATTCCCACTGGTTCTGGAGGGGGCTCTTTTCCCAATTGTCTGTAGTGGGGAGTCTAAGGCCACAGACTCTGAAGTGGGGAACATGCCCACTGGTCCTGGAGGGGCCTCCTTGCTCAATTGTCTCTGGTGGGGAGTCTAAGGCCACAGTCTCTGAAGTGGGGAACCTGCCCACTGGTTCTGGAGGGGGCTCCTTGCACAACAGTCCCTGAAGGGTGGCCTACATGCCCTCTGCTGGAGGTAAGTGCTGCTGTGCCTCTGCTGGAGGTGAGGGTTCCTTGCCCAGTCCTGCGTGGGTGTAACCCTGGCTGCCTCTTCTAGAAGTGGGGGGCCCCTTGCCCTGTGCTGGCAGAGGGGGCCTCTTGCCCCTCTTTGGTGGTGGAGTGGGAACCTTCCCTTTCTTTGGTGATGGAGTGGGAACCTTCCCTTTCTATGGTGGTGGAGTGGGATCCTTGGCAATGTTTGGTGGTAGAGGGGGATCCATGTGTCCCCTCTTGTGACAGATCCCCTTGGCCTTTGACATGTCACTTGTGTCCTTGCCTCCAGGACTAGGAGGTGCTACCACTGACCCTGTCTCATGTCCCTTGGTTTTCACCACCCTCATCCTCCTTTTTTGAGGCAGAGGTGTGCTCACAGTAGGAGTGGCAGCCGTCACTCTGGGTCCCCTTTGTGCCAGCAGCTGAAGATTTGATGGAAGCAGTGGCAGACTGTTTGGCTGAGGTGCTGTGCTGGGTCGTTGGGACCCTGCACTTATGAGCAGGACGGGGGTGGAGGGGGAGGGAAGAGTTCAAGTTGTGCAAGGAAAAGCTTCTTAGGGACATTGGGGCGGGGTGTGGGAGGAGGGATGGGAGTGGAGGTTGAGGGAGTGGTTGTCAGAGGTATATGTCTGCTGGACTTGGGTGCAAGTGCATGGGCAGTGTGTGTGTGTGTGTGAGATGGATGCTGTTGGGAGTCTGAGTGCGTGTGTTTGTGTCTCTTAGGAGGGGGGCATGCAGGATGGGAGAGGACAAAGGGGACACATGGATGGATGTTGTGGAGTTGTCTGCAAGTGAGGTGTGTGTGCTGCTTGATGTGATGGTGGTGGTGGCTGTTGATGCAATGCATGCAGGTCTGAGTGCGGATGTGACTGTGAGGGAGTGTTGCATAGGCTCTCATTATCCTAATGAGACTACTGGATTTGGGTGGCAGAATCACTTGCACTGTTGGGGACTGAGTCTGAACCCACTACAGGTGACACCTGTCGGCCTAATCTGCGTTTTGTTCCAGCTAACCAGCAGTGCCTCATCTCCACCCTAGAGCAGGGATGATTGGACAACCGAGCTCATGACACAATTGACTCCTCAGGGAAATCGTGGTCACTCAGATCTCATCCGTTTCTCTCAGTTACATTAGTCTCACATATGCAAGGACAATAAGAGGCAGAATAAAGTTCAATAAGGTTTTATTGAAATAACTGCATCTTAGATAATAAAACGTGTACTGCAATAACTAGGGCAATGAAGCATGACAGGGTTAAAATTGTGACAAGGAGAGTAAAGCATAAAAATAACGCTACCATATTGTCACTAGAATCGTTAAACTAGCTCCTACTTAGGCTATGTTGGAGCACAGCATGTTAAGCTCAAATTCTGCCCTCCAGGTTCCCCTGGGAAGACATCATCCCTCATACCTGAGCAAGAGGCCTGTAGTCTACATAGGCAGATGCAGCGAAGCACTCAGCAATCAGCATACAGGCGTGGTCATCTGGCTGGAATCTCTCTCTCTCACGTGCCTGGGTCAAAGTAGTGTTTTTATAATGAAACAGCCGATGTTCCAAGAAAGGATCCCCATGTAAGAGTGTGTATGTTTCCATGAACATTAGAGACAAAGCGTTACCATGTTTGCCGGCAACCTATCTTACTGCAGCCTTGAGAAAAGCACAGAGTATAATAAATGTCTTGTTTAAGAACCCAGTGCTGGCCTAGGCAAAGAACAGCTAGATAGAGAAAATAAACAAGACTGCAAATGTGGCTATTGATAAAATAATAAAACAAAGCTGAATAAAATATATCTAGGTTAAAATGCACAGCGTCAGGCCTAGTTTGCTAAAATAACGCATATGAAGCAATAACTAGAATGGTTACTCAACACCCTCGCCGGTTCAAAGTTGGTTCAAAGCCTAATTATGTATAAAAGCTACAAAACTTCAACCTAAGGCATATATATATATATAAGAATGTCAATAATGACAAGTTAAAAGACACTTGAACATGTGTATAAAGGACAATTAAAAATGTTATTTTTGGCATTAAAAAGGCCGAATTTCAAAAGTCAGAGTCATTTTGAACGTTGCCAATTGAATCCGGGATAATTGAAGACAGGAAATCTTCCACTTCAGCAGGTGGTAAAGTAGGAAGTTCATCGCCAATGAAAACCAAGGAGCATTTGTGTTCCAAAGCCTAAACTCCAAAGTTATTGGAAATTCCCCCCAAAATACTGGAGAATATTGAGTGGATGGCTAAAGGTATTAAGCTGAATATAGAGGAGAAGGTGTGAATGAAACCAGAGCCAACAGCCTTTAAGAAATTTGTGATTCCAGTAGTACTGGATGCATTAAATATTCGTCCCACAAGCTCACCAAAGTGTCTTGGAAAGTTGGTACTTAAAAGGGACTGTATCTCTGCTGATGACCTTGCAACCTAAAGCGCATAGGTTTTGCGTGCAGATGTGAGCCCTACATGTTTTTGAAACAATAGAGCCTTAAGTCTGCTCAACCTGTCAAAATTCACATTTGAAGTAGCGATATGGGGCCAAATCTCAGCTACTTCTCTCTGTCGTGTAGGAGGAAAAAGTACATTCCAGCAGCATGTAACAATCTTAGAGACCGAAACAACATAAACTATTCTGGCTTGCATCCCACAGCAGTTTTCACTGTTGAGGAGGACACAGCTGCCATTTAAGAGCACCTGGAACGCAGGTTTAATCAAGGGGACTGGGACTCTCTTCAGATAACAAGCCAAGTTCCCTGCTGAGGTGATACACGCCCCGTGCAAGGACAGCTGTTTACAAACCATTGAATGGCTGACATAAGTCTTGCATTCACTACCACTAAGAAAGACCTCTTTCATGCCGCTGAGACATTTGTACGAGAAGGGTAGCCCCCACACCTCATGGACGTATCTATCTCCTAGGCTTTCATATCTGCCTACTGGAATGTGTTTTAAGCAGGACGTGAGTTGAAGTTGTGAAATTGGCAGATTCATGACCCTGTGTATTAACCATTCAGCAGATGGTATTTCAGCCACAGCAAAAGGCAACCTTTCTAACTTTTCAATATTTAACATGACAAAAGTTGCTTCTTTCCTAGCCATTAGTTATTGTTGTCGTGTCAAATTAAATGTGGAAAATATATCCCTTGCGCTAGCATGTTGCCAGGGAATACGACCTGCCTTCAGTGTTTGTAGTGTCCAACCCAACCTTAGTTGACTCTGTCCATGATGTAAAGAGGACATATCACTTTGTATTATGTCTATTGCAGAAGAAACAATGTTGTTTAAGGCGTTTATCTGGTCGAACAGGGTATTAATCCCATTATCTACAACAGCTAATGCATTCTGTAAGTTTTCCTGATCTGTTTACCTTAACCGGGCAGCAGCTTCTTGTTGAGAAAGCTTCCAAATTTCATTATAAACTGTATATAAGAAGCATTTTCTGCAATGTTTTCTGGGTCCTAATAGGAAATCCTGTAAGTCAGTGTTATTAGACAGGAAAATGAGGTGATCTCTTACAGCATCTAGTGAGGAACTCTTCAACCATTGCTGGCATAGTTTACCTACTGTACCACTGTATGTTGTTACTATACCCACATGTTCAGATGACACATAGCGAGGGTCTGGCCTACTTGTTCTAAAAACCCCTGTGGAGTTTATAAAATGTTTATGAGAAATGTTGGTATTTATTGGCCACAATAACCACCCACCAGGACGTGGAAGTAAATCATTAATCGTGCCATTCTGGACCCATTTATCGAGCTGAACTTCAGTTGCATTTATATACTTTTGCCATTTGTAAAATTTTGCATGGGTAGGAATACTGGGCGCATTCAAATCCTTAATTTTAGCTAAGCCTAAACAGCTTGTCTGTTGTACAGTTTCATTTAAAAATATCATTTGAACAGGTATCAGGCATGCTCTGAATAAAGCTCTCTTTCCCCTTATTTACCAATTTTTCTTTCCCCACACACTTTTTAAGTCAATCGACTTCAACCAATATTCATAGCCTTCTATCGCCAACTGGGAAACAAAGCAATCCAATAAATTAATTTTGTATAGTTCAATAGTATATGTACATTTTCCATCAATGGCAATTTGAAATAATATGACTCAGCATTTTTAAGATTGTGCCCAGAAAAATATGCAAACTTTTCAGAATATGTTTTAGAACTCCCTTGTGGTGGAGTTGGACAATGTTCCCATACTGTGTAATTAAAAATAGTCTTTGCTGTACTTGCTCTGTGTATGAAACAGTGTCCATAATAATTATAGCAAAACATGTCACCATAATTCTCTTTGGATTGATAAACATCCTCACTTTCAAATACAGTAAAATACTGCAATTCAGTCATCATACAATCAACTGTTTTCACTTCCCAGTCATCAGATACAACACCAAGTATTATTACATTGTTCATAGAAAGTTTAAATACATATGGTATTTGAATGACCTCTGTGAGGCTGTATATATATCAAATATGACTTTATCCCAAACAATCCCATCAGGAATTGGTATAGCGGAAATGTTCACGAAAGAAGAGCCTTTGCGGTCCTTGTGAGAAGAAAAATGGGGTTTTAGGACCTCATCCACCAATTCAACTGTTGATATTTTAGGAAGGTAATGACCATGTATCAATAGAAAGAATGTTATGACAAAGCCAATCCAAAGGAGGAAAGCTAATATAGTCAAAGAAAGTGACGGTTAGTTGCATGGGAGGATAGAGTAATTTGTTTTAAGCCAGTTTATCAGCTTATGTGTTTTTTGGCAGTTCAGATGTAGAAGAGGCAAATGAGTCAGATAAAGTGTTGTTGATGTCGCAAAGTATCCAGAAGCAGTTCGTGCAAAAACTGGAGCCGTATTTGTAGGAGGAGAACTGGTAGAGGTCTCCTGCGGTGGTTCACAGTAAATGATGCCATCTGTATGTGTAGAAGTAGAGTCAAATCGATCAGCAATTTCTGTGCTATTTGTTGCGATAGATGTTAGTGGAACTAATGCAAGATAATTTTCCACCCTCCCGAAGTTTGGAGAGGTGTCAGCGTTACTGCTCAAAACTTGTAGAGGGACATCTTGACCAGTAGTGAGAAGAATTCGGGAACTACTGGCTGCTCCTCTTGGTCTGCTGTGCAGGATCGACCACATGGTGTAACTTGACATTGTCGATAGATACAAAGAGGTTTACTTTAGCTCCAGGCAATGGTGGTAGAATGACAGTTCTGGTACCATGTATTACCATGACTGGGACTGGTGCACGATAAGAAGGACCAAACCCTTTTTTTACAGCAACTTTTTCACATACTAGATCCCCAACCTTTGGAATACAGCTGGTAGGTGTTATTGGTACATCCATATTTCCTACGGAGGCAGCACTGGCAGAAGCGTTGTCATCATGGAACTGTTGTAATTCCTGCAAGACAGTGACACATTCATTTATGTCAAAAGGTGTTTCTGCCACCTCCATGCCAAGACCATCAAGATCTGGAACATACATTTGAGTTCCAAACAGGCACTCGTATGAAGTACGACCTCCCAGGGACCTTCCAGGCAGACTATTATTATAAGTGCTCTCTGGGCTCCATACAGGTGATTAAGCCAACTATGACCTGTACCTAATACTCTGGCTGTTGAGGATTGCTTTAAATCACGGTTTCGTCGCTCCACGACACGATTCCCCTCAGGATGAAATAGAGACGAGTAAAGGAGTTGGACCCCTGACGAAGCCGAATAAAGACTTGCAAATCTTTAATAACAGGGTGAGCGTCAGCCAAGCATTGTGGCCATACCCATAGAAATCTGGAGCAGGAGTCAACAACGACTTAAATGTATTTGTATGCACTGTCTGGTGTTAGGGGACCATAATGATCCAAGTACACACATTGTAATGGTTTGTTGGAAATTAGGATGGGTGTCTGCGGTGGGCGTTTGACGGTGGGCCCCTTTATTTGTTGGCAGATATCACAATAAAGGACATACTGCATGGTCTGTTTATATAGACCTGGCCACCAATAAAGTACGTGTAATAGTGATATTGTAGCCACCACACTAGCATGGGTGGATGCAACCCCCTCATGCGCTGCCTTAATCAACTCTGTGCCTACGTCTTTATTGGGAATTACTTGGACTCCCACACCTGGTATTTTTACTTCTGCGTCAAGGAAGCCTCCCATTCAGTAGGAATCTGTAGCAGGAAAAATGCTTTTGAAAAGTGCGTGCCTTCAGCCGTGGCAGCCCATATGTCATTGTGTGGTTTCATTCCAGAACGAGTTACTGCAGCAACAGAAGCCGTAGCTACTGCTGATTTGACTGCTTCATCAGCCAATGTATTTCTAGCAACGTGTATTCTAACGCGCTGGTGTCTAAGTGTATGTACAACATGGACATTTGGTAGCATTTCCTTCAGATCTGCTACTTTCCCCCACAGAAGTCTGTGTCTGATGGTGTTACCTTTGGAATCTCTGAACCCATTCTGGCGCCAGTAATGCAGATATTCATTGAAGGACTGGACACAATTGTATGAATCACAAACAATCAGTGTTAGCTGTGCAGGATCCGTATGTTCCAGTACCATTACCAGTGCCTTTTGCTCTGCCATTTGTGCAGCACTGTCCCCTAGGGTTTGCGTGAAAGTATGTTGTGGATAGAATTTATTACCCTCCTGTTGTGTAGCCATTTTAGTTATAGATTCATACACGTTATTTTAGGAAACATGGCCTGCCGCTGTGCACTTTAACCTAGATATATTTTATTCAGCTTCGTTTTTTTATTTCAACAAATGCCACATTTGCGGTCTTTTTTTATTTTCTCTATCTGGCTGTTTTTTGCCTAGGTCAGCACTGCGTTCTTAGACAAGACATTTCTTTCACTCTGTTCTTTTCTCAAGGCTGCAGTAAGATAGGTTGCCGGCAAACGTGGTAACGCTTTGTCTCTAATGTTCATAGAAACATACGCACTCTTACGTGGGGATCCTTTCTTGGAACATCGGCTGTTTTTATTATAAAAACACTACTTTGACCCATGAACGTGAGAAGGAGATACCAGCCAGATGACCACGACTGTATGCTGATTGCTGAGTGCTTTGCTGCAGCTGCTTATGTAGACTACAGGCCTCTTGCTCAGGTATGAGTGATGATGTCTTCCCAGGGGAACCTGAAAGGCAGAATTAGAGCTTAACATGCTGTGCTCTAACATAGCCTAGATAGGAGCTATTTTAACGATTCTAGTGACAATATGGTAGCATTATTTTTATGCTTTACTCTCCTTGTCACAATTGTAATCCTGTCATGCTTCATCGTCCTAGTTATTGCAGTACATGCTTTATTATCTAAGATGCAGTTATTTCAATAAAACCTTATTGAACTTTATTCTGCATCTGATTGTCCTTGCATATGTGAGACTAATGTAACTGAGAGAAACAGATGAGATCTGAGTGACCACGATTTCCCTGAGGAGTCAATTGTGTCATGTGCTCAATTGCCCAATCTTCCCTGCTCTAGGGTAGAGATGAGGGAGGCACTGCTAGTTAGTCTGAACAAAACGCGGATTAGGCTGACAGGTGTCACCTGTAGTGGGTTCAGACTCAGTCCCCCACAGTGCAAGTGATTCTGTTGCCCAAATCCAGTAGTCTCATTAGGATAATGAGAGCCTACGCGGCATGGCAATGGCAGCGTTTGGTCAGGCACTAATGTTCGGGTCCTCCTGATTATCTCTGTCTCACTACATGCAAATATACCTCAGTACTATATACAGAGACAGAGACATCCGTGGTAGTGAGGATTTTCCTCCTCAGCTAAGTAGGGAGTACCTTACTAATTCTGTAGGCTGTTCAACCCACAGCAGGTAGCAATTGCAGTCAATATGCGACCATCCCTTACTGCACATTTATTGGCACATGGCCTAATGGCCCAGGGGAGTCCTGTCACATTTGTTGTTCAGGCTCATCCAGCCTACAGAACAGATTTTGTTTATTCTTGGGTCACATTTCCAGTAGCTGATGGGAACACAAATACATTTCATCACTATACACCTGCGAACATACCTGCACAATATAGAGCATATGCATATCTAGAAATACCTCTATCTTATCAAGAACATAATAACTGGCTTGATGGCGCTCTACCCCATACAATTCTACATGTTAGGTTAGGTCCTCAAAGTAATGATGGTCCAACCTGGCCTTTATTGGCCACACATACACCTCACCATGCTGCAGCAAACTTAACGGTAGCTGAAGTCTGCCGCTCATATGCTGAACTTACGGCAATGTACAGACAATTAGTACAGTTTGTAATGCAAGCATTAAACACAATCCCAGCACATGCTGCTCTGGTGCAACCACATGCAGTAACGCCAGGTATTGATCCTGCGACTGTACATTCGATCATGGGTAGAGTACCCGCCAAACGAGAAGAGATTCTGTTTTGGTTAGCTCAAAAAATAAATGCACTGGAAGCAGTATTTCCCCATACGGGACCTCAGGATAAGTATAGAATATTAACTATGTGCTTGCAATTTGGGATGGTTCCCACAGTAGACAACCGCAATACTTGGGGCACGGTATTTGCCACGCTCTATACTACCGCACACGGTACACCGATACCTGCCAACTTACCGGAAGTGTTAAAACAAATTCACAATGAATACGGGGATGCCCCGGCCCTGGACTTCGGGATGCAACTAATTGGCAATTTTGCCACAGTATCTTCAATTATATTAAGTAACTATAAAGAGGAAGCAGTTGCACTAGCAGTGCGCATGCAGCTCCGGGACGTTCCTCCACAGGATCAAGAACGTGAGCTGCCAAAGATTATCGCGGAAACCTACTCCAGTATTGGTCGAGATAGACTGGGGCCAGACCCACAAAACCACAGTTTCAGGGTAAATCTAATAAAGATTCTACCAAGCAAGCTCCTGAGGGTTCTAAAAAACGCTGGGATAAAAACAACAAACACCTAAAAAAGAAAGGGGAGAATCTCTGCATATGGAGACCCTACAAAATAGATATAATCTCAGAAATAGAGATACATAAAAACACCTGCCAGATATCTATATACTGATACATGCCAATCTTGTTCCTTTCAGGACTCACCGGAAAAACGCAGTGAGAGAGGTGGGCGGTAAGAGCGAAGAACTGAGTACGTGAAACCGAGACTGGAATCACAACGCTCTACAGAAGTTTCTGTTAAAAAAGAAGAGAAACTTCCCCAACAAAAACTCCAATTTAAAAAGAAAAAAGTGGCAGCAGTTGCAGTTCGTCATTCCCCTCAAGAAGAGGGCTCTATTCAAGAACAAGAAGTGGGCACTAGTGCTGCTAGACAGTGCGGCAGAGGTCACAATAGTTCACCGGAATCTTCAAGAGCATCTGGAGGTGAAAGCAACTGATGACTTCTTACAAGTTGAAACTGTGGACATGCGTGTCTCCACGACTGATAGGATGTACAAAGTAATGTTACAGTTAGGAGACATTGAAAGCACAATCAACGTAAACTTTTGGGACCGCGTCGTAAACATATATGATATTCTACTTGCCAAAAGGGATTGCTCACCTGAATTTGTCCATACTTGCCTATATGGGGAAGTTGTTATCAAACCTTCTTTCTCACCCCTTGTTCCCGATAAATCGCAACCAAGTAGGGTGGGATAAAGATTCCCCCTATCATGTAGTTCCAATTAAAAATCAACTTCAACCTCAACCCCAGTATCCAATAAAACATAATGCTAAAGCACCCTCAAGGAAAATCCTCACACAACTGAGTGCCAGGGTGTAATCGAGCCCTGCGTCTCACCAATGAATAATCCCTTTTTCCCAGTAGCTAAACCAGACCATTTGTACAGAATATTCTTATACTACAGACATCTAAACAGTCATACATGCACATACGCTATACAAAACTCACACAGCACACAACATAGTGCGCAAAAAATACAAAACAACACAATATTTCCAATGGTTTCTTCTGCCAAAATATAGCGACTGAGAGTAGAAGCCTAACAAGTTTCAGCGCACTAGGCTCCCAGAAAAAAAATTGTTGTTTACCCCAGGGGTTCAAGAACAGTCCATGACTGTTTGCAGCTCAGGTGACTTCAGTATTGCAGGTGGAGACAGAGGAGGCAGTGCATGTTGTTGTGTGTGCAATTTTTGGTTTGTGTGAGTGCTTGTGGTCTGAAGTGTGTTGCCTGTGTTTGACTGTGCTACTCTTGTGTGATGTTTTGTGTGCATGCTTGTCTGTATGTGTGCATGGGATGGGTTGGGGTTGAGGAGACGGGGACTGGGAAGTGGTAGTTGGAGTGGGGATGGTAGGAACAGGGACACTGGTTGCCAGCAGAGAGGAGGCCAGAGCCTGAAACGATCTCTGTAGGCCGCCAACCCACCAAGGATGCCCTCCAGGCATGCATTGCACTGCTACATCTGGGATGTCAGCCCCTGGATGGCATTCACTATGGTTGACTGCTCTACAGAGATGGATCTCAGGAGGTCAATGGCCTCCTCACTGAGAGCAGTGGGGCTCACTGGGGCAGGGCCTGAGGTGCCTGGGGCGAAGGAGATGCCCACCTTGGGTGAGCGGGCACGGGCAACTCGGTGGAGGATTACTAGGAGGGCGGTGCTGGTATGGGGGTGGCGGCTGTACCTGTAGCTAGGGTGGTTCCAAAGGTGTCCGTCACTACCGGGGAGCTCCCATCAGAGGAGGAATCAGAGTCAGTGTTGTCACCTCCTGTCTCCGTCGTGGTGCTCCCCTCGCCCTCCGTCCCACTGGTCCCCTCATGGTCAGTGGACTCTGCCTCCTGAGTCCTGTGGGATGCAGCTCCCTCAGTCGCTGGTGCCCCTGCTCCTCCGCCAGATTATACTAATTCACACATGGACAGGATGACAGAAGAAAATAGGTGGGGGGAGAAAGGGTGCACTGGATCAATTACAGCACCAGCACCACAGATGGCATACACATTACCATCACACACAGATCAGGATTGAGCACTAAGCATTGCAGTGGCATTCCATTGGCTAGGTTCCACAGCAAGATGTGAGCCAACCACCGCCAACTGCACCCCCTCCTGTGACCCGCTAAGCCCTGTCTGACATGGAATGCCACCTAGCTAGGTTACAAGATTTTGCTGTACACCCATTTACCTTGAGTTGGACCATGCAGCAATGTCTGAGCTGGCATTAAGAAGCACCCACTAACTGAAACCCATCACCAGGATCCCATGCCAGGCAACAAAAATGGTTGTCACGCTCACTGTACTCACCCCCTTGTGGTTGCTGTGCTACCCGCAAGAGCCCATCCAGCTCTGGGTAGCCACTACCAGTACGTGGGCCATAAGGGGGTCAGGTTCGGACAGGCACCCCGCCCTCGTTAGGAGGCCATCCCCCATGGTCTTCCATGCCCAGCATCCCCGGTCCTCCCACCAGGAAACTGCAGTGGGTGCTCCTCCTGCCATAGACCCCCAGGGTCCACACGTCCTTGGCGATGGCACGCCACAAACCCTTCTTCTGATGGGCGCTGACCTGCAGAGGTAATAGAGACAGGAGGACACCATTAACCATACAATCCAGCCTGTCACACATATGGCCCATAAATTTCATTTCCATCTCCATTGGCACACACATCACCCAGAGACCTGCATGTACACTACCACCAGACATACCTGCTTCCCCCAAATGACACACTGCCACCACACACATCTCCATGCAACCTTGTTGCATGCATCTTCCCCATGGTGTACTCACCTGTTGGTCTGGAGGCCTATACAGCTGTCCATACAGGGGTAGAACCCCATCCACCAGGTGCTCTAACTCCTCCGAAGTGAAGGCAGGGGCCTTTTCCCCTGTCACACGGGCCATGGCAGGATCTAGACACAGCAGCACACGCAGTGTAGGTGTTGTCCTGTGGAAAGTCAGGCATCAAGTGAGGTTATAGACAGAAAATGGCGGTCACGTCTGCGGCGGTGTACATCGTCACCGCTGCCGGTGATCTCCATTGCACACTGTACTCCATAGAGCCCCGTTTTAGCCAATGAGGAATAGCACGGTGGTGCAAGACCGCTTTCCGTCATGACGCCCAACGCTGGCGGAGTTACGTCACTTCCACCTGTCCATACTTACAGGACAGGCGGTCACCATTTTATGGGGGTGGACAACAATCAGACATTGGAAACTGCATCGTTGCTGTAAATTGTACATACATTGCCATTCACATTGTCCGATTACAAACATGCTCAGTTACACTGGGGTGGTGGTTCCATTGTTCAGTTTGTGACACCCTTCTCACTCTTGTGTCCCTTAGATACCTACCACTGGGGAGGAATAGAAGGAGGAGGCAAGAACCCATGTACAGACCCCTTGTGGACTTGGCTACACTGGAGGATAGGCATATAACACTGACCTATAGACTGGACAGGGCCACAATCACAGAGCTGTGTACTCAATTGGAGCCTGATCTGATATCGGCTATCTGTCATCCCACTGGGACCCCTCCACCCCCTTGTGCAAATTTGATCAGTGCTCTATTTCCGGGCAACTGGTTCTTTCCAAGTGATAATGGGGTTGGAAGCAGGAATGTCACAGCCAATGTTCTCAATAGTGCTGGCAAGGGTTTTTTTCGCCTTGCTCAAGCACATGTGCAGCTACATAGCTTTCCCCCAAGTGGAAGATTTGGCCACTGTGAAGGCTGGATTCTATGAAATGGGATATATTCCTAATATTAATGGGGCGATTGACGGAACACATATTGCATTTGTTCCCCCACCCCGCCACAATGAACAGGTGTTCAGGAATCTGAAGATTTTCAACTCACTCAATGTGCAAATGGTGTGCCTGGCGGACCAGTACATCTCCCATGTCACTGCCAAGTATGCTGGGTCAGTGCTTGATGCCTTCGTCCTGAGGAATAGCAGCATCCCAAATGTGAAGGCACAATTACAGAGGCACAGGCTGTAGCTAATAGGTGAGCCTGAGTCCCCACCCAATATATATCAGTGAATGCCTTCTGGAGTCATCCCCCAAACCATTGTGTAAGGCTAATGTTTGTCCCTCTATTCTTGCAGGTGACTCTGGCTACCCAAACCTGTTGTGGCTCCTGACTCCTGTGAGGAATGCCAGGACAGGGGCTGAGAATCGGTATAATGATGCACATTGGCGAACCAGAAATCATAGAACGTACCTTCGGCCTCCTGAACGCCAGGTTCAGATGCCTCCATCTGACAGGTGGATCCCTGTCCTCCCCTGAGAAGATCTACCAGATAGTTGTAGTATGCTACATGTTGCACAACCTGATTGGAAATGCCCCTGTGGCAGCAGTGGACACTGAGGACAGTGAGGATGGGGAGTCAGAGGAAGAGGATGTGGACAACAGAACATCAGTAATACCTCAGTACTTCCAATGACACACAGGTAAGACAGTGGAACTGACCATTCCTCTAATTATTTATGTTTTCTGTGTGGCTGTAGCAGGATGACAGTTACTTCCTTTGCATCTCAACTGACTGTCACCTATGCCTTCTCAATTTGCAGATGTTGGTGTTATTACAACTGTGTACTGATGTGATGACCACCGACAGCTACAGGTCATTATTTGCATACTATAACAAAGTTCATGTCAATTGCACAAGATGTAACTGTTAACATAATTGCACATTTTCATCACATAAAGCATTATCACTCAAGTTGTGCTCAAGGGTGTTTACTGTAGTATAATTCATAGAAGAAATACTGCAATGGAATGGAGTGATGGTAGAGGTAAGTCCAGGGTATTGGTCCAGTCTGTTTGTAGCACAGGTCCAGTGTCCAAGGGGCCATAGGAATGGGAGCAATGACTATTCAAAGTGGACAATGTGAGACAGTGGAACCCAAGGGGGGCATTCAGGAGGGTCTCATTTCCTGGCAGTGGTCTTGGTCTTGGCAAGATTCTCTGGCATCTGTCTGTGACACAGGGACCATTTGAGGGGTGGCTCATCTTCTGCAGCAGGAGGGATGCTGGTGACCTGTGGGTCCTGTGGCAGGGCCTCCTTTCCACTAGCTACAGCAGATGTGGTGGGCTGCTCAGTTGACTGGCTAGTGGAAGGGGCCTGCTGGTGTGCTGAATATTCCCTCAAGATGTTGGCCATATCAGCCAGCACCCCTGCCATGAAAACCATATTGGTGTTGAGGGTCTGCAAATCTTTCCTGATCTCCTGATGGTGTACCTCCTGCAGCTGCTGGTTCTCCTGCATGTTGTTAATAATCTGGCCCATCTTTTCGTGGGATTGTTGTTAAGTCCCCAGGACATTAGTGAGTGCCTCCTGGACAGTTGGTTCCCTGGGCCTGTCCTCCCCCTGGCGCACAGCTGTCCTCCGAGTGTCCCTGTCACTGACCCCAGATCCCTGATTATCTTGGCTGTGAGGTGTGGACTGGGGTCCCTGTACAGGTGGACACACTTCTGATGGACTTTTCCTGAGGACAGAAGTGTGGAGACGTTGGGTGGGTGCTGTAGTGTTGGATACTGAGTGGGAAGGCTCTGTGGTGGACTGGGAGTAGGCTGGGGTGGCCGACTGACCATTGGTCCCTGATGGGCCAAGTAGTTCATCTAGGTCCAAAAGTCCAGAGTTACTGTCATCACTGGGGGCATCTTCTGTTGGGGGACTGGATAGTCGTGGCACCTCCTCACCGCTGGGATTGGCTGGGGCACCTGTGGGGATGTAAGTGATGTATTATGCTTCATGTCTATGACATATTCTACATCCCTAGCTTCCCCTATATTGTTGCTGTTGCCCTGCCCCCTTTGTTTGTGTATGGTGATGTATTGTGGGATTGTTAGTTCTCTATGCTTGAACCCTTGGGAAATCTCCCTCTGTCTAAGAAATTTATTAAGAGCTTGGGAGTATGGTTGGACCCTCAGCTTACTGTGGCACATCACGCCAAGAAGGTTTCCGTCACATCTTTTGGTCTGCTCAGGCTTCTGAGGAAGGTTTTTAAAATCCTCCCATTTGTTGCAAAGAGACTTATTGTCCAGGCCCTTATCATTTTGCTCCTGGATTATGGTAATGCATTAAACCTTGGGGTCCCGAAATATGTAATCAGGAAGTTGCAGGTGGTGCAGAATGCTTCTGCCCGCCTGCTCCTAAATATACTGATACATGTATCATCTAAATCAGCTATTTCTTCACTCCACTGGCTCCCATTTGAGCATCGCATAAATTTTAAAGCTTTGTGTTATGTTCACAGGTCTCTGCATAATAGTGGTCCTCCTTTGCTAAGGGCACTAGCTTCCTTCCATATACCCGTTAGACAGCTTAGGTCCTCTTCAGCAGCTTTACAAACTGGTGCAATGGTCCAAATTGCGCCAGTTTGTAAATGTGGCACAGTAAAGGGGACTACTTGCAGTGCCGCAGTGTAAAAAAAAAAGTGATGCTACAGCTGTGCAAAGAGCTTGTAAATAAGCCCCATACACTCTTGGAGCTGCCTCTGTAGTGACACAGTCTTGGAGCTTCCTCTTTACTTGCACAGTCCTACACCGGCCTTTCTACAGTCAGTCTCAGAGCTCCATCTTTAATTGCACAAGCTATAGGTTCTTTACTGCTGACAAAGCTTTAGAACCCCCTCTCTACCGACAGCGGCTCAGATCTCCTTTTCAACTGACAGAGGTATTAGGTGTCTCCAGGTGCCTTCTGACTGTTGACAGAGATGTTCAACGGTGACTTTAAAGAAGTTCCTAGAAGGTTCTAGGTTATGCTCCCAACAGCTAGTGACTGACATAGGACAAGAGCTGCCTCTCTATTGATAAAGTTACTCACTATCATGCCCAACCACACTTGGAGGGTATCATTTACCTAGGATTCAGGATCATCCTCCAATCAAGCACAATGAATCCTATTGACTTAAATGTGGCCACATCCTCTGCAAACCTTCTTCACCCTCCATAGAATGTCTACCTGCATTGACCAGCACCAGATTTGGAGATGTAGAAACTACTGGCACAGGTTTACAACAATGTCTCGAACACAGGCTGGCAGCTACTGCAATATCCTGATGCACACTTCACACACCGTTTCTTCATATAGTGATGGATGATGCAGACTTAAACCTGCTCTTATTTTGAGAGATAAATAAAATGGCCCTGGGTCCTGGGATTAAGGAAGAGGTAAGATGGATAAGAAGGATCCTGTAAAAGTCAGCCTGGGAGGCCAGAATTACTGTGATGAGAGGGGGAGGATTGAGCAGAGACGTGCCAGTGTCAAGAGAGTAGAGTGGACTTGTAGAGAATAAGGACATGATTCTGTTATGACTCTGTCGTCCCATTTCTAGGGGGCGCTGTAAGGGGACTGTTGGTAGCCTGGGAATCACCTTGAACACTTATCTAGAGACCCTTGCTGACTCCTGTTTGTTTCTCTATTCGCCATAGTATACTTGTGTAGTAGTACATTTGCTTCCTGGGTCTGCAAATCCCATAATGCACAGCCTGGTAGTCAGGAAAGCCTGGATTCTGTTTCCCATTGTTTTCTATAGGAGAAGTCCAGTAGCTCCTTTTCACTGTATCTTCTCCTCCAGGACTTGCAAGTGTCTGAAACTACACACACACCTGAGACCTCTCCTGTGCAGCCCAGTCATGTGATTCCCCCTGGGGTTTTCTGCATCTTGGAACTGCTTATAAGCAGCCATTTCCTCAAGATCCTTGTCGTGCATTGAGTTTGATTCCTTTGTGTTACAGACCCTTTATCGGATGGAGTTCCAGTCTTGTTCCTTATTCTGTTCTGTTTCCTGTTTTCTCTGCCCTGCTCCTGATTGTTCCAGCCAGAGTCTGCTCCCTATCTCTTAGCCTTGTACCTGTTTGTTTCTTCCAGAGCCTGCTCCCTGTTCCTCTGTCCTGTTCCTGCCTTGTTTCATTCTGAACCTGCTCTCAGTTTCCAAGTCCTGTTTTCTGCTTATTCCTACTCCCTGTATTACAGCCTGTCATTGCTTGTTCCAGCCAGAGCCTGCTCTCTGTTTCCCAGTCCTTTCTCTGTTTGTTCCAACCAAACGTTTGCACCCTGTTTTCAAGTCCTAGTCCTGCCTGTGCTTCAACCTGAGCCTGTTCCCAGTTCCTGCCTCTGCCTCTTAGTTTGTTCCCTTCTGTTTCCGTTTCTTCTTGGGTATTTGTGTCTGGTAAGTGTTCTATCAGTCTTCACCAGTGTATAAGTGTCCTCCTTTGTACTGGGGTTGGCTCCTGGTCTCCAGGAGGCAATTCCAGCCCCCCTCCTTGTCTAGTGCTATACGTTGTCTTTCGTGCCTAACAGTGATAGTGTGCTATTGCTGTTGTTCCAGGATTCGCCACTGTGTTTCCAGCTGGACCCACAAGAGCTTGTCTTGTGTATGTAAGTACTATCCTTGTTTGTGCTCTAGGGTCCAGAGACAGAATCACTTCTACTGCCTCCTTTCTATGGGGCTGGCAGGGTGACTATCTGTAAGAGAAAACTGCAGAGACATTGACATTCCCTGTCACTGTGGAAGGTTCTGCGCCGTACTCTGTGTACAACCCCAGCGTGTTTGTCCATTAGTAATCCGTTTCCTGTTTGTTCACACAAGGGTTGCCCTGTTTTTACTTTCCTGTTTCCTGTGCCTGTCCATAGCGGTCTTTTCCGATTATGCCTTTAGCTGCTCTTCTGCCCCAGTACACTGCATCTTTTGGATGTTCGGTGACCTCAAGGGGTGTCCCTACCAGAGTCCTGATCAGACCCGCCTGAATCCGTGACAGATTCAGGTGATGGATACGAATGGTATGGGGGTATACTGGTTAGCAGGTGGGTAGAAAAGGTGAAGATGAGAAGTAAGTCAGTTTCTGGGTTCTTCATTTCACCATGTTCCAATTTTTTCTTTTTCTTTTTACCATAAGTAGTGATCTGTTAGTAGTTTTGCTTGGGTAATTAACCTACCAAAGGGTCATTCCTTGGAGGGACATGGCCTCACTCACTGGACATCTAAATCATATGGCCTTGCTGCCTGTAATCCTGTAATGTTCTGTCGCCTACAACCTCCATCTCTGAAATGCCAAGACCGGGCTGTATAACGAAGGCAAGCAGTAGAGGGTAAATTCAGGTGGCAAATTCAATGTTTTCCCCTATTAGAGTGTCCAAAGACTTTGCCCAGAAACTCTGCTTCATACTCCTACCACCACAACTCATCTGCTTGGGAAGTGTCACCTTTCATAATTATTCTCCAGCCCATTATAGCTTGTGAGTTGCTCCTCCTATGGAAACCGGTCACCGTCTACTCATTTCTCTTGTTGATTGCTCTCCTGCAAGGTTGCCCCTGCTTTCATTTCTTTATTTGAATACCTTAATCTATTTTGATTGTAATATTTTGATTGAGTTTGCCTTGAATACACCCTTATCATCAATGAACCATTTAAAATATGTTTTTTTCTGCTTGACTGCTACCTCTATTGTAGGTGTTTCTTGCTAATGCATTCTTCTTCGGTAGTCTGGATCACTGAAGTCGTTTTGTGATCCTTACTTGGCGACCTTGTGAATAAATCTCAGCCACCCATGTTGGGTACATACGTTTGGGAAAACCTCTTCTGTTACGCTTCTGGGTGCAACTTGGTAATCATCGAAGTAATTCCCAGCTATCTCTCTAGTATTGGTCCTGGATAGACCTACACAAATACCTTTTCTGAGTATCTCTAAGGTACAGTTGCTGACTACAAACATATGGATAACACTCAGCAATCTCTGCTGCTGTGTTACTACGGGATCTTACTTGATAATCTAAGTATTTTTACGTTTCCTCTCTTCCATGATTTCTGGTTAGACCTGCTTAGGTACTTGTTTTGAGTAACTTAGCTACCTCTGCAGGTTACGTACTTGTAGGTAACGTAAGCAGACACTCTTGTACCACTCTTAGATGCATCTTATTTTGCAACCATCATGTACCCCTCTTGTAGTGCTTCTGGATACCTTCTTAGGCACTTGCTCTGAGTAACACTCAACTACCTTTGATGGGTACCTATGCCTGGACCAGGCTAGCAGGTATCTACCTATAGCTATAATTTCTAATCACTCCTTACAAATTACTTGCCTGGCGTATTCTGTACCCTTTTTGCCCAGCAACCTTTTTGGAGGTTCTAGTTACCTAATGGATGCTGACATTTGCCCACTATTTCACCAACCGACACACAACAGTGAGCGTAGCCCTCGGGAAGAGCGAATTCTGTCTCTTTGTTTTAATTTGGGTTCTTTTACGCAGAACTTTCTGACTTATCCCTTTTTGTAGCCAGCTAGCATCTTCCCACTCTTTGTAAACATGACCCTGGATAAAAGAGGCCTCTTTCTCTTCAGTACTCTTTGCGGTTTTGTCTACCTACACATTCTGAATTGTCCCCTTTGATAGTTACTCTATTCTTTGTTTGGGGAGCGTGCCCACTATTTTAACACTCTCCATAAGGAGTTACGGTCTTCCTTGGTCTGGCAATACTAGGTGATGTTTGTCTACTTGTTTTTCATCTTGGGTGTCTCTTTCTCGACTTGCTGACCATATAATTATGGTGGTGATTTCTTTTTTATTTCTTTGAAGCTTCAAATCTGCTTCACCCATCTTACTCATCTTTCTGCCCGGGATTCTAATCAGTGCACATTTACCTATGTGTGTCCCTTCAGATGTGAACTTCAGATACGCACCTGGTGACTTACCTTCTGTCTTTAATTGGTCCTATGCTAACCCAGGTGTTTCCAAAAAGGGGGTACTAGTGGTATCACTGATCGCACCTCCTCGTGTACCTAGTAAACGTGGGTAAGTAAGTATTGAACCAATAGGTTTGGGTGCTGCTACTAGGTATAATATGCCCTAAGACGTGATGGCTGAAACAGTTACTACATTACATAAACAAAGAAATACTACAGCACTTTAAATAAGCCTGCAATTATTATAAATCCTCAAGATTAAAAGTTAGTGGAAAACAGGTCAGATTCAGTTCTTTTATTGACATGTAGAAGCATCCGTTCTGTACAAGGCATATGCTATAACATCGACAGCCAACATGTGCTTTATCACCCTTGTGACTTTTTCAAGGCTGTAAAGTACATAAGGGGGGTCATTACAACATTGGCGGTAAAAGCCGCTTACCGCCGTGCAGAAGACCGCCAACACACCGCGGCGGCAGCGGAATTCCGCCACGGTCATTATGACCCACTGCTCGGAATCTGTCAAAATTGAGACAACCACACAAGTCCGCCACACCAAAGGTCAGTGATAAACTGGCGAAAACAAAACCTCCACCGTCACACCAACAGGAATACGCCAACACTATCACGACCCACGAATCCACACGGCGGTCTTTCAACCGCGGTATTCCATTGGCGGTACACACCGCCGTGCTCAAAATACACACACTCTTACAAAACACTACCACATTGGACAATTCCAAATACACACACCTGATACACATACACATACCACTCCCACACACCCAATTCAATATAAAACACACACCCACATCACCCACAAACACCTACTATGAAAAATTCAGAAAGAAGGCCAGAGACAGACACCACAATCTACAAACAAGCATCCACAGGCACTCAACACCATCACTCACAGAACATCCACGCACCTCACACAACACACCACTAAATATCACCCCACACATCACAACACACACCACCCCACACATCACCCACACCACCCATGGCACGGCAAAGACACCCCAGGTTCTCTGAGGAGGAGCTCAGGGTCATGGTGGAGGAAATCATCCGGGTAGAGCCACAGCTATTCGGATCACAGATGCAGCACACCTCCATAGCTAGGAGGATGGAGCTATGACGAAGAATGGTGGACAGGGTCAACGCAATGGGACAACACCCAAAAAATAGAGATGACATCAGGAAGAGGTGGAACGACCTACGGGGGAAGGTGCGTTCCGTGGTCTCAAGACACCACCTTGCGGTTCAGAGGACTGGCGGCGGACCCCCACCTCCTCCCCCACAGCTAACAACATAGCAAGTCTTGGCTATTCTGCATCCTGAGGGCCTCGCAGGAGTAGCTGGAGGAATGGACTCTGGTAAGTCAAATCTTAACTATTACATCCCCCACCCTACCTGCATGCTATCACATACCCCCACCCTCGCCCTCACCCCCATCACTCCAACTCCTCACAAAAGTCCCAATATCACAAACCACCCATCCCAACACCAAGCCCTGCATGCAACACCAAAGCATGGACACCCATCACCAAAGCATGGCCACTGCACATACCCATGTACCCCCCAAACCATCAGCACACAAGATCCCACACAGGAATGCAAGCACTGGGGTACACTGTCACCCACCCATTGCACACCATGGCACACACAGATGCAATAATCATGCTTTTACACCCCTGCAGGACCCCTACCCAACGTCACCGGACAGGAGGGTCCAGACATGTCCACACCACCAACAGAAGAGGCCCACAGTGATGACAGCAGCTCTGTCCAAATGGATCTAGACGACCAGCCTGGCCCATCTGGGACCTCGGGACAGTCGGTTCCCCTCACTCAGTCACAGGCCACTACAGAGCTTCCCCCCTCTGGAAACACCAGCTCAGCACCCACCCAGCGGGCCCATACCTCTGTCCCCAGGACACATCAATCAGCAGTGTGTCCACCACGTCAAGGAACCCAGGCTAACCCACCACCCCAACAACAACAGAGACCTGGGGGCAGTGGGCACACGGTTCAGGGGACAGAGGCCCAGGGAAACAGGGGAACTGGGAGGGCTGCTGTGCGACAGGGGGAGGACAGGCCCAGGGAACCCACTCTCCACGAGGCCTCTACAACATCATGGGAGCCTGCCATCATTCCCAGGAGACGATGGCAACGGTTCTGGCCAAGTTTCAGGAGACCCAGCGGCTGCAGGAGGAACAGTATTTGGGCTTCAGGGAGGAACTCAGATCCATCAATTCCACCCTGGGCACCATCGTAGGGGTGCTGAAGGAAGTCCTCAACACCAGGAGGGACACTGTGGCACAACAAGGGGCCCCTGACACTAGCCTGGGCGATGAACTGCCATCCACCTCCGCCGGCGCTAGTGGACATTAGGGACCACCACACCAGCACCCCACCCCCTGCAGATCGAGAACCACCCCGCAAACGGTCTCTGAGATCCAGGACAAAGACAGAGAACGATGCCAAGACCCCCGCCAAGAAATGAGACCACCCTGATTGTCATACTTTTGTCCCACCCTGTCACCCTGTCCATCCTCAAACTGCCCCAGCTCCACTTCCTATGCCCCTTTGGACAATGCACCTGTGAGACTAATAGCTTGGACTCTGCCATGGACATTCCTCCAATATCACCCCTCGCCATTTAACAACCCCCTCCAATATTGAGCACTTAAATAAACACCCTTAAAGCACAAAACAATCTGGAGTCTGTTTGTGATTTCGAATTAGTGTGTTAGCAATTACAGTGACAAAATACCCTTTCAATGGTAATGTCAACATACCTATGTCACACAGCTATAGTCCATGAGGAAACAAAGCAAATGTCACACTGTGGGACCCACATCTGTGAAATCGTAAGAGAAAGTGACAACTCAGTGACCATACACTGGGTGAAAAGGACAGACAGTAGAGAGATAGTAGTGTTAAAGTACATGTAGTAGGCAGGTTTGTCTTCTTACCTGTGTCTCACTGGAAGTACTGCAGGATCACAGAGGTCCTGTTGCCGATGTCCTCTTCTGCTTCCTCGTCTTCACTGTCCACAGGCTCCACAGCTGCCACAACACCTCCACCTGGACCATCCTCCTGCAGAAAAGGCACCTGCGTCGCAAAGCCAAGTTGTGAAGCATACAGCAGGCCACAATGATCTGGCACACCTTTTTTGGTGAGTAGAATGGGGAACCACCTGTCATATGGAGGCACCGGAACCTGGCCTTCAGGAGGCTGAAGGTCTGCTCAATAACCCTCCTAGTTCGCCCATGGGCCTCATTGTAGCGTTCCTCTACCCTTATCCTGGGATTCCTCACTGGGGTCAGTAGCCATGACAGGTTGGGGTAACCAGAGTCACCTGCAAATGGCGAGGGACAACTGTTAGACACACACTAACTCTTAGGGATATCCCCAGACCCAGACAACTATTCCCACTAATTTGGTTCTGGGTGCTCACCTAGTAGCCACACACGGTGCCTCTGTAGTTGCCCCATCACATAAGGGATGCTGCTATTCCACAGGATGTAAGCGTCATGCACTGAGCCAGGGAATTTGGCATTAACATGGGAGATGTAATGGTCTACCAAACACACCATCTGCATATTCATCGAATGGTAACTCTTCCGGTTTCTGTACACCTGTTCACTCCTGCGGGGGGGACAAAGGCCACATGTGTCCCATCAATGGCACCTATGATGTTGGGGATATGTCCCAGGCCATAGAAGTCACCTTTCACTGTTGGCAAATCCTCCACCTGAGGGAAAATGATGTAGCTCCGCATGTGTATTAGCAGGGCAGACAACACTCTGGACAACACATTGGAAAACATAGGCTGGGACATCCCTGATGCTATGGCCACTGCTGTTTGAAATGACCCACTTGCAAGGAAATGGAGTACTGACAGCACCTGCACTTGAGGGGGGATCCCTGTGGGATGGCGGATAGCTGACATCAGGTCGGGCTCCAACTGGGCACACAGTTCCATGATTGTGGCACGATCAAGCCTGTAGGTGATGATTACATGTCTTTCCTCCATTGTCGACAGGGCCACCAGCGGTCTGTACACCGGAGGATGCCGCCATCTCCTTACATGTCCCAGCGGACGGTGCCTATGGAGGACAACAGCGAGCACAGAGTCAACCAACTCAGAGGTACGTAAACACAGCTTACTCAGAAAACTATTCATAACCCGAAATTTGCCTGTTTGAGTGTTGAGCCAAGGCCTAGGTATGTGTGACGCAGTTAAAAATAAAGCCATGTGGGCCCCTGAAATGACGGCTGCCTGACCTGTAAAGTGGGACAATGGGATATGAGGTAACTGCGCTGGCGTTGTACACCGTTGCGGTAGGCAGTCGAAGACCGCGGCGCAATTCTGCACTGGTTAACATTGGGCCCTATGGGTCCCAGGAGCCAATGACGATGTACGCCGACGGTGACGGTACGCACCGCCACGGACGTGACCGCCATTTTCTATCAGTTCAATCACTCGATACCTGATCTTCGACAGGAGAGGACCTACACTGCAAGTGCTGCTGTGACCTCAGTCTGGAAGAGACAATGGCTTGTGCGTCTGGGGAAAGGGCCCCTCCCTTCAGCACGCAGGAGTTGGAGAAACTCGTGGATGGGGTCCTCCCCCAGTACACGGTACTCTACGGTCCTCCAGACAAACAGGTAAGTACACTGTGAGCATGCTGTATGGGCAATGCCTGTGTGGAGTGGGGTGGATGAAAGATAGTGGGGGGGAGAATGAGGCATGCATGAAACTACGGTGAGTGCATGTGCCACATGGCAAGGGTAGGGATGCGGGCCGATGACTGTGACGGTGCAGTTGGTAATAACTTTTCTTTTTCCCCTGTACAATTCCTGTAGGTCAGCGCCCACCAGAAGAAGGATGTTTGGCGTGCCATCGCCAAGGACGTCGGGACCCTGACGGTCTACCACAGACGGAGCACCCACTGCCGTAAAAGATGGGAGGACATTTGCCGCTGGAGCAAGAAGACAGCGGAGGCCCAGCTGGGGATGGCCTCCCAACATGGGAGGGGTGCCCGTCGCACCATGACCCCCCTGATGTTCAGGATCCTGGCGGTGGCGTATCCGGAGTTGGATGGGTGCTTGAGGGCATTACAGCAGCAACAAGGGGGTGAGTACACTCTCATTCTGCTGATTCAGTGCGCAGTGGAGGTGTCTGGGTGGGGGAGGTGGGCTGTGGGTTCCCCTAGGCCAGGGCGAGTTTGCTAGTTAAGTCCCCTTTTTCAGGCAGACCCTGTGGCACCCCACCCCACCTGGGTACAGTGCCAACTACACCTAGTCAGGCTGCTGTGACATCCATGTGTGCAGATATCGGCCATAGCCTTGTAGGCCATGTCCCAGGGATTGAATAGTGGACCCCAGGTGCGCAGCGTAGTGCAGGGGGCTTCTGTGTCTGTCGTGTCCGCTAACGGTACTGCACTCAACATGTCTTTCTTCTGTCTCCCCCCCCCTTTTTGTGGTCTCCCTGTACTTGTGTGCATTAGCATCATCAGGCGGAGGAGCAGTGGCACCGGAGCAGGAGGGAGCTGCATCCCACATGGCCCTGGAGGGCGAGACTACGGACTCCGATTTCACCAGTGGGATGGAGGGCGAGGGGAGCTTCACAGCGGGGACAGGAGCTGACACCAGTGATACAGACTCGTCCTCTGATGGGAGCTCCCTTGCGGTGGCGGGCCCATCTGTGCCCCCTGCATCTACAGGTACAGCCGTCACCACCCCCTACAGCACCGCCCTCCCAGCAGCCCCTCAGCCTTTGCCCCGTGCCTGCTCACCCAGGGGGTGGGCATCCCCTTCGCCCCAGGCACCTCAGGCCCTGCCCCAGTCACCCCTGCTGCCCTCAGTGAGGAGGCCATTGACCTCCTCAGGTCCCTCACTGTTGGGCAGTCTACCATTTTGAATGCCATCCAGGGTGTAGAGAGGCAGTTGCAACAAACCAATGCATTCCTGGAGGGCATTCATTCTGGTCAGGCAGCCTTTCAGCGAGCCTTTCAGACTCTGGCCTCAGCACTGATGGCAGCCATTGTCCCTGTTTCTAGCCTCCCACCTCCAACTTCCTCCACCCAGACCCACACCCCTGTACCTCAGCCTATCCCAAGCACACCATCAGACCAGCATGCACACACCTCAACACACAAAGGAAGCTCTGGCAAACATAAGCACCACACATCCCACAGGCACTCACACAAGCATCACACACATGCAGACATACCAACATCCACTGCCTTCACTGTGTCCCCCTCCTCCTCGTCTCCCTCATCTCTCCCAGTCTCGTCTCCACTCCCACCTGCATGCACTACATCTTCAGCCACTACGTCCATCGCCAGCACACCCACCACCACACCCCGCTCACGTGCAGTCACCACCCCCACTACCATTCACACATCCCCTGTGTCCTCTCCCAGTGTGTCTGTGAGCCCACTTCCCAAGGTACACAAACGCAACCACACACCCACCCAACAGCCATCCACCTCACGACAGCCTCCAGCCCATGCACCTTCACCCAAACTCAGCAAACGTACACCTCCTACGACCACTACCTCTTCCTACACTCCCAAACCCCCTCCATCTACCCGTCCCAGTGTTCCTAAGAAACTTTTCCTGGCCAGCCTTGACCTCTTTCCCTCACCTCCCCCACCCCGTCAGTCTCCTAGGGCCGGACTCTCCAGGTTCCAACCTAGCACCTCAGCCACAACATCGGCAGGACCAGTGGTGCCAGTAGTCACCGGATTATGGAGTGCACCAGGCATCAGGGCAGCCAGTGTGGCACGGAGCCACAGCACAGACAGTCCCCCACCTGTCAAGCATCAAAAGTTGGCCAGTGCCTGGCGGGAGAGGGGGAAGACACCAGCCACCAAAGCCGCTCCCAGGGGTACAGGTGGGAGTGTGGAGTCAGCTGCAACACTTTCCAAGGTGGGGAAGGGGCCCCGCTGCCAAGGAGCCGGCCAGCAGCAGCCCCGCTGCCCAAGACAGGACCGCCAGCAGCTGAACCGCTGCCCAAGACAGGACCGCAAGCAGCAGCCCCGCTGCCCAAGACAGGACCGCCAGCAGCTGAACTGCTGCCAAAGATACCGCTGCCACAAGCACCGCTGCCAAAGACACCACCGCCACAAGCACCACTGCCAAAGACAGCGCCGGCACAAGCACCGCTGCCAAGGACACCGCCGCCACAAGCACCGCTGTCAAAGACACCACCGCCACAAGCACCGCTGCCAAAGACACTGCCGCCACAAGCACCGCTGCCAAGGACACTGCCGCAACAAGCACCGCAGGCCCATGAGCGCCAAAAGCTCTGACGCTACTGAGGCCGCCACGAGCAGGATGAAGCACTCTGGGCACAAGGTTCCCTCCAGAACCAGTGGAGAGATACATTCACTACCTCAGTCCTTGGCAGGATGAAGCTCTCTGGGCACAAGGCCCCCTCCAGAACCAGTGGAGAAAGACGTCCACTACCTCAGTCCTTGGCAGGATGAAGCACTCTGGGCACAAGGCCCCCTCCAGAACTACCTCAGTCCTTGGCAGGATGAAGCACTCTGGGCACAAGGCCCCCTCCAGAACCAGTGGAGATTCATATCCACTACCTCAGTCCTTGACAGGATGAAGCACTCTGGGCGCAAGGCCCCCTCCAGAACCAGTGGAGAAAGACATCCACTACCTCAGTCCTTGGCAGGATGAAGCACTCTGGGCACAAGCCCCCCTCCAGAACCAGTGGAGACTGTTATCCACTTGAGAGACTGTGGCTTTGCACTCCCCTGGATTGAACAGTGGGCAAACCACCCACTGTAGAGACTTGAGAGACTGTGGCTTTGCACTCCCTAGGATTGAACAGTGGGCAAACCACCCACTGTAGAGACTTGAGAGACTGTGGCTTTGCACTCCCCAGGATTGAACAGTGGGCATGGGGCCCCCTCGTGGATTTGGCATTGTGCACTCAACCGGCTGAGGTGCCCACCCTTTCCCTTTCCCCTGGGGTGACTGTTTTTTTTCTTCTATCTGATGCCCCTGCAGTGTTCTCTCCATCTTGTTCAGGTATCTTGTGTGGGCCTCGCCCATGCATTTTTGGGCCCAGTGGTCCACGGACTTTAATGGTGGAATACCTTGGACTAATATTATTGGTGTATATATTTGTAAATAGTGTATGTATATTTTTTTAATACTGAGTTTTAATATATTACAATTGTTCACCTCATTTCCTTTTGTCTTTGCAGTCTTCCGGGGGGGTTAGGGGGTGTAACTGTAATCTATTATGCTGTATTAGTGTGTGTGTTGTCGTGGGTGGGGGTGGGGGTGTTGCGTGTGTGTGTCACTGTTTTTTCCCTCCCCCCTCTCCTGTGTCGTAGGTGCAGTACTCACCGTGGTCTTCGCCGCCGGCGTTCGTGCTCCTGGTAGAGGAGCAAGAAGATAAAGGCTGGAAAAATGTGGAGCTCTGGTTCCATGGCGTCCTGGTTCCTCGTGGGGTGTGCAGCGGTGAGCGTTTTCCCTTCGAAGTCCTGTTTCTGCCGTGTTTTTGTTCGCAGTGAATACGCCCTGGAAAAGGTGGCAGATTGGTAGGTTGTATTTCTGTGGGTGGTACATTGTCCTCCGCCTGTCTGTTGGCGGTGACCGCTGCTGGGTTTGTTTGTACCGCCATGGCGGTTGGAGTGTTAAAGTGGCTGTCTATGTTGGCGGTTTCCGCCACGGTCGTAATTCCAGTTTTTTTACCGCTGTCCTGTTGGCGGTCTTACTGCCGCTTTAACACCGACCGCCAGGGTTGTAATGACCACCAAAATGCAATAAGTTCCAAAAACAAAGACGGGGTAGTTACAATAATAGCCACGATTCATCTAGTCATCTGGTGTCCCAAATCATTATTCCTGTATTGCCCAAGAAATGTCAGCAGCATGAAAAATAAATCCTCATCCACACGTGTCACATGCACAAGCAATGGTAGATAGCCAAAGGAGAAGGAAAAGAAGAAGTAACACCGAAATAGTGGGCAGAAATGAGTGCATCCATAAAACGTGCTTCCAACTACCCAGTATACCATAAGCAAAGTAGATATGAAAAAAGGCAGACTAGCGTAAACTACCTAATGGTTACAGAAGTAGTCTCAATTGAGGTGGTAGAGCCGCGAAGATATCCAAAACAAGCATTTGCAATGCAACCGGTCTCGCGTTTACTTGAGCTAGAGCAATTAGCATTGTAAACTCTTAACCAGACTTTTCTTGCCACATAAATTGAAAATGAAAATAAAACAGTTTGACATAACTAACTGGACCTTTCTTGCCATACAAACTGAAAGTAAGAGTTCCACATAAGCGAGCTGAGGGCCGCCATCAGTGCAAAGCAGACACACAAAGCGAAATAAAAGTTCACTCGTAGTGAAACCTATTGGCAAATATGCAATTATCTACGTAACCGGCAAAAGTGCAATTAACTATGTAACAGGGTCAATGTCATGCAAAGCGCTTGACTTCTGCCCAGCGAGATCGCGCTGTGAAAAAAGAGAAAAAGTAGTCGAGAAACCGGACGGAAAACGTGGAGCTTTGTATGTTTTCAGTACTTGGTCACTGCGCTCGAGTAGGGCAAAAACACCGGAAAACACATGACTTATGCATACCTTTCACTAATGAAAGCAGGCAGAATTTAAAAGGCAAGCTCACAAACCAATGAAAGAAACCGACGTGCCATGAGTGTGGTTTGAAGCCCAAAGAGAGATTACAACACGGACGGAGTGCTTTGTGCTCGCCTGTAAAAAGGGGAACAGAATAAATAGAAACGGAGTACACTACAACAAGGAAGCACATATTCGATAAGTACAAGTATACCTGTAAGTATACCTGTAGTACTATATAAGTATACCTGTAATAACAAATTTAAGTCGGTCTTGAAGTGACTCAAACAAATTATGGAAGTGTCCTCGTTGGGAATAATCACAGAACAAAAAAATCGCCACAAACTGTCTAAATAGTAGTCGAAAAAACAGTAAAACGGTCCTGAGCAAAATATCCATCTGATATCATTATTTACTGGGTAAATGTACTTGCCCTGTCATATAGACTAGTGTCAGAAATGTCAGAAAATAGCCCTATGCATATATATTATTGAATCTGTTATATTGTGTTAATGCACTTATATGAATGTATCTGACATTGAAATAAAGTTGACAATGATTGCTGAAGTACGTGCCCTAGACCTATTTACAATAATTCAAATATTATTTAGTAAAATAGGGTTTAATGTTTGCACACTGTGTTTCACATTCGTCATTGCTTGTAATACTGTTACAATACAGACGATATTTCTTAATCTATCTCAAAAAGAGTTTTTAAATGTTCTCCATGTGAAACCCAGTCCTTTCTGTTAAGTTCACTAATTCTACTTGTACATTTGGGTGCTCTATCAAATTCTAATTGGCAGCCCTGACTCAAAACATGTCAAGTCACTCAAACATGACCTGCCACATGATTTTTCCTATTTTTTTAAAATAAATACAGACAGGGAAACAGGATGTTTTCCATCTGTATTTATGTGTACAAATGAGTGAAATGGAAAATTGCAAACTTGCAACTGCTTCCTTGTCTCCAGGCTTTCCTTCTTCTCTGAAATTCTTGACAGACACCCAGGGTGTACCCAGTCCTTAGTCAAGGGTGGACGCTGTCCACATGCACCTGTGGTAATATTGAAGGTTGGTGGCAGGCAAGGGTGTAGCGACCAACAGTGGAGCAAGTGAAGGATACAGCTGTGAGGTGACCACTATATCTCAATTATTGCTATATTTTAATACCAAAATGAGGGGACCGGAGGACCTATTTCCATGCATGCAATAAGGCCTGTAATGCTTACACCACCTCCCCCCTCCCTTCTTAATGGCTGGCGCTGCGCGTCGCGAGTGAGCGACCTCTGACCTGTTTTAGGTCCTGAGCTCGCCCCCCACGTCCGCAGCACCAACCTGCTGTCTCCTGCCTCTGACCCCCGCCCACGCTGCTGCTAGCGTGTTCGAGGCTTCACTTGACCCGTGTGCCGTTTTTTCCGCCGTCCTGTAAGTGTTTTTCCATTTTCAGCGCCTTGCCTCTTGCGCTTCTGCCCCCGCCGTGCCCCTTCTGATTGTGCCACTTTTCGCCGCCCTGTAGTGCGTTTTACTGTTTTTTCAAGCGCCTCGCCTCCTGCGCTTCTGCCCCCGTTGTGCCCCTCTGATTGCTGTTTCCCCGATTGTTAGACTGTGCCATTAGTGTATTTCTCCGATTGTTTTCAAATTGTGACTGTTTGTTGTGCCTGACTTTTTTGCCTTGTTTTTCGTGTTTTCGCCCCTTGTGCGCTCCCCCTTGCTCTCCGCTCCCTGCCGCTGCCTCCCTGCGGCCCCGCCCCCCTCGCGCCCCCATTCGCCGCTCCCTCCCGCCTCCCAGCTGCTCCTCCCTCCCCCTCCCTTCTTAATGGCTGGCGCTGCGCGTCGCGAGTGAGCGACCTCTGACCTGTTTTAGGTCCTGAGCTCGCCCCCCACGTCCGCAGCACCAACCTGCTGTCTCCTGCCTCTGACCCCCGCCCACGCTGCTGCTAGCGTGTTCGAGGCTTCACTTGACCCGTGTGCCGTTTTTTCCGCCATCCTGTAAGTGTTTTTCCATTTTCAGCGCCTTGCCTCTTGCGCTTCTGCCCCCGCCGTGCCCCTTCTGATTGTGCCACTTTTTGCCGCCCTGTAGTGCGTTTTACTGTTTTTTCAAGCACCTCGCCTCCTGCGCTTCTGCTCCCGTTGTGCCCCTCTGATTGCTGTTTCCCCGATTGTTAGACTGTGCCATTAGTGTATTTCTCCGATTGTTTTCAAATTGTGACTGTTTGTTGTGCCCGACTTTTTTGCCTTGTTTTTCGTGTTTTCGCCCCTTGTGCGCTCCCCCTTGCTCTCCGCTCCCTGCCGCTGCCTCCCTGCGGCCCCTCCCCCCTCACGCCCCCATTCGCCGCTCTCTCCCACCTCCCGCCTCCCAGCTGCTCCTCCCTCCCCCCTCCCTTCTTAATGGCTGGCGCTGCGCGTCGCGAGTGAGCGACCTCTGACCTGTTTTAGGTCCTGAGCTTGCCCCCCACGTCCGCAGCACCAACCTGCTGTCTCCTGCCTCTGACCCCCGCCCACGCTGCTGCTAGCGTGTTCGAGGCTTCACTTGACCCGTGTGCCGTTTTTTCCGCCGTCCTGTAAGTGTTTTTCCATTTTCAGCGCCTTACCTCTAGCGCTTCTGGCCCCGCCGTGCCCCTTCTGATTGTGCCACTTTTCGCCACCCTGTAGTGCGTTTTACTGTTTTTTCAAGCGCCTCGCCTCCTGCGCTTCTGCCCCCGTTGTGCCCCTTTGATTGCTGTTTCCCCGATTGTTAGACTGTGCCATTAGTGTATTTCTCTGATTGTTTTCAAATTGTGACGTGTTTTCGACCCCTTGTGCGCTCCCCTTGCTCTCCGCTCCCTGCCGCTGCCTCCCTGCGGCCCCGCCCCCCTCGCACCCCCATTCGCCGCTCCCTCCCGCCTCTCGCCTCCGAGCTGCTCCTCCCTTCCCCCTCCCTTCTTAATGGCTGGCGCTGCGTGTCCGCGCAGCGGGCGTGCCAGAGGCAAGCCCGTCTGCGCCCGTCCGCGCCTGGACCGCGCCCAGCGCCACCCCCCCTGGTCCTCACGCCCCCGCACCTCCTGCTTCCGTTACTCGGCCCGCGAACTCCTCGCCCTCAACCCTGGCCCCTCCACAAAGTGCTTCCTGGCCATCCCGAAGCACACCAAAGGACCTTTTTCCTGCCGCTCCTGCAACTTCTCCTGCAACAGAACAACGAAGCCAGCAACAACCAACACAAACCACCTGCACTGCATCCTCCTCAACACACGCTCTGCACGAAAACACGCCATCGAGCTCTGGGACTTGCTTGACACCTCCGCCCCAGACGTGGCCTTCCTGACCGAAACCTGGTGGAACGACTCTTCGGCCCCTGACATCGCCATCGCCATACCGGACGGATACAAGATCACCAGAAGAGATCGCACCAACGGAATCGGCGGAGGGATAGCCATCGCCCACAAATCTACCCTCAAGATCCACACCCACACGGACGACACCCTCAAGACAGCCGAACACCTCCACTTCCAGATTCACACGGACCCCAACACTACCCTCAGAGGAACTCTCATATACCGCCCTCCAGGACCAAGAGCCCCCTTCAGCGCCACCGTCTCCGACCTCGCAAGCACCCACGCCCTCGCCTCTCCAGACTACATCCTCCTGGGAGATCTTAACTTCCACCTGGAAAACAACAACGACGCCAACACCGCATCACTGACCACCAACCTCCTCAACCTCGGACTCCGTCGACTGGTCAACACCCCCACCCACATCGCCGGACACACGCTTGACCCACTCTTCACCTCAAGCAACCACATCTCTTTCAGCCACACCTCCAAACTCCACTGGACCGACCATCACTGCGTCCACTTCACCTTCAAGAAAAACACCGAACACCACTGCATCCCTCTACTGCCTCACCGCCGCTGGGGAAAAGTCACCGAAGACCAACTGACCAACACACTCGCCAAATACCCACCACCCGAACCCACCGACCCGAGCACCGCCGCCATCAACCTCCATCAATGGATCCTCAACTGCGCCAACACCTTAGCCCCACTCAAGAAACCCACCGCCAACCAAGAAAAGAAAAAAACAGCCTGGTTCACAGACGAACTGACCACCTCCAAACGCACCTGCCAGAAACTCAAGAAGAAATGGATCCTCGAGCGCACACCCGACAACCTTGCCACCCTCAAGGACGCCAACCGTGAACACCACCAACGGATCCGACTCGCCAAGCGCGCCCACTTCACAGAATGCCTCAACAACAACGCCCACGACTGCAAAGAACTCTTCTGCATCATGAAGGAACTCTCCAACCCTAACGCCAACGTCAACAACGTCCCTCCCTCCCAGAAACTCTGCGACGATCTCTCCACCTTCTTCCACCAGAAAATCGCAGCCATCCACGACAGCTTCAACACCGCACCTCCGACGACTCCTCCCACTCCTGCCGCCTCACCACCTGGACCCAAGTAGACGATGCCGAAACCCTAACAACCATGAATTCCATCCACTCAGGATCTCCCACGGACCCGTGCCCACATCACGTCTTCAACAAAACCGACGCCACCATCGCCCCCAAACTCCGCAAGATCATCAGCCTCTCCTTCAACACCGCCACCTTCCCGGACAGCTGGAAGCACGCAGAAATCCAACCCCTCCTCAAGAAACCCAAGGCTGACCCCAACGATCTCAAAAACTTCCGACCGATCTCTCTCCTCCCTTTTCCAGCAAAGGTCATCAAGAAGATCGTCAACGCGCAGCTCGCCCACTTCCTATAAGACAACTCCATCCTAGACCCCTCACAATCTGGATTCAGACGAAACCACAGCACTGAGACCGCACTCCTCGCCGCCACAGATGACATCAGACAACAAATGGACAACGGCGAAACCTCAGCCCTCATCCTCCTCGACCTATCAGCCGCTTTCGACACAGTCTGCCACTGCACCCTGCTAACCCGTCTCCACGAAGCCGGCATCCAAGACAAAGCCCTCAACTGGATCTCATCCTTCCTCTCAGACAGAACCCACGAGTCCGACTCTCACCCTTCCGCTCCAAAGCCACCAACCTCATCTGCGGCGTCCCCCAAGGCTCCTCTCTTAGCCCAACGTTGTTCAACGTCTACATGGCCCCCCTCGCACAACTGGCCCGTCATCACAACCTCAGCATCATCTCCTATGCCGACGACACCCAGCTCGTCCTCTCCCTGACCAAAGATCCGCTCACCGCCAAAACCAACCTCCACGAGGGACTAAAATCCATCGCCGAGTGGATGAACAACAGCCGCCTGAAGCTCAACTCAGACAAAACGGAAGTCCTCATCCTCGGACGCACCCCCTCGGCCTGGAACGACTCCTGGTGGCCCACCGCCCTCGGACCCCCACCCACCCCAGCCAGCCACGCACGAAACCTCGGCTTCGTCCTCGACTCTGCCCTCACCATGTCCAAACAGATCAACGCCGTCTCCTCTTCTTGTTTCAACACCCTCCGCATGCTCCGCAGGATCTTCAAGTGGATTCCAACAGGAACCAGAAAGACGGTAACTCAAGCCCTCGTCAGTAGCAGACTTGACTACGGCAACGCACTCTACACAGGCATCCCAACGAAAGACATCAAACGACTCCAACGCATACAGAACGCATCCGCCCGCCTGATCCTCGACATACCCTGCCGATGTCACATCTCCCCCCTCCTGAAGGACCTCCACTGGCTCCCGGTGGATAAAAGGATCACCTTCAAACTCCTCACCCACGCACACAAGGCACTACACAACACCGGACCCACCTACCTAAACACCAGACTCAACTTCTACGTCCCCACACGTCAACTCCGCTCCGCCAACCTCGCCCTCACCTTCGTCCCCCGTATCCAGCGCAAGACCTCTGGCGGCAGATTCTTCTTCTTCCTCGCCGCCAAGACCTGGAACTCTCTCCCCACCTCACTACGCCAGACCCAGGACCTCCTCACCTTCAGGAGACTCCTCAAGACATGGCTCTTCGAACGCTAGCAGCTCCTCCCCCCCCCCCCAGCGCCTCGAAACCCTGCCGGGTACATAGCGCACTTTATAAATTCACTGATTGATTGATTGATTGACTGTTCAAGTCTGTGTGTGTGTATGGGTGGGCACATGTGGATTTGTGTTTATGTGCGTCTGTATACAGGAAGAGAGAGAGAGTTAAGTGGAGTCCAATGGAGTCCAATGGAGGACACATTACATGTTCCACAAAATATTTGTTCCACTATTGGTTGTCCTTTTTCACGATGATGATGATGATGATGAATACAACTTATATAGCAGGCAGCTACTCCTCAGAGTGTCCCAGCGCATTGCATAGTTCAGAAGAAGGTTAAAAGGCAGTACAACCTCACATGTCTTCCCTGGGGGGAGACTCCAAAGAAGTTTTCAGAAATGGACCAGCTGCCCTTGATAGCGCGTCAGAACCTTGATAAGTAAACTTACAAGGAGACACGCCTAGGCCGATGAACCTTTTGACCACGTTCGGAGGCTTCCCAGTATGAGGTATCTTTCTGGCATCACAAAATCAATATTTCAATAACTCGATCAATAGTTACAGTAACTAATCAACAAGATAATCAATAACATTTAATAAGAATCAATAAATGAAAACAGCATGACCTTTCGGCCATGAATAACCACACAAATCTAGTTAAGTGTTAGGATATTTATTCCCTATTGATTACAATCTAATAGTCATCTCTGGTAATCTCATTAGCAATCAATCTCATTAGTAACTCTTCAGATACATAATTTGAACACAGTTAGTCAACGCATAGAGAATATTCATTAAGCAGTAACACATCAGTAATAAGAAGCAGCTTAGCAAAGTCTCAGTAGTGCAAGATTCAACAAAGCAAGAACTCAGTCATTTGTCTATTTGCGTCAGGTATTTGTGAACACCTTAACTAACCTCGAATTGGCATCAGCATGTTGGACTTCATGCAAAACAATTTAGCAAACACAAATTTGGAAAACATCTAACTATGGCCTCTATCAAAAGAGCAGTTGTACCTAGAAAGGAAAGGCAAACAGACAATTACAATCATCATCAGATAGTTACCCCTCCAATGAGTCAGCAAAAAGCGTCAGTCTTCGTCCTCAGGGCATCAGTCGATTCGCCATCAGCAAGGATAGGACACGACAAAGTCTCAGTATGGTATAGCTAAGAATAAGGCTCTTCCCTCATAAGGAGGAGAAATAAGTATCAGAAAAGGAATGGGCTGAGGATCTTTAAAGTATCAGAAGAATAAACGGCAAATTCTCAAAAGAGTAAGGCAAAGTATGGCTAAAAATAAATGGTTTGGTGGAATGGCAGGGAATGGTGAAGAATGGCTGATTTCTACTCGGGTTATACGGTTATATCAAAACTGTCGAACTAGCCCTTAATTCTCTATTAGATCATATTTGGTGCATCATTATCTCTGTCCAATAAATCTCCACGCACCTTACTAGAATTTTCCACAAAACACAGTTCTCATGTAGTTGATTGGCTCCTGTAATTGACGTCTTCATCGGGTGGAATGTCAGGTAGGAAAGTTACACTTTACGCTCCAGTCAGTAGTCCCATTGTTTTCTCCTAGTCCAGGCAGCCTTGCACTTTTTACAAATTACACCGTCGCATTCTGCAAGAATGTCTCCTTGAGCAAGCCGGGTCCCATGAGAAAGAATTTACTACGGCTACACACACATCTCTAGCTTCTGGAAAAGTACAGCGTCGTGTCCTTCAGGAAAACAGCACATTGCACGTGAGAAAAACACAGTTTAATATGAGACCAGGCAGCTAGGCCCAAACCCTCGCTAACTAAGGCCTAGTGATTAATTTAGCAAAACCCCAATACATGACTTTAATCATAATATGCTAATACAAATCCATACATTAGTACATCATTAATTCGTCACTAATAAGTTTCATTAGTCATCGTTTACATTGGTGGCCACTCCCCGTGGGCACATTGTAGACGTGTGCATTATTTTTCTACGTTAACACATTTTCTATGCAGCTTCATTGCAGAATATATTGCAAGCTTTATATTAATTTTAAAGGTCACACTCCAACACCCTGGAGGTCTGTAAATTACACCCCTGCCACAGAATCCTGATGAGACAAGTAGACACAGAAGCCCATTGCCTCTGCTGCAAGACTCCAAAGAAGATCTCTGCTATATTGTTTAGATAATTTAGCTTCTGAGGGCCCAAGGCAGCATGGCTGGCACTGGCCGCTTCAGGGGGCAGACAGGCTTGCCTTTGGTGTACCAGCGGTGCTCCCACTGCGTGCATCTGCTGCGCGTCTGGGTAGCATGCCCTCTATTATACATGTGGCCCAAATAACAACTAGAGCGAGCCTTCATATGGCGCCTCTAGTTGACAACGTATTTAGAAACGATAATTAATTTACCAGAAAACTTGTTTTTAGCTGCTCCATCCTCACTCCAGTTTTAAAGTTCAAAAATGCTACCCACATTTCAAAAGCCCACAAATAATTGTTAAAAACTATTAAAGCTCAATTTTTCAGCAAACAGAAGTTCTTGCAAGCTACAGCAATTCTGACCTAATGCTGTTAAATCTGTGCAGCGTGCCCCGTTTTATATATGTGGCCCAAGTATCACAAGGAGCGTGCACTGCTTTAATATGGCATCTCTAGTTGCCCACTTATTTAGAAGCGATCAATAATTTGTAGGGAAAATGTGTTTTTAGCTGCTCGCTCCTCCCTCAGTTTTAAAGAGCAAAAGTTCAGTGCACGGTTCAAAAGCCCACAAACAATTATTCAGAACAATTAAATTAAAATTTTCAACAAACAGATCTTTGTGCAAAATACAGCAATTCTGACCTAATGCTCTACGTGTGGGTGCATCAATCTACATGCTGCTGCCTCTGGGGCTTTTGCTCAGAGGCATTGTACATTTCTGTCCTGCTTACCCCCAATATACATGAATTCCCTGCCAGTCCAGGACCCTGCAGCAGCACCTCAGCTTCCATTCCTTCCCAAGTCTTTCTTAAGAAGGAAAACCCAGAAGGTGTCATTAGGACAACATCGCTACACTCCAATCAGCTAATCAATCTGTATATGAGACGATTGGCAGCCATTGTTCACTTCTTCAGCGTTAATGTATATATTTACACTAATGATACAAGAAATTGGATTGTTATTTAGTGTGGGCAACTGCCCCCTTCTATGAAAAATCACGAATCTTGTCATGGTAACCCCAAAAAAACACTAAAATAACCTGAGCTCAAACCCTGGAAGCTATGGCACTGGACAAATGGACCGAACGTACAGCAATGTGTAAAGTATTAATGCAGTACCAAAAGAGTGACAAAATGAAAATGCTAAACAATAAAAATCCCAAACTGAATTAGAAGAAGAGGGTAAAATTTAATAAATAGAATGGCACCAAAATGACAGAACTCCAATGAGAGGAACCCAAAATATGAATCTTTAAAATTGTAAGTAAAAATAGCTCCAAAAAGTACAACGTTCCAATGATAATCAATGGTCATGGCAGACCGGACCTAGGCACAACTTAAGGCTGACAGCAATGGTGCACAGGTCATATACTGCAACCAGGTTCATCCTGGTCAAAGAATTTACCTTATAAGTTTGACTTTTAAGTCCCAATCAACCACTAGAGTACACTTCTAAGGCTCCCAGGATCTCAGGGGAGGCCCTTAGAGACTCATAGGGCGTCAGTCAGAGAACAACAACAGGGGCCAGGGCAGGTTCAAGTCAATTGCCTTTGGTTGGCTGGGTACGTCAAGGAAAAGGCCTCTTGCAGCTTGTTTCCCTGTCACCACATAGGTAGTCTGTCAACTGACTCTTGAAGTCTACTTCTTTGCCATAGGTACAAGAGAGGGCAGATCTAGTCCTTCAGCGCTCCTCTCAGGTCACAGACAGCAGGTCCAGTCCTATTCTGATCTCCCTTAGGTCCCAAAAGTGTTCTGAAGAGGGTGCCTAAGGGTGCCACATTTATGCCAGTTGGTGGGGTTGACTTCTGGCCCCTTCCTAACCTATGGGATAAACGTTCTGTGGCCCTAACCTACCTATTTATACAATACTTCCTGTTTGTCTTACTGGAAACAGGCCAGGTACGCCACATATCAGGGCATTTTCAAGATTATCAAAGGCTTTGGGCATGCTATGGTAATCCTAGTATCCACCCACATGTAGCACTAAACTCCAGTGTGGGCACTGTACACACAACAAAATCAGAGATAGAAGTCTAGTAGGACTTCCTTCAACGACCACACAGAGGATTAACAAGAATTGTCTTCGCATCCTGTTCTTTCAAGTGTGCCCCAAGTGTTATATATTGCTCAACAGACCTTTCAAGCTGTATTTGATATTTTTAAAAGGAGGCCCACAGCCCTCTCTCTCTTTAAAATTCTGTTGAGTTCAGATAATTTAACGTTGCCCATTCAGGTCAGCCTATTGTTTGCTCCCGTGAGGCATTTCACTCCTATTGAAGACTAACCACAGACTGGAAGCAAGCACAGACTTATGCTAGTTAGCCTCTTGACTGTTCAGGCAGGTAAAGGGTAACTTTCCTAAAGTTATTTTTCCTTAATATTCACCATTGAGTTGGATTTGAATAACTATTACAAAATAGGGGTTAACTTATTTTTCTAGCTGGTCCTGTTTCAGTCCTGATACAGTAATAGTATTTTAATCTGTCCTCTGATCTTGTACATAAGACAGTTAGGACTGCTACATTGAAAATAGTGTTTAGGGCCTAGTGACTGTAGGGACATGGTAATATTAATTTTCTACAAGTCAGTCTTTTAAATACCATGCCCCCTACTTTGTGGGCTGTGAAAGGCTGACATAGATGTGACTTTATAGTATTTATAAGTGAGGTTTCCTAGTCAAACAGGTTATTTTCACAGGTTGCACTGCAGCAGTCAGACTACACAGGGTAGGCCTGACGCCATGTTTTATTTGCCACTCTAGTAGATGGCACAATAAGTGTCAGCAGGTGGCATTTAGTTTACAGTCCCCGGATGCAATTTTTACTCCATATTCTAAGGCTTTTCAGGCAGGTTAAATGTACCAATCAGGAGTAAAGCAAGTTAAAAGCAAGTTAACCATGGTTAAAGTGGGAGCACAAGCACTGTAATGCTGGGTTGCAGTAGTAAAGTGCACAGAGTTTTAAAGCCAGCAAAAATATGGTGTCCAGCAAAAGGAAAAAAATGAAATAACTACACAGAGGAGACACATTTCCTACAACACCCAACTCCTCTTTAGATTTAGTAACACCTTCAGTAATGGCCCTGCATTCCAGAATTGTGTTTTGGCTTGCTCAATTGAATTGGACAACATTGGTTGAAGATTAACACAGAGAAATTCTCAAATTGGATTACTGGTGGCAGCCATATATCTGGCCAGCAAACTTTGGCTCTTGTCCTCTTCCCGCTGCAGGCGAGAAGAGTTTGGAAATCAAAGTTGTTGTTTTCCGTAATATAGTTAACTAAGTGCTGCCTCTCATCCCGTCTTTCATATTTCAGTTGAGATGACTTCATCCTGTGCTTCCTTTTGTGACAGCAGACAAGCTTGAATGCCGGCTATCACAGGTTCCTGGTTGGACTATTGCAATAAGCTTTACTTCGGCATAAAGACCTTCTTACTCACCCTATTAAAACCCATCCAAAGTGAGGCGGCTTACCTGATCATTGGAATCTCTTGCTTTAGTTATACCAGGATAATTTTAAGCAATTTGCATTGCCTACCCATCCACCAGCATATCACTTATCCTATTAAGTGGTTTTCATAGCCCACCATTCTGTCCAAAATTCATCTCTGAAGAAAAATTAAATAAATCCTTCCAAGAAGATTCTGATCAGCTTCCTCAGTTCATCTTCTCATCCTCCGTTTTCAGAGAACTCGTCTAGGCTGAAGGGCCGTTTCAGTACAGGCCCCACTAATGTGAAGAAATTTGCCTCACAAATTCCAAAATAGAACAAATGACCTTCACTTCAGAAAAGTCTCAAAGCCCCCCTGGCTCACAACCCAGATTTCTTTCCAGGCATCACCAATCCCAGTTCTTTTAGTAGGAGTCTAGGCGCTCTCCCATTTTGAGAGCCTTCTATAAAGATGGGGATCTTAAGACATGGGGAGATCTTTTAGAGAAATACACCTTGACCAGATGAGACATATTCCAGCTTACTCAGGCCCTACACTGTGTAGTTAGACCTCCAGCACCCCTAGCTTTCTATCTGGGGGAAACTCTCATAGAAGCCCTGTACATTAAGAACACTCACCCTAGAGGCATATCATGGCTGTATCAACAGATCTAGAACCTTCCCCACACACCCCCAAGAAAAAATGCCTATGTGAAGCAATGGAAGACAATATATGGGGTGCTATGAGGCAAAGGGCCTCCAAATCCTCCATTTGTCTTTGATATATGGAGAATGCATACAAAATACAAACACGCTGGTGCGCCACACCCATTTGACTCAGCAAGATGGTTGGGGGCTCTGACCTATTCTGGAAGGGGTTTGGGGAACGCAGTACCTTCCTACATACCTGGTGGTCTTGTCCAATAATTCAGACATTCTGGGACGAGGTCCTCTACACAATACACGCCATCACTCGTGTTTTGCTGCCACATGATCGTCGTATGGTCCTCTTGGGAGACCTGGGGGCGAATAGACTCTTCCCCACGACGACTCCTCAGGGGTGACTGTTCTCCTATCTTCTATTGCCAGGGAGACTGAGCGTGGCCCAGATGTTGAAGCAACCACAGACACCCTCACTGAACATGTGGTGGGGAAATGTATGGTCAGTCTCTGCCATGGAAAAACTAACTGTGATTATGAGGGACATGCTGGCCAAGTTACATACAACATGGCTTCCATTCACCACCTAACTACAAAGGCAGCAGAGGACAGTAAAATTGCATCGCACGATGTCCAAGACACTGAGGGCATCAGACATATGTATTGCAACCTCTTCAGACACTGGGGGAGGCTCACCACAAGCCATAAATTCAGATTGAATAACGCTGTTAACTGTGTTTTTTGGGGGGGGACTTGGGAGCACGTATGGTGGGGTGAGGATGTGATAGCTCTTTTACCAATATCGTATTCATCAGGGATGCTTCAGACAGACCTGTACTGTGTGCCATGGTTTTTTGTTCAAAATGCAATATAAAATTGATACAAAAAAGAAAAGTCTCAAAGCTTGGCTATTCTCATAATCGTTTTACCTCTGTTGTGTGCTCAACATGGGCCAGTGAAGTTTGATGTCCCTGGGACCTCTACTGAACACTGATTGCTGAGATGATTTGAGATAATAACTAGTCTGCCATGATGAATGTCCAGTGCCTAAACACCTGTCATTAGGGTCCCCACTGAACCAAATATCAAGACTTTTAGGAGAGTCCTGACATCATAAATCCCTTCCTTTTCGCTAGGGATCGTATCGTTGGGTATGGGTGGCAGATCTTCGGTTACACAGACCTACTTGGTTTTGGCCCAGATGTAGCAAGAAACAAATTTGCGAATCGGAAATTGCGAGTTGGTGCGACTCGCAATTTCCGATTCGCAAATTCGTATGCAGAATGGTGTCTCAGACACCTTCTGCGAATCGCAAGGGGGTCGCAAAGACCCACCTCATTAATATTAATGAGGTGGGTCGCAATTTGCGACCCCCTTGCGATTCCCTGCACTCACAGGGATGGTGGCCTGCTGGAGACAGCAGACCTCCATTTCTGTGACTGCTTTTTCAACAAAGCAGTTTTTTTTTGTATTGCAACCTGTTTTCCTTAAAGGAAAACGAGTTGCAATACAAAATAAAAAATGAAACCATTTGGTTTCGTTTTTTCAGAGTAGGCAGTGGTTCATTGGACCACTGTCTGCTCTGAAAAAACATTTTGTGCGACATTCACAAAGGGGAAGGGGTCCCATGGGGACCTCTTCCCTTTTGCGAATGAGTTAGCACCCGCTTCAAGTGGGTGCTAACTGCGAATTGCGGTGCAAGTCGCAAATAGGAAGGGAACACCCCTTCCTATTTGCGAGTCGCATTCACATTTTGCGAGTCGGTACTGACTCGCAAAATGGGAATGTGCATCGCGATGGCCGTTTTGCATGGCACAAACTGCGATTTTTGTAGTTTGCGCCATGCAAACCGGTTCGTACATCTGGCCCTTTGTGAGAACATTTAAGACAGATTCTCACCCATCTGGGATTACACCACTTGTGTCCTAGTCCATTGAGAACTTTTCCCGAATGGATAGCTCTTGAAAACACTGCTATGACAAAAGACCCAAGATCTGGGAATTGCAGATCGTTCCCCTACATGATATCAATGTCAACTGCTAAAGCCCTATAATTGTTTTATGTTACATTTTTGCCCTAAAATGATTTTGTGGGTTCCCTATTTTAATTGTCTTACATTTTGTGTAAATAAAATACCTTTGTTCCTTTACGATATAGATTAGATGCCATTTTTCTGTTTATCTAAAATATTTGAGTATATTAATAATAACACAATACCAAGAAATGGATTGTGTTAATTAAAATCCCTAGTGTTGTATCATTGCTTTTTCAACAAAACCCTGGGAAGATTCCTGCTTCTCCCCCCCAGAAAAAGTATGCACAAAAGTGATGGATGGAATGCTTGAATAATCTTAGCCACTGGTAGTCATGCCATATCCCAGCCGCCGTTATTTTTCATGCCATTCCACCTCTCTTTGGACGTAGCCATATGCAAACCTGTCTTGACCCTGCTCCAATGGGAACAGTCCAGTCTGAGCTGCCAGGCCAACTCCTTCCTAAACTGGAACACAAGTAATCCATGACCAGTTTCGTCCTAGTGAGGTCTTATCAGCCAGGTATAACTTGGTTCCAGTGACACACTGTGCACGGGACCCATGCCTGGGCATACTCGACCCATGTAGGGTGACACAGTGAAGTATACAAAAATGTGATGCATGGAATACTTGAAATAATCTCAGTCACTGTTAATTACTTGGACCCGCATCCAAATGTATTATTATTTTGCACACCATGCCGCCTCAGATTGGACCCAGCCATTCACAAGTGAGTCTTGACCCTGCTCCATTGGGAACAGTCTGGCCCGAACTGCCAGGCCATGCCCTCCCTGAACTGGAACACAAGCTATCCAGGACCAGTTTATATATATATATATATATACATATATGCTGTATAATTCTATAATGCTGTATATATTACAAAGTGCTAGAAGAAATTCCTCGGAGTTTGCTCAATAATAACTTTGCCGCAGTTTGATAAATCTCCATGAAACTTTCCAGACCTATAGCTTTTTCTTCATAGGCAGAATATGGAAAAGTTTGCGGCAATTATTCAAGGAGGTGCAAAACACGTTTTTCTTCCAATGCATTTTCCATCAATATTTGTTTCAAATGTAGCACAAAAAAGGCTGAACAGATTTCCATGAAAATTGGCAGGATTATACATTATAGTATGCAAATTATTCTTTGGGGTAGTACAGGTAAGTCTATTTTTAAGTTAGCGATATCTGCTGTTGCAGTAGTTTCATGACATTTCCTCAAAACTAACTTGGTACATAGCAAAGCAAGACATTATGTGATTGGCTAATGACTGCCTTTACAAACTTTAAAGGCAGCCATGTTTTTTTAACTACACTTTGGTGGTCATTAAGAACATGGCGGAAACAACCGCCGTGTTCATGCTGGTGGTCAAAACACTGACCACCAGTGACCCCGGAACCCCGCCGGCCAGATAATGAACATTTCTGTGAGCCAGCGGGTGGAAACCTGGCTGACGAAGTACTGCACCTACGACACGGGGGGGGAAACAGAGACACACACACGCAACACCCCCACCCTCACCCACTACAACACACACACTAATACAGCATGATACATCACAGTTACACCCCTAACCCCCCCGGAAGAATGCAAATACAATAGAAAATGAGCATAACCATTGTAATATATTAAAACCAAGTAGGCAAAAATATATATATACACCATGTACAAAATATATATACCAAGAATAGTAGTCCAGGTAGTGCTCCAATTAAGTCAGTGGAACACTGGGCCCACACGGTATGGGCGAGGCCCACACAAGATCCCCGACCATGACGGAGAGAACACTGCAGGGGCATCAGAGAGCAACAAAACAGGCACATCAGGGGGAGGGAAAGGGGGGGCACCTCAGCCGGTTGATTGCACGACGCCAAATCCACGAGAGGGCCACATGCCCACTGTTCCATCCTGGGGAGTGCAAAGCCACAGTCTCTCAAGTCTCTACAGTGGGTGGGTTGCCCACTGTTGCATCCTGGGGAGTGGAATTAAAACCCCTAGCTACCGACAGGGTGGTGGGCTTATAGAAAAATCCTAAGGGCAGAATCCTAATGCCAGGTCCCATCATAGAAGGTTGCCTGGCAGTGAAAATCAACCTCCCAACCATGTCCGGGGTTCTACAATTAATCAACACTGACTATAACCTGTGGGAAATGTGTCACACGTAAAACAATATAATTTTGTTTGCTGCAAGTCGTATTGTAAACTGGGAAAATATATCTATGAATGTTTAGCATAATAGCATCTAAACAATTGTGAAAGAAATGCAAAAGAGCACTTTGGGAAACCCCTTCCGCTGTGGCAGCAACCCCTTGATAACTTCCTGAGGCTAAAAGGTATAGCAACACTTGTGTGTGTCCCTACACAACACAGGTTTTATCTCAGGTATCAATGACTGTGCTGCTGCTCCTCTTATTTCTACATGTCTCCTCACATGTCTTCTCTCAGTCTGCTGAAACAGTCACCTGGACTCTGAAAATGCACTTCAACCAACCTATGGCACAAATATAACTGTCTAGCAGAGGTGAAGGACTGGCCAGCTACACGTCTTTCTCTCACTAGATGCAGAGAAGGCATTCAATGTGGTGCACTGGCCCTTCTTCGAGCAGGAGCTGAGGAAGTTTAGGTTCAGCCTCAGTACAGGAAATGGATGGCGGTGTTATATCGGGTCCCAGTAACAGCAGTAAGAGTGAAAAGGGTGTTGTCGTCCAAGTCCCCAGCCAAGAGGGAGGACTTGACAGGGATGCCCCCATTCCTGCTCCTATTTGAGCTAACCATAAAGTCTCTAGCATGCATAGCGCAAGATCACCCCAGGGTTAGGGGGCAGAGCCGGCTTTAATGCTGGTGGCACCCAGTGCAACACTCTTTAATGGCACCCCCATGACCACTCTCTCCACAAATTCCCTTACTACCACCCTCCAGCAGTGCCCTCATCTCTCTAAAGCAGTTTTCTTACATACAATTCATTTTTTTTATAGTGCAATTCATAGTTCACTCACACTCACTTCTATGATCTGCAAAGTACATGTTCTTTGCAGCAGGTACATTAACCCTCTGTGCTACTATGATGAGTCAAAACTGCCACTAGACAAAATTCATATCTCTCACCAGCAAGAACATTAATTACCAGAGTTATCCTGGCATTTTTATTGTTGCCTGAAAACTGCTGGCCTCACAAGGAAGTTCACATGCTTTAAACCCATAAGTTATTTTTAAACATAGCATCCCCCACCAAACTCAGCACCAGGTGTGGCTGCACTGGTCGCACAACCTTAAAGTCAGCCCAGTTAGGGGGTTTAAATTATCGGCCGCCGGAGGACATTCTCCTCTATGTTTCTGAAGCAGTTACAATGATCCCGGTGGTCTTCCAGATCTTTGAGGACTACGGCGCACACTCTAGCTATAGGATCAACTGGGAGAAGTCTGTGATATATCAGCCCCAGGGGTGGATAGACATGTCTTTGC